>NC_138972.1:82199166-82932500 GCF_055761805.1 Camellia sinensis
TAACAGTAACAGTGGGTCTTAAAAGACCGAACAGTAATGATGGCCATCAGTCAGTAAACAGTAGTGGTTCCACGAGGGAACCGACAGAGAATTCTGTCGCAGTAACAGTAACAGTAAACAGTAGGTACTAAGGATGCCACAGTACAGTTCAGAAATAAAGGACATACATTCATTCAGTAAATAATACCAGTTCAGTAAACAGTTCAGTTCAGTATTCAGAAGATAATCAGTTGAACATATCTTTACACAATTGTTACTCACAGAGTTCTGGGCTACAGTATGCTAGAGCGTGTCTCCCCAGTTGCCAACCCTACACAGTTCACAGGTTGAACACACTAAGCTACACAGTTGGGAAATCTCGTAACTTAATCCCTAATTTGCCTTGGTGTGTTCTACGATGATATCCTCATCAAGATGCCTTAAACTAGGCCTAAGAATGCCTAGGATGGGATGAGGATGCAAAAATACTCTTAGAAAACATTTTGCAAAGTTTGCTGAAAATAGGAGCTTCGCTCGAGCGAGACTTTCTACGCTCGAGCGTAGGTCCAAAATCAAAGGCTTCGCTCGAGCGAGGAATCCTTCGCTCGAGCGGTCTGCAAAAACAGTAAAAATACTGGATGCTGTGATTTTACGCGCGATCGTCGCTCGATGGTCGCTCGAGCGGAGCCCTGGACAAAGGTGCTCGCTCGAGCGGGGAATCCTTCGCTCGAGCGAGGAAGCCAAATCTGGAATTTCCAGATTTGCCTCCCAAGCTCAAACCAAGCATTCAACCACTCCAAACTCGACCTCTTGGGCTCAAATTCTGGAAAACACCACTAAATTCAATGTATAACAAGATTCAAAGCTCAATTCATGAATTCAAGCCCCAAAGGTGAGTCAATTAAAACCACATTCAAACCCATTTTCAAGAACAACATTCAAACATGTCATGCATGAGTTTTAAACCAAATTAAAGCTCCAAAGCTTGATCAAATGAGCTCCTTTCTTTTCAAATCAGATGGAAACATGGTCTATAACAACAATATGAGCATGCATGCACCAATGTCCATGTAATCAACCTCAAAATGCAACAATACCAACATGCATGCAAGAAATGATCTTCAATCCCTCATTTATGGACCAAATCATGACTTAGCTCTACAAATTAACATGAATCATGCAAGAATGAACTCAAGAACAGCAACAAGAAGATGGATGTCCTACCTTGGGTGTAGAATTAGGAGTGAGGGAGCTCAAGTTAGTAATTACCCTTCAATTCTTCAAGTTGACTAAGCCAAACCCCCAAGAACAATTCTATTCTCTCCCTTTCTCCCTCAAGGTCGGTGATGTGCTCAAAATGGCTGAGCAAAATGTTCTTCAAGTGTGTACATAAGGCTCAAGTGTGTGTATATGAGATAGTGGCAAAATGGTAAATATGGCAAACTCTTTAATTGGCTTATTTTAATCTAATTTAATCATACCTAATCAGTTTTCAGATAAATATACCATAAAATCACATTAATTATGAGGGTCACGGAACATCAATCGGTTTCTAATTCGGCCGCCGATAAGGCCTTCAATTAGCAGTTTAAACATATAAACATGAACAGATAATCAGACAATCAAACAGATAGAATGCAATTAACTAACATATACTTAGTTAATTCAGATTCCAATTTCAATCAGTCAGTTCAGTACTTTACTCAGTTCAATTATCAGTCAGTTATCAGTCATTATCCGTTTCGTTTAACAGTAATCGGTGATTATCGGTAATCAATCAGTCCCTAATCAGTAAACAGTATGAGGGTTGTTACAGCAATCCATGCTCCCACCAAAACCAAAGAGAAAAAAGGCTCAGCCTAAAGCCAAGGCTACAGATGCCGAAGCTGAGGATGCTGTGCCTATTTCAAAGCTGGCAGAAAGCAGAAAGTCTGCCTCTGCTTCTACAAAGAGGTCTGCTGAGAACCAATCCTCTGGCTCCACCCAATCAAAGAAGGCAAGGTCGTCGTCTGCGACGACCTCAGCGTCCAAGAAGCCCGACGTTCCATGGGCCCTACAACTAACTCTGGAGGATAGGCCCATTATGGCAAGTGAAAGCGCCGATGATATCAACGTTGGTGTTGCTGTCAGTACTGCTCTTCTTCTCCCGCAGGATTTGGAGCGAAATGCTAAGCTCAGTGAGTATGAGAATTATGCTCTCATGCTCCAACACTTTGTTCAAGTAAGTATTCCTGTTTGTACTTGTGATTTTTGCTTCTGTTTCTTACTGAGAATATTTTCTAACACTTCTGTTTTTCTTCAGGCCATCCAACATGCCCACTCATTTTCAATGCAATCCTTTGAAAATCGTCAAAGATTAGTTGATATGAAGAGGGAAGCGTCCTTAATGAAGAAGGAGATAAGGTCTCTTGAAGCAAAAATGAAAAAACTGGAGGATCAAGCCGAGGCTGCAACTAAAGCCCAAACTTTAGCTCTTGAGAAGGCTGAATCCGCTGAGGTTGTTAGAAAAGTTGCTGAGGCCGAGAAAAGAGAGGCCGAGGTTCAGAAGGCCCAAGCGGAGAAAGAACTCCAGCAAGCTCTGGCCACCAAAGAGGCCGAAGTCAAAGAGGCCGATGAAAAGGCCTACGCCCAAGGTATGGCCGACGTCGCAGAAGATTATAAGCTTCAAGTCAGGCAGGCATGCAACAGGGGATTTTCCCTAGGTTGGATGTCCCTGATAAAGAAGCTTGATCTCCCTGTTGACTCACCCCTTCGGAATGCTGATGCCATCCCTTTGCCATTTCCTCCACCTCCACCTGAAGGTGAATCAGAATCCGATGCTGATGCCGAGGATGAAGATAAGGAGGTCAATGAAGAAGCCTTGGTGAGAAAACCCAAGGATGCTGCTGAGGCCAAGTCCCCTCTTCCAGCTGAGCAAGTCTTGGACCTAACTCAAGATGAGGGGGTGATGAGGCTGAGGAAGTGTCCAGGGAGTCCGTTCAACGGTATCTATCATCTGACCTTCTTCTGACTGAAAGAAGTCTTGACACAACATTGGCAGAGATAGATGCCGAAATACAAGCGGAGAAAGTGGCCGAGGAGATTCCACCTGAATCGTCCGAGGTCCCAGTTCCTGCTGTTGCTGATGCTCAAGAGTCTTGAAAAAATGTTTTTCGTGATTTTTTTCTTATTTTTCTGTTTTTTGTGTTTTGTACTTTTTTACTTTCTGGATAATGCAAAACTCCTTCTTTTGGCCGACGTGGTTTTTTCAATATGTAACTGCAACAGTTCTTCCTCTGGATGTTTTAATCTTGTGATATTCTGTTGACTGCTTCTGCATAGTCTTGTATTTAGAAAATTTTTTGCATGCTTCTTCATGTTGCTTCCTTTGTGCAATCTTCTCGGGGTTACATACCTCGGGTATAACCATAAAGCTTTTACTTCGGCAAGATACTGACCTGCAAACTTTTCATAAATTTCCGCAAGTATAGAACATATATTTCGGAATGTAAACTTTGCAAGCTTCTTCTCAAGTTTCAACAAGTATTAAATGGTAATCTTAGTCTAACCTACTTGTAAATTGCTACAAATTTCAACAAGTAGTGAACAATATACTTAGCCTTTACTTTAACCTGTAACTTTCTGTATACCTCAGCGGGTGATCATATGTTGGCTTAACATAAACTTGTAAATTGCTACAAATTTCAACAAGTGTCAAGCATCTTCCCTAGGGTTTATGCAACCCACATATTGCTACGAAAACTTAAGCAATCACCTCGGCCTATCTTCAACTTGTAAATTGCTACAAATTTCAACAAGTGAAGATAAGGAGTCAGCTTAATTCCAACTTGTAAATTGCTACAAATTTCAACAAGTGAATTAAGGAATAATCTCGGCTTAACTTCAACTTGTAAATTGCTACAAATTTCAACAAGTGAAGATAAGGAATCGGCTTAATTCCAACTTGTAAATTGCTACAAATTTCAACAAGCGAATTAAGGAATAATCTCGGCTTAACTTCAACTTGTAAATTGCTACAAATTTCAACAAGTGAAGATAAGGAATCGGCTTAATTTCAACTTGTAAATTGCTACAAATTTCAACAAGTGAATTAAGGAATAATCCCGGCTTAACTTCAACTTGTAAATTGCTACAAATTTCAACAAGTGAAGATAAGGAATCAGCTTAATTTCAACTTGTAAATTGCTACAAATTTCAACAAGTGAATTAAGGAATAATCTCGGCTTAACTTCAACTTGTAAATTGCTTCAAATTTCAACAAGTGAGGATAAGGAATCAGCTTAATTTCAACTTGTAAATTGCTACAAATTTCAACAAGTGAATTAAGGAATAATCTCGGCTTAGCATTGCCTGAGTTTGATATGTCTTCCATGCATAACTTTATCAATCACACAAGTTGGAAGGATTCTGAAAAGACTTTTATTGATGATATCGGCCAAACAATGATGTTTATCTAATGATAGAAAAATTTCAAATTACAAGTATTCCAAGGTCTGAGCAATGCTTTGCCCTCATTGTCCTCAAGCCGATAAGCTCCACTGCCTAATACTGAAGTAATTCTGTAAGGTCCTTCCCAGTTTGGGCCAAGCTTGCCTTCTCTGGGATCCTTCTTGTTTCCGACGACTTTTCTTAGGACTAGGTCGCTAACTTGAAAATCTCTTGGATTAACCTTCTTGTTGTAAGCTCTAGCAAGCTGTTGCTGGTATACTGCGAGCTGAATTGCTGCTTTCTCTCTTCGTTCTTCTAACAAATCCAGGTCTCGGGCTAAGAGTATGTCATTGGTGCCATTTTCTACTCCCTGGGTTCTGATCCCTGGGATGCCGATCTCTAATGGGATGACTGCTTCTGTGCCATAGGCCATGGCAAAGGGGGATTCTCCTGTTGATCTTCTCGGTGTAGTTCGATATGTCCAAAGTACGTTGGGCAACTCGTCCACCCACTTTCCTTTTGCTGCCTGCAGCCTCTTCTTTATTCCATCCAGGATTATTTTGTTGGATGCCTCTGCTTGCCCATTGCTTTGAGGAAAACTTGGTGTTGAGAAATAATTCTTTATCTTGAATTTTGCACAAAAGTTTTTGATAAGTTTGCTGTCGAACTGTGTTCCGTTGTTGGCAACTATTGCTCTTGGAATCCCAAATCTTGTGATAATATTTCTCCATATAAATTCTTGACGTCCACATCTCGGATTTTGGCAAGAGGTTCTGCCTCTATCCATTTTGTAAAGTAGTCTGTTGCTACCAGCAAGTACTTTCTCTGCCCAGTTGCCTGGGGAAATTGTCCAACCAGATCCATGCTCCATTGGGCAAACGGCCAAGGGCTGGATACTGGATTTAGGTTGGCAGCTGGCTGATGTATCAGAGGTGCAAACCTTTGACATTGTTCACACTTTTTTACATAGGCTTCGGCATCTTTTTGCATGTAGGGCCACCAATACTCCTGGGTAATGGCCCTATGGGCTAACGATCTACCCCCAGTATGGCTTCCACAAATTCCTTCATGGATCTCGTAAAGAAAATCTTCAACCTGCAAAGGGTGTACGCACCTTAAAAGTGGTCCAGTGAAGGACCTCCTGTAGAGATGGCCTTCTGCTGTTAGACTGAATCTGGCCGATTTTAGTCTAATTTTATGTGCTTCTTTATGGTCTTCTGGTAGCTTCCCTTCTTTTAGGAATGCAATGATTGCATCCATCCAACTTGGTCCCAAGTCCACGCACATTGCTTCTTGTTTGGTGCTTTGTTTGTCTATGCTCGGGGCCGACATGTAATCGATCATAATTGTCCTTGTTTTTCCAGTTTGAATTGAACTGGCCAGGTTAGCCAACGCGTCGGCGTGGGTGTTGTCATCTCGGCTAACTTGGAGTAATCTGCAGTTCTGAAATAGGGCTGCCAGTCGGACGACTTCCTTTGCATATGCCGACATTCTTTCGTCTCTGGCTGCAAATTCTCCTGTTGACTGGTTAACAATGAGTTGTGAATCACAAAAAACAATTACCTCGTCTGCCTCTGCTGCTGCTGCTAGCTTTAGCCCTGCAATTAATGCTTCATATTCTGCTTCATTGTTGGAGGCTTTAAACCCCAGACGGATGGACTGTTCTAAGATTTCTCCATCTGGAGATATCAGCAGTACTCCTGCTCCTGCGCCCTGGCGGTTTGAACTTCCATCAACGAATATTCTGAATGAATCGCCGATGTAGATGCTGCATGGTCTGAGCTTTTCTTTCTCTTGCTTTTTTGTTTTTGACTAAGATTCTTTTTGCTTGTTGGGGCGATGCTCATCTCGGCTCGACGGAGCCCGAGGTGTGATGGCTTCAGGTGTGAGTTCTGCAACGAAATCGGCCAAAACTTGGCCCTTTATTGCTGTTCTTGGCCTAAATTCTAGGTCAAACTGGCCCAGTGTTACTGCCCATTTTGCTATCCTTCATGTTAAGTCTCCTTGATGTAACAAGGACTTCAGTGGGTGCTCTGTTAGGACCACAATCTTGTGTGCCTGAAAGTAATGGCTCAATTTCTTTGAGGCCATTACCAAGGCTAGCATTAATTTTTCCAGTGGTAGGTATCTTGTTTCCGCGTCAGCCAAAGTCTTACTTACATAATAGACAGCCTTCTGCTCCCCTTTTTCCTCTCGGATTAGCACTGCACTGACTGCGTGTTCAGAGACTGCTAAGTACAAAAACAATTCCTCCCCTGGAACTGGGTTAGAAAGGACCGGGGTTGTGGTCAAGTATTGTTTTAGGTCGGCTAAGGCAGCTTCACATTCTTCTGTCCATAGGAAGTCTGTGGCTTTTTTCACCAGGTTAAAGAAGGGTCTGCACTTGTCCGAGCTTCTGCTGATGAATCGGTTTAGGGCTGCGGCCCTTCCAGTGAGCACTTGAACTTGCTTTGCCGATGCCGGACTCTGTAGTTCCAGGATGGCCTTGATTTGGTCTGGGCTAGCCTCAATGCCCTTTCTTGTTACCAGATATCCTAGAAATTTACCTGACCCAACTCCAAAGGCACACTTCGAGGCGTTGAGTCGGAGCCGATATCTTTTGAGTATGTCAAAGACCTCTTTTAGGTCGGCAAGATGACCTTTTGATTCCTTGGTCTTTACGACCATGTCATCGATGTAAACTTCTACTGTTTTGCCAATCAGGTGTTTAAACATCTTTGTCACTAACCTCTGATAGGTTGCTCTTGCGTTTTTCAGCCCAAAAGGCATTACCTTGTAACAGTACAGGCCTTTCGGGGTGATGAACGCGGTTTTCTCTTCATTTGGAGGGTACATAGCAATCTGGTGGTACCCTCTGTATGCATCTAAAAAACTCATCCTTTCATGTCCCGAAGTGGCGTCTACCAGTTGGTCGATTTTGGGCAGAGGAAAGCTGTCTTTGGGGCAAGCTTTGTTGAGGCTGGTAAAGTCTACACAAACCCTCCACTTGCCATTCTTCTTTTTTACTACTACTGTGTTGGACAGCCATGTTGGGTACTGAACTTCTCGGATGGCCCTGGCTTCAAGGAGTCTGTCTACCTCTTCCTCTACTGCTTCGACGTGCATCAACGTCGGCCTTCTGGCTCGTTGAATCACAGGCTTTGCCGATCTGTCGACATTCAGATTGTGGCAAGTGACCTCGGGGTCAATGCCAGGCATTTCATAAGGTGTCTAGGCGAACGCCTCTATGTTTGCCCTTAAAAAATCTTCCAGTTCTTTTTCCTCTTCTCTAGCTAAGCCTGAGTCGAGAAGAAAAAATCGTTCTTCGTCGCCCTCCTGGACGAGGATTTTCTTTAGCGCCTCTTCGCTTTTTTCGGCTGGTTCTTTCCCGACGTCTTCTAGGACTTCCATGTCCTCGTCTTCAACTTCTGCTTTCTTTGGCTCCCGTATACTACAGGTGGACTTAATTGCTGCCATGGAGCAATTTTTGGATTGTAGTTGATCCCCTCTAACTTCTTCAATTCCATGCTCTGTTGGGAACCAGAGTAGTTGATGCAACGTCGAGGGAACTGCCCCCATTGCATGTAACCACGGTCTTCCCAAGATGATGTTTTATGGTGAGGGTGTGTCAATTACCAGGAATTCCGTCCTGATCCTCTTAGTGTCGGCTTGTATCTCTAAGCTTGTTGCACCCAGTGGCCATGTCGGCGTTCCGTTAAAGCCAACCATCGGGCCGCTGGACTGTTCTAGGTCATCAGGGTGAAGGCCTAGCTCTTTGTAACATCTGACATACATGATGTCACAGGAGCTGCCTTGATCTATTAGGATGCGTTTTACTTGGCACTCCCCAACCTGGAGGGATACTACCAAGGCATCATTATGTGGATGTTGGACCAGTTCTAAGTCGGCTTCAGTAAAGGCTATCATCGGCCCTTGGTTTTCTTCTGGCCGATGTCTCTTTTCCCCGACTTGGTAGATATGCTGTAAATGTCTTACCCTCTGGGTTTCTCCTCTGACTTCGTTTTCGTTGACCCTTGAGTGGATCACATTAACCACCCTCGGTTCTCCTGTTTGTGGTAGTTGTGCTGGGGGAGGGGGTGCTGCTGGTGCTTGAGGCAACCTTGCCTGCTCTTCCCTTGTTCTGGCCTCATCGACCAGGTCCCTCAGAAGGCCTTGTCTTACCAGGTCCTCCAAGTGTGCTTTTAAGGCTCTGCAACCTTGAGTTGGATGCCCTTCCTCATTGTGGTAGGCACAACGTCTACCAACGTTCCTTCCCATGAATTCCCCTGGTGCTCTTGCCGGAGCCCGGAAATAAGGTTGATTTCGAATCCGATCTAAGATTTATGGATTGGGATCCGGAATACCGTTGTTACCGCCTGTTTATTTCTTAATTTTATTTCTTGTTTGGTCGGCCCATTGTTGACTCAGCCTCGCTTTGGCGAGCCGTTTCCCTTTTCTTGTTTCACCTCTTTGTTTCCCGATGTATCTTCTTCGGCCCTGGCGTATTTCTCAATTCTTACCATGAGTTCTTCCATGCTTTTTGGCAATGTTTTTGCCAAAGACTTCCGTAGTGGGCAGTCATCTTTCAGGCCGTTCTTGAAAGACACGACTGCTACTTCCTGGTTGCATTCGGGTATTCGGTTGAACACCTCGTAGTACCTCTTTGCATAGGCCCTAAGGCCTTCTTCTTTGGTGATTCTTAGGGCCATCAAGGCATCAACCCTCAGGGGTTGCAGCTTGTTGGTCACGAACCTGGCCACAAACATCTCGGCCAAGCCTTCCCATGTCTTTATGCTTCCTTTTGGTAACTTGTGAAACCAATCAGATGCAATTTCCCCAAAGGATGAGGGGAATACTTTGCAAAGCAATGGCTCGTTCCCGCTGTATAATGCCATTGAATTTAGGTATAGCCCAACATGAAAGTTTGGATCTGACTTACCATCATAGATTTGAAACCTCGGCATACTGAACCTCTTGGGTGGTTCGAATTTGTCCAGTTCCACCGAGAAGGCTGTCTTCGGTTTTACTGGGGAGTTTACCTCGGCTTCTGCATTCCGTTGCCTCCTCTTGAGGTAGTCCCTTAAGTCTTCTTTGCTCCTCCCTGGAGCTCGGCTGTCTTTAGATTTTAGTCTTTTTGGTACACTGCTTTCGGCCTCGTGGTGGGTCCGTTTGGACCTTTCTTCATAGGTTGTGTCAAAGTGGAGTACTTGCCCCTGAACATGTCGATGTTTTTTGGGGTCTGGATTCTTCATGTGGTGCGTCCTTCGGGAATCTTCTTGCCTCGGCTTTTCCCGTCCGACTTCCCTGGAAGGCCGGTGAGAATGCCTTCCACTCCTGGTATGCTGAGGGACCTCGGGGATTGTTTTTCTTCCATCATTCTGGGTGTTGGTCGCTGGTATCGGCGTGTCTTGTAGCGGGTATGGTGGCTGCATAACATTATTCTGCATCATGAAGTTGACGACTGACTGAAGGTCTGCCAACTTGTTCGCCAGTTCTTTCACTTCCTCATCCCTTCGTAGGCACCTGTCCCTCCATACCTGGAGGTTATCTTCATTGTAGTACTTTCCTTGGTTTGTCTTTTTTGACATGTCGCCTTCTGGGATGACGTCGTTCTCTCTGTGACCCTGGTCACGGCTTCTGTATTGTGGTTGTGTCCTTCAATGTCAAGATCAATTGGTCTGCCACTCCCAGTGGGAGCGTCATCCCCAGTTTTTTCCTGTTGTCCGTTACTGGCCATCTATTCTTCCTTCGTTCCCACAGACGGCGCCAAATTGTGTGGGTGAAAATCTGACCGCACTGCCCGTTTAGTGATCAGCTGGAGAGCACAGGTTGAATAGATGGCTTTAGCAACCTGTAACAGAAAGAAAAAAGCTCCGGTGGTGGTTCTTCCACCCGGGGGCACTCCGACGATCAAGTCAGTATATCTCTCAAAGATAATCAAGTGCTAAGCTAAATACTCAAAATATAAATTGCATACCTTAGACCCACGGGGGTGCCTTTCTTTTATAATATACTCAATCCAAATCCCACTTGAATTATAACTTCTATGTACTCCAATTTTAGTGCTTACTTTGGACTCTGTAGGGGATAAAGATAAACTCCCCAAGAGCTTTATCCTTATCTTAGTTAAGTCCCCTCTTTGCCTTAGGACTCTTGTCCCTTATCTCGGATTCCGATATCCTCGGAGATAACCTCGGCTTCTCCGAGATTATCTCGGCTTGACTACCAGGACACGTGGCACCTCGGCTGACACGTCGGCGTCACCATGCCACGTGTTGGTATTCAGAAAATACATCCTCACAAAAATAATTAAAAAAAAAATCAAATCAAATAAAATGAAATCAAATCGACCAACTCCCAAATGAATTCTCTCATCACAAAGTCAAGAAGAGTCTCCCCAGCTACTTCCCAGCTCTCACCACAAAGTCAAGAAAAGTCTTCCCAGCTACTTTCCAGCTCCTTCCTCACGTCACATTGAGTCGTCCTCCTCCTCATCATCTTTTCCATTGCAATTGTTCTTTCTCCATTTGATATTTCAAACCCCTCAGAAGAAGTTACAGACTTGATCTGCTTTTTGATTTCTTGCAACAAGGTATGAAAACCCTAGTTTCTATTTTATCACTTTACAATTGTCATTGTGTGAGATCTTGTCCGTATTATTTCAAATTTTTTTTTTCCTGGTCTATGCTGTGCTTGAAGTTTATAAGCATTTTAAGAGCTTAATTTTGGTGATTTTTAAGAATTTAACCACGTCTATCATTATTCTTTGCTTATTTTTTCTCTTTTCTTTTAGATTTTTCTCGCAAGGCATCTTGGTTTCTCTCTTGCTTGAAAGGTATAGTGTTAAATATATATATCATTTCTTTTTTCAAGGATATGTATCTTTGGTGTTGTACTATATGCATATTTACTCTTATGCCTTTTTTTTTCTTCATCTTCTTTTTTTTTTCCTCCTTTATCTATACTTATCAGAATCTCAATCCGAATCTTATAACCTTCAATTTTACTATTCGTTTGGACATAATAGATCTGGATCGTGTAAAAATTTTTTTACAAGTAAGATCTTTCAATTCTAATAGTTGGATCTCATAGAATCATGGAATCTTGATTCATATATGATTCCATCAATTCAATTTTTAATCCTTATAAGGAATTTTATGAGGTAATTTATTGTATTTTTTGTATTTTTTCAATCCTGATAGTTGGATCTCATAAGATCGTGCAATCCCAATCTGGATCTATCCTATTGATCTAATTTTTAATCCTTGTTTTGTATTATATGAGCTAATTTACTGTAAATTTTATGTTTGTATACTTTTGATCCTGATAGTTGAATCTCATGGGATCATGGATTCCCGATCCAAATCCAATCCACCGATCTAATTTTTAATCATTGTTTTGTAATACAAACCTAATTTATTATAAATTTTACATTTGTTACTCAAATACCAATTTTATGTAATCCAAATGAATAAAAAAATAAGCCAGATATTCAATGAAATAGACTAAAATAAACAAATTAGGAAAACGCATTTAAATATTGAAGTAATATAAGAAATTAACTAGTGAAAAAAAAATTAGTCTTAGCAGGGGTTTGGAGAGAGCAAAAGTTTTATCTTAAATTTTGAATAGCCTATTTTCGTGACCTAGGAAGTACGTGTATGAATACGGATATGAAATATGACAAAATTTATAAAAGTAGGATATAAGAACGGTTAATATTAGGATACGCTTGTAAAAAAAATATTTTTTCAATTATTAACAGTGAGTTGCACAAGTTCAAGCATGTTAAAAGCTGTATCGTAATTTTATAATGTAAAATATTAATATTTAAGAATTAAGAATTAATTTAAGTCATTAGCTAATATATTTCTTCAATTTCAATAGGTTTTACAGATATTTTGCTTCAATATTATGCATTTATCGCAATAATAGAACAATCCACAAGAATTTTTCCATGTGTTTTTCCATAATTAATTTTTTTATAAATTAAAAGGGGCTTACGAATTTTAAAATGTTACTGTTATATAATTTTTATAAATTTTTTTGCATGTATTTTTTGTTTACAAATCATTTTTTTTTATCTTCACATTTATGACAAAAATATCTTTTTTCTTTTATGACGTGTTTGCGGTATGAATTTAGGTAGAGATTAGGAAAGGAAAATATAAAAAGTGTGTAAAATGTAGGTGAAACATAACTATATTTTATTCACATTTCACATACATTTTCTGTTTTTATTTTCCTTTCCAAATTCATACTCCAACCACAACCTTACAAAAGCCTTGTTTGAGAAGTTGACTATTTTAACCTGACTAAAAAAATTGTGTTTAAAAAATTGATTTTTTTTTTTTTAATTGTGTGAGAAAAAATGAAATGATTATGGGTTAGATGTGATATTGTCTTATTGACTATTTTAACATATTTTGCCTTTTAAAAAACTGTTTTAGCTCGACACTCTCCCCAAACAAGGCTAAAATAGAAGAGAATTTGGGCTTTCTTAATTTCACTTCTCAACTTGAGAAGATTATAGGATCCGTGAGGCCCATCATGAGTCTCATTTCGATTCTTAGTAATACTTTGGTATTACTAGTCCCAATACCCTCCCTATAGTCCAAAACAAACAGGGCCTAAATGGTTTATTTTGTAAAATTCTCATGTATATAATTTATAAAAAAATTAAATCGATAATCGTAATTTTTTTAATTTTATGATATTATTTTTCTAATGAGTTATTTTAAAAAATATACTGGTCAAAACGTTCTTGACATTGTTCCCAAACTATTAGATAATTTATGATTATTAAAGACCCCAAAAAATCAAATCATGTACAGTTTTTAAATTTAAATAAATAAAAATCTAAATAAGAAGCAAAAAATCTACTCTATAACCAGGTAATTTATTCTTTTCAAATAATGATGGTAATCAACAAATAGAACAAATAATAATTGGTTCAAAGTACAAATGATTTATAAATTGTGTTTTTGCTGCAACCTGTAGGAAGAGCAAAATAAGAATTTTAGGGATTATTTAGAATGCTCTAAGTAAGTGCATTTTTTAATTTTTTAGATAAAAAAATTGAGAAAAAAAATATAATTGTTTGGAATATTTTTTTAATTTTTTATTAAAAAATATATATTAAAATATTATATAAAATAATAAAACTATCATTTTACCCCTATGCCCTATGCATACTGGTAGTGACTATTGAAGGAAGCAGTACGGAATGATTTGAATTGTGGGCATAGTGGGGCAGACATGCTTCAGATTTATATACTTCTTTCGTCCCATAATATTAGCCATTTATTCTATTTTTTATTGTCTCAAAATATTAGTCTCTCTTCAAAAATTAAGTACAAAAATAATATAAATTTTCTATTTTGCCATTCTTTTAAATTAATAAATAATATAAAAAGTACAATTATGACATTGATATTCTCAAAAAAATGTACTATTAAAAGGATAATTCTGGAAAATCAATTTTTTTCAAATGCAATAATTGTACTACTAAAAAAAGTTAGATTCTCCAAAAGGGGCCATTATTTTGGGACGGAGGGAGTATATAAGATGAGGCTTTCCTCTAGTCCGATAGGGGGGTTTACGACGGGTTCCATTTTAATAATCTGAACCGTTTAATATGTAGAACTTGTCACATACTATATGTTTCTAAAAAATCACATTGATCGGATATCAATAGTTATGTGATCGAATCAGTTTTATATATAAAAAAAAATGGACAATTAAAAATAAACGGCTGAAAAAAATCTGATTTGATCACTAGCTATTGATATCCGATTAACGTGATTTTTTACAGGCATATAGTACTCAACGTATTCTACACGTTGAACGGTTTCGATTATCAAAACGGGACCCGTGGTGGGCCCATGGGCCCAACATCAACTTTTTTTTGTAAATTTTTTGTGCAGCCGATTAGGTAATTTGTACAATCTGGTTCAGACTGTATCATCACGTCAATGACTTTTTGGGTTGTACTTTTTTTTGTGTAAATTTGTTTTTATATTTTTTTTTATGAATAGTGATAACTTTTTAACTTTTTAGATAATTTTTTGACTTTTTATATTTTTTTTAAAGATGCCAAACCCGGCCTTAATGTTGGAAGATGCTACAGTGACTACCTTTATATTTGAAAAGTTGAATAAATAATTAGTTAGGCCTCGTTTGGTAATTTATTGTTTTAGTTTAAAAGTTAAAAAATCACTAAAAAACAAAAAAATAATAGCTTACACTAAAAAAATAAATTTTTTTTTTCCCCTCTACTTTTACACATTTTTTTTTTTAAAAATTAAAAAATTATTTTAAACATACTAATTTTTTTATGAAAAATGCTTGGGAGCACTAAGTGCTCCCACTATTTAGGTGGCAGTGGGTCCCGTCATTAATGATGTGATGTTTTGGTCTTGGAGTTGTGTTTTTTTTTTGTTTTTTTTTTATTTTTTTAATGCATTAGTGCTATTAGTGGTGATATTTTTAATGGGATGAATCATTATTATTTTTTTATTTCATATTTTAATCAAAAAATTTAAAAATTACTAAAATAAATTATTATCCAACTAGGCCGTAGCGGTGGTTAGTGGTGATTTTTTTAACACAAAGTTTGGCTTCCTTTACAAAGAAGTGTTGGGTTGGATTTGAGGTTATTTCAACTATAAAAAGATAAAATAGATTTTTTTGTTTGATAAGATAAAATATTACATCTAATCCATAATTATTATATTATTTCTCTCGCAAAAAGTTAAAAAAAAGTTAAAAAATCATTTAAAATTTTTTAATCATAAACTAAAATAGTCAAAAAAATAATAAATAAATAAATAAAATCGACCAACTCCCCAAATGAATTCTCTCACCACAAAGTCAAGATAAGTCTTCCCAGCTCCTTCCTCGCCTCACATTGACCTCATTCTCCTTCTCATCTCTTCCATTGCAATTGTTCTTTCTCCATTGGATATTTCAAACCCCTCAGAAGAAGTTACAGACTTTATCTGCTTTTTGATTTTTTGCAACAAGGTATGAAAACTCGTTTTTATTTTATCACTTTATAATTGTCATTGTGTGAGATCTTGTCTGTATGATTTCAAATTTTTTTTTCATGGTCTATGCTGTGCTTGAAGTTTATAAGCATTTTAAGAGCTTAATTTTGGTGATTTTTAAGAATTTAACCACGTCTGTTATTATTCTTTGCTTATTTTTTCTCTTTTCTTGTAGATTTTTCTCGCAAAGCATCTTGGTTTCTCCCTGGCTTGAAAGGTATAGTGTTAAATATATATATCATTTCTTTTTTCAAGGATATGCATCTTTGGTGTAGCTGTATATGCATATTTAGGGTTGTTTGGGGTGTCCTAAATAAGTGTACTTTTTGTATTTTTAGACTAAAAAGTTAAGGAAAAAAATATAGATATTTGGTTTGATTTTTTTTACTTTTTATGGAAAAAAAATATATATTAAAAAGTTGTATAAATAAGTGTATAGGATAAGATTGGGTAGGAGCAGTACGGAATGGCAGTGGTGACGGGTCGAATGAGTAGATGAGAAATTAATGTCTACTTCTCGGGTTTTGATTGGATCGTGTTGTTTGGTCCGTGGGGCCCCACCAAGGGTCTCGTTTTTCTAATCGGAACCGTTTAATGTATAGAACTCGTTGAGTACTACATGTTTCTAAAAAATCACGTTGATTGGATATCGATAGCTATCTGATCGTGTTAGTTTTTTTTTTTTGTCAACTGTTAACTATAACACCATCCATTTTTATACAAAACTGATTTGATCATGTAGTTAGTGATATCCGATAGACGTGATATTTTATAAGAATATAGTATTAGACTAGTTTTACATATTTAACAGTTCAGATTATCAAAACGGGACCCATGGTGGACCCTCACGAGCCCAACTTTTCCATCTTATTTAGTTAATATTTTACTATAATTTTTTTGTTTCCCCGGTCACTGACTCCACCATCACGGAATGTCTAATCTTGGGGCTTTTTTTTTATTTGTAATAATATTTGTATATTATTTTTTTAATATTTTTTTTGATAAATAGTGATAGCTTTTTAATTTTTTGAATAATTTTTTGGCTTTTTAACTTTTTCAAGGGTTGCCAAATCAGCCCTTACTTTTATGCCTTTTTTTACTTCATCTTGTGTTTTTTTTCCTCCTTTATCTATATTTATCAGAATCTCAATCCGAATCTTATAACCTTACAATTTTACTATTCATTTGGACATAATAGATCTGGATCGTGTAAAAAAATTTTTACAAGTAAGATCTTTCAATCCTAATAGTTGGATCTCATAGAATCATGGAATCTTGATTCATATATGATTCCATCAATTCAATTTTTAATCCTTACAAGGAATTTTATGAGGTAATTTATTGTATTTTTTTTTTTTTGGTATACTTTCAATTTTGATAGTTGGATCTCATAAGATTGTGGAATCCCACTCTGGATCTATCCTATTGATCTAATTTTTAATCCTTGTTTTGTATTATATGAGCTAATTTACTGTAAATTCTATGTTTGTATACTTTTATTATTTGGACGTAATAGATCTGGATCGTGTAAAAATATTTTTACAAGATCTTTCAATCCTAATAGTTGGATCTCATAGAATTATGGAATCTTGATTCATATATGATTCCATCAATTCAATTTTTAATCCTTACAAGGAATTTTATGAGGTAATTTATTGTATTTTTTTTTTTGGGTATACTTTCAATCTTGATAGTTGGATCTCATAAGATCGTGGAATCCCAATCTGGATCTATCCTATTGATCTACTTTTTAATCCTTGTTTTGTATTATATGAGCTAAGTTACTGTAAATTCTATGTTTGTATACTTTTGATCCTGATAGTTGAATCTCATAGGATCATGGAATCCCGATCTAGATCCAATTCACTGATCTAATTTTTAATCATTGTTTTGTAATAGAAAGCTAATTTATTATAAATTTTACATTTGTTACTCAAATACCAATTTTATGTTGTCCAAATGAATACAAAAATAAGCCAGATATTGAATGAAATAGACTAAAATAAACAAATTAGGGAAACACATTTAAATATTGAAGTAATATAAGAAATTAACTAGTCAAAAAATAAATAAAAAAACATAGTCTTAGCAGGGGTTTGAAGAGAACAAAAGTTTTATCTTAAATTTTGAAGAGCCTATTTTTGTGACCTAAGAAGTACGTGTATGAATACGGATATGGATAGAATATGATATGGATATGAAATACAACAAAACTTATAAAAGTAGGATACAAGTACGGTTACTATTAGGATACGTTTGTAAAAAAAATATTTTTTCAATTGTTGGTAGTGAGTTACACAAGCTCAAGCATGTTAAAAGCTATATTGTAATTTTATAATGTAAAATATTAATATTTAAGAATTATGAATTAACTTAAGTCATTAGCTAATTTATTTCTTCAATTTCAATAGGTTTTATAGATATTTTGTTTCAATATCAAGTCCAATATATATATATATATATATATACATATATATCGCAATAATAAAACAATCCACAAGAATTTGTCCATATGTTTTCCCTTTTACACTAGTCAAAAATGTGGTAAGTAAGTTTACTTACTTATTTATTTATTAATGTTTAATTCTACTATTATATTATTTACTTGTTAATTTTTACTTTGTATGTAGTTATATGGGACATACATGATACAATAAGGGTACGCCAATTTAATAAATTCTATTACTTTTAACTCATTATATTCTTCTCATCAAAGAACTAAGTAAAGTATTGAAAAAATATTATTTTATTTATCTTCACAATTAAGGTATATTATAACATTATGTAAGAAATGTTACGATTCTAATTCAATAAAAACAAATAATACAAGACTTAAGAGTATATGATGCTTAAAAGTATCCATTGTCCAAATTAATTAATTAAAAAGTAGCTAATATTTTTAATAATCTGCTACATATTTGGGAGTATCGATCAAACACATCTCCTTTTAAAAATGTCTGTGCTTCATCGTTCCACCAAGGATCTTCTAGAGTGAAATTTTTCTAAAATTTCCTAGAATGTTACATTGTGTGGTTGAGATTTACTGGCAAGTCACATCAGAAAAATTGATATGACTTGCCAGTAAATCTCAACCACACAATGTAACACTCTAGAAAATTTTAGAAAAAAATCACTCTAGAAGATCTTTACTCTCATCGTTCATGTACACACGTCACCAGGTACATCATATAGTATATAAATAAAGTAGTGCTTTTCGCAAGTATAATCAAGCAATGCGCCATGTGTCAAGCTAAGAATGGCACATATTATTATTATTATTATTATTATTATTTGTGTTATGTTTTATGCATTTCCTTGTGTTTTGTGTCTTTTTACACTTCGTTTGGGAAGCATGAGTCGTTTGGGAAGCATGAGTTGGGTTTTTTTTTTAAACTATTTTAGTCACAAAAAATAAAATAATTTTTTTAGTTAAATAAAACAAAACATAACATTCAACTTATAATCATTACATTGTTTCTCTCACAAAAAAGTTAAAAAAGTTAAAAGTTCTTTCCAAATTAGACTTTTTAGCTCTAAGCTAAAATAACCAAAAAAGAAAAAAATTAAAAAAGCTAACTCACTTCCCAAACGAAGACATTGCATTCTCTCTATCTTAGCATTGATTTTTTTTTCTTTTTAATGTGAAAATGGAAAAGATGAAGAGTCTCTAATAAACCCTACATATATATCCTTTAAATATGGAAGATTGAAGGAATATGAGTAATTCTAAAGACTCTAATCTGTTTGGGAAGGGCTTATGGGGCTCAATGAGCCATGTAAGGACAAAAAAGTTGATTTTAGCCACGTGGAGACAAAAACGGAGGCAATCACTTGGCACCAACCATTGTGAGGGTAAATTTACAAAATTACCCCCACATGAGAGAGGGGCATCACCTCAGCGTTTATAAAAATATTTTTAAATATTTTAATTTTTTTTGTTAGGTATTTGATTATGATTTGAGTGTAGAGTTGTGAAAGTAGTATGAGTTTCGAGTTATGTATTTGGTTATGAGTTTTAAAAATAATTTACTAATTGAGTTTTATTTTATATATTTGGTTACGATTTGAGTGTAGAGTTGTTTTTAAATTTAAAATATTAATATTTTAAATTATTCAAATTTTTTGAATATTTAAATTATTTAAATTTTTTTGTTAAAATAATTTTTTGAATATTAACATTTTAAATTTTTTTGTTAAAATAATTTTTTGAATATTTAAATTATTTAAATTTTTATGATTTAAAATTAAAATAAAATTAAATATTTAAAATTTAATTTAATTTAAATTATTTAAAATAGACAGGACAATAAAATAAAACCTCACTTTTTATCATTTCACAGAAAATGAAAAAAAAAATTAAATAACAATAAAATAAAAAACAAATGAAAAAACCATTTGCAAAAAAAAAAAAACCTTAAAATACATAAATTATTTAAAAAAAATACGCTTCATTCAAAAATATTTAAAAATATTTAAAAAATTATAAAAACGTAAATTCAAAAAAAAAAAAAAAAGAACGACAAAAATACGTCTCATCCAAAAAGAAAAAAAAATAGAAATTACCATTTTTCATGTAATTTACAAATAAATAAAATACATGAAAACCCATTTTTGAAATATAAAAACAAATTAATGTGTACAAATTAAAAAATGATAAAAACGTAAATTAAAAAAAATAACGAGAAAAATACGCCTCATTCAAAAATATATAAAAAAAAAACATAAAAACATAAATTACCATTCGCCACGTAATTTGCAAATAAATGAAACACATAAATAAAAAAAATGTTATTGTATACCAATAAAAATAAGGCAAAAAACATAAATTAAAAAGCAAGAACTAATTAATGTATAAAAAAATAAAAATGACAAAAACATAAATTTAAAAAAAAATAAAAAATAAAGCAAAATACGGCAAATCCAAACCCAAAATAAAAAATAAAAAAAAATTTACGCAAAATGCGCCAAATCCAAACCCAAAATAAAAAAATAAAAAAAAAAATGAAAGCAAAAAATGCCAAATCCACTTCCAAAATAAAAATTTACGAAAAATACGCCAAATCCAAACCCAACAAAAAAAATTTTAAAAGTAAAATAAGCCAAACTGAAACCCAAAATTAAAAAAATTAAAAAAAAAAATTAAGCAAAAAACGCCACATCCAAACCCAAAATAAAAATAAATAAATAAACTCAAAATTATTTTTCCTCTTTCGTTTGCTTGATTATTTTTTTTTTTCAATTATTTTTTGTACAAGAAAAAAACTCAAAATTAGATTATAAACCTCGGTACAAACTTGTACTGTAGATACATTCCTCAAGTACAAGCTCATATTCGTTGAGGGTCTTTTGGAAAGTGGGTTATAATCCACTTCCCAGATTATAACCCACTTCCCTCTCTCACAAAAAACAGCTTATAATCAGCTTTTAACTAAAAAGTTGACTATAACCATCTTCCCAAAATAGTTTCGAGTAGAAGCTCATATTTTTTTAAAATTATTATTTAGTAACAATTGTTTTTTTCATGAATTGCAATTCTATCATTATTTACATATATAAGTCAAATATTCAAAATACATATAGTTTTTATTGCTCATCAAACAAGAAATTATTGTGCCTCCTTAAACAAAAATTACAAATGATTGGTAGTTGAAAATTTTTATAATTCCAAATTTAAACTCTATTACATCACACAAGACTTTTCTTTTTTCTTTTTTTCATTTTTTCTTTTATGTGGTGCATTACTAATGTAGTTAAATTTTGTCCCTTATTAAACTACATTCCTAAGAGTTTTTTGGTATTGTATTTGTTCTTATTAAAATACACATCCTAATTTCATAGCATAGTAAGTGGACCACAATTGAATTCTCTTTTAAGGTGCAAAATATATTTTATGACTGGTGATGTAAGATGGTATCTTTATACATTTTTCTTATTGAGGAAAATAGGTAATCTCATAATTTGTTTACACTTAAATTGTGAGTTAGGAAGACATATAAACACTTTGGATTCTTCTTCTCGGAAAAAGGGGTAAACTACCAATAGGTCCTACTAGTTGGACTTAATTCTTATCAAGTACTATTGAA
Organism: Camellia sinensis; assembly: GCF_055761805.1. Lineage (NCBI taxonomy): Eukaryota > Viridiplantae > Streptophyta > Magnoliopsida > Ericales > Theaceae > Camellia > Camellia sinensis. The sequence continues at coordinate 82,220,684 of NC_138972.1, forward strand.
AATAAGTTTTAGTAAAACCGTCGCTAAAAATAATTTTTTTGTGACAATTTTTTGTATGTTCCTAAAAATTAATAATTATCGACTTTTTTTTTGCCACAATTTTTATAAATTCTTGCTAAAACTTACAATTATTTACGTTTTTCTGTGACGAAATTTTCAAACTGTCGTTGAAAGTTAAAAATTAGTTGCTTTTTTTGTAATGGTCTTTTTAAACTGTCGCTAAAACTTATAATTAGTAACATTTTTTATGATAATTTTTAAATTGCCGCTAAAAATTAACAATTAATGACATTTTTTAATAGTATTTGATGAAAAATATTATTAATTATAATAAGACTTATTGGATAAGAAGTCCATCTATTAGGACTTACATGTAAATCCCTGAAAAGAAACACATCGATTGCCAAGTTTGAATACTTATTGTCAACAACAAAATAATATTAATAACGGTTCAAAAAAAATAATATTAATAAAAAAAGGGATGTGTCCTTATATAAATATGGAGCTATTTGTTTGTAATTTTGATTAAAGTTGATATAAACTTATATGATAAGATTGTTTTAATTTTCAACATGCATGCATTCTGCAACTTAAAAATTATTGTATAAATATTACAAAATTATATTTACATAAAATTTAAATTTAAATTGAACCCATGCATTGCACAAGTAGAAAACTAGTTAATGTATTATTGTAGAGTGCAAAGTGTTTTGTTATAGAACTCTTCGGCTTTGTTTGGTTTGTCTCTTGAAATACAATTTTTGAGAAAAAAAGTTCAAAAATTTGTTTAGTTGAAAATTTTTGAAAAAAAAATCCAAAATCAATTCTCTCTACTATATATCAATCAATCACTTTTTTTTCCCTCATCGTTCCTTCTCTCATATCCTATACATTAGTCAATCACTTTTTCTCTCACACCCATCTATTCAACCACAAAAAAAAAAAAAAAAAATTAAATCATTTCAAACTCCAAAACTTTAAAACTATTTTCAAAACCTACAACCAAAAAAAAATTAAAAATTTTGTACTCTTTCAAAAAAATTATTTTTCAAACTTGTTTCACAAATACAAACCAAACATGGCATTCATCTTCTTTTTTTTTATGAAATGTAACACTTTTATTATTGAGTTTTCTAGTATAATGTTAAAAAAAAAAAAAAAAAGCCTTTGCTACGCACGGAGTGAAAATTTTGTATTTTTTAAATATAAAATTTTATAAAATAAAAATAATTCATCATATTTATTTAAACTCTAGAAAGCAATTTCTATTAAAACAAAAAATAATTAAATAGTTTTAAACTAACTATTAAAACTAACCATATGCATGCACCATAAATTGGGGTAATTTTACCACAAGATTTCGTGACATTAACCATAAAATATATAACCTTGTCACAAATTGGCATAACAAAAAATATCATAACTAAATCACAAACTTTTTTTACATGAATCACAAAATTATGGACATTTTATTAGCTACTTTGTAGTGAGATTACGTATTTTGTCGTTGATATTATGAAATTTTATAATAAAAATTATACCAATTTATAATAGGATACATATGGTATGCACCCTTAAGGGATGCACACCATAATTCTTCCAGTGTAAGATAGCCAATTATCTTTTATTTTTAATTGAATTGCTTGTGAAACTTTATGAGCATAAGAACATTAGTAATATTTTAAATTATTACATAGGTTCATTAAAAGGGAATAATATGTTTAATTAAAACTAGTCTTGTATAATTTTTTATTAAGCTAATTGAAGTAATATTTTAATAATTATTTAATTTCTCAAAGAAAAATGATATAGAAGTCTATTTCGTAAACTCACTTTCTAAACTTAATGATGTCTAAATAAGATGACCCATCATCTGCGAAAATCTTCCTTAATATTAAGGGTAAATTACACTTTATTCCCTTCAAGTATTGTCATTATCAATTTAGTCCCCTCAACTAAAAATTTTAACAACTAGCCTCCCTCATCTACTTTTTTTTTTCCAATATGGACCTTTATGACTAAAAATACCCTTTCATCAATAGGATAAATTACACTTTACCCCCATGAATTACCACCCAATATCATTTTATCCCCTTAACCTATCACCCAATATTACTTTCAATTTGGACCTTTTTATTTTTTCATTTCATCACTAAATTAATTTTTAGTTCTAATTTTTTTTTTAAAAATTTGAAAACCAAACTTGTAGCATTTGAACAGATAGACAAATAGTTAAGTTTTTGAACATATAATTGTCCTTTTGGATAAATAATGTCATTTTGACCTAAAAAGATTAAAGCTTTGGCCAATAAATAGTTTCAAAGATAGACCTCTTCTGCCAGAGTGACCAAAGTAAATCACTTAAGTTTATTTTTTAATTTAAAATTAATTAATACAAATTTATTTGTCAAATTATTGTGTGTACAATTTATTTAGTTATTTATTTTGGATGGCTAAGAAAAGTCATATATCTTCTATATCTATCTATCTTCTATACTATTATAAAGTGAGGGCTAGTGTTGTTGACATATTTGTGTTTCATATTTTAGTTTATCCCAGATTTTCCCAAAACACTCTTATATTTAGGGGTGATTTGGGATGATCTATATAAGTGCACTTTTTGATTTTTTGTGAAATATAGGTTGGGTATGGGTTGGGTTTGAAATGATGTGGTAGAGAGGTGATGCGACTTAAATAAGATGATGTGACTTAAATAGGATATCGACTTTTTGGCTTTTTGACTTTTTTAGGTTAAGACTTTTTGACTTTTTTTTGGTTAGTGAATTTTGTAATAGTGTTGTTGACATCCCAAATACCCTATACTATTATAAAGTGGAGGTTGATGGTGTTGATATGTTTGTGTCTCATATTTTGGGTTTTCCCGAATTTTTTCAAAATACTCTTATATTCGGTGAATAACGGTGTTTTCCCGAATTTTTCCAAAATACTCTTGGTGAATTTTGTAATGGTGTTATTGGCATCCAAACTGTCCTTATATTTGGTGAATTTTGCAAGAATTATGTAAAGAGGAGGAATGGCCTCAAGAAACCCATGACCATAGGTTTAATAATGAAAGCTTTTACTATTTGAACAATATATGCTATATGTATATTTTTCTTTGTTATTATTCTTAATTTTTTTTTTTTTTTGAGTTACACACATTGTGGGTGTGGACCTTTACGACCGCTAGTACTATTATAAAGTGAAGGTTTCTGACGGTGTTAACACATTTATGTCTCATATTTTGAATTTTTTCAAAATACCTATTATAAATTGAAGTTTTCTGGTGATGTTGACACATTTGTGCCTCATATTTTGGATTTTTTCCCCAATATTTGCATTGTCTCACTATTATAAAGTGAGGCTGCTTGTTGGTGGTATTGTGTTGACACATTTGTGTCTCCTATTGTCATATTTTGGGTTTATGTCTCATTTATTTTGTATAATTTAGGTATAGAGGAGAAAGGGTCTTGAACCCATAATCATAAGTTTAGTAAAGAAACTTTTACCACTTGAGCAACCCATACTGTATGTGTATATATATTTTTTGTTATTATTCTTATAATATTATTATTTTTAGCTGCACACGCATGCTATATGCATATTTTTCTTTGCTATTATTTTTTATAATATTATTATTATTTTTTTGAGTTGTATATGCATCGCGTGTGTGGATTGCATGTATATTTATATTGACTCTTACCTTGTTTTCCATAGCATTCAGCGTATGTTTCTGAAACAGCATAGTGAGCTTCGAAAAATTATTCAATACTCCTGAAGCATGTCTAGGTGGTGCTCCAATTGAGTAGTTATTGGTCTAAATCATGGAATCCACTACTTTTGTATTAGAGTTTTAGGAGACAAAGTGTTAAGTGTTAATCTATTAATGGAATAGTTTTTGCTCTGCTTTTTTTTATTATTATTTTAAGCTTGGTCATCAATTTTTTTTTGGAAAAGATGTTAAAAGAGTGTTAGAATTTGGCCAGAAATTGTAAAGACATCACATCGATTTTTCAATTTTTTTAATCTCTCGCATTATATAAATTATTTATTTTGATGTTATTTACGATTTAACAAAAAAAATGTAAACAAAGTTGAATTTTTATAAATTAATTAACTTAACTTGGGCAACTAGGTCGATTTTCACTAACTTAATTAGGTTGAGCTTGGGCAGATAAACTCTAGCATAGATCTTATTCTTGTTTGTGTTTCAAATCATCCACTCACCTAAAATTTACAATCAATGTCATAACAGAAATTCTTGAACACCATAAATGCTGGTTCATTGTTACTAGCTATCTATTTGCACAATCACTATTTTGTCAGCAATTCAAAGACCGACTTTCGATTATTTGGAGGTGAATGTGAAGTCAGTTTGCATAAATTAGCATGTTTTTCTTTCTCACACTTTTGTAAATCAAATTTGAAATTGCTTTCTAACAGTCATTAGAATCAATATTGAAGTTTTCTTTTGAATATTTCCTTTTAACTGCAATCCTCTTCTGTATTTGCAGGAATAGGCCACACTATGGAAAACATTTGTTCAACCATTGAAATTGGGAAGAATTTGTGTGATTTAACTGGACCATGGGTTGGATATCTCAATAACCTTGATACTAACATGGAAACTCTCAAAAGGAAGACGGAGCAATTGAACGGCCGAAACAATGACATAAATGTAGAAGTGAATTATGCAGAGCAGCGGTCAAGGAAAAAACGAAGGGTTGACGTTGAATGTTGGCAAGAATATGTGCAAAGGATAACAGCTGATGTCCAAACTTTGGAAAGACAAGAGCAAGAAGTACGAGGATTTAAGAATGCCTTCAAACGTGCACACTTGGGAAAGCGTGTAGTGGACAAGATTGAAGAGGTGGAAAAACTGTATGAAAATGGTGAATTTTCTAATGGTTTGCTAATTGATGATCCAACTTGTGGGCACGCCATACCAACAGCAGAATCTTTGGTTGAACCAACAAGTGTAAGGAACAGGGAGAAAATTTGGAATTTCTTGATGGATGATGCGGTTAGAAAAATCGGTGTTCACGGAATGGGGGGAATTGGCAAAACAACCATCATGGGAAGCATCAATAATCAACTTCTTTCCGAAACTTCTACCTTTAGTGATGTTATTTGGGTCACAGTTTCTAAAGCATTCGACATCAAAAATCTACAAGGGCAGATAGCTAAGAAGCTGAATATTGCTCTTTCCGATAATGAGGATGAATTACGTTCAGCGTCAGAAATAAATAAGATGCTTTCCCAAAAGAAGAGGTATGTGCTCATCTTAGACGATCTTTGGAAAGAATTTCCTTTGAAGAAGATGGGTATTCCGGAACCAACCAGAGATAACGGATGTAAGCTAGTGTTGACTACACGATTGGTAGACGTCTGTACAAAGATGAATTGCAGACCTGTTGAAATGGAGCTTCTCACAGAAGAGGAAGCACTGAATCTGTTTATGAATAATGTTAAAGAACATCAGGCAACGCTTACAACCGAGGTAGAAGAAATTGCAAAAGAAGTTGCCAAAAAATGTGCTCGTCTGCCCCTTGCAATTGTTGTTATGGCTGGATGTATGATAGGAGTGAATGACATTCGCGAGTGGAGAAATGCGAAAAGTGTACGATGGCGCCTGGGCAAAGAAGGGTTCTTTGAGCAACTAGAATTTAGTTATCGTCGGCTAAAAGATGAACAGGAACGACATTGTTTCTTGTATTGTGCATTGTATCCAGAAGACCATGACATCAATAGGGAAGAACTGATAGAGTATTGGATTGCTGAGGGACTAATAAGTGAGATGAACAGTATAGAAGCAATGTTTGATGAAGGTCACTCTATATTGAATAAACTCATTAAAACCTGCTTGTTGGTAAAAAGTATAATATATGGCAGAGAATGCGTGAAGATGCATGATTTGATAAGAGATATGGCTCTCAAAATAACATCAGCTAGTCCTCGATTCATGGTCCGAGCTGATGAGGGATTAAAAAGAGTTCCACATAAAGACTGGTCTGAGGATCTTGAGAGGGTTTCCTTAATGCGGAACCATATTGAAGAACTTCCTTCTGAACCACCCAATTGCCCTCGCCTCATCACCTTCTTATTTCGAGGCAATAACTCAACAGAACTTCGGATTCAAAATTCCTTCTTTTTGTATATGCCTCGTCTCAAGGTGTTGGATTTGTCCGACACTAACATAGAGTCTTTGCCAGATTCCATCTCCATGTTGGAGAATTTGCATCAACTGTTACTAAATGGTTGTCGTCAACTAAAAAATGTGCCGTCACTGGAGAAACTAAAGGCGTTGGAACATTTTGAACTAACTGGGAGTCAGATTGAAAAAGTACCCCAAGGTATAGGAGAATTGGTTAATCTCAGAAAGCTTGGACTTCGGGGGAATCACAACCTAAAATATGTGCCGTCACTGGAGAAACTGAAGGCGTTGGAACATTTTGAACTAACTGGGAGGCAGATTGAAGAAGCACCCCAAGGTATAGAAGAATTGGTTAATCTCAGAAAGCTTAGACTCGGGGGGGATCACCTAAAATATGTGCCGTCACTGGAGAAACTGAAGGCGTTGGAACATTTTGAACTAGCTGGGAGTCAGATTGAAAAAGTACCCCAAGGTATAGAAGAATTGGTTAATCTCAGAAAGCTTGTACTCTTTTGGAATTACAAGCTAAAATATGTGCCATCACTGGAGAAACTGAAGGCATTGGAACATTTTAAGCTGATTGATGGTCAGATTGAAGAAGTACCCCAAGGTATAGAAGAATTGGTTAATCTCAGAGAGCTTAGACTTTGGGGGAATCGCAACCTAAAATATGTGCCGTCACTGGAGAAACTGAAGGCGTTGGAACATTTTGAACTAGGTCAGAGTCAGATTGAAGAAGCACCCCAAGGTATAGAAGAATTGGTTAATCTCAGAGGGCTTAGACTCCGGGAGAATCACAACCTAAAATATGTGCCGTCACTGGAGAAACTGAAGGCGTTGGAATGTTTTGTGCTGACTCATAGTCAGATTGAAGAAGTACCCCAAGGTATAGAAGAATTGGTTAATCTCAGAGGGCTTACACTCTGGGAGAATCGCAACCTAAAATATGTGCCGTCACTGGAGAAACTGAAGGCGTTGGAACGTTTTGTGCTGACTCATAGTCAGATTGAAGAAGTACCCCAAGGTATAGAAGAATTGGTTAATCTCAGAAATCTTAAACTCTCGGGTTACAAGCTAGGAATGTCTCCTTGCCGGAAGTTATGCAGACTCACACAACTCCATTCCCTTGAAATTCAGAGAACAAAAGTAAAAGTTTCAGCAGAAGAGCTGTTGTGCTTGAAGCAATTAGAAGTTCTCGAAGCTCAGTTTCACAATGTGCAAGAGCTTACCATGTATGTGAATTCTGCGCAATGCAAAAGTTTGGAAAAGTACAGCCTTGAGGTGGGAATTGTTGATGAAATTAAAAACGAGAGACTCACTTGTGAGTACGAGGATGGATCTTTATCAAGTACTGGAGTAGATGCCGTAGTGCTTCCCAGCGACATATGGAAGTTGTACATTAGAAGATGGCACAATCACATTAGCTTATCACATATTCAGTCGTTAAGGGATGCAAGAGGTTTAGGAACATTTATAATCGAAGAGTGTGATGGGCTTGAATCCATCTTTTCATCATCATCATGCTTTTCAGAAGACTACCACATCCCGCTAACAACGATTGAGGAATTAGAGTTTTCTAATTTACCCAATTTTAGGGTACTCTTTGACAGAGTTGTTCCACCGCACAACATTTCATTTAACCTTAAGAGATTGGTGTTGTGTCAATGTCCGAAAATGGAGAATATTTTCTCTGCCCTGTTGTTGCACAACTTTCCAAACCTTGAGGAGCTTGAAGTGCAGGACTGCAAGAATGTGGAGGAGATAATAGTAGAAGTAGAGACGAGTGATCGAGGGGGGCATCGGGAAGATGATGGCGACACAATCACACTCCCAAATTTAAAGATATTAGATCTACTAAACCTACCAAGGCTGGAGAGCATATATAAGGGCATAATGGTCTGTGAATCTCTGCAACACATTTCGATATCGAATTGTCCCATGTTAAGGAGATTGCCTATTTCTTTGCACAAGAATGAGGATGGTGAGCAAGCAACTGCACCACCTGCTCTTCGATTCATTTTTGTAGAAGAAGAATGGTGGGAATCTCTGGAATGGGATAATCCCCTCACCAAAACCACTCTTCAACCTTTCTGCTGCCCAGGTAATATTGTAACATCATGTTAGATTTTTTTAAGGGTAAAAATTGATGGTGGTTCTTATACTTTACTCTTTTTTTTTTTTTTATTATTATTTTAGTCGTCTTCATTTTAATTGATTTGATTTTAAGTCTGAATTTATGATTTTGTTTTAATTTGGTCTAATTGATTACAATTCTTAATATATTTTTATGAAAAATACGCATATAAATGGCATGTGTCATATTTTTAATAATAAAATTATAAATTTACTCAACTCAGTGATTATTTTTCTTTAAAATACTAACGGGATTATCAATTGAACTAAATTAACACAAAATTTTAAATTAAAAGTCAAAATTAAACTAATTAAAAATGTAGGGACCAAAATGACACAAATAGCAAAATGTATTTGCCCTTTTCTTAAATCAAAAATGTTTAAGACCCCTTTCCCTCCACCCCTTCGCTTTTGATTGGTCTATTTTTCTTTTTTTTTTTCTTCTCTCCCAATCCCCAACCCCCATGTGGGGGTGTGGTGAGAGTTTTGAGGGGTCTTAATCAGTCATCTTCTTAAATATAACAAATTGGATTTAAATAAAAATGCCTACAAAATTTTAAATTAGCCCTAGATGTAGCCAAGTCACCGCAACACATTGCATTAACTATTTATTTATGATTTGTGACACCAAACTTAATTTCATGAAAGTTTCAAATATCTAAGCTCGAATTAATATTGTTACTCCCATACATGTTTTGGATATAACAAAATACCAGTAGCAGATACACACATATGGTTGCCAATTAACATTGTTGATTACTTTCACTTTATTTTTCAAAAAAAAAAAAAAAAAATAAAAATACTCCTTCGCACACTACTAAAAAAATCACTTTTTGCGACCGCTATAAACCGTCGCAAATAATAAAAAACAGTCGCAAAAGACTTTTTGCGACGGCTCATGCGACGGCAAATGGGGGTCGCGAATATGGGGGTGGCAAATACTTTTTGCGAAGGCAAAACAACGGTCGCAAATTATTTGCGACCACCTAAACTACTTATGGCGACCGCTATTTTGCCGTCGCAAAAAACAAAGAAAAACACTAACATGATCTTTGGCGACCATCTTGTTACCGTCGCAAAAAATTAAAAATAAAAATAAAAATAAATAAATGAAAGTGTAGCGTTAAGCACTCTAGGAATAACAATGACAAGAATTCAGACAGTATAACATTATAGTTTTATTGAACATTCTATTTGAGTCTCAAAATTTGAGCTACATGTAAAAGTTATTACAACTAAAAACTTGAAAAAAGTTCTTTTATGAAAAAAATACAATCCAGAACTGGCTAATCTTCTCATCAATTTTCTTGCTCGGGTGTTTCTCCACTCTATCAATGAACTGGCATAACACCTTGCACCCATATTCATCAAAATCATTTCAGCAAACACTTCCACTAATGCTTTGGCAACCTATAATTGATGCCAACCAAAATGTCACAAGCAACAAAGATGAATTATTTCACTATAAAGGTGAGAGCAGAAGTCCTTCCAGATTCATGGGGTTAATTTTTGGAGCGCATGTGCTTGTGTAAGCAAGCACACACATAATTATTCTATGTCAGATGAACATAAAAAAGACTAGAAAATATAACCAAAATTCTGGTTATCAGAACAAAAACAAGTGAAACAAGAGGGATTGCGGGAACTATAATATGTATAATAGAACTACTAGTGTAATCTATTGCCAAATTAAAAAAACCAACCTTTATTGGGTTGATCCTCATTTCCCTCAGAAATTCCAAGTTATCAACCTGAAAGCTAAGGAACTTCCTGTCAATATAGCACATAAGAGTAGAATCTCAAATGCATACTATAACTAAAATTACATAAGCTAATGTGCAGCTGTCAAGGTATGTATATAGCTTCGCTAGAATGTATAAATATCTGGCTAATCTAAAATTTGTCTATAGAATTTTACTAGCATGTGACAGGTACTAGTGGAGTTGTCAAAAAATAAAAATAAATAAACAAAAGGGAAAAAAAAATTAAATAACTACTGGTATGACCATCATCAAGACAAGCATTCTTGAATTTGACCCGCTTCTAGTAATTGATCAATAAGGGAATTTGAATTTTGCTACTTAGATGGATCGAAAAAATTTAATGTTAAATTTGATAATAGCTAAGCTGTAAAATCTATGAAGTCCAAATGTGGAACAAGTGTTAGTATAGTAAATGATGGTCATGAATCACCACAGCTGAACTCAATCTGCAAGTGGCAATTAAACAAAGACTTATAGATGCAACCAAGTTTAAAAAGCAACAAATTCAAAAGGCTTTGATTTCATGTTAGGCAAGAAGTCTGTGTTACCATTGATGGGGATAAAGGCAGCTGCACTAAAATATTGTATAGACTAACAATAGTGCCTATTGCTATCACTTTTGGAATCAAATTTTCAGTAAACATGGCCACTATTTTTTGGGTCAATCAGCATACAGAACTTGGCTCTCTCTCGGTATTCGGTTCATAGGCCTGCAGCCCAATCAAATTTTCAAGGCCTCTTGAGGTGTCATTTAGATGAGCCAAGCCCCTAAAAAATGAAGGATTATAACTCCAAATGTGCTCACATACCCTCACACTTGTCCAAAGTTTTTTAACAGTTCGTCCACGTAAATTTCATCAGACACAACTCTTTTATATGTGGGAACCTACAGATTTAATGAGTTCACTTAGAGAGTAGTTATGTTCGGTTCTGTGATCGATTATGTGGAATTAGAATTATTCAAGTTTTAACAGTGAGTGACTGGAGATAACTGATTTCCCTGACCCATGCCACAACATATCAGTTTAATTATGTATTGTTAAATGCACATGAACAATTACAGATGAAGAGCAAGACAATGTGAAATAATAAATTGAAACATAACTGATTTCCCTGACCCATGCCACAACATATCAGTTTAATTATGTATTGTTAAATGCACATGAACAATTACAGATGAAGAGCAAGACAATGTGAAATAATAAATTGAAACATAACTAATTTCTTTTTCTTCTTTTAAATAGTAACAAACAAACCATTTCCCTAACATCCATACAGGTTCAAAAAGATAAAATTACCAACTCTGTTATCTTGCTGCATTAACATCAAAGAAATTAGAGGATCCACCTACTGTCTAATAATGCGTTTACTAAGTTAATCCAGCATTCCAAAAAAAAAAAAAAAAATTGATGATTTTTACTTGTCAATGTAAATTATACTATGGTCAATGACCAAAAATTATTGTTACAAAATAGAGGGGTAAAATTGGCAACCACAGGAATATAGAAAGATAGAATGCAATCATATGAGAAGGAATAAGAAACTAACCAACGCAGCAAGCTCGGTAGCTAAACATTTCCTTGCTCTCTCAACAAATTCGCGTGCTTCATCATACTGGAGATAAGAGTACCAGACTTTGATGAATAATTAATAAACCTAATTAGAAAAACTAACATAAAAATAGAATACCTTCATCTTGTGAACTAGTAGGACAACCCTGAAAAATGTGCCATTACTACTTCCATCACCAGTAGCAGCAGTGTTTCCCAAAACCCGCAGTTTGGTTTCATCGCCATCATCCAGTCGAGAAACGTATTCTGCCATCTGATCCCACTCTCCCATGTTCCACGCAGCCCTAGCAGCCTGGAACAACCATGTCAGATGCTTAGAGTAATTCCAACAGCTTCCCTAAAGCTATTTTTTAGCCATTTTTAAGGAGTTTTGTTCCAAAAAAACCACTCTCCAACAGCAGGCCATTTGGGTTTAGCCAAATGTAGCTAGCTTTCCATGTTCCCTAAATAATAATATAATATTATGTACAATATTTTGGTATTTTTAATTTTGGTTATTGATAGCCATTTGCTGACACATTTTGGTTGAAAAGCTCAATGCCCTCTGGACATCTAGCTCTCTTGTTAATGTGAGTTGTGCTATTTAAACATCAATTAACATGTAACTCTTGCATTGATGCCGTTTGTGTTCTACCGATTCAATTACTATTTGAAATAATTAATGATGTCCCCCCGCTTTGAATAAAAAAGGGTAAATATGCTTACTATATGTTGAGGTTGGATACTGCCATTACAATCAAATTATAAATTTTTATATTTGAGTTAGAAATTAATAAAAAATAATATTTCAAAAAAATAGAGAAAGAATAAGGAGTAGTGCTGGAGTAGCTTCATGAAAAAGTGATTCCCTAAAATAGGGAACTCACTTTTTAACTAAAATTTGGAGAAGGAATATCAAGCCTTGTTGGAGTTGCTCTTAGGTAAGAGTCTTAAGAATATATTTAACAGCCACCTAATGCCAAAAACAAACCAGTGGTGCCATTTCCAGTCGAGCAGCTGGCTCAGCAGGGGTCCAATATTCCTTGCATCGGTTGTTAAGCTCTTCCCAACGAGCCAATGCAGCAAGGCATCGCATACGTCCTGAAGAACACACAAAATGGAAAAAGTACAGCCATTAGCACAACAAATATAATACTAAATTTTTTTAAGTTTTTGGAACTACAGAATGATCTGCAACACACGCACACACAAACATGACCATACTCCTATGTTACGACACAGTGAAGAAGGTAAAGCAAGTGTGCATTCCTTCATGATCTGCCGTTTTAGAGGTCATTATGAAAATCCATGCCTTCATGGTGTTGCTTTCGATTGATCCTACAATTGTTAAGGCATTGAGGTCGTTGTCTAACCTTAAACCAATGAAATAACTGTCAACATTAAGTCTCTCAGAAGTCCTTATACGCTAGCTGAGTTAGGTTTGGGCTTGACCTGTAATGACAGAAACGAGAGTTAAAAAAATATTAGATCTAGAATTTTTTCTTTCCTAAATAGAACATGTCTGATTGATATTCAAAGCACATGTAGCAGCCATGAAATGAACAGCATATTCAACAATTTTGCAGAGAGAAGTAATTTGAACAATTCAAGCGATGAAGTGTTTCCAGTAAGGAGCTTCCAAATTACTGTCAACAAGTCTGGCGGAGGACCGTTAACTGAGTCAAAGAAAGGATGTGAAGACCTTTTTCCATCACAAATTTTCCATCAACTTTCTTACCCAAAAGTACAAACCCCAATAAACAGAGTGATCATTTTCAATAAAGAAGTTTGTATTGTATTTGATATGGATGGCACTGAACTTCACACTAAATTTTACCTTGATGGGAACTAGGGCCTTCCAAGTTATATGCTATTTTGCACAAATCATATCAAGTAGAAGGCAACAACTTTGGGTTAGCTAAATATGTACTTTTTACCATCTAACTTATCCAAAATCATATCCTTCATCAAATCCTTGACAAACATCTTCTTACACAACTAAAAATATATATATGATAGTAAAAAGCTTGGAACTCACTAATTGCACAAAAGTAGTAAAAAATTTATAAAATGTTTGGGATATAAAGAACAAAAACATGAATGAAATGTGAGTGTATTAGAACATAGGGACAAAAACAAATTGCTGATTGCAAGGAAGGAATACGAGGGGGGAATTGTGGAAGTGTGAAAAGAACTGCTGATTGGTGAGGTGGCACCTCATTCACCTTAATTAGGAGACTAGATGGCCCCTAGATAGGTACAAAAGCCTACTTATCTCAGTTTTAGCAGCTATACTATATTTACTAAGCACCCTACATCTCTCTACATCTCGAACTCATATCCCATTCAGGGGCTCAGGTTCAACTTTCATATCATAAATGATCAATCCAACTCTTGAGCCACTGACCATTTCCCAGAAGCCAAGTGGATAATAACTTGGGGATCTCCTTCAAGGACAATGGAAGAGAACCTCATCTCAGCTAACAGATGCAACACTTCTCAAGCAGCAAGGTCCTCTAGCCACTACAGCTAGTCCTCCATGAGTAAATCCCACTGCCCCATCAAAATTCTCTTTCTAAACAGATGTAAGCAGATCAGAGTTTCACCTTAAGATATTAATGGGAAATTTTTTTAGAAAAACACACCATTCAAATCCTTCTGCACAAGTTTTCTACTTCAAGGAGATTCTCTATTTCGATTGCTTTACCTTAATATGAATTGCAAAAGAGTATTCAGACCACAGTTATAAATATCAGCCTAGACTAATACACTCAAGTATATTTATAGGAATGAAAATCAAGTATATTAATAGGAATAAAAATCAAGTGCATAGACTAATTCGCACATTTCGGTTCATAGCTGATTCATTGCCTAACAGTTATGATTGCTATAAAACTCTTTAGGTACTTCTGCTTCATCTGTTCACTTCTCATACCTAATTGCATGTTTTGTTGTATATATATTCATATATATCAGGAAGAGGGATATACATTCCAGAATTTGATCCACAAACAATGAAGACAAGCAGACAGTGAAATTCATATCTAGGTTCCAACACTAGAGAAATTAATTCTAAATGTAGAAAAAAATCATTTCAGATTCAAACTCTCTGGATCATAATTCCAGAATTCGATCCACAAAAGGGAAGATAAGTAGACAGTGAAATTTATATATAGGTTGCTATGATCATTTGTAAATGAAAATCAAAAGCTGAACTGTACCAGTAGAATCGATGAAGATGTGTTTAGGCTTACCGATTATGAAATCTTCAACAGCTGTGGAATTGAGAAAGTTGAATCGATCGACAGATTTGAGCGAGAGATTCGAGCGACAAATTCGAGCGAGAGAGGTTGTGAGATTCGAGCGAGAGACAGATTTTAAGAGGGAGAGAAAGAGAGAGCTCAGATTTGGGAAATAAGGAGAAAAAAAAAAGGGGGAATTGAGAGGGAGAGAAAGAGAGCTCAGATTTGGGAAATAAATACTGATTTTTATTATTTTTTTATTTTTTGAAGAACACGATTGGGACAGAAAAATGAGATGGTAAAATAAGTTTTTGATGTTCAAAAATGATTTTTTGCGACCGTTAAATAATCCGTCGCAAAAAAATAGACTCAAAAAAATCTTTGTTAAAACTAGGGTTCAATTTCGGTTGGCCTAATATGAGCAACCCTGGTCTAATTTGAAATTTTTTAGAATTTAGACTATGATTTTAAATTTGGTCAAGGTTTGAGCTAAATTTTACGGCCTAATTAAATTTGAATAAGGTTTAAGTTTCACAACTCAATCAACTCGAATTATATTATTAATATATATATATATATATATATATAATAAATTTGAATATTATAAATTATTGATTATTTTCTCACTGTTAGATTAAATCATATTGCTTTTGTGAAAGATCTACTATTATATTATTTCTGAAAATGTAATGACAAACACTCAGCACACAAAAGTTCAAGGGTACACATGCACAGATATAGATCTGGATTCCCTCCAATACATGATTTAGATTAGAAGATGTTGTCTGGGCTCATGAGATTTATTACGGGTCCCATTTTTATAATTCAAATCATTTCTTTTGTCAGACTCTTCGTATCATCCACACAAAAAATTATGTTAATTCGATAATTGTAGACTATTCAAATTAAGCATTTGTTTCCAAAAAAATAAAATAAAATTAGACAATAAGTATATTTTTTAAAATAAATCATTTTTTTTTTAGTTATAAACGCGATAAATTAGATAGACTATGAATATTAGATTGATCTAATTCTTTTATGTAGATGGTATATACGAAGAACCCTACAAAATAAATATTTTGAATTATCAAAATAAAACTATGGTGGTGACCACATCTAGTGCATATTATGAACTAGAGGAAATCCTAGTCTCACATATAGGACATTGTTATGTAAGATTAAACTTTGTAAATTTTCTAATAAGACATGCTTAAAGTTGTACAGATTCTTGTAGGAATAATTTTCAATAATCTTATAATGAAATGTGAGATAATAAAGTTAAATACAAAAATAATAATAAATTCAATTTGCTGAATACTAAATCTATAAAAATAATTTTTTGTGACAAGTAATTTTTTTTATTTTTTTTGTTTATATAAAAGGATTACGAATATTAATGTGCCAGTAATACAAGCAATCACATATCATCACTCAGAGAAAAAAGACTAGAAGTTGAAAAAGTATTTTAAATACACTTCAAAATTTCTAAACCAATTAAAAAAACCTTAATCAATCTTTTTTGGAGTTGAATGGAAAAATTATATAAAGGGCATTCAAAACTCAAACAAGAATATAAAAATAAATGATAAATTATATTTAAGTTATTTTAAGTATGCATTTTGTGTCACTGTGTCAAGTTTTAATTTTGTCAATTTCATTATTAAAATTTTAATTTATATTAATTTGGTCTTGTTTGAACTCATTGCTTAAATAGTTAATGGAATAATAATAAAATGTACATTTGACTTTGGTTCTTAAAGTTTTTTAATTTTGTTAGTTTGTTCTCAAAACATTTATGAGAAAAATAAAAATAACTTGAAATATTGAGAGACAAAATTAGCAAAATTGGAACTTTAAAATTTCGTTAATGATTTAAACAGTAGTTTAAAATTAGACTAATTTGATAATTTGAAGAGAGAAATTAACAAAATTAAAATTTAAAAGACTAAAGTGATATGAAAGGTATGCTTCTTTGTATTTTATCCAAAATAAAATAAATAATTATGATCTCTGATCAAATAAGTTGGTTTTAGGATCTTTCTTTGCTTTCCCCCCTCTCAATCTTGACATTTTCTT
This sequence comes from Camellia sinensis, assembly GCF_055761805.1. Classification (NCBI taxonomy): domain Eukaryota; kingdom Viridiplantae; phylum Streptophyta; class Magnoliopsida; order Ericales; family Theaceae; genus Camellia; species Camellia sinensis. The sequence goes on from NC_138972.1 coordinate 82,237,602, forward strand.
GTAGAAGTACCAGGAGGAGGAGAAGACGAAGAAGAAGAGATTGAATCTCTTGAAAGAAATGAAATTGAATAATATTGAAATCATCATTTCCACTCCATTTAGATTGAGTGATTTGGTGAGAAAGGATAAGAAATGATGGGAAAGAAAACTCGCATGATTTCACAGAATTATTTGAGAGTCTATTGGGATTAGAGTGGTTGTTTGGTATTTGACCAATTTGGTTAGACTTGTAGATGACATTCACTTATTAGGCTTTTGATTAATTGATTTTATGCAAAAAGAGAAAAATACCCCAAGAACGACATGATCTATACTTGTTTATTTTGACAATCATATGAAGGTAGAAACAATTGTTCTTCCCTTGTTATACTTATTTTTCCCAAAACTAGTCAGTTTTGAAAGAGGTACGGGAGTACTTAACTTTATTATAAAAAATTTAGGTACACAAAAACTAACCACATAAAATATACAGAACATTCACATTAGTGTAGATTTAATAATTTATGGGTCCCGCACATGTAAATATTTTGTGTAATTTATTTATGATGATTTTTACATACATAGAACCACTATTATTTTTATAATCTTATTGAATTCCTTGTTTACAGCTTTCAATTCATGAACTCTTGAGTGCGGATTCATTTCACTATAGGTAAGTCATCTCATACCACATCTAGAATTTCTTTTAACTGCATATTTTGGTTTGAAAATGTTTAAACATTGAGTAATAAAATCACCTCTTAGTTATGGATACAATCTCTTCAAAAATGGGATAAGGTTGCATACATTTTGTTCTCTTCAGATTATATTTCAGTTGGAGTCTTGTGTCCCGAGTTGTTTTTATTTTTATTTTTTATTTCTATAGAAATATTTTATAAGATCATTGTGGATTCATGTACTTTATAAAGGGTATGAATTTTGTACTTTATGAAGGGTATGAATTTTGTTTGACAATAATGTGAACCCAAAGCAAATGGGAGTTAAATATTGACACATAAGCTACTTTCTTTTGATTTTGACCATGGAGCTAAATGTGGTTTGGCTTTTATCACTCGTTACTGTGGTTGCATTTGCTAAAACATGAGTTTGTGTTTATCAAACCCATTGAGTTTTGGATTGATTGAATTGAATTATTAAATTTGTTGATATATCGAATAGTAATACCATGTTTGGATCATGGGGTAAGGGAAAAAAAAATTATTGTGGCCTCTCCCATCTAGTTGAGTAAAGAAAAAACACGTGTTTTCTCACTATCGTATTTAGATTGGTAAGAAAGCAAATCATGTGAGAGAGAAATTTGAGTGAGATTTCTTTTTATTCTTTTTTATTTTAAGGGGTAATCTTGGTATTGTAAATATTTTACAACCAATCAACTTGTTTCTCACCAAATCTCACAACTTTCAGTAAGAAATCAAATAGTCAAAATAAGATACTTCTCTTTCTCACTATTTCTCACACTTTGTCTCCATTTTTCACCTACTTAACCCTCTGAACAAATGTTTTCTTTTCTCACCAAAACTATATGATCCAAACGAATTATAATCCTACAAGTTTTAAAATTCTATCATTATGGAACTCACCTTATTGGAATGATTTTATGTTAACTATTAACTGAAGTACATTACATTTTCTTTACACTCTTAAATCACAAAAAATTATGTTGTTTAACTTTATTAATTGAAATTATTCTTTTTTTGTATAATTGATTCAGTTAGTTGTTACAGTAGTTAATTATTGAGCTATCAAACTGATCGTCTTCCTTTGATTACAGATCCAGAAGAATAGTGTGGTGGAAGCAGTGGAAGTTATTATTGGGATAGAGTGCTACAAGTAGAAGTTATTTTGAATTGTTTTGTTACGACATTGATTTAAATTATAGAACTCTTGTTTGCTTTGATGGAGGCAATTAATCTTTGAAATATTCAGATTATGGAACTCTAGGTTTGGCATGCTTTAAACATTAAACTAGCTAAACTGAATTTGTGAATTGTTGTTGAAACTTTTGGTATTGTGAATTAAAGAATTACTGATTGTGATTTCATCTCTTGATTGCCATGATTATTTTGTGGAATGAAATTGAATTGAGTTTCTCACCATCTCTTTTTTGCATGCTCACAGGTGCTGTAAGTCTTATAGGTGTGTGACATTGTCACATGCCTAGCTTGGTTGGCTTTGAGGCGTGACATTCTTTCTTTGTATTTCAATGTTGTATCGTTATTTTTCTGACTTGATGCAGGAAAGGCAGCGGAAAGGAACCGTTATCATTAATTATGTGAAGGAGCTTACAAACATCAATCTCTAATTCAAACCATTAAGATTGGTTTGTTTGAAAGAAGAAGCACAAGACGAGAGTTGATGACTATTAGTCGTGAAGCTGCTCTAAAAATGGCCTCTCCTATGTGTTTGCATCAAAATACTTGTCTTGTCAATATCAGTAGTGACTTAGTTGCTTGCCCTTAAATAGATTGCCTATTTCTTTGTACATGGATGAGGATGGTGAGCAAGCATCTGCACCACCTGCTCTTCAGCACATTTATGGAGAGTGTAAATGGCGGGAATCTCTGGAATGGGATGATCTCCATACCAAAACCTCTCTTCATCCTTTCTTTTCCAATAGCTAACCAGGTATTTGTACTTATTTTTTTCATCAAATTTGATTGAAAATTTGATTCAAAGCTTGATCTCGTGTAGAACACTTCAATTCGTACTCTTTTTTTTTTGGATAATATATTTTGAAAAATTCTAAACTTACCCAAAAACTTGTTTTAACTATTTTTGTATAGAAGAAAATCATCCCTGATATTCTTTTTAGAATTTTATCAAATTTAAATAAAAATACCACTGTTTGAAATTTGGTGAAGGATTTGATTCATCATTGATTTGGTGCCAAATTTGCCATCAATGGTTCAGCTGATAGTAAATTATGTTTTGATCGTTAAGGCCATTAGATAGCATTTAGTTCATTGGAATTAAGTGGAATCGATGATCATTCTATCAAAATATTCATTCCTATATTTGGTTAGACTAAAAAAATAATTGCAAATGCATTTCAAATATAATCATCTTTCACCATTTTAAAGGAATAGTAATCACCATTCTCGTTTCAATCAACCAAATAGAGTATAATTTTCTTCTGTTTGTGGCAATGAGGATCAAGTAAGAGAATTGCCATTTAACTTTTTTTTATTATCAAAACTATTTGTGATGATTGTTTTATTGGTATTGAAATGTTTTATAAGATCATTCATGTGTTTTGTTAAGAGTATGAATCCAGTTTGCTCTGATTTGGACTGAAAGACATGAAGGTTAAGTATAGACACAAAAACTCTACTTTCTTTTTTTCTTTGACCATAGAGCTAAACTTAGTTTTGGATTTTTGTCACCAGTTACTTACTGTGGTTGCAGTTGCAAAAACTTGAGGTTGTGTTTATCAAACGGTTGAGTTTTGGAATGTCTGTATTGAATTATCATATTTCTTTAGATATTGAATCATGAATCCTATGAGTATCTAAGTTGTATGATTAGTGAACTCGCCTTATTGGAATTATTTTGTCTCTAATGATAACTAAATTGTACGAGTACTTTTTCTTTACACATTAGAATCACAAAAAATTTTACAAATTTATTTTGTAGTTTTAACTTTACCTATTGAAAATTTTCTCGTTTTCATATACTTAATATATTTTAATACTAAATATCAAACTAATTGTCTTTTTCTTCTTCTTTATTAAAGGTCCAGAGGAATAGTGTTGCTCAAGTTGTAATTGGGATAAATTGCTAAAAAGTAGAAGTTATTTTGAAGTATTTTGTTGCAACACCTAAATTGAATTTGCAAACTATGGTTGAGACTTGTGGTACTCTGGATCAAAGGGGATTACTGACTGATTTTCTTTTTGATTGCCATGATTATTTTGTGGAATGAGATTGTACTGGTTTTCTAATCAGCAGCGCTAATGCTACATGATCACTTCTCATAATGCGAATCTCACTCCCATCTCCTCTCAGATCTCACAGGTGTTGTGCGAAATTGCAGCTTCTTTGATTTCCTTCCTCAATCAAGGCTTTGAATCAAGGAACTCTCAACCAACAACAAAATTGTGATCCAACTGCCACAGCCACCACCCTTCCACCTCCTACGACTACCTAGCTCTCCCCCATCCGCACAACGATGTTGGGTTAATATTGAGATATTTCTGACACAAATTCGAAATGTCATGACACACTAATACAACCTGACACGACACAACACATATCCAATTGTGTTCTTATCAAGTTTGTTCTCTCCTTAATTGGAGAAGGAATATAAAAAAAAAAAAACAATACAATATTCCTCAGTTTGGCAGACAGAAATTAAGATAGAAAGATAAACTGACTTTTTTGTTAGTGTTATCTATCCCATGATTTTAATTTAGAATTTTGGTTTTTATTTTAGTAAATTATATTTAATTTGATGTATTACCATACATGCGTATAACTTGTAACACAACTTCTAGTAATAATAAATACACCAATATAGTTAGGTTCTGAGTAACCTCTACAACCAAACCATTCAACAAATGGACCAAAATATCTGAAATTTTCAGTAAGATCAATCTTAGCTTCTCAACACCACTAAAGGTTTTTTAATAGGCTCACTTTTAACCTAAATCGTTTGTGTGATAATATAGATATATGCATGTGTTTATGTAAAGAAGATACTCGCTCATCGCGTAGTGTATAAAGTGGTAGCGGTGTAGAAGTAGGCTGCAACAGTAGGGTCCTATGTTCTATACACCCTAAATGCACAGTGGCCACTCAGACATATCCAGAACCTACAACATTAAAGTATATAATTTGTTAGGCATATGAATAGATTTTTTTAAAAAAATTAAAATTAAAATATAGTAAGTAAAAAAAACAAAATTTGTACTGCACCTAGAAGGCATCTGAACTCCCTTCTTCACTTGAAATTAATTCGTCATTTGCTCGATATGTGTAATGAGTTCAGCCCTGAGCTCCCTTTTGAGCTTCTCACACATTTGTTGTGTGTTTTGGACAATCATTGAGGCTTGCTCCTGCGTTAAATTCTCCCAAACTTGTTGAGTGATCTCGGCCATCATTAAGGCTTGAGATGCAAGTGATGGGCCCACACCATGTCTGTACACCGCACGCTCAGGCGCATCCCCCCCATATGTCTGAAAATACCCAAGTTGTGTCACTTGGAGGGACTCGGGCTCATCAAAGAGTTGCCAATTATACCCGTCCTACATTTTAAAAACACAAGTACACAACGACGCAAAAAAAATACGATGGTGGAAAAATTAAAAAAGAAGAAAAACACAATACTTGATGTTGTATTTGCGAGAAATGTGTCTGCCCCATCGTAAGAGGTGGGCCACGAAGCTCCCAATTGCAGGAGTTTTGAGACGATATCTTCTGTAACATTAGTTCCACGTTTATAATATTAGCTAAACATTTAAAGTGATATTTAAATTTTTAGAAATTAATTTTCACTAATAAACCACTACTGCTGAATTATTGCTACAATAACCCGCCGAGTTACAATTACCATATGTGAGGCGAATGTGGTGCCGTTACGCACTATCTGTCCAAGTTGGCCATTCAAGGAGGCATCTTGATCCCCTACCAGTTGGAATGTGCTGTCAATTGGATGTCTATAACAACCCTCATACTGTTTACCGATTAATGACTGATTGATTACCGATAAACATTGATTACCGTTAAACTGAACTGATTATGACTGATAATTGGACTGGTTAAAGTACTGAACTGACTGACTGAAAACTGGAACTGAATTGACTGAGTGTGTATGTTAATTTGTATTCTATCTGTTTGATTGATTATTTGATCTGTTCGTGTTTTATGTTTAAACTGCTACTTGAAGGCCTTATCGACGGCCGAACCAGAAATCGATTAGTGTTATGATCATCGAAATTTATGTGATTTTATAGCATATTTATCTGAAAACTGATTAGGTAGGATTAAATTAGATTAATGGTACCAAATTACATGAATTGGACTTATTTACACTTAGACCACTTAGTGGCCACTACTTCACACATATTAAACCTTTGCATACTTGAATCAAAACATTTCATTAGTTCCTTCTCCTTGTTCAACCGACCATAGAGAGAGAGGAAGGGAGAGAGTTGAATTGTTCTAGTGAATTGGCTTGAATTGCTTGGAATTGAAGTGTAAATTGTCAAATTGGACTCCTAAACCTTGAATACAAGACTAAGGTAGGACATTCATCTTCTTGTTGTTGTCATAGAATTAATTCTTGCATGATTCATGCTTCAATTGTAGAGTTAAGTCTTGTTTTAGTTCATACATGTAGGATTAGAACATAATTCATGCATGCATGTTTGAATTGATGAGTTTTGAGTTGAATTCATGGTAAAATGGTACATGCATGTTCATAATTTTGTAATGGTCCATGTTTTCAACTTGTTTTTGGATCAATTGGCTCCTTAGAGCATCAAATCGAAACTTCAAAATGATTTGAATTCTTGCATGTTTGCTTGTTTTCCATGTTCATGAAAATGGTTTGAAATTGGGTTTCAATTAAACACTCTTGGGCTTTGATTTCTCAAAATTGAGCTTTGAACTATGATATTCTATATGTTTACAAGTGTTTTCTGGAAATTCAGCCCAAGAGGATCGGTTTTGATGCTTTTGAAATTGGTTTTTGGCTTGGAGGTGCAATCTGGAATTTCCAGATTTTGCACTTCCACTCGAGCGGGGGAAGTGCCGCTCGAGCGTGGAATCCGAGCATCCAGTATCTCTGCACTGTTTTACAGTCCGCTCGAGCGTAGGATCGGGCGCTCGAGCGGAATCATGTGTCTCAAGCTCGAGCGGGCGTCGAGCGTCCGTCGAGCGGAGATTCCAACCATCCAGCACTTTTGACTGTTTTTACAGAACGCTCGAGCGGGTAATTCTATGCTCGAGCGGGTACCTTTATCTGCATATCCGCTCGAGCGGAGCGACCTACGCTCGAGCGTGACCCCTGTTTTCTGAAAAATCTGAAAATGCTTTTAAAAGTACATCTTTGCATCCTCATCCCATTCTAGGCATTCTTAGACCTAGTTTAAGACATCTTTGAGGGCATAGATGTAGAACACACCGAGGCAAATTAGGGATTAAGTTATTATCTTTCCCAGTTGTGTAGCTTAGTGTGTGTTCAATCTGTTAACTGTATAGGGTTGGCGACTGGGAAGGCATGCTCTAGCATACTGTAGTCCAAACTCTGTGAGTAACGACTGTGTAAAGATATGTTCGAAATGATTATCTTCTGAACAACTGAACTGTACTATTTTCTGAACTGATTACTGTTAACTGAATGAGTGTATGTCCTATATTCTGAACTGTATTGTGTCATCCTTAGCACCTACTGTTTACTGTTACTGTTACTGTTACAGAGATCTCTGTCGGTTCCCTTGTTGGAACCACTACTGTTACTGACTGATGGCCATCATTTACTGCTCGGTCTTTCAAGACCTATTGTTTACTGTACTGTTATGCTAATGGGTGTACCACATATGACTGTACTGACTGAACAACTGAAATACTGTTTAAATGAACTGTTTTCATACTGTAAGGACATTCATTCCTAACCTCTTTACGCATTATGTTATTCATTGGGCTTTAGCTCACTGTTTATATATATATGTAGGTGCTCAGCCACCCGATCGGAGCTAGGAGCGCGGGTTAGACTCCAGTTTTGTCAAGCCAGCCTATGTGCCTCACTGCGAGGTTCCGAGTTGCCATGCTATGGCTTTGGGGTGTTTTGTTTTTTGCCCGTCTGTCTCCATACTGTTTGGATTACTGTATAGACTGTCAGCTGCTAACTGTACTGTTATCAAGGGATTAGGTCCCTGTACTGTGTGACTGTAAATTTTGTATAGACTGTACTGTTTGTATATGTGAATGCATGAAAAATCTTTTTGGCATACGGACTGTCACAGCTCAATGGACATTATTTATTTACTGTATTGGCTTCCGCCAGGCCCTGAACTCTATTTTACTGTACTACTGTTAAGCAGGCCTTCGGTAATCTCGGATTACTGGCCAGTTACGGTGCTAAACCCATAGGGCCGGGTTTGGGTCGTGACAATGTCCATCCTAGCACCAGTATTCCACTCCTTGATGCCCCTAACATAGCCTTGACTACACCTAGTCAAGGTAGAGTTAAAAGTCGCTAGGCCTGAGAGAAACAATGATAATGAACAAGTTGAAGATAAACAAAGTATGGCATGATTAACATAGCAATTAATGTAAAATCATTAAAGATGTACATACCTGAGGTGGGATGTGATGATGATGGTAGTGATGTGGTTGCAAGTGATGATGAAGGTGCCAATGATGGTGGCTGTGATTGAGGCTTCTAGGATGATGGCTGTGAGGTAGAGGTGTGAGTGTAATCTGAATGAGCAAGATGATTGCAGCTTCCCTTTGACATAGTAATCTGTAAGAAATAGAATTGATAAATTCAAGGTACAGACATAATTAGTTAGCTGAGAGTAATAGCTCATCAATAGAATTTTTTTTTTATAATTAATAGCTCATCAATTGAATTGATAATACATGATATGGACATAAACAGAAAACATGTTACATCTCATTAATTCAAGTAATAATTCAATCCCATCACACTAAAACAAGATATACTTGCGATCATGACTGTATTACATTTCAATAATGACAGTCAAGTATGTATTGCAGTACACTGTCCCTATGTGAGGATTTTTGTCTCTCTCACTAGCATAATTCACAGTATTTGCCTTTAAAGTCATACATCACAATATTGTGTGGCTCAACGATCATCCTGGCCTTTACACAAAAACAAAACTCATTGATTATATAGTTTTAAAACTTCTTTGCCAAGTTTTGAGGACCATCTAACAATCTATTGATTTCTTCAGAAAATATGATATTATTTGTTGTTTACAAAGACTCATTCAAAACAAACATGTAAATTCAGAATAAAATTATATGTTGGTTGGCATAGATTTAAAGACAAACATGTTCCTTGATCTAGGTGTAGAAAGTTTTGAACTGTTCGTGTCAAATCTGATGATCGTCGACACGAGACAGTTTGCTCTTAACTACTTCAAGGTGTTTGTTTTGTAGCTTGAAAGATATGTATAGGGTAAATAACAATCGACTTCCTTGAGGTTAAGCCAAAAAATGATATGCCTCTTGAAGTTTGATTTGACACTAAACCCCATGGTGTCAATACCTAAATGAAAAATGAATAACTTAAAACAAAAAAATTTCAAATTACAAAAATAATTATTTTATTTCCCTCCATTCTCCTCTTTTCTTTTTCTTCTCTCTCATCCCACCACTATTACCCATAACCACCACCTAAAATCACCACTACCACCCACCTCCACCACCATATATTTATAGAAAGAGAGAAAGGTGAACACAGTGAGGTTTATATTGTTGTGATATATACTCACAACCACTTTTTTTGTTCATCGCAGCCATGTTGCTAATAACAGTTGCATCATTAGTGAATGGTGGGTTCTCAGAAATCAAAGGAAAGAACTTCTAGTACCCCTTGCCTCCTCCTCTCCCATTGGCGCAGCGCCTTCCCTCTCCTACCTCATCATCGCAATCCCTCACATCCCTCATCCCCAACCCCATCCTCACTCCCCAACCAAATCGAAACCAAATCTGTAAACTTTGGCAAAAGGGGAGACTGAGGAAGAAAGACGGAAAGAGTTGAGAGAACATAAAAGGAAAAATAAAGAAGGAAAAAGCGAAATTTACTTAAGTGGTATTAATTTCACAGTAAAATTTTAATAATACAATATAAATAAAATAAAATATCTATTTTTGGGGCATCACAACTACATGCTGTTAGTTTGGACGAAAAACATCACTTTTCACTTTGTTATCAACTTCAGGGGGTTAAATGTCACAAATCAAATTTCAACAAGGCACTACATTTTTTGGCCTAACCCCAAAGGGTTAAAGTATAATTTACCCAAATATGTAAATATCATATACATTTGAATATAAAAATTATCAAGATTGGGCTCGTGAGATAGGTTACTATATGTTCACACCAATGAGTTTGTACCCCTGCATTATTTTTTTATTTTTTTATTGGCATCAGGGTGTCCGGATCAAAACCCGACTAATCCCCAAGGGTGCACAGGCCCTCGGCAAGGAGTTTCCCACAAGTGCACCACGGTTAATTCAAGAGTTTTCCCAATCCGATGGCCTCAAAAAATTGTTAGTACCTAATAGGGTTTTAATCCTTGAACCTTGGAAGGAGCACACCCCCAAGACCCAAGGCCTTGCCACCAAATCAACCCGTTGGGGTTATACCCACACATTATTTATCTAGATAAAAAAATTATGCTCTTCCCATCAGCACAATCCACATTATCAACACCATCATAGTTTCTCAATGGTCAATTAGATTTAGTTTTCCACATCATGGAGTTATTGTGCATAAAAATTTATATAATCTTCCATCAAGTAACCTTTACCCATCTAATAACTTGGCCCAAAATAAAACCCATGGGCAACCCTTAGAACCCATGTCCAATAATTATTGAAATTACCATAATACCCTTAGTACTAAAACCTATTATAATGACATAAATTTGTCCAGCAGTGCAATAAATTAAAATAAATATATATAAAGACTCAAAATATTCCAAAACTTCAATCCTTGATGACTTAAACATACTTTATGTGGAATTCCGGATTTCTTCTTTCCGTGTTCGCCATCACTAAAACCCTTACACCTCACTAAGAGATTAAGGGTTCAAGTCTTGTCAAAGAAATACTCATCATCCCTACACTATGGCCCTCAATGTACCAAAGAATGGGTAATTACTCTTTCAACCTCCAACTATCACCAAAATTTAACTTTGGTATACTAACTTCTAATTACAACAATTAAGTTGTCAAACTTGACCTCGTGTTTCAATGTGGTCCACCCATCACTCACTGTCAAAATTTTGTATGGAAAACACTGCACATTTTTTGGAAGATAGAAATTATAGTGTAAATTACATTTTTCACCTTTCAACTTTGACTCAAATTCCACTTTGGTCATTTATGTTTCAAATTTTTAATGAAGAGTGATGAGATAATCACATTGAAACAAGAGTTGCAGTTTGAGGACTTAATTATTACAATTAGAATGTGAGGAACCAAGGAAAAATTCATATGAAAGTTGTAAAAAGAATTGTATAAACTTGCACACATATCATGAACACGATTATAAAATGTGCTTTTGCACATATGTGAATGCCACCCTAACTGCCAACTCCCTCTCCCACTCTCCCTCTCAGTCTCCCTCACCCCTCCACCCCAAACCTCTCTAATGCCTTCCTCCCTCTGCCAAACCCACATCCACCACCCTCATCACTTTTCCCCACCCCTCTACCACTATCCTCCCCCACCCTTTCCCCTTCATCCTCTCCCCGCCCTTTTACCACCACCCTTTTCCCCCTCCCACATCCATACATGCCACCATCAACGCCCTCTGCCACCATCATAAACCATCAACAACAAGAATTCAACATAATATCCAGATCTAAAATTACACACACAAATGACTTACTGGTGAAGTTGGGCATGGGCACACAATAGTGGTGACAACTTTGGAGCTGTTCAAAGGTGGTGGTTGTCGATACTGATTAGTTACTGATGCAAGTGGTTGCCAACATTGGTGGTTGCCATTGGAGAGCTACAAAAGTGAGATAATGAATGAGTGAGACAGTTGAGAGAGAGAAGAAATATTTGGGGGAAAAAATCTAGGGAAAGTCAGGGGAAACAAATAGAGAGCCAAACATCGTCGTATTACAGTCGAGTTTTTTTGCAACGACAACAATGCTGCCATAAAAAATAGTATTTGTGATGGCAATCTCTAATTGTTGCATATATGATATAGACACTTACTTTTTTCAATGATGGAACATGTTGTGGCAAAAAATTGTAGGCACTTTTGCATTAGCATGGTAATTCCATAGCAAACACTCACTTTTTACGACAGCATTGTCACTACAAATATTTTGGTCGCTAATAATATTTTACACAATGACAAAAAGGTCAACATTTTGCAACGATATTTGCACCATCACAAATATTTCCAATGCAAATACCCATTTTCTAGTAGTGTTAATCCTTCTAACCTCATCATCCATCAAGTATTTCCCATTGTTCCTTGCAGTTATGGTTTCATTTCCACAAAAAAATCTTGCTGTTGGTATGAACTCTTCAGAAGTTGTAGGAGCATCAATCAGCACACCACAAGGAAAATTATGCTGTTCTTGCATTTCTACCACCTCTTGAATCTTCTCCTCGACATGCTTTCCCAACAGTGCGCGTGAGACAAACATCCATTGTCCAAGTCCATCTATTTCTTCCTCAAGTCTTTGCATGGATTCTATTATCTCTTGTGCATTTTTACACCAATGTTGAGCCACTTTCCTTGGTCTTTTGGCTGGATGGTGCTCTGCGCCTCTCAGTTCTGTTTCTACATCATCCACTTTAGTGCTCAAATCCTTTCTCTTTCTTTTGAGATTTTTCATGTTTGGATTAAGGTTTATGTAATGTCCCAACCATTTACTAAATAATGAATATATGAATTCCATGGTGTGGTCAGTTCTTGCAAATATAGAAGTTGCGAGGTATTGTAGTTAAAAGGGAAAAAATCCTGAAGAAAACCACAATATCAATTTTGACGGTTGTTAGAAAGAAATTTGAAATTTGATTATAAATTTATAAGGGGAAAAAATCAAGAGAGAAATAATGCTAATATAAGCAAATTGACTTCATATTTACCTCAAAATAATAAAAAATAAGTCCTCTTTTTTTTTTGACAGGTTAGAAAATTAGTCTTGAATCACTGACAAAATGGTAATTGTGCTACAAATATATATCAGTAACAATGAACAAGCATTTATCTTCTTGAATTTTTTGCTATGTATAAAATATTTCATTTTGGCTGATGTTTTGAAACAGAAACAAGTGTAAGATCCATAAGAGAGTTTGGAACCATTCAACATCGAAACCCACAAAACATCTACAAAAGAAGAAGAAATAATTACAATTTATCTATGAAAATGAAATGTATCTCTAGGGTTTAAAATTCATCATGAAGTTGCCACATTCCGGCCAAATTTTATATATGAATATGGCACTCAAGCTGAAGTACATGTGGAAAAATGCTTCAGCCACTTTTAAGAAATATAATAAACCAGCTACAAAATTTGGCATATGTAGGAGTAGTTATGCTGTTAACAGTTCTGCTGAAGCTTGAAGAGAAAATCCGAGGATTTGATAACATTTGTTAATCCAAAGTCAATAACGAACTACAGGAAGTGGATGGGCAGTGGTCTGGTCACCAAGTTTCTAAATTTAGAAAATGGTTCTTAATTTGCAATCCTTGTCATATTTAGACCAATTTGTTAGAATTGCCAAATTACAATTACAGTTTGAAAGCCTAGGTTTTCTATGCACACGGTATTTTTTGTTAGTTGCTACATTTTTACGAAGTTAAATGGAATGCTTTTCAGACATTTCCATCAAGAGTCTGGAATTTCGATTCTAAAATAACTCATGAAAAATCATAGGATCCACTGTGTTTGTAAAGTGGGACTACTATATACACCCTCCTATCATAACAAAAGTTAGGAATTTTTTCATGTTAGTTACGAATTATCATGGTGTAATTACCAAGGAGCATACCATAAGAAAAATCTTAGTTATAAACTATTGTGGTAATGTATGAACATTAAAAGTTACGAATTTTGTTGTGAGCAAAGCTATTAACGTTTTTATAACAAATCATTGTGGGGTCACAATTACACTTGAAATCAAAGTTTTTTTTTTCTCCTGGCCAAAATAGCAATCCTGTTGTTCATGCGTAAAGTTGAAGGAGACCCAGTCACCATTGATATGTAAGGCCCACGTGAAAATATGGTGCCTAACGATGCATATATGCATGCATTACATCATAGCAACCTCGGCTTCAGGCGGTGGGTGTGTGGTTGTTTTGGTAATATATATACTTTTTCCATCCATCCTAATATACTACCAGAAGGGTGGTGCATTTTTTTTATTCCGTGATATATATCCTTCAACTTTTGAAAAAAATAAATTTGTAAACTACCCGCTAATGCAATGACAAAATAACAACATAAACTATTTTTAGAAATCTTTTCATAAATAGTATTCATCTACTTGTACTCATAAATAAAACTTTCTATTTAAGTATTTACCTGATATCCGTGTTTGCTTATGTCAGCCGCTTGACCCAAGCCCCCTTCTGCATTAGCACACGCAATGCCATCTGCTTGAACAAGTAAATATATTGATTGGAGTTTGTGTATTATTTGACCTATTTTAACTTGCGTAGCTTTAATATGTAGTTCACTTGTTGAATTTTTCCTTTACGAATTTGACATAACTTTGAAATCTAAAAACAACCCAAATATCCATAGACATGCATATGGGTCAAGTCAGTTTAATTTCAATTATGTCTAGAATAAAACTAACCAAAAATAATTCTCACATTTGGAACTGAAAACTAGACCAAGAACCAAATTAGTTTTTAAATTTTTCTTTTTCTTTTAGATTTTTGAAGCCTAAGTTGAGAGATACTGAGAATCTCTACATCTTGTTCAAATTTACACTCTTCTAAAAAATTATAAATTTAGCATAGAAAATCTCAGTAATCTTTCTAAGAATTTTCTTGCAGAGAAAAGGAAAATAAATAAATAAAGGTTTTATACCCCTATTTTGTGGTCTAGAAAACAAAGAAAATAATTTGTGAAACAAACCTTGAAGCTTTGTCCAAAGACAATAGAGAACTCAAATGCTGAGAAGGATTCTGACATAGAAAAAACCTGCCACCAACTTTCGATCGACCTTTCCCTTCTACCAAAAAGAAAGGGAAAATAAAAAACAAAAAATAATGAGGTAAAAAAATAGACATTTTCGCTTACAAACTTTTGATATTAAGGAAAAACTGAAAAACTAATGTAGACTGATCATAAAGGATCAAGAACTCAAACTAGTGAAACTACGAAAAAATGAATTACGATGATCTTTTTCATCAGTTGTAGTCAAAGTAAACAAATTAAATATAAAAAAAATGTGAAAGGTAATAGGAGAATTAGGTGCAGGGAGGTGATAGAAGAGGGCTGTTTTGCTCCAAGGAGGCTTTTGTTTGGTTGATTCAAAAGTGACACCAACATCAGAACTGAGATCATGTTTTCACCTCACATAATTTTTATTTTTATTTTTAATTTCACCTCACATAATTCAACTTCCACAGAGTTTATGAATATCTTAGCACCCACATTCTTAAATGAAATACATATAAAAATTATTAGAAGCCATTGCAAGCAAATTGTTGCCAATAATTTGTTTGTCGTGCACTCACATAATGAGTGTCTCCCATCTAGTTGTACAAATGTGGTTATGTTTTTCATTTTATCAAATCATGAAACATCTGAAGTACTTACAGAGAGAAATAAATTTATTTTTTTTAATTTAGAATCTAACAATGCATTTTCAAAAATTTTCAATATTGGTATCATAAATTAAGGGGGAATTGCAAATTAGTGGAAAGTTGGTGTGTGAGGGAAAAATCCTTGCATTGTGAAGAAAGTAGGATGACACCTCCCAAGCTTGAAATCCTTGCAGGAACCCAAACACCATGAGTGCTGCTGCCCGGCCGGTGTTGTCAGCCGGAGAGCACTCTGACACTACCTTTGTTTGTTGAACCAACCTCTATATATATATAGGGTCAAGTAACCCATTGTAGACACCCCATTTTTGACCGTCCTCAAGACTTGGACGTCACCGCTTGAACACTCGGTGATCATCCATGTTTGTGTTCGTTTGGAGTTCCCGGAGGTCTCGGCTACGCGCCTTGCCTCAAGATCTCCGAACTCGACTGTTTAGTGTCTGGTTTTCCACCAAACACTTGTGTTTTGCCTTGGAAGGGCAGGGAATTCCTTGTGAGGCATCCCCACACACCACCGGCCATGGCCAGAGGCCACCGGCTGGTTTTTACTGCCACCGACAATGTATATTGCCGGTCGGCACTATTTGTTGCCGGTCAGCACTCAATTTTGCCAAGATGGCATCTTTGGCCGGCCGACTACTGTGCATCTGCTTTTGCAGATATTTTGTCACAGCTGTCTTGCAGTTGGCTCCCCTCCATACACGTGTATGGAGGGATCTCCCTCTTTAGAAGCTTGTCTTGTAAGCTTTACAAGACAATAAGCTCTATAAAGAGAGGGGCTCTCTCTTGTTGCAAGGGTTAGACACTTGAGATATTTTAGAGAGCTTAGACAGCCATTTTTAGGGTTTTGAGTTCTAGGGTTAGAAACCATACACTTTCTATCT
This sequence comes from Camellia sinensis, assembly GCF_055761805.1. Lineage (NCBI taxonomy): Eukaryota > Viridiplantae > Streptophyta > Magnoliopsida > Ericales > Theaceae > Camellia > Camellia sinensis. The sequence goes on from NC_138972.1 coordinate 82,253,991, forward strand.
CTATATCTCCCTCTTGTGTGTGTTAAATTGTGTTTGTGTCTTACTATTGCACACAAACACATAGTGTTTCACCTTCACTTAGCTACTGAGGTTCTAAGAGGTTGGTTTTGAAGTTTTGGAGCTGGATTCAAGCCAAGGAGGGCCATTGGAGCATCATTTGTGAAGGGGTCTTTAAGGGTAAGAAACTAGCCTCTTTATTCCCCATTTTTGCATTGTATTTTTACCTGTCTTACAATCGTTTTTGAGCTTGGTGTATAATACAAAAAAGTTCTATTTTTAGGCCCTCTAAATTGTTTGTTTAGAGTGTTTTGTGGTTTGGAGGTGTTTGACCCCTCCTAGGCCTTGAAAGGCCCCATTTTGTGCTATTTTGTGCAAGTTTCGAGATTTTGGTGTTTGGGCCTCTTCACCACTGAAATCTTGAGGGATTTCAGTGGCGGAGATGGTGCCTTGAAGTCTCCAAAAGGGGAGGGCCACCCCCTCTCCTTGTTGTCCTTGAAATGGACCGTTTTTGGCCTCTTGAGGGAGCATCATGTTAGAGTGTGTATTGATCATGTCTTGGCTGTTTTCCATGCACAGTATGTCATAATATACCTCTGTTTTGTGTTGGTTTTGGTACACCATGCATGCTTAGCATACCTACCATGTAATGCCTTGTTATTGCCTTAATATGCCTTAGGTTGTTAGCCTTTGTTCAAGCATGTTTTAGGCTTAGTCTTGTGAAGGTTTTGTGCATATTTTGCCATGTTTAAGGTCTGTCCTAGGTTGTTCGGGTCGGATTTGGCATGCTTAGTATAGCTCCTTTGTATTCGAGCTTGTATGCCTTAAGTATGTGCATGTATAGCATGACATTTTTGCATTGATTTGGTGATTTGGAACCATCCACCATGTCATTTCAGTCCCATTTTCATGCTTATATGTTTACCTTGGACGCATCGTTAATGCTTTGAAAGCATGTGTAGCATGTTCCATGTTTTGGCCATTGTACATGCCTTTGAATTTGAGCCACTTAGATGCCATCTAAGAGTCCCCTTTGCATGGTCTAGGTCTGTCTTGAACCTATTTTAAGTCCTCTTAGCCTTGTGAGGCTTGGTTGGCTTAGCCATGGTTCAAGTCCCTTTGACTTGCTTCAAGTACTTGAGCCATTCATTGCATGCTTGGTCCATTTTGTTTACTTGGTTTGGCACCATCTTAGCATGATTTTCAATGTTTATATTGCATGCTAATTAGTCCATGTTATGCCTCTTTCAAGTGTGCTTGAGAGTTGCCTCATTTGTGCCTAAGCATTGACCCTTTAACATGTGCATATGTGTATGTGTTTTGGTCCTTTGTCTTGGTTACTTTGGCCACTGTTTTGGGCCTATTTAGAGTTGCATAAATCATGTATAAGTCCATCTTTTCCTCCATTTGCATTGCCACATGTGTGCTTGTATGCTTGCATAAGTGCCTTGCCTGCCATGTTGCATCCTTAGCTTGTATGCCTAGGTTGCATTGCATCTTGCATGCATGCCTTGTTCCTTGACTTGATGATGGGAATTGGGCCTTGGTTTGTTTGTTTGGTTTGCATTTCATTTGACATGAAAATTGCACACTCGGTTCTTTGGGCCATCATGCATGGAAATGCGTGATTGGTGGTCCGAGAATCGAGACACATGCCCTTTTGAGTCATTACGATGATAAGGGGCATGATTGGTGCATATATGCTTTGAATTGTGCTGCCATGCTTTGCCTTGCCTTCTGTTGCTGTCAATTGCAGATTCTGCAGGAATACTCTGCCGACCGGCAGTGCCAAGTGCCGACCGGATTTTTGACCGTCCTCAAGACTTGGACGTCACCGCTTGAACACTCGGTGATCATCCATGTTTGTGTTCGTTTGGAGTTACCGGAGGTCTCGGCTACGCGCCTTGCCTCAGGATCTTCGAACTCGACTGTTTAGTGTCTGGTTTTGCACCAAACACTTGTGTTTTGCCTTGGAAGGGCAGGGAATGCCTTGTGAGGCATCCCCACACACCACCGGCCATGGCCAGAGGCCACCGGCTGGTTTTTGCTGCCACCGGCAATGTATATTGCCGGTCGGCACTATTTGTTACCAGTCGGCACTCAATTTTGCCAAGATGGCATCTTTGGCCGGCCGACTACTGTGCATCTGCTTTTGCAGATATTTTATCACAGCTGTCTTGCAGTTGGCTCCCCTCCATACACGTGTATGGATGGATCTCCCTCTTTAGAAGCTTGTCTTGTAAGCTTTACAAGACAATAAGCTCTATAAAGAGAGGGGCTCTCTCTTGTTGCAAGGGTTAGACACTTGAGATATTTTAGAGAGCTTAGACAGCCATTTTTAGGGTTTTGAGTTCTAGGGTTAGAAACCATACACTTTCTATCTCTATATCTCCCTCTTGTGTGTGTTAAATTGTGTTTGTGTCTTACTATTGCACACAAACACATAGTGTTTCACCTTCACTTAGCTACTGAGGTTCTAAGAGGTTGGTTTTGAAGTTTTGGAGCTGGATTCAAGCCAAGGAGGGCCATTGGAGCATCATTTGTGAAGGGGTCTTCAAGGGTAAGAAACTAGCCTCTTTATTCCCCATTTTTACATTGTATTTTTACCTATCTTAAAATCGTTTTTGAGCTTGGTGTATAATACAAAAAAGTTCTATTTTTAGGCCCTCTAAATTTTTTGTTTAGAGTGTTTTGTGGTTTGGAGGTGTTTGACCCCTCCTAGGCCTTGAAAGGCCCCATTTTGTGCTATTTTGTGCAAGTTTCGAGACTTTGGTGTTTGGGCCTCTTCACCACTGAAATCTTGAGGGATTTCAGTGGCGGAGATGGTGCCTTGAAGTCTCCAAAAGGGGAGGGCCACCCCCTCTCCTTGTTGTCCTTGAAATGGACCGTTTTTGGCCTCTTGAGGGAGCATCATGTTAGAGTGTGTATTGATCATGTCTTGGCTGTTTTCCATGCTCAGTATGTCATAATATACCTCTGTTTTGTGTTGGTTTTGGTACACCATGCATGCTTAGCATACCTACCATGTAATGCCTTGTTATTGCCTTAATATGCCTTAGGTTGTTAGCCTTTGTTCAAGCATGTTTTAGGCTTAGTCTTGTGAAGGTTTCGTGCATATTTTGCCATGTTTAAGGTCTGTCCTAGGTTGTTCGGGTCGGATTTGGCATGCTTAGTATAGCTCCTTTGTATTCGAGCTTGTATGCCTTAAGTATGTGCATGTATAGCATGACATTTTTGCATTGATTTGGTGATTTGGAACCATCCACCATGTCATTTCAGTCCCATTTTCATGCTTATATGTTTACCTTGGACGCATCGTTAATGCTTTGAAAGCTTGTGTAGCATGTTCCATGTTTTGGCCATTGTACATGCCTTTGAATTTGAGCCACTTAGATGCCATCTAAGAGTCCCCTTTGCATGGTCTAGGTCTGTCTTGAACCTATTTTAAGTCCTCTTAGCCTTGTGAGGCTTGGTTGGCTTAGCCACGGTTCAAGTCCCTTTGACTTGCTTCAAGTACTTGAGCCATTCATTGCATGCTTGGTCCATTTGTTTACTTGGTTTGGCACCATCTTAGCATGATTTTCAATGTTTATATTGCATGCTAATTAGTCCATGTTATGCCTCTTTCAAGTGTGCTTGAGAGTTGCCTCATTTGTGCCTAAGCATTGACCCTTTAACATGTGCATATGTGTATGTGTTTTGGCCCTTTGTCTTGGTTACTTTGGCCACTGTTTTGGGCCTATTTAGAGTTGTCTAAATCATGTATAAGTTCATCTTTTCCTCCATTTGCATTGCCACATGTGTGCTTGTATGCTTGCATAAGTGCCTTGCCATGCCATGTTGCATCCTTAGCTTGTATGCCTAGGTTGCATTGCATCTTGCATGCATGCCTTGTTCCTTAACTTGATGATGGGAATTGGGCATTGGTTTGTTTGTTTGGTTTGCATTTCATTTGACATGAAAATTGCACACTCGGTTCTTTGGGCCATCATGCATGGAAATGCGTGATTGGTGGTCCGAGAATCGAGACACATGCCCTTTTGAGTCATTACCATGATAAGGGACATGATTGGTGCATATATGCTTTGAATTGTGCTGCCATGCTTTGCCTTGCCCTCTGTTGCTGTCAATTGCAGATTCTGCAGGAATACTCTGCCAACCGGCAGTGCCAAGTGCCGACTGGCAATCCTCTCTCTGCCGATAGCTTCACCAACGGCCGGTGGCCACATGCCACTGCCGGTGGCAATCCCATTCAGTCGGTGGTGTCCCCCAATGTCCAAGGAACTAGTCTTGAGATTTTGGCAGCCTCCAGAAGAGTAAAGGAAGGAAAACAGAGGCAGCCTATGCATGGCGGTGCATTTCCAAGCAGGATCGAGCATGCAATGCATCGAGCTCTTCTCCCGGGGCGGTTTATCTGTTTTCTTAGATTAAGTAATTTTGCTTAGCTGATTAGGCAATTTGTAATATTTAATTAGCTTGTGTAGTTAATTAATTTGTATTATTTATTTGGTCCCTCCGAGCGAGGGCAAATCTGTAATAAGTGTGTGCGAGTGGTGTGTATGTCTTCTAATCCCCACTTCTTTCTTCCCTTTTACTTATCCGCTTTGATGGTTAGTATTAGGGCACGTCTGATTTAGCATACCTTATGCTATGCATGCGTGCATTCATGCATTTGTATTGCATGCACTAGGCTCAGTACATCACACTAACTGCATTTGTACTTCAATTCCAAGTTGAATACGTACATCAATTGATCGCATTTCACATGCCATGCTTAGGTTAGCCGAGCCTATTCTAAATACATCTTGTATGCGTTGCATTAGCCATTGTTTAACATGAACTAGGACATGCATGTTTGCTAACTAGTTTATTGTTTTGGCACGGAGTACGATATAAGTATTTTCGCTTTAGCATCTCGCATGAGTGTGAATGCTATCATGACAGCATGATTACCATGTGGCTAGATGCTTATGTGATAAACTGTTTGAATGCCTGTGGGTGAAGGTTGGATTGTTTGAGTTGGAAAAACTCGTTGAAATCCGTATTTTAGCCTACTTGCGAGTAGCAAATTCCAAAGGGCTTTTCAAAACAAACGGATGTGCAATGCTTGTTTCCAAATTAGGCAATCTAGTCTATACGTGTTTGTTGCGCGCATAACATAGTAATTCTAGGCTAATAACTGGAATAAGAACACATAATGTTTTCAAAATCAGATATCACGGTTAGTAGAGGCCGGTCTTCGGACCGGGCGAAAGGGGGTGCTCATAGCTGACCTTCCCCGATCGTACCTAAGCTCCCGAGCCGAGACAACTCCGGTGATGACGGACATGTGGCCTTCGGCACCGAGTCAGGGTTTTCTAAATTTCCCCATAAAAAATATTTAGGTGGCGACTCTGTATCTGGCAAAGCAGTCCATGTTTGGCATTTCTTTTCAAAAAAATCTGTTTCTCAAAACGATTTGCCGGATCTGGACTCTTTGGTTCAAGATTAAGAACCGTGACACAATTCGAGAGTCCGAACTGTAGCGGGGTCCCTCGCGGGCGTGTTACAGTTTCTGGTGACTCTGCTGGGGAATTTAGAGAGCTTGACTTGAACTCGTGATATCCTGTTTTGATTTCATTTATGTGTCTCTTTGCATTGCATGTGCATTGGTGCGCCTAGGAACACAGTGTTTGCCATCTGTCATTCCTGAACGGTTTGCCGGAGGCTTGTCTTGTCAAGGCATGACCATAAGGCTGACCGGCTATGGGCTTTGACAGTATGGGAACACAAAACTCCAGTTTTACCGGGGCACCCTTTTCGACCATTCAACCTAGTACATATTCGGATCCATAGTGACCATTCCAAGTTAGGACAGGCTGCTTACCCGATGTTAGGTTGTTTGAGAACTGCTGCGTGCATAGTGGAACCCTAGCTCCTGACAAAATAGGACAGGGAAACCCTACCCCAACTTAGGGGTGTTTTGGCTCTCTTTACTTGCTATGTGCTTTTAGAATGTATCTTTACAGGAACGCACATACCAGTTTGCAAGTTTGAATGTCGGGCCTGAGGGTACCAGTATCAGTGTTGTTGAGAATCAGTTATCTGCGGGTATCCGGATTCAGTTTTGGGGATAGTAATTCTGGGGAACAGTGATCAGTAGTGGAGTACAGTTATTCGGCTACACCTGTGTTTGATCCGTTTGGGGCTGAAATGCTGTTTGTTTTTCCTTTCAGTTCAGAGGGTCAGAGAGTTGATACAGAATAGTCAGTGTTCCCCCTTGCTGAGGCAGGACTTATGACAACGCAGAATTCAGAAGAGTTCGTGGTTATGACGACTGCATTAGATCAAGGGATCACTCTGCAAAGTGAGACCAACATGGATATGTCACATCCACCCAGGTCGCCTGTTGTGCACCCGATCTGGGTCCCCGAGTTGTATCAGGCTCGTGAGCCCACCACCTTCGAACTAATGGGGATGATAGGTGATCTCCAAAGGTCTGTGGCGGATCTCGCCTATGGAATGTCAGCTTCACCTCCAGCTGCGCCATATGCCGGGAGTTTTGTACCCCAAGAGCCCCCGTTGTTGGGGCGCATTGTGATCGAACTTAGCCAACTGGAGATGGCTTCCAGCTATGGCAATGACATGCCAACATCGACCCAAATCCTCGATCAGGCTGAGGCCAGAGGAAAAGACAAAGCAAAGGTGGACGCCGATCCCATCGAACAACTGCTGTGGGCAGTCGAGGCTTTGAAAGCCGGGGGGATGAACAAGCAACAGATATCCGCAGTTGTGGCAAAATATGTGGAGGATGCTTTCCCCACTCCACCTGAGGGCAGTTCAAGTCAGTTAGAAAATCGGGTTGGGCCCCGTCATGCCAGAACAGTTCCTCCTATTCCCGCCCCTGCACCCGGGAAAGATCAGAAAGCTAAGGTGGCGCCTGCCGACCCTTTCGCCTGTGCAGCTAGTAAGAACACTCAGACTTCAAAATACCTGCCCCGAGGGCGCAGGGCCTTTCATGCTCTCTACATGCCTCTGTCAAAGGCACTTCAGATCCTTGCCGAGAGGGGGCACCTTAAACCCTTGGAGCCTCGGCCACTCCCCAAGAATCTCCCCGCCACGCATGATGCTACTCAGTACTGCGCGTACCACCAGCAGACAGGCCATCCTACTGACAATTGTTCCCGCCTCCGTCATGAGGTGCAAGATTTGATTGACAACGAGGTTATCCTCCCGCCCATCTCAGCCAAGTCCGTTACCACCCAGTTATTGGATTTTGAGGGCTCAGATGCTGCAAGTATGTAAAGTGAACCACCTGCGGGCGGCATTCGGTATATTTTGGATGTAGCGTCTGGCACGCATTTTTGAGCATCGGTGAAACCGAGTTTTGTAAATTCTGGCTTGGGTATCAAGTCAGTCTTTTGTTTTGAGTCTGTCTCTTTATTTTGAGTCAGTCTTTTCGCTTAAGGGTCTGTCTTGTTGTATCGAGTCAGTCCCCTTTGTATAGAATACCAGGTGATTCTGGGGTTGTTGTCCCGAACACCGTTTTGTCTTGTAAATACCCGCTTTTGTTTTTGAGTCTGTTTCTGCCGAGGGGCCAGTTGTACCAACATATCTGAACGAAACAGTGATGGCTATCTCATTTTCATGCTTGCTTTCAGTGTGAGTTAGTTGTGCCAGAGAATTTGGATGGGCTGACAGTACATCTCGCCTGCTCTCCTGCGAGCCAAGCTCATTGCATTAGCCTAAGTTTTTCAAAAACCCCTTTTTGAACACTGCGGTGATAAAAACAAAGAGGAAGGAATTCCTCGGGTTTTGCAAAATTTTGATCATTTTGAAGGAAAGAGAGGCATGCTAAGCCTTTTTAATGAACGAAACCATGCTTGTCAGCGTGAGTACTGGGAAGGACCCTGGCTTGATCCAGATTGGTTCCACACTATCTTCGGCACGAGCGATTTGTCACTTTCTTAAAAACTTTCAAAAACAAATGTTTTACACGGCCCTGTGAAGACTTGTGTGGAACCGCTCTTGAGATTATGCAGCCTAGGATCGCTCTCAGCCTCAAGATTCAACCCGTCCGTTTCGAACCGTGAACCCGTTCAGCAAGTTCAACGGTCAAACGTCATGCAAGGTCTATATGGCCAGTTTTGAAGTAGCCCTCGAGCAAGAGGCACCGAAGCCGAATCAGAAGGAGTAGATCTCGCCGGAAGAAGCTCGTGGAGCAACCGGGATGGATTCTTCTGCAAATCATTGCAACAGCCGTTCTCCTAGACACAGAAAGGCTTCGATTTCAAAAACCATTTGATTTGGACTTGCTACACTTTTACCCTTTGAGAGGCTCGCTAGGCCGAAAACCCGGAAGGGCGACCCAGGCAAAAGTTAGAGCAAGAGAAAAATACAAAAAGCAAAAAAAGAAAAAAAAGAAAAGAAAAGAAAAAATGAGAAAAAGAAAAAAGAAAAGAAAAAAAGAAATGAACAAAAGAAAATGAAAAGAAACTCGCAAGGTCGAAAACCCGCATCGGGCACCTTGGCAAAAGTTAGAGCCTGAAAAGTGAAGGTTAAAATACCCGAGTGTACATTAACCGAAACTACGTAAGGCTTGATTCTCATGTTTGGGATACGTAGGCAACTTCATCCTGAAGTCCAGCCCCCAACGCTCTCATAGCGTCCCAGTCCATGCAATGGTTTTGATTTCATCCCAAAGTCCAGTCGCTAACACCTTCCAAGGTGATTGTGTCCATATATTTGTTGTGACCGTCTTTGTCATCTCTGTGTCCACGAGTTTGGCCACCGCCAATGAAGACTGTCTGCGGATTGCTGCGGCACCATCCAAACAAGGGGCAACTTTCCGTTGTCACCAGTCGTCGCGAGCCGCCATTCAAACCAGGGGCAACTTTCCGTTGCCGTGCGGCGTTCTTCAAACTAGGGGCAATTTTCCATTGCCTCCGATCCGAGGTTGCGCATCTCAAAGAGTAAGTTCCATGCTCGTTGAGCATCAGCCGTTTGCAAAAATAGTTTTTGAAAATTTTTACTGAGGTGGACTATTTTCTCGAAAACTATTCCATTTTCCAAAACCGGGCCATTTTCTTGGACCCAAGAAGGAAAATTTTCAGTGCTTACAGCCTGACTGGCATGGTTTTCAAATAAAAAAAAATCGAATAAGTACGTTAATCCGACTCTCATCTTGATCAAAACTGTTTTTAGTAGAAAGCAAAAACAAAAGATGGTCAAAATAATGAACTAGGGGCACAGTTGAGTCAGGCGTTCTGTCTTTCCCCCGTCGTCAACGTACTCGCCCGGAGGGCACTCTACCCACCAGAAGAAATAGCTTTGAGCTAACGGCATCGGGCATGAACCCACAACTTCCTATTCATTCATTAATCACCCGGGGGAGGGACGAAAAATGAGAGAATAAAGAATAGAGAGGTTTAAGTTGAGAGAAAAGTAAGAAAAAGGGTTTTGAGAGAAAAACTGAGCCTGAGGGCCGAGTGATGTGAGAATCACAAATCAGAAAGGGTGGGAAACAATACCCGGAGAAATTGGCTCCTCGTGATCTGAGGTCCCTCGTCTTCATTGACGCGTCTGTATGTCGTGTCTTTTGTTTTGTTTACCTCAACCTTTGTTTTAGGTCTCCTCCGAGCGTGTCTCGTTGTATTTTAGGTCGTGTACCCCTTTGTTTGAGTCCTCCCCGCTGTGTTCAGTTGCAGGCTCGATACTCCGGTTAAGAAAACCCCTTTTCCAAAAGTTAATCGTTTATGCTCAGAATGTTGTGCCATTCTCTACATTCGATTGTGTTTCAACTCCAACTGGTTTCACCTCCGTAGTTCGTCTTGTCAGATTGGGCTGTTTGTTCGGGAGTTGCTGTGTGCAGAATGAACCAAGTGTTGGGTTATGGGCCGTATGCAGATTAATCCCCCAACAGAGTAAGGGCTGTGTGTCCAGAATCAGGCAGTGGGTTGCTTGGGTTATTTTGCTGTTGGCTGTTTAGTTATCTGATTATTACCGTACAAGTGTTCAATTTTCAGACGACCAATCAATTTCATTTGCATTGAGGTGTAATATGGTGTGATGCGATGCAAAGTATGAAATGTAAAGATATACGGATGTAACACTTTTTAAGATAAAAAGTTTGTTTCATTTCATCATCTTTTCAAATACACAAGTTTTGGAAACAAAAATCTGCCTGCAGCAGTACAAGGTAATCTAACTACCAACAAAAGAGAAAAGTACAAGAAAGAAAAATAACAAAAATCTGTATCCATGACAAGCACTCCGGGGGGCCATCAGTCTGTCCTAGTCCTCTTCCTGGACGAGGGTCCAGGAGCATCATCAGCATCGTCGTCAGAGCCCGAGCTAGTGCCGCCTCCAGTCTCCTCCTCTGATGACTCTGACTCTGACTCTGCCTCCGCCTCGGACTCCTCGTCATCATCATCGTCCGGGACTGGAACTCGCGAGCTACTCCCGATATGAGTGCGCCCCGCTTTAGTGCGGGGGAATGCTCTGCCCTCCTCATCTCTCCCTCGGGCAGGGACGGAAGGTCCAGCTGGAGCACCTCCTGCCATAGGAATCTGGAAAGGAGGCTGAAAGAGTACATAAAAGACAAATGCATCAGTATACCGTGGGCAGTTTATCAGTGCAGAATGCAATACACAGTGTGAGAATGCCGTGAGCAGTTTATCAGTGCAGAATGCAGTATACAACGTATGAATGCCGTGGACAGTTTATCAGTGCAGAATGCAGTGTATGCAGTGTATCAGATGCTGTGAGATCAGTGTATCAGGTGTTATGCCGTGCATCAGATTATGTGAAGCAGTGTATGAATGGCTTGAGGCCAGTGTCAGAAGAACATACCGGAATGCTGTAGAGGGCCAGGAGATCAAAAGTCCGCTGAAGCATCCCCATCATGGAGGCGTTCATCTCCAATGACTGCTGGGTATACCCAGAAGAAGCCTGCAAAAGTATCAGATGCATCAATATTCTGTGGAATATCAAATAAACTGAAATGAAATGACTGTACAAAAATGCATTAATACATACCGGAGGTAAGTCGGGGACACCGACAAACTCGTGATCAGCCGGCGGAGGGGCGAAGGGGATCTGATAGGTCGCCCCACCTTGCCCCCGGAAAGTCAGTACAGCAGGCAGGGCGGGCCAGCCAGCCCTCCGTCCTCCCTGAACTCCGCCCCTGCCACGGACTCGGGCCCTCCTAGAAGCTCCCGCTCCTGCCCCAGCCGCTGGCGCCACGGGCCTGACTCCCTCCGCTCGATGGCCGCCGCTCAGAGGTCGCATAAGGTACGTTTGCACGTACTCTCGGTAGTCGCCGATGCCTCTAAAGCGGGTCTCCTCCCAGCCGATAGTGAAATCAGCCATCTGCTCGGTGGTGAGCCTCTCGGTCTCCCTCATGTCCGCAGAAGGGTGAACCGAGACTATCTGCTCAGGTAACCCCAGGGTTTGGCGTAGGAAACGCTCACCCAGGTACCAAGCCCGACAGACCGGGCCCTCCAGTAAGATTCGGAAACGCGAGGTCTCCTCAGCACCGGCAAACCGGTCCCGCATCATCGCCGGCAATGGAGCCCAAGGCTGCCACGTGATCTGAAAGTGACATACAGTTTGTTATCTACTGTTTTTGAAATATGCAGTGGAAAGGCAAAGCTTAAATGAATTGCGAGTAAAACATACCTCGGCGGGGGTAATGGTGTCGAAGTACCGGCGGAAGAAGCTGAATGTCTCTCGTGGCTGCCGGGTGCATCTCCCGTCAAAGCGTCGTGAGAACGGGACGACCAGAGGAGTCTCCGTGACTGGTACGGGAGCAAGCCTAGGGAAGTAGGCGTAAACCCACAACTGCAAGGTAAATACCAGTGCATTTATCAGATAAAGCGGAATACAGAAAAGCAGAAATGGCAGAGCCGTGTGTTGTGCAGTGTATTGTGTACAGTGTACAGTGTGAGCAGTGTACAGTCAGTGTAAAGCAGAATGTATGTGTGTGCCGTGTGTACAGTATACAGCAAGTATAAGGCAGACTACAGTGTGTGCAGTGTACAGAGTACAGAAAGTATAGGGTAGAAATGAAAAGCGGAGAAGAAATGTACCTCCCAAGCCCGCCAGTAGCCTCCGAGCAACTGTCCACTGCCGCAGGAAACTGAGCTCATATACCCGTAGAGAGTGGCCAGAGCGGCGCCACCCTAATCATAATGCAGGATGTCTCGGACGTCCACCAGTGCGCTGAGAAGGCAGAGAGGCACGGTGTTCGCCCGGTCGGCGAAGATGGTCGTCCCGAACAAGAACATGAGGAAGCCGCGTGCGTACCTCTCCACGGCCTCTGGGGTCATCGGGGCTGCATCAACAAGAGTGGGCTGGACCCTAAATTGCACCTCAAACCAGGAATACCGGACAAAGCCTGGACGAGCTAGAGGTGGGGCCTCACCCAGCAGATGGACCTGAGCAGCAGTCCACTCGTCCATGTCAATATCAAAGGGGATCAGATCACCCCCTACCCCGATGCCTGTGAGCATCGAGAAATCGTAAGGGGTCATCGTCATGTCCCCTGCTGTGGAGAAATGAAATGAATCGGTGGTGTCCTACCACCTCTCCACCAGAGCGGCGAGGAGAGGTCTGCATGTAGTAAGCCTGGAGAGTCCTCGACAGAAGGCGCCGAAGCCCGCCTGGTCCACTATTCGACGGACCGCGTCAGGAAGCTCGTCGTACCACTCTCGAGCGCCAGTGTTCCCATACTTGCGGATGGTATGGGAATCCTCCTGTAAACAGAAGATAACAATTGCAAGGCAACATTCAAAATGCAGTTTTAAGAAGCATACAGATGTGGCATGTGTGCAAGTTTAACAGCTTTTGACAAATACCGGGTGCCGGTGTGCTTACAGTGAACTACAGCGTGTGATGCGTCAGCGTGTTAGGGTGGTTCAGAGCAGATATAGCATGTGTGCAAGTTTAACAGATTTTGACAAATACCGGGTGCCGGTGTGCTTACAGTGAACTACAGCGTGTGATGCGTCAACGTGTTCGGGTGGTTCAGTACAATATAGCATGTGTGCATAGTTTGACAAATTCAAGCAAATGCTGGGTACCAGTGTGTATGCAGTGAAATACAGTGTGTTTGGGTGATTCAGGGCTAGTGCAGTGCGTGTGCATGTGTCAGTCTCAAGCAGATATCAGTTGTATGTATGTTTACGATCAACTACAGTATACAGTATATCAGAGCTAAAGCAGTTAAAGAGTACAACTAACTACAGCAGTTTTGTATCCTACATTGTGGAAAGTAAAGCAGAAGAAAGAGAGTTACCTCGGAAACGCCGAAGGACAGGTGGGAGGTAGGCTCACGCAGTAATAACTCAGGTGGCACGTGCCTCTCGAAGCTCCGGAACTGGCGCAGTCCGTCGGGGGGCAGAACATGAATCGTCGGCCGGTAGGTCGTCGGGTCGAACGGGCGCTCGCTCAAAGGTAGAAGCTCGACCCCGGGATCCATCTCGTGGTCTGGGGGAGTCCCGCCGCGTGGAATGTCGTCCGCCATGTCAAGAATGGTGAGAAAATAGCCAGAGGAAGAAAAACCGGGCTAGAATACGGAAAGTCAACCGAAAGGTTAACTCCCGAGAAGGTCGAAAATGGCCGGAAAGGCTGGGATGTGAAAATGGCACAGAAATCAAGAGGGAAGCGAGGGGAACAAACCCCGAAAAGGTGGGAACGGCAAACGAGGCACCGAAACAAAGATTTGTTCGGTTGAAAATGTCCGAAACGCGAAGAAAATCGCGAATCCGACGACGAAACGGGCGTAGAACGCGAAGAAACGGACGAAAGAGGAGAGAAAAACGCTCTAGAGAGAGAGTGTGTGAGTTTTCGACGGAAGGGAAAGTAAGAAATAGGGTTTGGAAACCCTATTTTAAAACACACGAGGTGAAATGTCGAATCTGCCCCGACTCAGCAACTTTTTGCCGGTCGGCAATATTTTGTGCCGGTCGGCAGTATTTTGTGCCGATGGAGTTATTTTGCAGCCGGTGGACAGCCGGTGGCCTCCCCTCCCGGCCGGTGGTGTTCCCACAACCTTGTTTAGGCCATATGAGAAGTTTTTGGTCTTCATAGCTCAAGAAAGTGCAAGAAAGTGTATCCCCGACGCTCAACCGGCCTCCGTTTTGACCTCGGACCGCGTCTTCTGTGCGTAGCACTCCAACTCGTGCAATGTTGTATCCTTTGGTATCCTTTTGCCTCTTATAAGATCCAAAAGTTACCTCGTGTGCGTTGCACGCGTTCATCGCTTTATTTCGGTGCATTACATCGCGCTGTCATGCGCCTCACAGTTGCATTGTTATGCACATACTACATGCGTTGTAACACGCGCCGCTTGCGTTGTCATACACATCTCTCATGCATTGTCATTGCATTTTTTACAAGCATTGTCATGCATTTCAATGCATACGTCGCCTCGCGCATCGTTCGCGTCGTCGTGCATTCCCTTACCATGCATTGTCACGCATTCCGAAACACGTGCGTTGTTACGCATTTAAGTCCATTTGCATTCCGTGTGGCATGCGTGTCACACTTAGCATCGTTTTACATTCCGTGTGGCATACGTGTCACACTGAGCATCATTTTGCATCGTATGAGGCATGCGTGTCTCATTTACCTCATTTGCATGCGTGCCTCATTTGCATCGGCATGCGTGCCTCAGTGGCATGCGTGTCACACTTGGCATCATTTTACATTCTGTGTGGCATGCGTGACACACTTCGCATCATTTTGCGTCTTATGAGGCATGCGTGTCTCATTTGTATCATTTTGCATCTTATGAGGCACGCGTGTCTCATTTGTTTCATTTTACATCTTATGGGGCATGCGTGTCTCATTTGTATCATTTTCATCGGCACGTACACCTCATTTGCATAGAACATGCATTCATTCGCACTGTCTTGTGCATTTCAAAATCAATCGCGCTGTTTAGTGTATCGCACTGTCTTGTGCATTTCAAAATCATTCGCGCTATTTTGCGCATCGCACTGTTTTGTGCAATTTATCATTCGCGCTATTTTGCGCATCGCACTGTTTTGTGCAGTTTACATTCGCGCTATTTTGCGCATCGCACTATTTTATGCAGTTTATCACATCGCGCTGTTTTGCGCACCTCTCTACACTTGTTAGTGCATTGCATCGCGCTATCTTGCGCACCTTATCTGTATCGCACTGTTTTGTGCATTGCATATCGATCACGCTGTTTAGCGCGTCGCACTGTTTTGTGCATTTCAAACCAATCACACTGTTTTGTGCATTTCGAAAATCAATCGCACTGTTTTGTGCATTTCAAACCAATCGCACTGTTTTGTGCATTTCGAAAATCAATCGCGTTGTTTTGTGCATTTCAAACCAATCGCACTGTTTTGTGCATTTCAAATCCATCGCACTGTTTTGTGCATTTCAAAAATCCATCGCACTGTTTTGTGCATTGCATATCGATCGCGCTGTTTAGCGTATCGCACTATTTTGTGCATTGCATTCCATCGCGCTATTTTGCGCATCTCATTGCATTTCGCATGCATTCCATTGCACTGTCTTGTGCACTCGCGTTGTCTAACGCATCGCACTATTTTGTGCATCTGTTGGAGCACTTTTTTGTGCATTCACTCTGCATCGCGCTGTCTTGTGCACTTCATGGTTTGGCGAGACCTTAAATACGCACGGTCTAGGAGACCCTAAATCCTCTGAAGGTGCAAGTCCTTCGGTGTTTGTCGCGCCCGAACGAATTTTGATAAGTTGCATCATACATGTATTTTAAGCCGCGTGTTGTCGCGCATTCCATGCAACATGCATTTTATACATCATTTGCATAACAAAAACAAAAACAAAAACAAAACAAAAACAAAAACAAAAACAAAAACACGCATTGTCATGCATTATCGTAAATAGTTGCATTGTCATGCATCATTGGAACATAGTGCATATTGCATTGTAGATTGCATGCATTCATTGCATCACCTTCCATCTATGGCTTGCGCCTTTCCATGATTGAGCTTGGTCTGGTATGCGCCCGTACTTTTCACGTCGAAGCATAGTTCAGTGGACCGTTCTATGTTAGCCGCGGCTTGTTTGTGTACATGCCTTTCCTAGGCAAGATTTGGTTTGGCCTGCGTGCCATATCTATTGCATTGTAGATTGCTTGCATTTATTGTATCACTTCCATCTATGGCTTGCGCCTTTCCATGATTGAGCTTGGTCTGGTATGTGCCCGTACTTTTTACGTCGAAGCATAGTTCAGTGGACCGTTCTATGTTAGCCGCGGCTTGTTTGTGTACATGCCTTTCCTAGGCAAGATTTGGTTTGGCCTGCGTGCCATATCCATTGCATTGTAGATTGCTTGCATTCATTGCATCACTTCCATTTATGGCTTGCGCCTTTCCATGATTGAGCTTGGTCTGGTATGTGTCCATACTTCTCGTGTCGAAGCATAGTTCAGTAGACCGTTCTATGTTAGACGTGGCTTGTATGCGTACATGCTTTTCCTAGGTAAGATTTGGTTTGGCCCGCGTGCCATATCCATTGCCATTTCCCCAGCATTTTCATTACATTGTAGTGTAATTGTTGCATCCAGCATTAGGATCGTAGTCCTTTCTCCAGCGGGTCGTTTCCCCACTTGTGTCAATCTCCCCCAATGCTCGTTCTTGTGTCTGTCTACGATGCTCATAGTTCAGTTGACCGTTCTATGGTAGGCAGACTTGTTACCTCCATTAATCTATTTGACATAGGTGTGGTTTCGAACCGCTCGTGATTGGATCGTGATTCATTTGCTTTGCATATAGTTTGCATTGTTTCAATTACATTGCATCTTTATTTGCATTGTTTATACATTGTTTTGTATATATTGCATATCATTTTGCATCTATTTTTTGCATTGTCATGTATGTTGCTAACAATATTGTACCTGTTAAGTTTGTTTTCTTTGCAGGCACAATATTGTATGTACAGTTCATTTGAGGCTGGTGCAACCAGACGAGCCGCACAGGTATTGTATCCTCCGAGTGAGAAGTATCGAGAATTGCATAATTCTCTTACATCCTTTCTGCATCGTAGTGTAGTTTGGTGTATGCTAGCTTAAAACTGTCGCATGTTATGCTTCGTTACAGCTTTCTTTGCATGATCACAAGTTACGCTCGGCTTCGTGCATTGTCTTGCATTTTGCCCCTGCCTTCGGGCGCATACCTTGTTTGTCTTGCATGTCTGTCTAAGTCTTCGGCCTTGTCAAAAATGGGTCGTCTCTGGGCTTTGACATTCACTCCCGTCATTGTTATGACTTTCGAGTTCTGTCAAAGAGGGACAACTGTAGACACCCCATTTTTGACCGTCCTCAAGACTTGGATGTCACCGCTTGAACACTCGGTGATCATCCATGTTTGTGTTCGTTTGGAGTTACCGGAGGTCTCGGCTACGCGCCTTGCCTCAGGATCTCCGAACTCGACTGTTTAGTGTCTGGTTTTGCACCAAACACTTGTGTTTTGCCTTGGAAGGGCAGAGAATGCCTTGTGAGGCATCCCCACACACCACCGGCTGGTTTTTGCTGCCACCGGCAATGTATATTGCCGGTCGGCACTATTTGTTGCCGGTCGGCACTCAATTTGCCAAGATGGCATCTTTGGCCAGCCGACTACTGTGCATCTGCTTTTGCAGATATTTTGTCACAGCTGTCTTGCAGTTGGCT
Source organism: Camellia sinensis (assembly GCF_055761805.1). Lineage (NCBI taxonomy): Eukaryota > Viridiplantae > Streptophyta > Magnoliopsida > Ericales > Theaceae > Camellia > Camellia sinensis. The sequence goes on from NC_138972.1 coordinate 82,271,659, forward strand.
CCCCTCCATACACGTGTATGGAGGGATCTCCCTCTTTAGAAGCTTGTCTTGTAAGCATTACAAGACAATAAGCTCTATAAAGAGAGGGGCTCTCTCTTGTTGCAAGGGTTAGACACTTGAGATATTTTAGAGAGCTTAGACAGCCATTTTTAGGGTTTTGAGTTCTAGGGTTAGAAACCATACACTTTCTATCTCTATATCTCCCTCTTGTGTGTGTTAAATTGTGTTTGTGTCTTACTATTGCACACAAACACATAGTGTTTCACCTTCACTTAGCTACTGAGGTTCTAAGAGGTTGGTTTTGAAGTTTTGGAGCTGGATTCAAGCCAAGGAGGGCCATTGGAGCATCATTTGTGAAGGGGTCTTCAAGGGTAAGAAACTAGCCTCTTTATTCCCCATTTTTGCATTGTATTTTTACCTGTCTTAAAATCGTTTTTGAGCTTGGTGTATAATACAAAAAAGTTCTTTTTTTAGGCCTTCTAAATTGTTTGTTTAGAGTGTTTTGTGGTTTGGAGGTGTTTGACCCCTCCTAGGCCTTGAAAGGCCCCCATTTTGTGCTATTTTGTGCAAGTTTCGAGACTTTGGTGTTTGGGCCTCTTCACCACTGAAATCTTGAGGGATTTCAGTGGCGGAGATGGTGCCTTGAAGTCTCCAAAAGGGGAGGGCCACCCCCTCTCCTTGTTGTCCTTGAAATGGACCGTTTTTGGCCTCTTGAGGGAGCATCATGTTAGAGTGTGTATTGATCATGTCTTGGCTGTTTTCCATGCTCAGTATGTCATAATATACCTCTGTTTTGTGTTGGTTTTAGTACACCATGCATGCTTAGCATACCTACCATGTAATGCCTTGTTATTGCCTTAATATGCCTTAGGTTGTTAGCCTTTGTTCAAGCATGTTTTAGGCTTAGTCTTGTGAAGGTTTTATGCATATTTTGCCATGTTTAAGGTCTGTCCTAGGTTGTTCGGGTCGGATTTGGCATGCTTAGTATAGCTCCTTTGTATTCGAGCTTGTATGCCTTAAGTATGTGCATGTATAGCATGACATTTTTGCATTGATTTGGTGATTTGGAACCATCCACCATGTCATTTCAGTCCCATTTTCATGCTTATATGTTTACCTTGGACGCATCGTTAATGCTTTGAAAGCATGTGTAGCATGTTCCATGTTTTGGCCATTGTACATGCCTTTGAATTTGAGCCACTTAGATGCCATCTAAGAGTCCCCTTTGCATGGTCTAGGTCTGTCTTGAACCTATTTTAAGTCCTCTTAGCCTTGTGAGGCTTGGTTGGCTTAGCCATGGTTCAAGTCCCTTTGACTTGCTTCAAGTACTTGAGCTATTCATTGCATGCTTGGTCCATTTTGTTTACTTGGTTTGGCACCATCTTAGCATGATTTTCAATGTTTATATTGCATGCTAATTAGTCCATGTTATGCCTCTTTCAAGTGTGCTTGAGAGTTGCCTCATTTGTGCCTAAGCATTGACCCTTTAACATGTGCATATGTGTATGTGTTTTGGCCCTTTGTCTTGGTTACTTTGGCCACTGTTTTGGGCCTATTTAGAGTTGCCTAAATCATGTATAAGTCCATCTTTTCCTCCATTTGCATTGCCACATGTGTGCTTGTATGCTTGCATAAGTGCCTTGCCATGCCATGTTGCATCCTTAGCTTGTATGCCTAAGTTGCATTGCATCTTGCATGCATGCCTTGTTCCTTGACTTGATGATGAGAATTGGGCCTTGGTTTGTTTGTTTGGTTTGCATTTCATTTGACATGAAAATTGCACACTCGGTTCTTTGGGCCATCATGCATGAAAATGCGTGATTGGTGGTCCGAGAATCGAGACACATGCCCTTTTGAGTCATTACCATGATAAGGGACATGATTGGTGCATATATGCTTTGAATTGTGCTGCCATGCTTTGCCTTGCCCTCTGTTGCTGTCAATTGCAGATTCTGCAGGAATACTCTGCCGACCGGTAGTGCCAAGTGCCGACCGGCAATCCTCTCTCTGCCGATAGCTTCACCAACGGTCGGTGGCCACATGCCATTGCCGGTGGCAATCCCATTCAGCCGGTGGTGTCCCCCAATGTCCAAGGAACTAGTCTTGAGATTTTGGCAGCCTCCAGAGGAGTAAAGGAAGGAAAACAGAGGCAGCCTATGCATGACGGTGCATTTCCGAGCAGGATCGAGCATGCAATGCATCGAGCTCTTCTCCCGGGGTGGCTTATCTATTTTCTTAGATTAAGTAATTTTGCTTAGCTGATTAGGCAATTTGTAATATTTAATTAGCTTGTGTAGTTAATTAATTTGTATTATTTATTTGGTCCCTCCGAGCGAGGGCAAATCTGTAATAAGTGTGTGTGAGTGGTGTGTATGTCTTCCAATCCCCACTTCTTTCTTCCCTTTTACTTATCCGCTTTGATGGTTAGTATTAGGGCACATCTGATTTAGCATACCTTATGCTATGCATGCGTGCATTCATGCATTTGTATTGCATGCACTAGGCTCGGTACATCACGCTAACTGCATTTGTACTTCAATTCCAAGTTGAATACGTGCATCAATTGATCGCATTTCACATGCCATGCTTAGGTTAGCCGAGCCTATTCTAAATACATCTTGTATGCGTTGCATTAGCCATTGTTTAACATGAACTAGGACATGCATGTTTGCTAACTAGTTTATTGTTTTGGCACGGAGTACGATGTAAGTATTTTCGCTTTAGCATCTCGCATGAGTGTGAATGTTATCATGACAGCATGCTTACCATGTGGCTAGATGCTTATGTGATAAACTGTTTGAATGCCTGTGGGTGAAGGTTGGATTGTTTGAGTTGGAAAAACTCGTTGAAATCTGTATTTTAGCCTACTTGCGAGTAGCAAATTCCAAAGCGTTTTTCAAAACAAACGGATGTGCAATGCTTGTTTCCAAATTAGGCAATCTAGTCTATACGTGTTTGCTGCGCGCATAACATAGTAATTCTAGGCTAATAACTGGAATAAGAACACATAACGTTTTCAAAATCAGATATCACGGTTAGTAGAGGCCGGTCTTCGGACCGGGCGAAAGGGGGTGCTCATAGCTGACCTTCCCCGATCGTACCTAAGCTCCCGAGCCGAGACAACTCCGGTGATGACGGACATGTGGCCTTCGGCACCGAGTCAGGGTTTCCTAAATTTCTCCATAAAAAATATTTAGGTGGCGACTCTGTATCTGGCAAAGCAGTCCATGTTTGACACTTCTTTTCAAAAAAATCTGTTTCTCAAAACGATTTGCCGGATCTGGACTCTTTGGTTCAAGATTAAGAACCGTGACACAATTCGAGAGTCCGAACTGTAGCGGGGTCCCTCGCGGGCGTGTTACACCCATCTTCTCAGAGATATCAATTATGTTGTACTACTTTTAGGGGACAAGTCGGCTGCTATTTCATCTTGCACATGGCTATATTATGGCATCATGTCCCCCTAGCACCCTACTCTGCTTGCTCAGAGGGTACCTCACTCCTTGGGGTTGCACCTGTCTCTGCCAACTACCATTTGTTGAGATGTGTTCCATGTGCAGGTATCAGGTCTTCAAGAGATTTGTAATTCTTCCTCCGATCTCCAAGAAGCTACTTGGTGGACCTATCCTTTTTCCCTCAACTCACTAGGAGTTGGTCAAGGCATTGTTCCCTTTATTGGGCCTCCTCTCCTGCAATGGCTGTGGGCCTTTCAAACAAAATAATTGCACTTTACTTTTATGAAAGTGCAAGTGAGACCTATGCCCCATGCCACAACTTTCAGTTGCACTGGACACATACCCATTTGCAGTTGCATGAAAATTACAATTATTTTGCTAACTTAGCACTCATTTGCAATTCCCCTTAATGAAATTTGGTTTTTTCCTTTTTATTCCATTAATTCTAATTAAATTTGACAAAAGGCATCTATACAATAAGGAGCATATATATAGATAATATTTAGCATTCTCTCCTCTATTTCTCACTCTCATAAAGGGAACATGAAGTTAAGTAAAAATATTTATACAATATTAAAATTTGGCGTGAAAATAAAGCCTAAAAAAAATTATCAATTTATATGAGTGTTTTCTATCTGATCACAATTATTACACCAATTATTTACTAAAATTTTCATTTTATCTATTATTAAAACTTAACTTCTTTTTTTAAAATACACAAGAACAACTATCTTTTATTGTAACAAACAATAAATCAAATAACTCCCTCAACCCAAATATTTTAATTGGGAATTTAGACATAGTTGATATGATGACAAAGGTGAACATGGGATTGGAGCAATCTTACCTCATGTTGGACCTAAACTCTTTATTCCAAGCTCAACCCTTGGACTTTTTGTTGGGACTGAGCCTTGCCTGCTAAGCATGTAATATAATTCAAATAAATTATTTGCATAGAAAAAAATTATATTAAAGCTACTATAGTTGCTTAGTGACTTAAGTCTATTCATTGTGAGAGGTCAAGTCAAAAATTGTATTCTTCTCATGAACTCAACATGTTCAAGAGGTTAATTATTTTTAGTATATACAAACAAAAATTATTATATTAGATTATTTAGAGGGGAAAAAAAATTAAGCTAGCCCAAACGTATAGTTGCTTAGTTTAGTGACTTAAGTCTATTCATTATGAGAGGTCAAGTCAAAAAATTTATTCTTCTCATGAACTCAACATGTTCAAGAGGTTAATTATTTTTTGTATATAAAAAAAATAAAAAAATTTAGATACAAACAAAAATTTTATTCTTCTCATGAACTTAACATGTTGAAGAGGTTAATTATTTTTTGTATATACAAACAAAAATTATTATATTAGATTATTTAGAGGGGAAAAAATTAAGCTAGCCCAAACTTTAAGTACTAAACTCAAGCCCAGGTTCAAAAAAATAATTGGGCCTTAAAACTTATCCCACCATGACCCTACATACCTATAATAATCTAACAAGGTAGGTCCATTGGGCAGATAGTCACTCCTATATGACGATAAAAAGTTAAATTAAGCAACCAATACATACTCAGTGTGTGCTAGTTGACTATTTTATGCTATATTTTGAGCCAAATTAGGTTAAGTAAGCATAATGACCACAAATATATAATGGTGGCACTATCAAAACCTAACCCTTTCATGTTTTCTCTTTGTCTATTTATTCAAGAACATAACAAAAAAAATGCCCAAGTTTCAAACATAAATCTATTGTATTTATCCTAAATACTAACATATACAAATAGTTGTAGTAAATTACTCATTTTACATTGAATTCCAACATAAGGTTTATTTAGTTTGGTTATAACTGGATGCATATATGCTTTAGAAATGATGCATGCATATCGTTCCTGAGCATGATTGCTACGATTCTATATGCATACGATGTACTTCATTTGTGTTTAACCTGTTCAACTAATGTCAAACTCAGATAAGGAGGAAAAAATAATCTTATTCAAGGTGGTTCAGCCATGTCATGGAGTACCATAGTGTGTAACACAAGTCATGGAGTATTGTTATGTTGTGTTGCATGTCCATGATGTGGCGATATATTCATTATGTTTTAAAATATATTTACTTTTATTTTGTTGGTTAGTAGCTGTGTGTGAATTTCTGACCACACTGCCAACTTAGTATTCAGCTGGAGAGCACTGGCAGAATAGATGGCACTTGAATGACCTGTAACAGAAAGAGAAGATTTCGGCGGTGGTTCGTCCACCCCGTACTCCGACGATCAAGTTAGTATATCTCTCAAAGATAATCAATAGTGCTAAACTCACTATTCAGAATATAAATTGTGTACCTTAGACCTATCGAGGGTGCCTCTCTTTTATAGTAAACTCAATCCTTGTCCCAACAGAAGCCTAGCTTCAATGGACTTTTGCTCAATGTTTATCCAGGACTCCTCTATAGATAGAGATAAACTCCCTAAGAGCTTTATCCTTATCCAGGCTGAGTCCCCTCATCATCCTAGGACTCTTGTGCCATATCCATTTATCTCGAATTCCGATATCTTCGGAGATAACCTCGGCCATGCCGAGATTATCTTGGCATAACGACAGGACACGTGGCACCTCGACTGACACGTCGGCGTCACCTTTCCACGTGTTGGTACTCAGAACATATATCCCCACAACTGCCCCCTAGGTTCTATTACCTCGGCCTTCTGAGGTGATGGAACCTATATTGGTACCTCCCGCCAGTACATCGGCTTAAAGTGTCTTAGCCGAGATCATCATTAAGGCCGACATGTCTCTTTAAAGAACAAGATTTCTAAAAGCCCCTTCATGTATATGAGTTGTCATACAGTAATTCAACCATTTCTGTTACATATCCTTTTTTTATTGGGTCGTACCTGACACGTGCCTATGAGTTGTTTCGCGCTTGCGTGCTCCGTCTAACGCATACGTCATTCTAGGCGCATTTAATTGCTTTCTTTTTGCCGCTGTTTCAAGTTTTAACAAAACTTCTTTCCCTCTTCCGTCTCTTCACTTTTCTCCATCGCTGTTTGAGGCTTTCTCTCTCTCTAGCTTTTTCTCTTCCAAATCCTCCATTGCTCAAGTTTCTAAAGCTCTGCAACTTGCTCCGTCCACCTCCTCCGGCGAGGTTCTTGCTAATCTTTGAAGCTGCTGGCGTTCGTTTGACTTCGGCGATCTCAACTCCGGCTTTTTCTCTTCGGTGAGTTTACTGTTTCTCCTAGTTTCAGTTCTTGATGTTCTTCATTACCTGTTGCCATTACTGCTTTGCTTAAACATTCAATTTGTGAATCATATATCTGAATGTTTCTATTTCGTGACTTTGCTTTCGCTCATGTCTTGAATACACACTGCTCATAACTTTTTTGCACTTTTGCCACTGTTCTTGACCCTATTCCCTTTATACTTACAATGTTCTTGATAGTCCATCTTTGTTCTTGATTCTAAAGCGCCTTCTTACTTTTCTATTTTCCAGATTCGTGCCTTCAATCTTCATTTCCATAGATCTAGATTTGGGATTTGTTTGTAGAACTCAGACAATTGTTTAGGGAGAATTGAAACGATTCCCCATAGATACTGTGTATTTTTAAGCTTTAGCTGAGGTCCATAAAAACCTTTTGAAACACACCCTTCTGAAATCCAACCCCTTTAGTCTAAGTCGATATCATGGGTATGTGGAAGCATAGGGTAGACACCCCAACCAAGCTTGAATACTTCAGGCAAGAGTTTTGCATTCCTGCCGACGTCCATCTGAGGTTGGTGGGGGAGGATGACTCCATCATGCCTACAGCTGAGTCTATGCCCTTCCCTGTTGTAGCTTTTACCAAGCCGGCTCCCACTAAATACCCTTTTCCGTGGGGTACTTCATTACTATAAGTTGAACCCCATGCAACTTACCAACAATTCCTACTGAGTTATAAACGGTATAATTGCCTTAGCTAAACAAGAAAATGCCAGGATTACCTTAGCCGACATCTAATATTTCTACACCATGTGTGGCCTCAAAAAAGATACGGGCTACGTTTACCACCTTAAGCCGAGGTCCACAGAGTACAAAATCGTAGCCGACCTCCCAGACTCCAACAAGGGAGTTGGAGACGATTACTTCATTACCTCGGGGAACTGGAAGTTCGCTCCAGACGAGGACCTTCATCTCTACCCTCTTCCTCGATTAGTTTTTGTAGAGGGCAAGGGTAAGAGCCCTGTGTTCATACTAACTTATTTTTAAGGTCTTCAATACTTTATTTTTTCTAATGTCTGTTTTTCCTTGCAGCTCTTCCAAAACCAGGGAAAGACTTCCGCAAGTCTTTTTACCCAAGCCAGGGTTTAAAGAAGCTACTGGACTTTCCAGTCCACAAGCGCAAGGCCCCATTGGTACTCAATTTCATTCCTATATACAAGTCAGCTCTTCCCGACGTCCCCAAGAAGAAGAAGAAGAAGAGTCTGTCTCCTCCTTTCGCCACAACTCCTCAAGCTGCCTCCACATCTCGGCCAGATCAAGGGTCAACTTCTGATCCAGCAAAACAGCCGTCTACCTCGGCTCCATATCTGATCCCAATATCCCAATGAAAACGTCGACGACGACTTGTTCTTGCCGCCGAGATGGGCCACCCAAAACCAGTTGCTAAAGATCTCCTGGCCAACATTCCATCTGATGTTGATGCTCAACCAGCTCCAACTCAGCCTCTAAAGCCAAAGCAAAAAAGGATCAAGAAAGCTCAGCCAAAGGCAACGGTGACTCAGGTTGACACTGAGGACACCTTGCCAATCTCTAAATTGGCTGAGAGCGATGAGTCCCAATCTGCTGCTGAGAAGAGGCGTGTCGAGGCCCAACCATCCAAGTCTACCTAATCAAAGAGGCCGAGGTCATCTGCTGCAACCACCTCGGGGTCTCAAAAACATGATGCCCCCTGGGCTCCCAAAATCACACTAGAGGATAAGCCAGTCATGGCTAACGATAGTGCTGATGACATTAATGTCGGCGTTGCTCTTAGCACCGCGGTGTTTCTTTCCGGCGATCTCGACCGAAACGCCGAGTTGAGCGAATATGAAAACTATGCTCTGATGCTCCAGCGCTCTGTCCAAGTAAGTTTCTTCATTTGGTAATTTTTCTTTATTTCTCTTCATTGCATACTTATAACATTTGTAATAACTTTTACTCTGTATTATTTTTTCTCAGGCAATGCAGCACGCCGATTCCTTCTCACTACAATCTTTTGAGAACCGGAAGAAGCTGGATGAGAAGAAGAGGGAGGTCTCCAGTCTTCAAAAGACTAATAAAAACTTACAATCAAAGATGAAGACCTTGGAGGATCAAGCCGATGATGCTATCAAAGCTCAAAATGACGCCGAAGAAAGGGCAGAATCTGCTGAGGCCATTAAAAAGGTTCACGAGGCCAAGAAAAGAGAGGCCAAGGAAAAGACGTCCCAGGCCCAGAAAGAACTTCAGGATGCTCTTGAAACAAAAGAGGCCGAAATCAAGGCCGCTGATGAAAATATGGCCAATGTCACGGCGAGCTATGAAAAGCAAGTGAAGCAGGCATGCAACAAGGGTTTCACCCTTGGTTGGATGTCTCTTCTAAAAAAGCTTGAAGTCCCCGAGGACTCGCCCCTCAGGAACGCTGATGTCATTCCTCTTCCATTCCCTCCAACTCCAAGTCAATCTGATGGCGAATCTGAGTCTGAGGAGAAGACCTTGGTGAAGAAATCAAAGGAGGCTGCTGGGACCAAGTCCCCTTCTCTGAATGAGCAAGTCCTGGACTTGACTCAAGACGAGGAGGGTGAGGAGGTTCCCCAAGATGCTATAGCTGAGAAGGCATCAGCCGACGTTCCCTTTGCCGACAAGAGCCTTGATGAAACCCTTTAAGAAATTGAGCCGAGCTCACGGCGGAAAAGGCTGCCGAGGCGTTTTCCCAGCAGTCGTCTGAACTTCAGACCCAATCATCCATTGTTGCCGAAGAGTCTTTACTTTGATGTCTTTTTCCTTTGTATTTTGTACTCTTGTTCTTCTCTTTTTTGGAACAATTTGTGAGTTTTGGCCGACGTGCCTTCTTTTGAATGTTAATACAACTCTCTTTCTCTGAATGCTTGTATCTTTGTCTTGTATGCTCCCATACTTAGAATATTTTGCATATCTTTAATAAACACTTCAGTCCTTGTGCAACCTTCTCGGGGTGACACACCTTGGTTATACAAACTGATGATTTACCTCGGCAAGTACCCAAGTACCTTTTTTGGCCTAATAAAATTTCAACAGGTGTTTAACCTTAGTCTTCAACTTGTAAACTTTTCTCAAGTTTCAACAAGTGTTTAAACATCATTTCAGGTTAACTTCAACTTGTAAACTTTTCTCAAGTTTCAACAAGCGTTAAACATCATTTCGGTTTAACTTCAACTTGTAAACTTTTCTCAAGTTTCAACAAGCGTTAAACATCATTTCGGTTTAACTTCAACTTGTAAACTTTTCTCAAGTTTCAACAAGTGTTAAACATCATCTCGGTTTAACTTCAACTTGTAAACTTTTCTCAAGTTTCAACAAGCGTTAAACATCATTTCGGTTTAACTTCAACTTGTAAACTTTTCTCAAGTTTCAACAAGTGTTAAACATCATCTCGGTTTAACTTCAACTTGTAAACTTTTCTCAAGTTTCAACAAGTGTTAAAACCATTTTTCTTCTCTCTGCCCCCTGATGTGAACCTAAGTTCCACTTGGGTTCTCATTATACATGTATTCCAGAAACAATGTTATGTATCTTTATCAGTCACAGGCGTATAAACATATAGACAAGCGAAAACTTTATTTATTTACTTCGGCAAATGACAGTTTCACAAAAAATTCTAATGATAGAAAAATTTCAAATTGCAAGTGTTCCAAGGGCTTGGCAACTCTTTGCCCTCGGCAACTCTTTGCCCTCATTATCTTTAAGCCGATATGCACCATTGTCCAGTACCGAGATGATTCTATAGAGTCCTTCCCAATTCGGGCCAAGCTTCCCCTCTCTGGGATCCTTCTTGTTGCCGACGACTTTTCGCAGGACGAGGTCACCGATTTGAAACTCCCTTGGGTTGACCTTTTTATTATAAGCTTTGGCAAGCTGCTGCTGGTATGCTGCCAGCTGAATTGCAGTTTTCTCCCTTCTTTCTTCTAGTAGGTTCAGATCTCGGGCTAAGAGTACATCATTAGTCCCGTTCTCTACTCCCTGGGTTCTGATCCCAGGGATGCTGATCTCCAGCGGAATGACAGCTTCTGTGCCATAAGCCATGGCAAATGGGGATTCCCCTGTTGATCTTCTCGGCGTAGTTCGATATGCCAGAGTACATTGGGCAACTCGTCTACCCACTTTCCTTTTGCTGCCTGCAGCCTCTTCTTTATCCCATCCAAAATTACTTTGTTGGATGTTTCTGTTTGTCCATTGCTTTGGGGAAAGCTTGGTGTTGAAAGTAGTTCTTGATCTTGAACTTTGCACAGAAGCTCTTAATTAGCTTACTATCAAATTGTGTTCCATTGTCTGCAACTATTGCTCTTGGAATCCCAAATCTGGTGATGATATTTTTCCAAATGAATTTCTTCACATCCACATCTCGGATTTTGGCAAGGGGTTCAGCTTCTATCCACTTAGTGAAGTAATCTGTTGCCACCAGCAAGTACTTCCTTTGCCCAGTTGCTTGGGGTAGTTGTCCAATGAGATCCATGCCCCATTGGGCAAATGGCCAAGGACTGGATACAGGGTTCAGGTCTGCTGCTGGTTAGTGTATCAATGGTGCAAACCTTTAGCACTTTTCACATTTTTTCACATAGGTTTCTGCATCTTTCTGCATGTAAGACCACTAATACCCCTCGGTAATGGCCTTATGGGCGAGTCATCTGCCCCCAGTGTGGCTTCCACAAATTCCTTCATGAATTTCATCTAAAAAAATCTTTAACCTGCAAAGGATGTACGCACCTCAAAAGGGGTCCAGTGAAGGATCTTCTGTAAAGATGTCCTTTTGCTGTCAGACTAAATCTTGTCGACTTCAATCTGATCTTGTGTGCCTCATTGTGGTCATTTGGCAGCTTTCCTTCTTTCAAGAATGCAACAATTGCATCTATCCAGCTTGGTCCCATGTCTACACACATTGCTTCATGCTCTGTGGTCAGTGGTTCGATGCTCGGGCCCGACAAATAGTCAACCATTATTGTCCTTGGTTTTCCAAGTTGTACTGCACTAGCTAGATTGGCCAATGCATTGGCGTGACTGTTATCATCTCGGCTGACTTGAAGTAGTCGACAGTTCTGAAACAAGGCTGCCAACTTGATGACCTCCTTTGCATAGGCCGACATCCTTTCATCTCGGGCTGCAAACTCGTTTGTTGTTTGGTTAACTATAAGTTGTGAGTCACAAAAAACTATTACCTCATCTACTTGTACTGCTGCTGCCAGTTTCAGTCCTGCAATGAGTGCTTCGTACTCTATTTCATTGTTTGAGGCTTTGAAACCCAAACGAATCGATTGTTCTACTACCTGCCCATCTGGAGATATCAATACTACTCCTGCCCCCGCTCCCTGTCAGTTTGAACTCCCGTCAACGAACAGTCGAAAGGAGTCACCAATGTAAATGCTGCAGGGTCTGAGTTTTTCCTCTTTCTTTTGTTCCGTTGCCCTTGGTTGGGCTCCTTCTTCGTTGTTTGGACATCGTTCACCCTAGCTCATCGGAGCCGATGCTTGATGGATTCTGGCATAAACTCGGCCACGAAGTCGGCCAAAACTTGGCCTTTGATGGCTGTTCTGGGTTTGAACTCTAAGTCATATTGGCCCAAGGTCACTGCCCATCTGGCTATTCTTCCTGTCAAGTCTCCTTGCTGCAGCAAGGACTTCAAGGGGTGTTCAGTTAGCACCATAATCTTGTGGGCTTGAAAGTAATGGTTCAGTTTCTTTGAAGCCATTACTAAAGCTAGTGCCAACTTCTCTAGGGGTAAATACCTTGTTTCTGTATCAGCCAGGGGTTTTGCTTACATAGTAAGCAGCACTTTGTTCCCCTTTTTCTTCTCGGACTACCACTGCACTTATCGCATGCTCTGAAACTGCAAAGTATAAAAATAGCTCCTCTCCAGGTTATGGATTTGAAAGAACTGGAGCTGTGGTCAGATACTTTTTTAGGTTGGCCAAGGCGGCTTCGCATTCTTCGGTCCACAGGAAGTCTGTGGCTTTCTTCACTAAGTTGAAGAAAGGTTTGCACTTGTCTGAGCTTTTGCTGATGAACCTATTCAAGGCTGCGGCCCTTCCAGTTAGCATCTGCACCTGTTTTGCCGACGTCGGGCTCTTTAACTCTAGGATGGCCTTGATCTGATCTGGGCTGGCCTCAATGCCCATTCTTGTCACCAGGTATTCCAAGAACTTACCAGATCCAACTCAAAAAGCACACTTCGATGCATTGAGTCAGAGCCGATATGCTTTAAGGATTTCGAAGACTTCTTTTAGGTCGGCCAGATGACCCTCAGGTTCCTTGGTCTTTACGACCATATCGTCGATGTAAACTTCCATCGTTCAGCCAATCAGGTGTCTGAACATCTTGGTTATCAATCTTTGGTAAGTTGCTCCTGCGTTTTTCAACCCAAAAGGCATCACTCTGTAACAGTACAGCCCTTTTGGGGTGATAAACGCAGTCTTCTCTTCGTCTGGGGGTTACATGGCTATCTGGTGATACCCCCTATAGGCATCCAGGAAGCTCATCCTTCCATGCCCTGACGTGGCATCCACTAGCTGGTCAATTTTGGGTAGAGGAAAACTATCTTTGGGACAGGCCTTGTTCAGGCTGGTAAAGTCCACACAGACCCTCCATTTACCATTCTTCTTCTTCATCACCACTGTATTGGATAGCCATGTCGGGTAATTAACTTCTCTAATGGCCCTGGCCTCCAGAAGTCTGTCTACTTCTTCCTCTACTGCTTTGACATGCATCAACGTCGGTCTCCATGCTCGTTGGATTACAGGTTTGGACGACCTGCCAACGTTCAGTTTATGGCAAGTGACCTCGGGGTCAATGCCAGGCATTTCGTAAGGCGTCCAAGCAAACACTTCAATATTTGCTCTTAAAAAAGCTTCCAACTCTTTTTTCTCTTCTTCGGCTAAGCCCGAGCCGAGAAGAAAGAAACGTTCTTCATCCCCCTCTTGGACGAGGATTTTCCTCAGTGCTTCTTCACTCTTCTCGGCTGGCTCGTTGCTGACGTCTTCTAGGACTTCCACGTCCTCATCTTCAATTTCTGCCATTTCTGGCTCTCGTATGCTGCAAGTAGATTTCATTGCTGCCATGGAGCAATTCTTCGCCTGCAGCTGATCTTCTCTAACTTCTTCTATCCCATGCTCTGTTGGGAACCGCAGTAGTTGATGCAATGTTGAGGGGACAGCCCTCATTGCGTGTAGACATGGTCTCTCCAGGATTGCATTATATGGGGATGGTGTGTCGATTATGGTGAACTCTGTCTTTATCTTCCTGGTGCCTGCCTGCACCTCCAAGCTCGTCGTTCCAAGTGGCCATGTCGGCGTTCCATTGAACCCGACCATTGGGCCATTGGATTGCTCCATATCATCTGGGTGAAGGCCAAGCTCCTTGTAACATCTGACATACATGATGTCACAAGAGCTGCCTTGGTCAATCAGGATGTGCTTTACTTGGTATTCCCTAACCTGGAGGGATACTACCAAGGCATCGTTATATGGATGCTGCACCATCTCGAGGTCGGCTTCTGTGAAGGACACTACTGGTCCCTGGCACTCCTCTGCCCGATGTCTTTTCTCCCTGACTTGGTAGACATGCTGCAAGTGCTTTACCTTCTGAGTCTCTCCCCTAATTTCGTTCTCGTTGACCTTCGAGTGAATTACATTAATTACCCGAAATCCTCCTGCCTGGAGTTGCTGTGCTGGGAGAGGCGAAGCTGCTGGTGCCTGAGGCAATCTTGCCTGTTATTCTCTTGTCCTGGTCTCATCGACAAGGTCTCTCAGATGTCCTTGCCTCACCAGGTCTTCCAAGTGTGTTTTCAGGGCTTTGCAATCCTGGGTCATGTGCCCATCTTCATTATGGTAGGCACAATGCCTGCCAAGGTTTCTTCCTATAAATTCTCCTAGTGCCCTCGCTGGCGTTCTGAAATAGGGTTGATTTTGAATTTTATCCAAGACTTTGTGAATTGGGATTTGGAACACAGTTGTCACTGCCTGTGCAGCCCTCAGTTCTGTCTCTTACTTGTTGGATCCATTGCTACCTCAGCCTCGCTTCGGCGAGCCGTTTCCTTTCTCTTGCTTTGTCTCCTTATTCCCCGACGTATTTTCCTCGGCTCTGGCATACTTCTCGATTCTTGCCATGAGCTCTTCCATGCTTTTTGGCAATGTCTTTGCTAAAGACTTTCGTAGCGGACAATCATCTTTTAGGTCGTTCTTGAAAGATGCGATTGCTACCTCTTGATTACACTCGGGTATTTGGTTGAACACCTCGTAATACCTTTTCGCATAGGCCCTAAGGCCTTCATCCTTACTGATCTTCAGGGCCATCAATGTATCCACCCTGAATGGCTGCAGTTTATTTGTCACGAACCTGGCCACAAACATCTTGGCCAGGCCTTCCTAGGTCTTTACACTTCCCTTTGGTAGTTTGTGAAACCAATCTGATGCAATCTCCCCGAAGGATGAGGGGAACACTTTGCAGAGCAGCAGCTCGTTCCCACTATACAATGCCATTGAGTTCAAGTACAGTCCAACGTCGAAGTTGGGGTCTGACTTACCATCGTATATTTGGAATCTCGGTATACTGAATCTCTTCGGCGCCTCAAATCTCTCCAACTCCACTGAGAATGGTGTTCTTGGTTTAACAGTGGATGTTACCTCGGCATGATCTTGCTTCCTCTTAAGGTAATCTCTCAAGTCCTCTTTGGTCCGGTCAGGAGCTCGATTGTCTCCTGACTTCAGTATTTTCGGAGCACTGCTCTCAGCTTCGTTGTGAGCCCTTTTCGACCTTTCTTCGTTAGGTGTGTCGAAGTATAGCGCCTATCCCTGAACATGCCGATGTTCTTTGGGGTCTGCCTCCTTGGTGCGGTGCGTCCTCCGTGATTCTTCCCTTCTCGACTCCCCTTGCCTGACCTCCCTTGAAAGCCGGTGAGAGTGTCTTTCACTCCTAGCATGCTGGGGGGCTGTTGGGATTGGTTTTTGTCCTCCCTTCTGGGCATTGACCGCTGGAATCGGCGTGTCCTGCAGCGGGAATGGTGTCTGTATGACATTATTTTGCATCATGAAATTGACGACCGATTGTAGGTTCGCCAATTTGTTTGCCATCTCTTTTACTTCTTCATCCCTCCGTAGGCATCTATCCCTCCGTACCTGGAGGTTATCTTCGTTATAGTACCTGCTTTGGTCTGTCTTCTTTGATACGTCGCCTTCCTGGCCGACGTCTTTCGCTCCGTGATTCTGGTCACGAGTTTTCGTGTTGCGGTTGTCTCCTTTGACGTCAAGGTTGATAGGTCTGCCACTCCCAGCAGGAGTGTCATCCCCAATCTTTTCCTTCTGTCTGTTACTGGCCATCTATTCTACTTTCTTTCCCACAGACGGAGCCAAATTGTGTGTGTAAATTTCTGACCACACTGCCAACTTAGTATTCAGCTGGAGAGCACTGGCAGAATAGATGACACCTGAATGAGCTGCAACAGAAAGAGAAGATTTCGGCGGTGGTTCGTCCACCCGGGGGCACTCCGACGATCAAGTCAGTAAATCTCTCAAAGATAATCAATAGTGCTAAACTCACTGTTCAGAATATAAATTGCGTACCTTAGACCCATCGGGGGTGCCTCTCTTTTATAGTAAACTCAATCATTGTCCCAACAGAAGCCTAGCTTCAATGGACTTTTGCTCAATGTTTATCCAGGACTCTTCCATAGATAGAGATAAACTCCCTAAGAGCTTTATCCTTATCCAAGCTGAGTCCCCTCATCATCCTAGGACTCTTATGCCTTATCCGTTTATCTCGGATTCCGATATCTTCGGAGATAATCTCGGCCATAACGACCAGGACACGTAGCACCTCGGCTGACACGTCGGCGTCACCTTGCCATGTGTTGGTACTCAGAAAATATATCCCCACAGTAGCAGTTATCTAGTAATTAGGAATTTTGATTGTATGTGTTAGGATATTAGTAGGTTTACTAAGTAGGTATCTAATTTATTCTATTTAAATAGGTTGTATTCAATCAATATATAGAAAGGGAGGCTGGAATATTTTGTATCGACTTCTTGGTGAAGTTATGGAGGTCTAGTTTTTTTTTTTTTTTTTAATTGAACTGACAAGAAGTCTTTCTCCTCAAAGCGGGTTTGTTATCAACTTCTTAATTTTTTTCTTCTTTATTTAATTTATTTATAAAAGGATTTATATCATGTGGTTTCCTTTTCACTCTAGTTTAGTTAATATTCTAATAATTATATAAATTTCTGGTAAGACATCAACCTACGTGTCTAATCTATTGTGTTATTGTTGGAACAATCTTCTGTGTATAAAAAATAACTTGAAATAAATTCAAACAAAATAAATAAATAATATACCAGATTTATTTATCGAACCGAAATAAAATTAAGACCAAGTCGAGTGTGTGACACTCTGTCCTTAAGACAGATTCGCCCCGCTATGGTGCTTACGGTTGAGTGGCGTCTATCTCCCAGGATACAATGATCTTCACAAATTGTAGTAGCACTCCAAACAATTTGTTCGGCGAACCAAACCTGTGTTCTAACTCTCTGAATATTTTTCCTAAAATTATAAATGAAGAATAATACACTAAAATAAATCTGGACAGTAAAGGCAAAAATTTCAGATTGAAAATCTCGGATGGAAAATAATCTTTCAAGACAGCCGGAATGATGGGTATATATAGGCAATACTTCTGCCCGAACAGGTACCAAAAAGGAGTGAACAGATGCACTAAACATTCAAATGTTTTGAAAAGTTTCCGTTGGTTAAAACAGGAGCACTTTTAAAGCATTGTGAAAAGTGAACTGTTAGTGGAACTTTTCAACCTGTTGGAACTTAATTTAAATAAACTATTTGAATATATATATATATATATATATATATATATTAAACTATTAAATATATATATATTAAACAAATTGAATAGTTTAATAAATAAAGTAAGAGGTACAAATTTTAGAAAACCACTTAGGAACCCAAAAATATAAATTTGGAATTAAATTAAATTCCCACAATTACAAACTTTAGGAAACCACTCAGGAACCCAAAATTTGAATTTAGAATTAAATTAAATTCTCACAATAATTTTTATTTAAAAAAATTCAAAAGAATTTTTATCAAAGAAATTAATGTTAAACCCGAAAACGACATCAACTTCCCATTCACTCATAAATGGTTTTGACGTTCCGTCTTCACCGTGTGACTTGCCACGCGGCAAGGAACACGTCACCTCTTCGGACCCACCCCAAAAGATGTTTGGGGCCCACTCAATTTTGGCCTCAAAGTTGGCCCAAAATAAGCCATATAAAACACCATATTTCCAACAATCCCCCACATGAATGGAATTTGACGGAGAGAAAATGCAACAACATGATCTAAATACAGAGAGTACAGAAATTGAAAATATTCTGCAAAGGATAGGTAGCTTTTGGCTTTGAACCTTCCCTTGTGAGCACTATCGGATTTACTAGCTAACTAGTGAACATGATGTCTTAAACTGTTCAGCCGTTTGTGTAAACCAAGACAATAGAACTCACACAGTATATTCCCAGACACAGTTTAGTTCTCACTATTGTGTTCATTTTGGCCCTGAACAACCTGGTCTTTCATGAGTGCTCTAAAGACTTGTAGCCCTTCACAAATCTTATAGAACTGGCCCAGTTCACACTCACATAGGTGATTCTTATGAAAAGTATCCTGCCATACTCCACTAGGTTTACCTAGATATAAGAATCATTAAAATTTTACTTAACCTCAAACGCTGCAGACATCACTTATTTTATCATAGAAATGGGTAGGAGTTGGACTCCACAGTGATCCTTCTGAGTCAATCACAACTCGGTTGTCCCTTTGAACCTAGATCTTGGGATCTCCAGTCAACTAGGTTGGGTTGCCGTTGTGGTAACTCTTATTTAATAGGCTTTAGTCCCATTCCCCTCGATGAATTCTCAACTAACTCTCTTGCTAACCCTTTGGTTAGTGGATCGGCTATGTTGTCTTTAGACTTAACATATTCTATGGAAATAATTCCATTAGAGAGTAGTTGTCTTACGGTGTTATGTCGACGACGAATGTGTCGTGACTTACCGTTATACATATGACTCTGTGCTCTACCTATAGCTGATTGACTATCACAATGTATGCATATAGCAGGCACCGGTTTTGGCCAAATTGGAATATCTTCAAGGAAGTGGCGAAGCCATTTTGCCTCTTCCCCTGCTTTGTCTAAAGCTATGAATTCAGATTCCATAGTAGACCTAGCAATACAAGTCTGTTTGGAAGATTTCCAAGATACAGCCGCCCCACCAAGAGTAAAGACATACCCACTGGTGGACTTCGAGTCTCTAGTATCCGATATCCAATTTGCATCACAGTATCCTTCAAGTACTGCTGGATATCTAGTATAGTTAAGCCCAATGTTACGAGTAAATCGGAGATATCTTAGAACCCTTATAATTGCTTTCCAGTGTTCTACTCCCGGGTTGCTCGTATATCTACTTAATTTACTTATTGCATAAGCTATATCTGGGCGAGTGCAGTTCATCAAGCACATTAAGCTTCCAATAATTTGGGCATATTCTAATTGAGAAATACTTTCCTGTATATTCTTAGAAAGATACAAATTAACATCTACAGGAGTTCTAGCAAGATGATCATCATCTTTGCTGAATTTGTCAAGTATTTTCTCAATGTAATGAGATTGTGACAAAGCATATTCTTCTGATGTTTTGGTAATTTTCATACCAAGTATTACATCAGCAATGCCTATGTCCTTCATGTCAAAATGTTTATTCAACATTTTCTTGGTAGTTTTAA
Organism: Camellia sinensis; assembly: GCF_055761805.1. NCBI lineage: Eukaryota > Viridiplantae > Streptophyta > Magnoliopsida > Ericales > Theaceae > Camellia > Camellia sinensis. Next base: position 82,291,144 of record NC_138972.1, read on the forward strand.
TCATGTCATTATTACTACCAATGATGAGTATATCATCTACATAAAGACATACAATGACATAACCTTTATCTGTGTTTTTAATATAAACACATTTGTCACACTCATTAATTTTAAATCCATTTGACATCATTGCCTTGTCAAATTTCTCATGCCATTGCTTTGGCGCTTGTTTTAAACCATATAATGATTTAACCAATTTACACACTTTCTTTTCTTTTCTTGGAACAGAAAACCCTTCTGGTTGTTCCATGTAAATTTCTTCATTTAACTCACCATTTAAGAAAGCGGTTTTTACATCCATTTGATGAATTTCTAAATTGTATAGAGATGTAATGGCAATTAGTATTCTAATGGATGTCATTCTAGTAACCGGTGAGTATGTGTCAAAATAATCAAGACCTTCTTTTTGTCTAAACCCTTTGACCACAAGTCTTGCCTTGTATTTGTCAATTGATCCATCCGCTTTCAATTTTCTTTTGAAAATCCACTTGCACCCAAGAGGTTTACAACCTGGTGAAAAGTCCACTAATTCCCAAGTGTGATTTTGCAAGATGGATTCAACTTCACTGTTGACAACTTCTTTCCATAAAGGAACTTCAGGACTGGACATAGCCTCTTTAAAAGTTAAAGGCTCATTTTCTACCATATATGTTAGAAAATCTGGACCAAAAGATTTTGAGGTTCTAGCACGTTTATTACGCCTAGGTTCCTCTTCTTTATTTTGATTTAACTCTTGTTCTTGATCATGTTCTTGATCATTACTAGTAATAGCATCAAAAGATCTTTTCTTATTACTAGTCTCTTGTCCAATCTTATTCAGAAATACATGTTCAAAGAAAGATGCATTCCAAGATTCAATAATAGTATTTATATGCATTTCGGAATGTTCTGATTTATGAATCAAAAACCGATATGCACTACTATTCTTGGCATAACCAATGAAAATGCAATCAATGGTCTTAGGACCTATCTTAGTCTTTTTAGGACTAGGAATAGCCACTTTAGCCAAACACCCTCACACTTTTAAGTATTTGTAGGATGGTACTCTTCCATGCCACAATTCGTAAGGTGTTTGATTCACTTTCTTTCGGGGTACTTTATTAAGTATATAATTAGAAAAAAGTATTGCTTCCCCCCACAAGTTCTGAGGTAATCCAGAACTTATTAACATGGCATTCATCATTTCTTTTAAAGTCCTATTTTTTCTTTCAGCAATTCCATTTTGCTGAGGTGAGTAAGGAGCGGTGGTTTGATGAATTATTCCATGTTCTTTACAAAATTCACCAAAAGGTGATTCATATTCACCACCTCTATCACTTCTAAGTTTCTTAATTTTCCTATCAAGTTGATTTTCAACTTCATTCTTATATTGAATGAAAGTTTCCGAAGCTTCATCCTTGGTTCGAATTAAATAAACATAGCTATATCTAGTATAGTCATCTATAAAAGTGATAAAATACTTTTTCCTCTAGTTTGAATTGATTTAAAATCACAAATGTCACTATGAATTAATTCAAGTGGTTTCGTACTTCTTTCAATTGAATGAAAAGGAGTTTTAGATAATTTTGCCTCAACGCAAATTTCACATTTATGATTTGAATCAATGTTAAATTTAGGGAAACATTCCATATTAATTAATCTACGCAAAGATCCATAATTAACATGTCCTAGTCTACCATGCCATAAATTTGATGACTCAAGCAAGTAAGAAGAAGATGTAGTATTATTAATAACTGAGGGTACAACGGTCATTAAATTTAACTTGAAAAGGCTATCAGACATGTAACCTTTTCCTACATACATCCCATTCTTAGTAAGTACAAATTTATCACTCTCAAATACTAGCCTAAACCCATTCTTACTCAACAAAGATCCGGAAACAAGATTCTTGCGAATATCCGGTACATGTAACACATTGTTGAGAGTGAGTTCCTTTCCAGATGTCATCTTGAGTATAATCTTTCCTTGTCCTTCAACTTTGGAAGTTGAGGAGTTGCCCATAAAAAGTTGTTCACCATTGTCCACTGAAGAATAAGATGTGAACATCTTTTTGTCGGCACAAATATGGCGAGTAGCACCAGTGTCCACCCACCATTCTTTAGGATTTCCGACAAGATTTACCTCGGAAACAACTGCGGAAAGATTGATGTCATCGACACCATTGGAAATATTGTCCACTTCAGTCATGTGGGCTTGACCAGGCTTCTTGCTTGTTCTTCTTTTGTTTTTGCCTTTGCTACGACAATCTTTGGCCCGATGTCCCTCTTTATCATAGATGTAACATTTGCCATTAAACTTGTACTTTTTATTTTCCCCCCCTTTAGAGCCTTGTGATGAACTTTCTCCAGAAGACTTTCGTTTCTTGGTTTTTGAAGCATGTTCCACCACATTTGCCTTAGACTCCATAGGAAGCTTACCAGCCCGCTTTTCAGAATTGCGGTTGTCCTCCTCAATCCTCAAACGCACAATTAACTCGTCTATAAAAATTTCTTTGCGCTTGTGTTTGAGGTAGTTCTTGAATTCCTTCCAGCCTTTTGGTAATTTTTCAATTAAGGCTGCAACTTGAAAGGATTCACTGAGAGATATACCTTCTGCGTGAATGTCATGCAGAATGAGTTAGAAATCTTGAGCTTGGCTGATCACAGTTTTTGAATCAACCATTACAAAATTCAAGAATCTGCCAACCACAAATTTCTTTGAGCCGGCATCTTCCGTTTTGTACTTTTTCTCCAACGATTCCCAAAGTTCCTTTGCTGTCTTGATTGAACTGTAGACGTTGTATAATGTGTTGTCAAGTCCGTTCAAGACGTAATTCCGGCAAAGGAAATCGGCATGTTTCCAGGCATCAACCGCAGCAACCACTTGCCGGTCGGTTTCATCCTCTTTCAGGATAGGAGCATCTCCACGGAGAAAACGAGCCAGGTTCAGAGTTGTAAGATAGAACAACATTTTCTGTTGCCATCTTTTAAAGTCAGTTCCTAAGAACTTCTCTGGCTTTTCACCGTGATTTACCGGTACTGTTACAATAGGAGAGGGGGTTGGCGTCATTGCAGCCACCACAGTAATACTTGTTTGGCCATTTGTTTCAGTAGCCATCAATTCTAATATATAAAACAAAATTATAATTAGAATTTACACTACACAGAAAATTAAACCAAATTCATAGAATTAAATTCTGTAAAAATAAAAGAAACAAGAATGTAACTTTTATTTTCCAATTAATTTGAAAATAAAATAAAATTTTATTTAAACAAATTAATTCCACACAGAAAATTAAATTCTGTAAAATAAAAGAAATAAAAAGTATAACTTTTATTTTTCAATTAATTTGGAAATAAAATAAAATTTTATTTAACCAAAATAATTCCACACAGAAAAATAAATTCTGTAAAAATAAAAGAAATAAAAATTATAACTTTTAGTTTTTCAATTAGTTTGGAAATAAAATAAAATTTTATTTAACCAAATTAATTCCACACAGAAATTTAATTTCAGTAACACTTCAATAATTAAAATACTGAAAACAGAATTTTAATTAATGAAAACTCAGAAAATAATTTTTAAAAAACCAAAATTAATTTTCTGACAAAATTTCACAAAAATATATTCTGAATTGTTAATGACACCAGTATCGTACTACTAGTTGTTGTCAAAGAAAAGAGACAGTATATTACTACTATCTGTCAAATAGTATATAATCACTATTTGTTTTTCCAACCAGAATATTATTTTGTAAATCCATAGAAAATAATTTTCTTCCGAAATTATTTACGAAAAATGAAAAAGGAAAACAAACGAAAAATTCTGTAAACAGAATAATTCGATTATGTCTTAAGATTGTTGGAACAATCTTCTGTGTATAAAAAATAACTTGAAATAAATTCAAACAAAATAAATAAATAACATACCAGATTTATTTATCGAACCGAAATAAAATTAAGACCAAGTCGAGTGTGTGACACTCTGTCCTTAAGACAGATTCGCCCCGCTATGGTGCTTACGGTTGAGTGGCGTCTATCTCCCAGGATACAATGATCTTCACAAATTGTAGTAGCACTCCAAACAATTTGTTCGGCGAACCAAACCTGTGTTCTAACTCTCTGAATATTTTTCCTAAAATTATAAATGAAGAATAATACACTAAAATAAATCTGGACAGTAAAGGCAAAAATTTCAGATTGAAAATCTCGGATGGAAAATAATCTTTCAAGACAGCCGGAATGATGGGTATATATAGGCAATACTTCTGCCCGAACAGGTACCAAAAAGGAGTGAACAAATGCACTAAACATTCAAATGTTTTGAAAAGTTTCCGTTGGTTAAAACAGGAGCACTTTTAAAACATTGTGAAAAGTGAACTGTTAGTGGAACTTTTCAACCTGTTGGAACTTAATTTAAATAAACTATTTGAATATATATATATATATATATTAAACTATTGAATATACATATATTAAACAAATTGAATAGTTTAATAAATAAAGTAAGAGGTACAAATCTTAGGAAACCACTTAGGAACCCAAAAATATAAATTTAGAATTAAATTAAATTCCCACAATTACAAACTTTAGGAAACCACTCAGAAACCAAAAATTTGAATTTAGAATTAAATTAAATTCTCACAATAATTTTTATTTGAAAAAATTCAAAAGAATTTTTATCAAAGAAATTAATGTTAAACCCGAAAACGACATCAACTTCCCATTCACTCATAAATGGTTTTGACGTTCCGCCTTCACCGTGTGACTTGCCACGCGGCAAGGAACACGTCATCTCTTCGGACCCACCCCCAAAGATGTTTGGGGCCTACTCAATTTTGACCTCAAAATTGGCCTAAAATAAACCATATAAAACACCATATTTCCAACAGTTATTCCAGCAATTATTGATATAAGCAAGGTATTATATTTTTGTCATACTGCATTACATATAAAGATTGTGCACAGTGCACAATTCATGATCTTAGGGATATCATTGAACCTACTAGGTATGTTTCCACTCAGTGGGCTAGCTAATGAGCTATGCGATGCCTTTATGATTATCTATTTATTATATAAAGCATAAACCCCATTTGGTGTGATCATTGTCACAGTTTGTTTTCTAAGAATGCCCTCCAGATCCAATAATTGCCAAATCCAAGTTTTCTTATTCATCAAACAGTCCAATATTTGCTAACGGTCTTCCACATACATCAAACCATCCAAAAATTTAAATGTAAAATTGCAAACGCATCGCGTTGCACCCACTTCTTTGTTTTTTAAATTTTAACATGCAGGTATATATGTAGGATATTTTTCTATAACATATTGTGATGGCATTAAGGATTTGATCAAGTGATAATCATGCCTATATTAAAGTCAAAACTTAAAAGTAAGGGCAAAACTAGAAATTTTATATAGGGGCCATCAAATAATTTTTAAAGTATTATATAAATTCTTATTGACTTCATGTTTTATATTTTCTCTGAAAATCAAGTAGACAAGTTTTTGGTGATTTATCAAAATTTTCATTCAGAAAATACAAAAAAAATAAATACGAATTAAAACATTTATATTATAGCACCATAATTAAATTCAATAACTTTTTTATTCACAAAAATTAAATTCATAATTTGAATAAAAAAATTACATGTGCTATACAGTGTTGTACTTCTGAAAAGTTGTGTTGCTTTTAGATTTGACTTCACAATTTAAGAGGACCTCTAGTGTGTTGCAGTCTTGGTCTGAACAACATGACTATTATGACACACTTAGAACGGGAGTAGGAGTATGGTCTGGTAAGGCCAGAAGGGTTGGGCTGCCCTGAGTAGAGGTTGGGATGCTTCTTATTGAAGGTGCTGGAATTTTTGTGATTGAAGGTGGTTGGGTCAAAGAGTTAAGAAGTGGATAGGGCTGTAGATGTTCGGACCAGTAGGGACTAGGTTATAAAACTGATTTGGGCCTAGACTTGTTTAAAAGATAGAATAAATTGGATGACAAGTTTCTGGGCTAGAGTGAGACCGGTAAGAGTGACAAGTTCGGTGTGGGTTAAGGATATAGGGTCGGTTTTAGGGTGTAGGCTGGGTCAGGTTGGGGTTTAGGATTTGTTCCTTTCATTTCCTCCTCTCTATCGATCAACGTCTATGAAAAATCGAGACAACAAGTTAGTAATGGTGCTGCTGGCAACTGTTGAGGAGGATGAACAAAGTCCACTTCTAGTTATGACGCGTCAGCAACGAAGATTGTGTGAAGCCAACCGTCCAAATGGCAATGACAAAGGCTACTAATACCGATGGGTTCCGACAAGCGACAATGTTTCGTGGATAGCCCTTTGCGGTTGTTGAGCCACGAGATACTGATGACGATTGGCTAATGACAACACTGGATAGCCCAGGTTCAATGACGACGAAGGTTGAACAACAATGAGTGGTGTTGGAATGACGATGCCTCTGGCTTAATGTTAAAGATTGGTGAATGGCAACTCATGGTGGAAGCAACTATGCAAAGGATACAATACACTCTGGATCAAAGGTTGCTCTGATACGACTTGATGCTAGATAGCCGGCAAAAATAAACACAAAACTAAGGAACAGAAGAAAACCATAGCAAAAATTAAGCTCTCAATTAATGTGTTCAATATCAAAAGTGTCCTCAATTAACCATAAACTCAATATTTATAGTCCAACTAAAAGATAAAAATAAGAAAGAAATAAATTTCGAAAAAACCCAAAATTAAACTATTAATTCCCTAAATAAAACTCAAAATAAATCAAGCTAACTAAATTAATTCTAATTCTTCTGCCCCCGCCTCATATAAGTGCAATGAATCTTGGGCTATAAAGCACCGACACTTCAAAACAGGTATCGTAGCAGTATCAAACGTGCGGACATGGCAGGAGCACATAAGGGACACGTCCCCTTTTATTTAGTTAAGTTGTTTTTAGGGAACACATCAGAAACACACCAACTAGTTTTTTCCACTCATTATTTTATGGATGTTGGATGTTGAATGCTTATTACTTTTTACTTAGATTTAAATAATTAATAGATCATTCATAACAATAGACTAACCATAAGAGTTAATTTGAGAAAGAGTTTTTTTTTATATTCAATTAGTGTTAGATTTTATCAATTTCGATTGTTTGAAGATGTAATATTAATCTACATAGCAAATAAAAATAAATAAAAATTATTGGCATGGTCCTGCCATGTCTATGTCCCCATTTTTTTGAAATCATCATGTTCTGTGTCCATATCCGTACTTCTTAGACCTTGGGCTTCTGCATGTGACCCCTATCACTAAGTTAATTGGATCAAGGAAGCACATTGAACATGTTCATTTACCTATGCAAAGGTTATATTCATGTGCATTTGTCTGAGCATCGATAATACTTGTGTTTTATTTTGGTACATTGGAGGCTGCAACTTGAGAGAAGGAATAATGAGATTTCTGATATTATTATTATTGAGATATTTGCCACTTAGCTTAAGAATTGGAATCAAGTATTAAAGAATGGACTATATTCTTTAATTTTTCCTTTTTAAGCATACACCTAAGTGATTAAGCATTTAAGCGTTTAAGTATTAAAGAATATTTGGATTTGAACAGAGTATTTAGACACCTTAAAGCATAAAGCCTTCCACAATTAACAATTGGCTTTAACAGAATAGTTGGCATTAAGGAAATTATTTTGGTACATGTACATGATATAGTGACCATTTTAATTGTGGAGTTTTGGGGAGTTTACTGGTTATTTGAACTAAGTTATCTGCTGTGGAACAACAACTAGTATTTTATGAAGATCGTGAAAAAACAAAAATATCTATATATATTATTGGGTAATTGTTTGTGATTTGTTTTCTTGTACCACATAAATTTTCTTTTAAAGGATTAGTAATATTAGTGAGTTCTTTACCTTGTAAAGGTATTTTGAGTACGAGCACTTTAATTTTATTTTTATTTTTATTAAATTGATAATAATCTTCTGCTCAAATTTCGTTTCTCAAGGAAATTTTTTTTATAGTCAACTATAATTGTGAGGATTGTGGCCAATCAATTATTTGTTTGGTCTTAATATTTTTCAAAGCTTATTGCCCATATAAATATATTTCATTTATAGGAACATGGAAAAGAAATTTGAAGTCTTCTCTAAATCCTTAGTTGTTTCAATTTTTTTTTTCCCGGCTAACAAAAAAAAAAAGTTCATTAAAAAAAATAGTACAACAGTCCTAAATCAGAGGGAAAAGCATACAGATAAAAAAAACCTCCCAGAAAACAACTAACAAGGGCAGCGCCACCCCTTCAATAGGGTATGCAATTGAATAATCTAAAATATATTTTTTTAATAAATTAGTAATATATATGTTAAAACAGTCCAATTATGAATACCCTGTCCCACTACATTGATGCTGAACACCCACTCCACTCCATTGAATATCCAATTCATAACCCACTAACTCTTAAAATAATAATGTTAGGATTATCATCGTTTCTTATCATAATTTCTTTATCACCTTATGTGTCAACATTATATTAGTTTAATGAGTCTTCCTCACTTATGCTTGTTACCAATGTTGATACATGAGATGATAAACAAAACATGAAAAAAAAATGGTAATTGACACTCTTAAAAAAAAAACATATATGGTTAAGTTTCTTATATATACAGATTCTTCTCTGCTTTTGTTTTTTCTCTCCAACATAATAATACAGAATATATATATTCATGTATTTTATTCCTTATCTAAAAATTTTATGCCAATTCATGTTCAAAATTAATTGATCGATCAAAAACGTTTGGGAAGTGACTTTTTTAGTGCTTTGGTTTTGACTAAAATATGAGGTGAAAAAATATGTTTGGAAAAGAATTTTTGATTTTTTACGAAAAACATGCAAAAAGTAAAGTGAATGGGAATTCTTTGTGGAGGATGCCTTATCCTCATCTATTTTTTGTCTATTAATAAATTTCTTTGTTTTAATCCCAAAAATAAAAAAAAGTAAAGTGAATGAGAAGGAATCTTTAACTTCTCTGTATGAGTTGAAAACTTTTCGGCATTTTAATAGCTTTTTGGCTTTTTTTAGTAGCTTTTTGACTTTTTGGCTAAAATAGCACCTTATACAAAAAAAAGTCAGATTCCATCCCATTCACTCTACATTTTGCATGTTTTTCAGTAAAAAGCCAATAAGTTCTTCCCAAACATATTGATTTTTTTCACCTAACATTTTAGCCAAAAAGCCACTTCCCAAACGGGCTCAATTTATAACTTGCTCCACAAATTAACCATAGAGGTAGATTGTATGAGAAAAAAATATCATCTTATCATGCTAGTGATAAAGACAAAATATATTTATAATAAAAGTTCATGTATCTACATTTTTTTTTTTTTGAAACAATGGCAACAATATATTATAAATTTTTTAATTTGTGATTTGGAATGTGGAGCTGGTGGATCATTTGCTTATTCATTTAGATGCTTATTGCTATGACTTTTGGTTTGGTTTGGGTTCAGCTAAGTTCGGCATTGGCGGTGTTGCAAGGTTGGGTTGGGGGAAAGATTGGGAAAAGGCGTCAGAAGGCATGGATGCTTGCGGGGCATTGTTTGGTGTGGTTGATATGTTTGGAGTGGAATAGGTGTATTTTTCATGATGTGTCTCAGTCCAATCTGTGGTTGGAGTGTCGGTTACTCACTGTGCTTCATAGTTGGGTTACAGTTATGGTAGATTCAGATCTGTTGGCTTTTGTAAATTTTGCAGAGGAATTGATTAGTTAGAGCATCTCCAACGTTGTATCCTTTTTTTCACCAAATTTGAGTAAAAATTATATCTAATATCCGGCGCTCCAACAAAGGATTTTGGTGTTTCATCAAAACACCGGTCAGCCAGGAGAATAATTGGGCGAATGTCCGGCCGGTCGACCGGCCAATGTAAATGTCAATCAATTCTGAAAAGATTTGTTATGGGAATTTTTCAATTAAACGGATGACCGAGTGAACATCCGGCCGGTCATCCAGTGATGCAAATCCAATGACTATGAACAATCAAATGATGAAAGGTCCTAGCCGTCTTCAATTTGGTGAAAGATTTATCACATCCTCAATTTGATAATGATCTGATGAAAGGATTGGAGCAGCAAAAAGGATGATTTTTCATCAAATTTAAATTTGATGAAAGAATTGAAGATGCAATGGAGATGGTCTTAGGCTTTGTGTTGTTTTAGGCTACCTTTTTATATTCTTTACATCATCTCGATACTTTTCTAATAAAATTTGTTTATTTATCAACAAAAAAAAGTCCAATATACTACAATATATTACAATTTTTTTTTTTTAATTTAGATAGTTTAAATTTTTTAATGTCTACCTTAAAAAAAATTCCTAGAATTACCACTGCATACTAACAGAGACAAAACTAATACCCATCCTAAGCCCCAAAACTCTAATACACAATTTTGAATTCCTAAGGCCATCTCCAATCCTTCGTCAAATGCTTCATCAAATTTAAATTTGATGAAAAATTGATTAAAACTGTGCACCAACCGTTTCATCAAATCGATATCAAATGACGAGAGAATTAAATTTTTCATCAAATTAAGGGAGCTTTTGACATTTCATCAAATTTTGTAGCTGGCCATTGGGCCGGACGTCCACCTAGACAACCGGACTTTCTTCATCAGAATGTCAAATTTAACTCATGGCAGAACGTCCGCCCGGACATCCTCCCAGTCATCCTCCATGACAACCGAACGGGTAACAAAATTTGATGAAAATTTTAAATTTACCATTGGAGTGCATCATATCAAATCAAACTTTTCATCAAATTTTTACTCAAATTTGATGAAGGATTGGAGATGCTCCAACCTATTTCAATGCTTAATGATAATGTCATTCACAAAATAATCCTTCAACCCTTTAAAACCCTTGACCCAATGTGCAGGTTACACTGAATTGTTATGAGTAAGCCAAATGCTCCATAATACTGCTTAGTTGTTTCAGTTGTTCTGCCATATATTTTTAAGTGTTGTAATGGAACGTTTAAATGGCATGTGATATGTCACAGTTATGATCTTATATAAGGTTAGAGCATTCCAATAGATGAACTAATGAGTTTGTTAGTGTCAGCTCCTAAATCAGTTAGCAAGCAAGAGAGAAAGGAAGGAGGGGACAACCCTGACAGAAAAAGTACCACAGCAGAACATTTTTTAAAATTTTCTTTTGTCCTTTCTATACATATATAATACATGTATACATTATATTATTTACTAACACGCATCATTGGAGCACCCCGTTCACTCTCTAAATTAACAAACAATTAACACACAAAATTCGGTTCCCACTTTTCACCAATTAACACAGAATCTAAACCATCCCACCGTGGATGCTTTACTTAACATTACAACAGAAGTACGAGAACACTAGGTATGCATTTTATAGCTGTTTATACATGGGTTTGAAATGACTACTAAGTAATAGGCAGTGGTGTATAATTATTTAAAAGGTTGTCACTTCAGATATATATATATATATATATATTAGAAGTCATATATACATGAGAAGGGTAGCACTCACTGCATGTGCACTTTATACATGAAATTCAGTGCATTTGTTTAGTTTTAATAACTGATTATCTTTCTTTAAAAATAAAATAAAAAAGATTGTCTATGAACTATCTTCCATCATATGCCTACTAATTCCTTTCTCTATTCAATTATCATACCAAGTGTAATTAGTAGGGCACTAGCCAAAATTATACCTCACATACGTACATACATAATATAAGATGCATTTATATACTGTTTCAGAGAAAAAGAATCAGAAAAGCAAACATGCCATATACAACCAACATATAATTATATGATGCAGAGAAACCATGCAAAAACACACCTTATGAAAAAAGGCTCCTTTGTTCTTTTTTTTTCTTTTCCCTTCCACTCCAAAATCCAAAGGAGCGTCAAAACTTCTACATTTTATTGAAGGACCTAGGGAGAGAAAGAACCCACAAACACGTCACTCGTGAGTTAAAATTAAGGCGCCTTGATTAATCACTTTTAATGGAATAATTTTAAAAAAAATATTGAATTATTACTGGTCAATTGGGTCAAGTTAAATTTATAGGGATTATTGAGGGTGGGACATGAGCACTGAAACAATAACCTGAAGTTGTTTTTTGGAATCATTAAAAACTTACCATTGTACCAAGTAAATGTAAGCTGCAGATGGTCCTCTGGAACTATCTAATAATTTTCCAAAGATGACTTGAAGCTTTAAACTGTAGGGGAAAAAACACATGAAAATTTGATATTATAAAAAAAAAATATATATATATATATATATATGCTATATTTTAAAATTGATATTAACTAACAACCACAATAGTCTCTCATCTTAATTTTGCGAAATTACAATGTTCTCAGTATTAACAGTTCCGCATTGAGAGTTAAGAAAAGGGTGACAGAAATTTGATATCACAATTCCAACTGCCATCTTCATCATCCTTAAACCTATTCAAATAGAAATTAGCTTAGTCAATAAAACACATGAAAAAAACCTATACCTGTATATATGCATGTACGCAGAGAAAAAGAGAGACGGAAAGGGGACAGACAACATCTTGGAATTGAAGTTGCTCAATTTGCAAAATCCAGAAAGGAGGTAATTACAAAGCAAACTACTCCATACGTTCCACCCATCAAAGTTCAAATATGAAAATTAAATAGAGATATACCTGGAACATGCATGTATGTGATGTCTATATCGTTCAGTGTATATATATAGGTATATTTTAATTTGGGTATAGAAATCTTTTTTCATGGTAAGGACACTGTCACCCAAACATTTTTTTTATATGGGAAAATTTTTAAATTTTAAAAATATATAAATAATAAAATCTACACAACTTCAATTTTGGGTGAACACCAGCTGGTCTTCTGCCTTCATAGTTGTCAAATCGACAATCACATTGTGAATCAAAATCCTAATTTTGTGAATCATGAATCAAATCAAATCGAGAAATGTTAAGATTCGGTACAAACTATTAAAAATTATGTTAAACAATTCTATATACAAAAATAAATAAATAAATAAATAAAAATTGATTTTAGCATGTTTTATAAAATAGTTTTTATATAAGAACATGATTACACCATCTAATTGGGAATAAATTGCCCTCATAACAAGAGGTGTGTCTAAATCCCACCAACCATAAAATAATTCAAAAATAATAATATAATCTCTCTTAACATTAAAAAAAATAAACCTAGAAACTTTTTATAGAGTATAATAATAATAAAGAACTTAGTAGAATTTTTTATTGTAAAACCTAAAATACTTTAAAAAGTGTGTATGATCGTTCATTGTTCAAAAAAAGGTTTTTTTTTTTTTTGAAAAAAAAAAAATACATACATGTATATATACACGTGTGTAGAGAAAAAAAAGAGACAGAAGGGGACAACATCTTGGAATTGAAATTGCTCAATTTGTAAAATCAAGTAAAAGAGAGATTGAGAGTAGTTAATTACAAAGCAAACTACTCCATATGGAACACCCACCAAAATTCAAATATGAAACTTAAATAGAGATGCACCTGCATGATGTATGTGATGTATTTATCGTTACATGTATATATATAGGTATATTTTAGTTTGGTTATAGAAGTCATTTTTCGTGGTAAGGACATGGTCACCCAAATAGTTTTCTTTATTTATTTTAGATGGGACAAAATTTTAAATTATATATATATATAACTACACAACTTTAAATTTGAGTGAACACCCATAGGTCTTCTGCCTTCATATATTAATATATATAGTGTTTCCAAGAGTTAAGTGGGAGCAAGTTTGATGATAGAAAGCTGAGGACCAGGTTTCACAAGAGTATAACAAAATAATGTTGTGATTGAGATACTCAATGTTGCCTCTATTAAGGTTATTTTGTAATATATCCCGTGGTATTTCTTCAATTAGTTGGAAGAGCTAAGCACATAGGTACATTGACAAGTCCATATGTCATGCACTGTAACGATGATAAATCTACATGTTTTGGTCCAATGTGTATATCATTTTAAGGTGTATAAATGATCCCTTAAGCTGTTATTATTTTAGCTAACTACATCTGTGCATTAGTATCATTATTAGTAGGTAGAATACATGGAAGATGATCTTGAACTGTCAGTATAGATTATTGGACAGTTACAACTGAAATTTGTATAGACGAGAATGGTCAATGCTATACAAATTTTATTTTACCATCAATGTATTATACAATGTGTTATGTGAACATTTCAAGATTCACAGTTGATTTAGGCAAATCTTGAGTTTGGGAAAATATTCATGCTAGAAAGAGATTATTGTATCTTTGTTGCACTTAATTATCTACACAATTTATTCATGAATGTTTTATGGATGTAAAAGTGTTAGTTGTTAAAGAGAATATTGGTATATATACATACTAGAAGTATTACTATACACAGCCCTCAAAAGGAGCATATGGTATACACCTAAAGTTTGAACCACAATGGTTCATAACTTCTACCAATTTAGATCATAACAAAACCAAATTGGTTCATAACAAACACACCACAAAAACCTCATAACCAAGACCACTTCGGTTCATAACAAAACACCACCAAACCCCATAATCAAAGCCAATTTGGTGGACATACATACGAGAAGTGTTACTATACACACTCCCTCAAAAGGGGCATATGGTATACACCAAAAGTTTGAGCCACAATTTTTTGTAACTTCTACCAATTTAGATCATAATAAAACCAAATTGGTTCCTAACAAAAACACCACAAAAACCTCATAACCAAGACCACTTCGGTTCATAACAAAACACCACAAAATCTCATAACCAACGCCACTTTGGTTCATAACCAAACACTACAAAGTCTCATAACTAAAACCAATTTGAGTCACAACCAAAAACACCACAAACATCTCATAACCAACCACCACCTGTGTTACATGGACTCTTCTATTTTCCCCACAATACTCATGTCCACCGAATATGACATGGGTAAGGGTGTGGGATATGTGTCCGACACTCATACCCAATTTAGACACTCAGATCCTTTAATTTGTGATAATATATGAGAAGAAGAAACTCAAATTTGAAGTAAAACAATAATTTTAGCCTCTCACATGAATTAGATACAGAAATTTCATATTTTTTCTGAATCCTATTCAATTTCTATATAATTTACAACATTTCATCTGAGAATATGATATAATATGCAATATATATGTGTATATGACGCGTCCCCGCACCCATATTCAATTTTGGATACGTATCCCAATATTCAAATATTTAAATTTATGAAGGTCTAACGCTTGGATACACACCTACATCCGATACACGTACCCGAGTCCATGTAACATAGACCACCACAAGTCATGTTCACCACAAATTTGACCACCACAAAACTCTGTAACCAATCACCAATATGATTTATAACTAAGACCACAAATCTTTATAACTAGAATGTATGGTCACTACAACATTTTTGGATTTTATGGACTAACTTTTTTTCCTTAAATGTAAAATTTTTGCTACAAAAAAATTAGGGCACTAATTTCTGCCGTCGCGAGAGTTGTTGTTAAAAGGTTGTCCCAAAAAATCAAAAAAAGGACTTTCAGTGACAATTTTGAAAATGTCCCTAATAAATGCACTTTTGGGAGCCAAATAACTTGGTGCCAAAAAGGTTTACTTTTTTAGATTAAAAAAAAAATGATCTCAAAAGGGTAGTAGTTCATTACTAAATATCCAATTTTGTCACTAAAAATATAATAATGACACTTTTAGCAACTATAATATTTCATCCCTAAAAAGTGATTGTCCCTAAATTTGTCTCTAAAATCTTAATTGGTTGTAGTGGGTACACCTTTTAAGGAGGTATGTATAATATAATTTTCCTATACAAAAAGTTTGTATAGTTTAGATGACATATTTATTTATCCATTATCTTAAGTTTGGTTAATGTTTTTAAGTTATGGCATTTATTGTGTTATCTTATGGTATACTTTGTCAGCGCTAGGATTATCATAGTTTGGTGATTTCACGACTACAGAATGCGTATCTTAGGTAGAGTCCAAGCCACTATCACTTCTGATGATGCGGTTCGTCCTAGTGAGTGGATCGAGTAAGTCCAAGTGAACCCTCCGACGAGCAAGTTAGGAAGAGAAGTAATGTGTAGAGGGAGAGGTTAGGGATAGAAAGCTTAACCTTTTTCTTGTCTTCACCATTTGCTTATATCCTTTGGTAATCATTTCGTTGTCCCTTCCGACCTGCCCTCCTCGCCGAAAGTCTATGCTGTAGCTTACCTTGTTCAGGGTGAGGGGGTCCTGTTCCGACGGTGAGGTGTTGTCGTAATAAATGCTGTAAGGCGCTGCATTAATGGTGATGTGCAGTGGCAATAACTTTGCAGATCTTTGTCTGCTGATGTGGCTCGTCTTTCACCCGCCACGTGCCTGAATGCCATTGGTTCTTTGTGCCATGTTGGATTCTAGCTGTTATGGACTTCATCGGCTGGGTTATGTATTGGGCCTCGATTGATGGGCTTGGGTTGTTTATAATGGTTCATGGCCTTTGTGGGCTTGTCTACGTCTGTAGTCCCCCATTCCCAAGTGCAGCTTCAGTCCAACGAAGGGAATACGTATGAGGAAGACAAGTCCGACCAGGATGGGCAGCCGGGTTGATGGACCGAGCGTGAGATAGTCTATCCGTGGGGAGGGGGGGTTAGTTTGACCACAGCGATCTACCGCGCTTGCGAGAAGGCCGAGCGGAAGGGCCGACCCTGAAGAGGGGTGAGCATGCGCGAAGGCCGAGCGGGGAGGGGGCCGACCGGGAGGAGGGGCGATCATGCCCGAAGGCCGAGCGACAGGGCCGACCATGAGGAGGGGCGACCATGCGCGAAGGCCGAGCGACAGGGCGCAGGGCTCAAGAGGCGGCGTGGCAAGTAATGATTTGAAGTGGAAAAGATAGGGTAAGGGGAGTAGTCAGTGCATCGTGGTCGTACACGTGGCAACATCTCGTAAGGGGGGGAAGATTAGGCGTTGGATTAGAAATGAAACGTTAGGTCATTATGGGTGTTGAAGAGACTGTTTTGGCGGATGATTTTGAAAAGTTTTCAAACTGGCGAAAATTAATTGGGATCCTTGGAATACGGGCAAACCGTGGGCTTTTGGCATTATTCGGTTCACCTACTTGTTTACAAAAAATCAAAATATTCCAAGTGTGGATTCCTTTGTTGCTCACGATACACCTCTGCAACACTTTTTCGATTTCCTTGCACCTGCCTCCGAAGCGATTCGCAGACATACCACGGAAATGGTCCAAGAAGGAACTGCGATTGTCAGGGTGGGTCCACTTGGAGATGATGGTGCGGTGGAGTTAGCGCAGCAATACCGGATGGAGAGGGTGGAGGAGTCGATTGTACGATCCCACGGTTCTACCATGATAGCAGCACTGAAGCCAATCAACCAAGCAAAACCTGATCACTGGCACACAAAGGCTAACAAATCCACGATTACTGCGGCGGAGTTGGGGGCTATCCGCGAAAAATACCAGGTCCCTGTGGCAGTGGAGTTATTGCTGCCGACATCAACGGAAAGGCCGTCGGACGCCAGATCAAGATGGTTTTCCCTTTATGAGGAAGCTTTGAAGGGTGGACTGAGGTTGCCACTGCCGCAAGTGGTAGTGGATGTGCTCAACCGTTTGGAGGTAGCACCGGGCCAACTAATGCCCAATGCATGGAAGATCCTGCTGGCCTATGCAAGTGCGTGGCCGAAGGCAAATGGAGGGAAGGCCATGACAGTAGACGAATTCTTTGCGTGTTATAAGACCTTGGGGCAGCAGGAGACGTGGGTCATGCTGCAAGCAGCAGTGGGGAGAGGGTTGGTGGCGGGGCTGCCGTCGTCGATCAAAGAGTGGTGACCACAATGGTTCTACGTGTCTGCCAATGGGGGGCTTGGAGTGCGCACCGTTTGGAAAGTACCCATCAGGTCTGTGGAGCCGAAACTGGGAGCAGCTGCGGAGGGGAGGGTGAAGAGGGTGAAGGAGTGGAGGGAGAAAGAAGGGGCCAAATGGGACGAGCTCGTTCAGCCGTCGGCATTGTTTGAGGCAGGTTTGGGTCCAAAGCCAAGTAGTAGGGACCTCGACCGAGCGGAGTTGGAGACGAGGAGAAGGGCTCAAGAGGCGGAGGATCAAGCCATCCTTGCTAAAGCCCAAAAATTCAAAGAGTCCCGGGCCGACCGACCACCACAACCGGTTGCGAGGGAAAGGATCCGACCTCGCCCCAAACCCTTGGGAGAGAAAAACATAGGCGATTTTGTGCCACGGCCGCCCCGAACAGACCCTTTAAAGGAGAGGTCCTTGAAGGAGATGGAGGCGTTAGGCGTGGGGAAGAAGAAGAAGAAGAAGAAGAAGAGGGTGAGGCGGAGTGAGGAAGTGCCTTTCCAGAAGAGGAGGAGAGAGACAAGTGTGAAGGAAACTAGTGCTGCCAAGGGGGCTGAGGGGGGAGAAGTGGAGGGGACCCTAGGAACAGTAGGTGGCCCAGAAATGGTGGAGGTTGCTTCAGAGGGCATGGAAGTGGTGCCAGTGGTGGTGGCGATCGTCGCAGGGGTCGCAAAGGCGGCCCCCAGAAGGCGAATGGAGGATGAGGCAGCTGGCCCTGGACCAAGGAGGGAAGAACAGTCCCAGGGGGGTCTGGTACCTCAAGAGGGGGGAGTCAGTCTGACCACGGCGATCTACCATGCTCGTGCGGTGGCGGGGCGGCTGGAGGGAGAAGAAGGTCCAGCCAGGGCAGGGGCAGACCGCCTGGTAGGGATTGTAGAAGAGGCAGCCTTACGCTCAGCATCCAGATTCTACGAGGCTGAACTGCTAAGGGGGTTATGCTTCGCTCAAATGGAGGTAACCACCTTAGCAGGGGCCCTGCTGAGGAAGGCGGGGGCTGCCAAACTCAAGGCAGATGAGGCCAAGGCGCAGCTTGCAAAGTTAAAGAAGAAGAGTGCAAGTTGGGAGAGTGCCCACACTAAGCTGCAAGGGGTTAAGGTGGAGCTGGAGGACACACGCCGCCAGGTTGTGTCGCTTGAGTTCCAACTTGCTGGCGAGCAAAAGAAGTTGGACGAGGCCCAAAAAGCCTGCGCCGTTGCGGTCGAGCGACATGAAGAGGCCATGAGCAGTAATGAAGAGCTGGTTAGGTAGAAGGATGAGGCTGATGACAAAGTGGGCGATCTCCAGAGGGAACTGGAGGGCGAGCGCGCCAAGGCAGTGGAGGAGAAATGGAGGCTTCAGAGAGGGTTGGAAGCTGAGAGAGTGCAGGCGGCGGCGGAGAAGGAGAGCCTGAAGAAGGAATTGGAGGTGGAAAAGGCAAAGACGGCGTCAGAGAGGGCGACCCTGCAGAAAGAGCTGGACGAAGAGAGGGCAAAGGCAGCCTCTGAAAGGGCGGCTTATCCCGATCTGTGCGTCGCGGCAGTGGAGCAATTCAAAGGGTCTGCTGAATTTCAGATGACGATTGATGCCGCGGTCGCATGTAGCCTGGCTAGGCAAGAATCTGGGGGGGCGGGCCCATCTAGGACGACCGCTGGAGGCAGAACGGAAGCAGAAGTTATTGGGAGCTTCCAGCAGTCAGACTTTTATAAGCATGAAATGGCTGAGTACTGGGATAGTGGCTGGAAGATGTTCAAACGTAGAGCTGAAAAGCTGTTCCCAGACTTAGACCTTAGTAGTGTGACGATCGGTGAAGACGATGTGGCCCAAACCCCTGTGGATGAGGGCATTGAAGAAGAAGACCTCCTCTTCAGAGGAGGAGTAACTGGGGAGGAAGGAGAAAGAGCCGCTGTAATGAACTTCTTTTTTTTTTTTTTTGTGATGAACTTTTTTGTACATGAATTGCTGTAATAAACTTTTGTAATGAGTTGTGAATAACTAAAATTTCAGTTGTGTTTGTCATTTGATTGTTTCTGTTTGTGCATCTGAGATGAATGAAGCGTGGGCCAAGTGTGTAGCGAACTCCTTGTTAATAAGAGTGAATTTTAAACTTGTAATAAAGACTCAATGCAAAGTAAAGAACTCCTCTTTGCAGAGTGAAATTTAAGCTTGTAATAAAGACTCATTGCAAAGTAAAGTTAAGAACTCCTCAATGCAGAGCGAATTTTAAGCTTGTAATAAAGACTCAATGCAGAGTAAAGTTAAGAATTCCTCAATGCAGAGTGAAATTTAAGCCTGTAATAAAGACTCAATGCAGAGTAAAGTTAAGAACTCCTCAATGCAGAGTGAAATTTAAGCCTGTAATAAAGACTCAACGCAGAGTAAAGTTAAGAACTCCTCAATGCAGAGTGAAATTTAAGCTTGTAATAAAATGATAAGCCTGTGAAATTTAAAATGTAATAGAAATTGGAATTTGACTAGGCAAAGAGTGGTGTGAAGATTTAGACCTGGAATTGTGACTACGTGTGTCTACTAATTCCACAAGTATGAAGTTTTGCATGGGTGGCTTTGACTGAGCCCTGCACGCTAGGTCTGGCCGAGTGCTTCACGCTCAGTCTGGATGGGGCTTTTAGCGCTCGGTCTGGCGGGCGTTTTCGCACTCAGTCTGGCTGTGGCTGTTAATGGTCGGACTGGCCGAGACAGCTCATGCTCAGTCTGGCTGAGGCTTTTAGTGCTCAGTTTGGCTGAGGCTTTTAACGGTCGGATTGGCCAAGGTTGCTCATGCTCAGTCTGGCTGAGGCTTTTAGTGCTCAGTTTGGCTGAGGCTTTTAGTGCTCAGTTTGGCTGAGGCTTTTAACGGTCGGACTGGTCGAGGCGGCTCATGCTCAGTCTGGCTGAGGCTTTTAGTGCTCAGTCTGGCTGAGGCTTTTAGTGTTCAGTCTGGCTGAGGCTTTTAGTGTTCAGTTTGGCTGAGGCTTTTAACGCTGCAAATAAGAATGTTACTGAGACAACACATAGATAGCTGAGATATATAATCAAGAAGTTACATTGCGTTGGGGGATGTCGAGAATGTGTGGATTTCCTCGAAAAGAAAATACAATAACTGAGCAATACAAAAATAAGAGCTTATTGAAAGTAACGTTTAAGGTGTTCGGCGTTCCATGGGTGCGAGAGGTCTCGACCTTCCATGTCCTGAAGTCGGTAAGTGCCTGGTTGGGGTCGGGCTTTCACAATGTAAGGTCCTTTCCACTTGGCTGCCAATTTACCCTTAGTCGGATTTTTGGTAGCAAGAGTTGTTTCTCTCAAGACAAGATCCCCTACAGCGAACTCCTTTGGTCGGACCTTGCGGTTGTAGTGGGTTCTCATTTTCTGTTGGTATGAGGCCAGTCGGATAGCGGTGGTCTCTCTGAGTTCTTCAATTAGATCCAGGTTAGCCTGACGGAGTTCTTCGATTAGTGCTGGATCCGGATGTGAAACCCTGGGAGTAGGCAGACCGACTTCTATTGGGATAACCGCCTCAGCGCCGTATGTTAAGCGAAAAAGGGTTTCCCCAATGGGAGTCTGAGCTGTAGTTCGATAAGCCCAGAGTACATTCGGTAGCTCCTCTACCCAAAGTCCCTTAGCAGCTTCTAACTTAGTTTTGACGATCTTCAGGAGAGAACGGTTGGTGACCTCAACTTGGCCATTAACCTGGGGATGACCAGGGGATGAGAAACAAGGTTGAATCTGGAGGTCGGCACAAAACTTCCTATAACTGGCGTTGTCAAATTGTTTACCGTTGTCGGAGACGATGGCTAGAGGAATGCCAAACCTGCAAACGATCGACTGCCAGATGAACTTGGAGGCCGGTAAGAGATGTCAAACTGGCTGAGCTCCACTAACCAATGCATAAGTCTGCCGGAAAGTTCTGGTTGCTGCATGACCTTCTTCAAGGGTTGGTCAGTGAGGACCACTATGGAATGGGCTTGGAAGTAAGGACGGAGTCGTCTGGAGGCGGTGACCAAAGCCAAGGATAATTTTTCTAACAGTGGGTAATTCTGCTCTGCTCCCCTGAGAGCCCGACTGATGTAGTAGACCGGCCGTTGGACAGAGTCGTCTTCCCTGATAAGAGCTGCACTGACTGCGGTGCTTGAGACGGCTAAATAGAGGAAGAGGGGCTCGCCCGTAAGTGCTTGTGAAAAGAGAGGTGGATTGGCCATGCACTGCTTTAACTGCTGAAAAGCCTCTTCAAATTCAGTTGTCCATTCAAAGGTTTGTCGAAGAACTTTGAAGAATGGTAGGCACTTATCTGTTGCGCGGGAAATGAAACGGTTGAGGGCTGCAACTCGGCCAGTGAGCCTTTGAACCTCCTTGACCGTCCTGGGTGACTGCATCTCAATCAAGACCTTGATCTTTTCAGGATTAGCATCAATGCCCCGCTAACTGACCATGAAACCCAAAAACTTCCCGGATCCTACGTCGAAGGCGCATTTCTCTGGGTTGAGCATCATTTGGTACTTGCGTAGGGTGGCGAAGGTCTCCCGCAGGTCGGCCAGATGATCAGTGGAGAGTTTGCTCTTGACTAGCATGTCGTTGACATATACTTCCATATTTCATCCTTTCTGGTGATGGAAGACGGCATTAACCAACCGTTGGTAGGTGGCCCCAGCGTTCTTCAATCCGAATGGCATTACTCGGTAGTGGTAGGTACCTCGGTCGGTAATGAAGGACGTATGTTCCCGATCGGACGAGTGGATGAGGATCTGGTTGTAGCCAGAGAAAGCATCCATGAAACTGAGCATTTGATGGCCGGCCGTGGCGTCGACCAGCAGGTTTATGCGTGGAAGAGGATAGCTATCTTTTGGGCAAGCTCGGTTTAGATCAGAGTAATCGACACAGAGTCGCCATTTGCCATTGTTCTTACGGACTAGGACCACGTTTGACAACCATTTAGGGTAGTTGACGTTTTTGATGAATCGGGCCTCAAGGAGCTTGTCGACCTCTGCGGCTATAAGAGTATTACGCTCCGGGTGAAAGATGCGCTACTTCTGGCGGTAAGGTCGGAAGTGAGGTTCAATACTGATGCGGTGGGTTATAAAAGAAGGGTCGATGCATGTCATATCTGAATGAGTCCAGGCGAATACATCATTGTGCTCGATCAGAATGACAGTAAGATAAGCCTTAGCTCGGGGGGATAGTTGGCTGCCGATCCTGGTAGTTTTCATTGGGTTGGTAGGATCGATGGAAATCTCAACGAGCTCCTCCACCGGTTCCCCTTTAACCAGCTCGTCCTCATCTCGGGCGTCAAGTCCTTCAATGATCATGGCCTCTTTCAGCTTGACTTCCTTGAGTGAGGCGACATAACATTCTCTGGCTATGGTCTGCTCTCCCTGTACTATCCCGACACCCTGGTCAGTAGGAAACTTTAGGGCGAGGTGGTAGGTTGAAGTGATAGCTTGGAAAGCGTTGAGGGCGGTGCGACCGAGGATGATGTTGTAGGCAGAGGGACAGTCGACCACAAGGAAGGTGAGTAACTTGGTAGTCTGCCGTGGGTATTTGCCAATAGTGAGGGGAGGTCGGTGGAGCCGATGGAGGTCACCCGGTTGCTAGTGAAACCGACCAAGGGGGTTTGGAGGGGAGACAGACGTTCCTCTCCAATTTTGAGCTGGCGAAAGCAGCTGAGGAATATGATGTCTGAAGAACTGCCGTTGTCGATGAGAACCCGTCTGACCTGATAGTTGGAGAGGATGGCAGAAATGACGAGAGGGTCATCATGAGGATAATGGACGCCAGTACAGTCTGCGTCCGTGAAGGTGATGGGCTGTGTCCACTGTTTTGGCTGTTTGGGGGGTCGGTCTATCATGGCAACCGCTTTGTCTGAGCCTTGCCTTATCTTTCTGAGTTCGGCCCTCTGAGCCGAGCGGGATGGTCCCCCACAAGCAAGGCCGCCTAAAATGACTCGGATTTCACCAACTGGCGGAGGGGGTTTGCCTGGTGGGCGAGGCTGTTGTGGAGGGCGATCACGGTCTTGGTTAGGCGGGGCTGGCTGCCGGGGTGGGGTGCGCCAGCGGTTGTTTCTGAGGGGCTTGGTTCTTTGCCTCTGCTGTGGGCGGGTGTCGGTGAACCGGCCGAGACGGCCTTGACGTATTAGGGTCTCGACCTGATCTTTGAGGTTGCTGCAGTCATCAGTGTTATGGCCGTGGTCTTGGTGGAAACGACAATATTTGGACTGGTCTTTCCGATTGGAAGGGGTCCGTGACGGTAGGGGCCATTTGAGGGGGTAGTCCCGTTGGATCTGGTTGAGGACTTGTTCCATAGGAGAATTAAGGGGGGTGTATCGCTCGAACCGACCGGGAGGTCGGGTTGGTGCCGGCCGGTCCGGGCAGTGGGCTCGGTCTGTATATTGGGTTATTTGGCTATTATACTGGGTGTTTCTAGGTTCCGAGTCTTTTCTCTTTTCTCTGGAGGTCAGATTCTTAGCCATGGGGTCTTGTTGGGCAGCTAGTGAATCTTCAGCGTTCATGTATTTCTGGGCTTTGGAGAGTAGGGCTGCCATGGAGGTCGGGGGGTTTTTGGAGAGGGAGAAGAGAAAGTCGGATGACCGTAGCCCGGCCATGAAGACCGTGAGGATGACCTTGTCATCGTTTTTCGCTACTTGCAGGGTTTCGGTGTTGAAGCGGGTAACGAAACTGCGTAGCGACTCCCCCTCGGTCTGGCGGATGTTGAGGAGTTGGGTTGTCGGGCGGCGTTGGCGCTGGGCTTCGATGAAATGGCTGAGGAAGGAGTCGATGAGGTGCTGGAAAGTGGAGACAGAGTCTGCTGGCAACTGGCTGAACCACAGTCGAGCTGATCCTTTCAGTGTCACAGGGAAAGCTCGACACATGATTTCGTCAGGGAAGGCATGGAGGATCATGAGGGTGCGGTAGGTCTCCAAATGGTCGACTGGGTCCGTCGTGCCGTCAAAAGAGTCAATTGTGGGCATCTTGAACTTGGCGGGCAGAGGTTTGTCCTGGATAGAGGCAACAAATGGTGAATTTGCCGTGGTCGAGGGTTTGTGCTGAATGTTCTGCATGACCCCTTGGAGTTGGAGCTTCATTGCTCGGAGTTTAGCGTCCTAGAGGGGAATGTGGTCACCATGGTCAGTCAATGGAGGCTGGACGCTGCTGGCCTCCCCTTCAGGGGCTGGTGCTACGACCGACGGGTGTGGGGGTGGTGGTGGATTTATATATGGGTGAGGAGGTTGCAAACCTTCCAAGTTGGGTGGATGGGGTTGCAGAGCAGTATGGCTCGGGGCTCTTTCTTGGTTGGGCGGGATATCTGGAGGTGGTGGAGGAGGTATCGGAAGGTTTCTTTGGAGTAAAACATTTATCAGGGCCTAGTTTTGCTCGGCCATGCGGTTAATGCTGTTGGTGAGCTTGATAAAATACTGCGGTGGGTTGTTCAGATTTGGAGGGTCGGTCTGGTGGTCGACAGCATTATTGTGAGAAGCCATGGATCTAGTCGTGACCATACACTTTGACGGGTAGGAGGAAAAGGTTGTTGGAACGGGGTCTCCGGCGGCAGTGAACACAACTGGCGCGAGGAGCAAAGCGTTCCCACATACGGCGCCAACTGATGATGCGGTTTGTCCCAGTGAGTGGATCGGGCAAGTCCAAGCTCCTCAGGCCCACGTCCGAACGATCAAGCCCACCAGATAACCTGCAAACAAGTTCAGCGGGGAACGAGGTAGTCCCCCAGTGAACCCTCCGACGAGCAAGTTAGGAAGAGAAGTAATGTGTAGAGGGAGAGGTTAGGGATAGAAAGCTTAACCTTTTTCTTGTCTTCACCTTTTGTTTATATCCTTTGATAATCATTTCGCTGTCCTTTCCGACCTATCCTCCTCGCCGAAAGTCTATGCTGTAGCTTACCTTGTTCAGGGTGAGGGGGTCCTGTTCCGACGGTGAGGTGTTGTCGTAATAAATGCTGTAAGGTGCTGCATTAATGGTGATGTGCAGTGACAATAACTTTGCAGATCTTTGTCTGCTGATGTGGCTTGTCCTTCACCCGCCACATGCCTGAATGCCATTGGTTCTTTGTGCCATGTTGGATTCCAGCTGTTCTGGACTTCATCGGCTGGGTTATGTATTGGGCCATGATTGATGGGCTTGGGTTGTTTATAATGGTTCATGGCCTTTGTGGGCCTGTCCACGTCAACTTCGGAGACCATATTGGACAAGGCCTGAAGTTTTGAAAGGCATAGAAGGTGCTATGGGTGAGTTTCATCAATGCCAAATTTATTATGGATAAGGCTGGGACTAGCCACCACGAAGATCTTCAAGAACGGACAAAGTAGTTCATTTGGTCATCTTGGTTAACCAGCATTAGAGACTGGTTGACTAGGAGTTTCATGTCACTGGAAACAACCAAATAGGTTGGTTGATCAAACCAGAATCAGGTCCATAGACTATTGACAAGACCCACATGTGGACCAGCCATGTGTAAGCATAGGTCAACCCATGATGAGATCCACAGTATGGCAAAACTCTGTGGTGGAGTATGGATTGCTCATTTGGATCTCAAAGCTAAAACTCCATATGTTTGTGGGCTAACCATGGCACATGATGCACCAGCCCATAGACGTGAGTTTTGAAGAAAACTACCTATTGGACTAGATGTTATTTGGGGTTCTTTAAATGCTAACACATCTCTACTTGGTGTTACCTTTTGAGAAATAACTCTTGAAGTGTTCTACATCCGATATACACTGTAAATCAAGTTTTCTATAGATTTTCTATCTTATGTGAGTGTCAGTTTGAGAGAACTTCATAGCACCTTGGAAGTCTTGGGAGTGAGTTGGAGAGCTTGCTTCGTTAGAAGTCTTGGGAATTCTCTTTGAAGGCATATTTTTCATCCTAGTGCAATACATCTTAGGTTGTGGCCGTTGCACACTTTCTCTAAGTGTGTCCCATAGACTTTTGGAAGTAATTAGTAAGCTTCCTAAGTGTTTTGTAGGTTTGTGTGTTGGAAGTTGGTATTGGGTTGATCCAAGAAAACCCTATTGTTTGTAATTCCTTGTTTTATTAATCTATAAAGGTTTTTGGTTGTCTTAATGAAGAACCTATCGGTGTAAAGGTTTTAGGTTGTCTTAGTGAAACACTATTAGTGTAAAGGTTTTGGGGATCTACCAAATTGATTTCTATGCGACTATGTTTCGAGGAAAACAAATTATCATCTTTTTTTAGGAATAGACGATTCCAAGTTCATTTTCTTTTGTGCTATGTTTGGTTTGTGGATTTAGGAAGGAATTTAGAAAGCGAAAGGAAAAAAATGTGTGAAATGCAGATAAAATATAGTTACATTTCATTCACATTTTACCTACATTTTCTCTTTTCCTGTTCAAATCGCACCCCAAATCCATGAACGTATTTCTCCATGACTATTTTTTTAATTAAAATAAAAATCGTCAATCAAAAACACTAATTTTAGCACAAATCAAAATTCTTAAATTTCGAGCAAATCAACACAAATAAAAAATCCTAATTTATGAACACCACCATCCCTAATTTTAGCATACATAACAATAAATCAAAACCCTTAATTTTAGCAAATCAAAACCCATCACTTCAAGCACAAATAAACCATAAATCAACATCTCAATTTTTATTTGAGGGAAGGAAAAAAAAAAAAAAGATAAGAGAGTATTTTTAAACAGTGGTGACCATAGGTAGAGACAACCGGAGCCCCAAATTCAATCAAAATGTTTGCCTCCACTCTCCAATGTATGTCTGCATTTTCATTGAATCAAAACAATCAAGTTGAAATGTTAAAAAAGCCCTAATCAGAAAGAATACTGAGATTATAAATATGCTTACCTTGGAGAGAGAAGGACGAGAGTCGTGTCGGTGTCGGTGTCGGTGTCGGTGTCGGTGTCGGTGTCGGTGTGGGTGTGGACTATATGTCGGTGTGTTAATATCAATGTTCGTAAAATTTGTTTTTTTTAAAAAAAATTTTTAGTTTGGTTTATTTGTTAATATAGTCGGTGTTCGTAAAATTGTATTTTTTTATAATAATTATTTGTTTGATTTATTGTTAATATAATCAGTGTTCGTAAGTATTAAAGGGTATATAAAATCTCTTTAGCTAAGTGTTTTAAGTGTTATTGGTTTGATTTATTTATGGGTAAATTACACTTATACTCTATGAGTTTTGGGTTTAATATATATCACTCTTGACGTTTGATAAATTACAGTAATCCCTTTATTATTGTAATTATTTAGACGGAATGAAAACATTGAACTCATGTACTCTTTCTTTTTTTGTTTTGCTTTATTTTCCCCTTTTCTTTACTTTTTTTCTTTTTTTAATGTAATTTTTTTTGTTTTTCTATTAAGAGTTGTTACCTTTTATATAAGCAGGATGTTTGTGAAATGAGACTATTAATCACAGGGGTGAGAATGTAATTTTCAAAACGTCAGCGAGTAGGTAGTAATTGGACCAAATCTCAAGGGGTATCAATGTAATTTACCCTTTATTTATTTGTTGTCTTCATTTTGTGTGTGTTTAAAAAAAAAATCAGTGTTCTAAAATTTATGTGTGTGTTTAAACAAATTATTGTTTATTTGTTTGTTGTCTTCATTTTGTGTGTGTACTATAAGTGTATATTGTTAATTACAATCAGTGTTCGTAAAATTTGGTTTTTTTTAAAAAAAATTATTGGTTTGATTTATTTGTTAATATAATCAATGTTCATGAATTTTAAGTATATATCAAATCTCTTTACTTCTAAGTGTTTTAAGAATCATTGGTTTAATTTATTTGTTTGTTGTCTTTATTTTGTGTGTGTTTTAAATTTTTTTGTGTATGCTTAAAAAAATCAGTGTGTATTTGTTTATTTTCTTTATTAGTGTTCTTAAATTTTGTGTGTGTTTAAAAAAAACAGTATTTATTTGTTTGTTATCTTCATTTTGTGTGTGTGTTTAAAAAAAAAAAAGGAAAGTGTTCTTAAATTTCCTGTGTGTGTTTAAAAATTCAATGTTCTTAAATAATTAATTGTTCTTATCAAGTTCCTTCAGTAATTGATCATGATCATACTACGTATGCAGAACATCTGAACAAAATTACAAAATAAGCACGTTGTTGAAGAACATGTATTCTACACGAGAAATACGTACCTTTTCAGGTAAATGACGATCATATTGTTATGATTATATATACAAACTTAGGCAGATTTCTTTTTATAATTATATGACAAAATTATTATTCTAATAAGAATAATTCAATTGCACGTGAATATGCAAAATAAATAGATAAAATAAAATAAAATAAAATAAAATGACTACAGTGGTAAATCCGAATATTATCCTACCAAATGGTAAGCTCTACGATGTTATTATAATTATTATTTTGTAAATATTGCTACTGTTAATAATTTGGCGTATTCAATACTAACTTTTTTTTACTTATAATAGTTTCAGAAGAACTAGCCACAGAGGCAAATTCGAATTTCACCCTACCAAATGGTAACCTCTAACATGTTATTAGTAGTTTTTTTTTTTTCTAAAAATATAGGTGTGGAATTTAATAATTTTGTGTTTTTCAATACTAACTATTTACTTATAACAATTTCAAAAGAAGTGATTACGAAACCAAATTTGAATGTTACCATACCAAATGGTAATTTATAATACAAAAATGCTTGAGAGCACTAGTACTAAGAAGAGCACTAATAAGTTGACACCCTTCATGATGTGATGGTTGTTGTTGTTGTTGTTTTTTTTTTTTTTTTTTTTACATTTCCTGCTCATTAGAACAGATTTAATACTCTATTTTTAGAGCTCCGAATCAGCTCTGTTCATAATATGTTATTATTATTATTTTTTTAAAGTTTACCTACTGAAAGTTTTTAAAGGAATGTTTTGGAAAGTTGGTAAAAAGTTAATTTTTGACTTTTTACCAAGCTTTTTGGCTTTTTTAGAAGTGATTTGAGAAGTTGGTAAAAAGTTGATTTTTTTTTATTTTTGGTTTAATATTTTTTAAAAGTGTCATATCATTCTAAAATGACCAAAATATCTTTACTTTTTATTTTTGAATTAATTAATTAAAATTTTTCAGAGGGTAATTTAGTAAATTTGCATGTTGCGTTTTTTATCTTCCCAAATGGAAATTTCTTTTGGTCCTGTTTGGCGTTTTGGTCTTGGCCAACAAAAAAGTTACGTTTTGAATGTGTTGCCAAAACGGCACATAATTTTATGCATTCAATACCAACTATTTACCAAGAACACTTTCACTTTTTTATGTATACATACATAGCAAATATTGTCTCACGAAATGGTAAGTTTTAAGATATTATTATTTTTTGTGTATTGAGGCCTTGTTTGGTAAGTGATTTTTTTAGTTAAAAAATTACTAAAAAACTTAAAAAGTCAACAATCTATACCAAAAAGTTAAAGATTTCCTTTTCTTTCTACTTTTTACACATCTTTTCGTAAAAGGTCAAAAAATCATCCAAAACGTATTAATTTTTTTTTACATAATATTTTAGTCAAAAAATCAAAAAATTACTTAAAAGGTCTGTTCCCAAACGAGACCTCAATACTAACTTTTTCACTTATAATAGTTTCCAAAGAAATGATCACGAATGCAAGCGCAAATGTCGAGCAAGGATCCTCTAGAGTTTTTTTTTCCTAAAGTTTCCTAGAGTGGTGTGTTGTATGGTTGAGATTTAATGACAAGTCACATCAATTTTTTAGCATTAAATCTCACCCATACAACACACCACTTTAGGAAACTTTAGGAAAAAAAAACTCTAGAGGATCCTTGGTGGCAAATGTCACCCTACCAAATGGTAATCTCTAATATATTATTATTAGTATTTTTATGTAAAATATAGGCACTGAAGTTAATAATTTTGTGCATTTCAATACTAAACTCTTTACTTATGGCAACTTCAGAAGAAGTGATTACAGAGCCAAACACCGTACCAAATGATAATTTTGAATATGTTGTTATTATTATTATTATTATTATTATTTAAAATTTACCTACTAAAAGTTTATAATTTTATACATTCAATACTAATTCTATACTTATAAGAATTTCACTTTTTCTATACACATACATAACATGATGACATTCAAATCATCGACATAGGATAAAAATAATTACACAAGTTTTGTGTATACATTATCTTTGTAATTATGCAGATTTTGTGTATATATTTATTTATAGGTATTATTGTTCTTTTCTACATTCTTTATTTTATATTCTCATAAATATTTTTGTTATTATTTATACAGTTACCCGTTATCCTTATTTTGCTCATATTCATCCATACAGAAAAAATTGGAAGGTTAGAGCACGGTTAGCCAGATTGGTACAAGTGCTCAATCATGGCAGGGGAAACATGATATTGAGCTAGATTTTTCTTGACAAACAGATATTTACATATTATCATTACCTTATGCATTAATACTATACATTAATCATTATGCCTTAATACTATGCATTAATAAGAGTTACTTAAAAAAAATTATTATTTAACAAATGTGTATTTAATTTTTCTTTAAGTTGATGTTATGGAAAGAACTGTATGTCATGAACAAGTTGATTTTTTTAAGGGCAAATTATAAAAATAGTGCCTATAGTTTACCCGTGGTTTCATTTTGGTCCTTGCACTTTTAAATGTATCAATTTTGTCTTTGCAGTTTGGTTTTTGACTCAAAATAGTCTAATAGTTAACGGCGATTAGAGTTTTGGACGGAAATTTCACGCGTGCAAGGCACGCACAGGACAATTTTGATTTTTTGATTTTTTTGACTGTTTTTGCAACAATTCAATTTGTTCTCTAATATAATCACTCAAATTTAACTCATTTAATAGATGTTTTATTTAATTTCATTATTTAATTATTATTTTTTTAAAAATAAATTTATTTAAAATTTTAATTAAAAAAATAACATATATTTTTATTGATATTTTATTTATTTAATTTTTAAAAATAAATTTATTTAATTGTGTATAAAATAAAATAATTTTTTATTTAATCTAGCTAAAAATAATTAAAATATTAAAGATATGTTTAATATTGTTATTACTTAGTAAACAATTGAAAAATGATAAAATAGTATTTTGTACATTTATCCTTATCCAGTTCGTCTGACCAAACATTAGATTCACTAAAAATAGTTATTTCCAGACATCTAATCCCATAAGAAAACAAACACGAGATACACATCTAATCTAACCAAATAATCCAAGGGATTCACAATCCCAAGATTCAAGTCCATGAATTCTAATCCCCTATTTTTTAATTATTTATTAAGTAATAGTATGACAGTAAAATACACATTTCACACATTAATCTCATGGGATACCAATCGCATGGAAATAATCCTCCCTAGGATTGTTTAGTCCCTAATACCAGGGATATGGAGTCCAGCGGACTAAATTATTAATAAAAAATAATTTATTATTAAAATAGACATTTATAAATATATTAATAAAAAATTAAAATTATATATTAATAAAAAATATAAATTATAAATGACTATATTGGATGTGCCATCTTGGTTATCATGCGGCAACAGATAATACTTCAGAATCTTTGGATCCATTGCTCCATCACTAAGAAGTGAAGGCAATGATCGCTGTTAAAAAGGTCAACAAATCTATTGATAGGCTCTTCATCCTTTGAAGGAACAACCAAAAGACCTGCAAGTAAAGTTGAACAAAGGATACAATCAAGTAATCATTCCAAAAAGGTAAAAGACCATAATCTGACATCATAAGCAGAAGAGATCAAAACAACCAAACTTGAGGAGAGACATAGAAAGAGAGGGGCAAACAGAAAAGTATTAGAAGAAGAAATACAAGAGCTTACATGCCACAGGATGGTCAAAAGCTTCATGATCTGAAAAAGAGACTGTTCGTACTAGCTCTTTGTTGAAGAACGGAAACCATGACGGTATGAGTTCAGATTGGGAGGCTGCACCACCAAAGAAATATTTATATGTGTCTATATATATCAGTCATTCAAAACATTGCAAGTGAAAATTAACTGAAAAAGATTAGAACAAAAATGGAGACACTATAACAGATCTAAAACCACTATTGTAAAACAAGAAGATAAAAGGAGGTAGCTGCAGTAAATTGTAATTAAAGAAAGCTAACAACAAATATATTTTCACAAATTCATATATACTTCGAAACCCATAAACAACTGCTACCATTTCATATAACGCAATTAACTGCATTAGGTTCACCTGAGTGCAACAATTCTTTCTTCAACTCCTAAATGACAACCAAAAAATTAAAATGAACTAATACTGAAACTTCCATTGGTTTCATTTTCCTTCATTTTACCAGCAACCAAACAGAAAATTTAACAATAATCACCTCTACATTGGGCTGCCGAATGTCAGACGCGTAGAACAACCGTAACTTGAACTTCTGAAGCCTGTAGGGTTGATCACTCGCTGTCCGTACAGGTACTGTCACAAATTTCACATCAAAATCACATCAAAACCCCCAATTCTCTACACACAAACGCACATTCTATATACAATATATACATATACATGTATAGTTACCATCAATGTTGTTGAAGGCACAGAAAGGGCTGAGCATTTGAATCAAGCTGAGGCCATTCTTTTGACAAGTCTCTTCGACGAGGTTCGTTCGAAGCACCATGACAACGGGTGTGATCTCGTCCAATAACATTCGTCCGAGTGGAGTGTTCGCCGGATCCACCATCTTGCTGCCCTAGCACCACCGCCACCGCCGCCAACAACCACCGTGATAACGGCGACGCTGACTCGCGCGACTCCACCACTCACTGGGTCAACTCGGGATGTGAGAATTGATCAGAGATCTCGCTGTACACATTAGAAATGGACGATCCGAAGCTCGTCCGTAAGGTATATGCGATTGAGGTTGACGATGAGCCGAAGGGCCATAAATTAACTTAGACCTTGGGCCTCCAATTTACATGCCCACTACAGAGAAGGCCCATGTCTATAATAACAAAATAATTGGAAAAAATCAATAATTACTAGTTAGTCTTACCGATCACTTATTTACTTACAAGTCCTTAGTGAAAATTTTATAGAACTATGAATTAGAAATTTATTTTTTGTTTATATGTAGTTGTGAGTTTTATTTGTTAAATTCGTAAATTTATAGATGATAATTGTTTATGTATTAGCAGGATTTATTGGTAAATAAATCTCATCCATAGGACTGACTTGTAAATACCATTTAGAAAAAAATACAAAAATTACTCCTATGACATTTGTAATAAATTAAAACACCATGTTTTTAAATTTATTTGAATTAAGCCCTACACTTATAAACCGATCACAATTCAAACTATTTGTCTATCGCTGTAAACTTGTGTAGCAAAGGTAACATCCTATAATACACATGTCACTCTTTTGTTAGCTTTTTTCTTTTATTCCCTTTTACTATTCATTTTAAAACATCTATTATCAAATTGTCTTCTTTCTTCATTTGTACAATCACTATTCATCTATCATTATCGCTTATTTAATTTTTTTTTTTTTTTTCATCCCTACTGCTCCATGGCTGTCTCCTCTACCACCTCTTTTGCATCAACCTCTCATTCATTGCCTTTGTCACCACTATCATATCCATAACTCATGTATTTCTCAAACATTTTAGGTCACACTATTTCTTATTTCTCAATCATTCTTCTTCTAAGCCTTTTAATTCTAAACTCAATCCATATAAATCATAATTCAATACTCAACAATTCCAAAACTTACTTCAGAAATGCACTGACACCATAAAAAACTAAAATGATTATTTGATCAATTAATAGAGAATCTACGGCTCTGTTTGGTAGAGCTTTGAAACTTTAGTTCCAGTCGTTGATTCTTACATGATGTTTGTTTGTAGCTTTTAAAAACTAATTCTACGTTTACTTTTGAAAACTCAGTCAAAGGTGGGAAAATTTGGACTAACCAGTCGTCCCACCGGACGTCCGGCCGGTTAACTGAAACAGTGCACTTTTTTTTATTTTTATTTTTGGCAATTGACACATATTAATTTTTATATATTCAATAAAAAATATTTTTTGAATTTTTTAAATTTTTTTATGAGCTTTAATAGAATTTTGAATTGTGTGTTTGGTTATGAGTTGTAAGTTTTGTATCAAATATCATATGTCATATCAAAAATTTCCCACTCAATTCAAAAGTTTTTTCAAAACTCATTCACCAAACAAATTTTCTACACTCAAATTATAATTTCAAAACTCACAAACTCAAAATATAACTTCTACTCTCAAATCATATTTAGAAAGCTCTACCAAACGTTACCTACGATTTTTGAGACATCACAAGTGTTATTTGTAGCCAAATCCCAATCTAATGGATAGCAAGGCATAAATTAAATCTCATTTTTTCTTTCCTCTTGTGCTTTTGTGTGGTTTCTTAACATTTATACTTCACTTTTCATAATAAAACTGAAAGATTTTGATTTTTAATTATGAATATATGTATGGGAGGAAAGCATGCGTGTTTTTATCAAATTGGTTTCTACTATAAGAGGTGGATTTGTGTTTTGCGTTGTTTTGTTATTTGCTGGTAGTTTTGTGGTCTATGTGTATTTATCGCATTGTGTGCATTTTGGTACACATACCGTTAGAGGGGAGAAAAGTGAATAATTGGAAAATTTCAAAAGAAACCATTAAATTGGCAGTCTATGAAATGAGCTAGACCCGTACAGTGTTGAGATGGGCTTTGGTTTCCTCTTCATAATATCTGCAAACAAACCATTGAAACATTGAAAAATATTGTGTCATTCTCAAGAGTCCTCTAATGGTCAAGTTAGAAATATGTTTGAGAAAAAAGATAATCAAGGAGTGAGTATAATAGATAGTGTAAATTTAATATGTTTGAGAAAAAAGATAAGCAAAGAGTAAGTATAATAGATAGTGTACATTTATAATGTAACTAGATGTGTGTATATGTAGAGAGTTCACTTGCACAATTACATCTTAATTGAGGGAATAATTGTGTTAGCATTGTAACCAATAAGAAATTGTCATGTGTATCACCATAATGAGGTAGAGAAAAGCTACAAGACATGTCCCCATTAGTTGGGGATGGTAGCAATTGGAAAAGACCACTGTACATTAGGCCACGTATCCCAACCGTTTTAAGAACAACAGTCGTGATATGCTCAAATTCAAATTGGCGTTTCCTATATTGCTAATCATGATCGTTTGATCATGCTAGGAATGGAATTGGCTTATTACGTCATTGACCTCCTCATCATGCCTATATCTCTGTTGGCTACATATTTTGTACACACCAGTGACAATTCGACGTGTGGCAAGGTAAGGGCAGTATGGGGAAACCAGTCAAATCTCCGATCCTGATCATACACGTGGCAGTTAAAATTGGTTGTTATAAGATCTGAGTAACAGTGGATCAACAAAGAGATGCAAAGTGACATGGCTTCAACGGTTACTCACATTCAAATTCAAATATAGGAGGGGAGCCTAACTGCAAGTGAAAGCGTAGTAGAACTATTCATAAGGCAGCACGATCAGCGATTATAGAGGAGCAGTTCGACAGTTTGAAGTGCAGTTCGATGGTTATCTTTGGGGAGTATAAATAGCAGGAAGGACTTCAGAGAAGGAGGAGGCTAAAATCTAAAGAAAACCAGTCTTACTTTACATATTCCAGTTTTATTTCCTGTTCTTTACATTTCTGTACTTTAAATTCTTGCACTGCACTTCATTTGTAGGAGTAGTTTTCGAGTATATTGCCGCTGTAAATCTCTACGAGGCTGAGATCATTGTAAGTTTTCGTACTAATGAAATGTTTCAATTTATTTAACTGTTCTTATGCTTAAATTCTCCTAAATTAAGCTATCAGTAAGCCACCAGTAAAAGTCCTCTTCATTGAGGCTGAAAGAACCATAACACAATCGTCTGAATAATTGGTTGGCAATTACAATTCTGTAAGGACTGATTGATCCTTGCTGGCACGCTCATAATTACAAAAATAACCTTCGAAAGCCAAAATGCCAACAATCTCCCAACTAGATAGATGTGGGCACCTTTTACGTAGACGGAGTTCGATTCGCACCATTATGTCTATGATGTGTTTAAAATGGGTTCACGTATCTGGAATATGGGCTTGGCCCCTCATAGGTCTTCATTATAGTGAAAGGGCTTATTCATATATATACATTAATATTGTTGTTTATGATGTTATTATTGTTTATGATATATCTAATCAAACAATCATTCATCTCCTAATTTCCTATTCGGTTGCACAATTATCTTTATTTATTATGAATTCCGTTGTAAAATAATTTTTTTTAAAAAAACAAACAATGGCTACAATTGTCATTGGAATAATCAATAACATTTTCACAAGCATATAACTAACTGATATATCACACTATATATATAAAGCCTGATTTAGAAGTCAACAATATTTTAGACCTCCCTATGAACAGTGTTTCCCCATATGTGTAAAGTCGATGTTAGCCCTATTCTTCAGTTTTTGTTCATTTGGTCTCTAAATAGCTAGGAGTATTAGTGGAAATTGGACTTCTCATTTTTGCCCTTCGCTTTGCTTAAGAGCTGTCACTTGTTCAGGGATAATTTTGGAAATTACAAACTAATCTATACTATTATATTAAGTGAGGTCCAAATTTGGTGCAGTGAAGCTTCTACCGTGTGGAATTTAGTTGATTAAAAATAAATAAATACATCCCACATTTCCTCCTTAAATGTTTCCTAACAAACTACTCAATTATGATGTACTAAAGATATTGAAAGTTAATTACTTAAAAGTCCTATTTATAAATGTTATGGTAGCTCAGGTCATATCTAAGATTTTTTGAACCAATAAGTCATATTTAGTAAAATAGAGAATTTTGTCAGTCTTTCTCAATTTTTAAAATTAAGAATATTATCAATTTTGCATAATAGTGTTCCAGATAATTGTTTCACTAACTGATAAAAAAAAAATAGAGTATGCAATTAAACTTTTTTGGCTTTCTACTTATTGATTTAATTAAACTTCTCAATAACACCGAGAATATTATCGGTTTTTTCGAGTTTTAAAACTGAGCATGTAACACCCTCAAAATAATACATAATCCCATCATTTAACAGTTCTATATTCATAATAAAATATCACATTTCCATACGTACATCAGAGTTAATATTACAAAATGGTATTTCATATATATTCCAAATGTTTACAAAAATAATAGAATGCCCTGAGGCTTACATCTTTCCAAGTATTACTTGGTTACACAAAAGAAGAGTTCTAACTCTTTTACAAATAAAGCCCTCGGTTTAGATTTACATTTAAGTACAAATATAGGCAAAACAACAAAATGAAGCCTTCAGCTCCAAAACCTCCCAAGCTATACCCTTGGAGGTGGCATATCGCCTGTACCTGAAAAATGGTGTCCCAAGTAGGGTGAACCAAAGCCCAGTAGAAATATGCTAAACCAAATATGAGAAATAACTAAAACATTAGCTTCTGATAAATGTTCACCACATGTACATCGCTTTACACTATTTCTATAACCCATCAACATTTATATTCATCTTTCAACCCGGTTTCATTTCTATTTCCAATTCACTTTATTGACATGGTTCATTTATCCAAGTAATTCAAATGAGACTACAACTCATAAAGACAACACTTCAATTCATCAACAATTCAAAATGAGACTACAACTCATAATATCAACACTTCAATTCATCAACAATTCAAAATGAGACTACAACTCATAATATCAGCACTTCAACTCATCAACAATTCAAAATGAGATTACAACTCATAATATCAACACTTCAACTCATCAACATCATTCAGATGTATATACGGTTTCGGAACTTTCACCCTGGATACTCCGGCCAACTTAATTATCAATATAGTCCATCCCCTATCTCCCCCCAAACAGTAGAGTGCATCCCTTATCTCCTTCCAAACAAAGATACATATGCAATGTATTTAAACACTTTATCATATACAATGATTAATTAGTGCACATATTCAATGTGTTATTCCAACTGTCATATTCAATGACGTATTCCAATTGATTAGTTTCAATTTACCTAATCATCATGCAACTCTACAACAATCATGGCTATCCTCCACTGATAGCCCAAAACAGTTATTTCTAAACAGATAATTAAATTTATCAAACAGATAAATTAATACATTTTTCACAGGTAAGCGATTTTCGATCCAACTATACCAATTTATTACATTTTCCCTCAGTTTCATCATTTCCAACTCAATTATGCATTCCCATAATTAATTTCATTATTTTGACAAATAATTTATTTAATCCTAATTAGGGCATTTTTCCCTCTTTCTCAAATAACACTTCTAAGGCTCAATTTCATCAATTGTACACCCATAACCCCATTTCAGAACCTCACATTCGCAATAGAGTCCAAAACCAAAAACCCCTCTTTTATAATCTCAAATCAAACCCTAACTTTCCAAAATCCCTACATTTATACAAATGCCCAACATTTATGTTAAAACTCATAAAAAAGGAGTAGATTATCCCTACCTCAAGCTAGAAGCTTTCAAATTTTCTCGGCAATAGAAATTAAATTTTCTTGGACCCAAACGACGCCTTTTCCGACCTCTACGTTTTAATCCAAAGCACTTCAATTTACGACCCCAGCAGAACCTGCTCTTTCATCTTATCTTGAAAGGTTGATGGCAACATACTGGGGAATAACTTCAAGAAAACTGGCAGCAAGAATTCCATGAATGGGATAATGATGAAGACTGCAAAAGGAACTAGTCTAAAAACATTAGTTGTGGTTCGGGTTAGCCGTTGCCTTTGCCTCCTTGAGAGAGTCTTTCCACTAGCAAGTTTTAACAGCAATCTTGAACTGATCCTCACATCAGTCCACAGTAGCTTAAAACCCAACCAGTAGTGTTGCAGTGTTGATACAATTTCATCTTTCTAATGAGTTAGTTTCTTTGCTTAGCCTTCCCTACTCATTGAAGCTACAACTCTAAAAGCTGGACAAATCACTAAAATTGTTGCCCATACTCTTTGTAAAACAAATTTAGAACCCTTCTGAGATCCTTGCAATCCTTTGGCCTTTGCAGTACTAAGACCTTCAACAGCTTGATCACATTCCTCGGGAGATGCTGCATTTCTCTTTTTAGCAACCAAATCTTCATTATCTTCATCATCACTACCCAAATCAGGTTAATGCGCCGCAAATGTAGAAGAATAGTGAATGGATTTTGGCATCAACCTGTCCCCCATTGAGGAAATAAATTGTGACCTTCCAATCACACAACCAGATGTCGTAGTCCCATAACATCTACGCCTCAAGAACCCCAATGCTAACAAGTTTAGCAAATCGTCATTCACTGCTAAAATTGCACCCCCACCATTCATGCCATTCAAACCTTGAGAAGGATTATTTGCACTAGGGCTCAAACCATTAGAATCCAAACACTTTCTAGATTGCCCATGACCCAGATTTTGAAAACTTTGAACCGAGCAAACAGAGACATTCAGGTAGTCAGATAAAAGCCACAACCTCCTCACGATTGCTCTAGAAGCCATTATCAATTCCTTGCCTCTTCAAAAGAGAATCACAGTAGCATTTCACAAGAACCCATTTGCTTAGGCTTGCCTAGGTTAGAAATTTTTAAAATCTTGGTCGTAAAAGTCTTGCCAAGTTAGGTATGCATTAAGTTGTATTTTTGTTTGTATTCACCATCTTGTAGTCTATATGTTGGCCTTTATGCCAATGTAATAAAGCATGTAAATTCTCTCCATATTCTCTCCATCTTTTTGCTTTCCCCTTTGTCTCAAATTTCTCTATTATAATTCCATAACTCCACCATAATTCCATAATAAAAATAGTAAAAAGCTCATTTTCTTTTTGTTTTGTAATTGGTATCAGAGCTTGGTGAAGAGTTTTTGAAAGCAAGCTCAAGCTATGTAAGTATTTCTATCTATGTATAAATTTTTGATATATATATAAGTTTGTATGGTGTGTTTTATGTTATAAAAAAAATTAAAAGTAAATTAAAAATTCCGTCTAAGTTTTTTATGTATCCTTTGTATTTTATATCTTCATAATTATTTGTTTCATTTATAGTTGTTGTAAAACCTATATGCTTAGTGTATGTCAAAGCCTATATACTCATTAAGATCTTTTGACTATTGGCCATAATTAAGTCTTTAAGATCATAAAGAGAGGTTTTAGACACCAGATAATACACTAGGAGGGTCTTAGATACCAACGACAATCTAAAATGACAATTAATTCTGACGATATAATATGCTTTGGAAATACAAAAAATAATGTTAATAATAAATATGATCATAGTTTGCATATTACTAAAGAGTCTGCAAATATAAATAGTGTGTGTTCTAGTTTAAATAATATTACTGATATTATGTGTTCTTGGTTTTTTAAATTAGATAAAAATCAAAATTATTTAGAGACCAAAGTTGAGTCTATAGAATCTAAAATAGACAA
This sequence comes from Camellia sinensis, assembly GCF_055761805.1. Lineage (NCBI taxonomy): Eukaryota > Viridiplantae > Streptophyta > Magnoliopsida > Ericales > Theaceae > Camellia > Camellia sinensis. Next base: position 82,332,532 of record NC_138972.1, read on the forward strand.
TTTGGGTTCTATAATAAATATTGACTTAAATAAAAAAGCAAAAAACTAAATAAACAATTTGGTGACAAAATTAGAAACTATATCCTTCATAAACAATGATGGAATGAATAATCCAGGAGATAGTTACATCCCTAGGCTATTTTATGGTACAAAAGATATTATGGTACTTCAAACCAATACCTATAATAGAACTGAATATTAAAATATTGTTGAAATATTGGATTATTGGAGAAAATTATATAAAGACCCAGATTTAGGTATTGATGAAAGAAATAGACTACTAGATCAGATAAGAGAAACTTATCTAGAAAATGAAGCCCTTTTACAACACTTTAATTATGATATTAATATGTCAACTAATGATGATAACAACCAATCATCCTCATCTGAAGAAACAATAGATCAAGATATTTCATCAGAAATAAATAAAAGGGAAAAGAAAGGCAGAAGAGCCAATTGATCCCGAATTATTTGGCACATGAGGAGATGGAGAAAATTTTGACTTTATTCAAACAAATGAAGTTAAAAATGATACTAACATTAGAAATACCTCCAATCCTACACTTGAGCCAGTAATATCTAGAAAAGATAATAATCATAAGTATCTAATAACTCAAAATAGTATTTATTTAGACTTGTCTCATGTTTCATTTAAGGATCAGGAACAAGCAATTGATGATTGGGCACAATCCTTGTCTATCATTATTACCAATTATAAAAATAGCTGGTCAAAGGAAAAATTCCTTGATTATATTGCAGCAACTCTCCAGGGAGATGTGTTGCAATGGTTAAGACAGTGGGAAAAATCTGAAATTGAAAAAAGCCAAAAAACAGCTTTGTTAACAAATTTTCTCACACTTGACACAATTTTAGCTGAATTTGCAAAAATCAAAAAAGAAAATTTATGTGGTTTTGCTGGAGATACTAATTTGCAAACAGATGCAAATTATATTTTGACTAAATTAGAATTATGTAATATTTGTCTTTTTAAAGACTATGTTCAAACTTTTAAAAAATAGTATTATCTTATTGATCCACCAACAAATCAACCATGCTTAGATCAATTTTTTCATAAACTCCCTAATCCATGGGATGAGTTATGTATTAAAATATATCCTGATTTTCTCAAAAAAATGGGAAATGAAGAATATGATAATCTTGGTTTTCGCATTAATTATGTTCTAAGACTGATAGCAGATCAGTGTCTAGAAGCAAAGGCGAAAAAACAAATAAAAAATCAAATTTTCAACTCACAATACGGTCAAAATTGTTGTGATAAAATTTTAAAAGAAAATTGGAAAATTGATTGTAATATATTTCCTAAAACGAAAGGATTTTCTAAAAAACGTAGAAAATATAAATGGAAACCTTGGAAAAAGAAAAAAATCTTTTTCAAAAAAGAAAAAGTATATTCGAAAAAAGAAACCAACAAGTGTTTCAAAAAAGAAAACTTGTAAATGTTACATTTGTAACGAAGAAGGTCACTATGCATCCGAATGCCCAAAAAGGGAAAAAAGTGCAAAGAAAATGATTAAAGTCCTTGAAGAACAAGATTTTGAAATAATATATGGAGAAGAAATTTCTGATGAAGAAGAAATCTTAGATGAAATTTCTAATGATGAAGAAAGTTCAGATGAAGAACTAATCTTCATAATGACTAATAATAGTCAAGAAATATCTCAAGAAGCAGATAGTATGTCTCAAGAAGAATTATAGGCAATTCGACTTGGAGATGTAATCGGAGAAGAAAAAACTTTTACCGACGAAGAATTAGCAAAATTCGAAAAAATGCAAGAAGTTGTTGTTCCAGAAATTTACAAACTTTTAAAATTCAATTTCTTTTCAGCAAAAGTGTTTGAATAATACAGTGGCAACACTCGAGCAAAATGGTCAGAAGAAAGAAATATTGATATTCTTTTTTTTGATAAGAAAAAGGTTGCAAGATGAAAAAAGAAATATCCTGAAATTCAATATATTCATATTGGATTAATTCAAGTAACCATAACAGCCTTATTTCGCCAAGGGATAGATACTCCTATTTTGGCAGTAATTTTTTATAAAAGATTTTCTGACCCAATGAAAGCAATCATTGGAGGAATTCTGTATAATTTGGCTAATGGAGTAATTTGGTTTAATGTCAAACCAAATTTCTTTATTTCCATAAATGATCCTAATCTTGAAGATATAGTCAAAATAAGAATTAAAACACAAGGATTAGGAATGAAATTAAATTTTCATGATTTGGCTATTCGTTGGAAAACAATTCACGAATTAACCAAATTTCGTGAAACAAAAACAAGATCAAACGATAATAAAATTGTTGAAATCTTTGAACCAAGACCATTTGACACGGTAATACAACCTCGTCTAATGAATTGGAGTGATTTAGAAGTCCCTCGACAATGGTTAATCCAAGACCTAGTGGGACAAGGAGAATTGTCACGACCCAAACCCGGCCCTATGGGTTTAGCACCGTAACCGGCCAGTAACCCGAGATTACCGAAGGCCTGCTTAACAGTAGTACAGTAAAACAGAGTACAGGGCCTGGCGGAAGCCAATACAGTAAATAAATAATGTCCATTGAGCTGTGACAGTCTGTATGCCAAAAAGATTTTTCATGCATTCGTACATACAAACAATACAGTCTATACAAAATTTATAGTCACACAGTGCTGGGACCTAATCCCTTGATAACAGTACAGTTGGTAGCTGACAGTCTATACAGTAATCCAAACAGTATGGAGACAGACGGGGGAAGAACAAAACACCCCAAAGCCATAGCATGGCAACTCGGAACCTCGCAGTGAGGCACAAAGGCTGGCCTGACAAAACTGGAGTCTAACCCACGCTCCTAGCTCCGATCTGGTGGCTGAGCACCTACATATATATATATAAACAGTGAGCTAAAGCCCAGTGAATAACATAATGCGTAAAGAGGTTAAGAATGAAATGTCCTTATAGTAATGAAAGCAGTTCATTAAACAATACTTCAGTCTTTCAGTCAGAATAGTTATTCAGTCATATGTGGTACATCCATTAGCATAGCAGTAAACAGTAGGTCTTAAAGACCGAACAGTAATGATGGCCATCAATCAGTAAACAGTAGTGGTTCCACGAGGGAACCGACAGAGATCTCTGTGACAGTAGCAGTAACAGTATACAACAGTTGCTAAGGATGCCACAATACATTTCAGAATATAGGACATACATTCAAACAATTAACAATAATTACTTCAGAAAGCAGTTTCGTTAAACAGTCAGAAAACATTCTCAGTTGAACATATCCTTACACAATTGTTACTCACAGAGCTTGGGCTACAGTATGCTAGAGCGTGTCTCCCCAGTCGCCAACCCTACACAGTTCACAGGTTGAACACACACTAAGCTACACAGTTGGGAAATATAATAACTTAATCCCTAATTGCCTCGGTGTGTTCTACATCTAAGCCCTCAATGAGATGCCTTAAACTAGGCCTAAGAATGCCTAGGATGGGATGAGGATGCAAAGATGTATTCAAAAAGTAATTTCAGAAGTTTCAGAAAGACAGAGTCCCGCTCGAGCGCAGGTTTCCCCGCTCGAGCTGACATGCAACAAAGGTACACGCTCAAGCGTCAACTTTCCCGTTCGAGCGTACTGTAAAAGTACTGGATGGGTGAAATCTCCGCTCGACGCCTGCTCGAGCTTGAGACACAATCCTCCGCTCGAGCGGACTGTAAAACAGTGCAGAGATACTGGATGCTCGGATTCCACGCTCGAGCGTCACTTCCTCCCGCTCGAGCAGAAGTGCAGAATCTGGAAATCCCAGATTGCACCCCCAAGCTCAAAACCAAGTTTAAATGCATCAAAACCGATCCTCTTGGGCTGAATTTCCAGAAAACACTTGTAAACATATAGAATAACATGGCTCAAAGCTCAATTTGAGAAATCAAAGCCCAAGGGTGTTTAATTCAAACTCAGTTTCAAATCAAGTTCATGAACAATATGAACATGCAAACATGCATGTATTCAAATCATTTTGAAGCTCCAATTTGATGCTCTAAGGAGCCAATTGATTCCAAAACAAGTTGAAAACATGGACCATTATAAAATTATGGACATGCATGCAACAATTTTACCATGAAATCGACTCATAACTCAACAACTCAAACATGCAAGCATGAATTATGCTCTCTATCAACATGTATGAACTAAAACATGGCTTAGCTCTACAATTTAACATGGACCATGCAAGAATTAGTTCAAACACAAAATCCAAAAGATGAAATTCATACCTAGGTTCCTTGAATGCAAGTCTAGAGGTTCGATTATGCACTCAACCTTCAAGTTCTTCACTTTCTAAGCAATGCACAAGGTAGAACTCAATTTCTCTCCCTCTCCCTCTCTCGGTCGGTTAAGCACAAGAAATGAGCTAATGAAATGTTTTGATTGAAGTGTATACAAGGCTCAACATGTGACCAGGTAATGGGCCACTCATGTGGCAAAATGGTAAATAAATCAAACTATGCAATTGATCAATATTTAATCTAATTTAATCATACTAACAGTTTTCAGATAATTATACCATAAAATCACATTAATTATGAGGATCATAAAACATCAATCAATTCCCGGTTCGGCCGCCGATAAGGCCTTCAATTAGCAGTTTAAACATAGAACACGAACAGATCAAATAATCAATCAAACAGATAGAATACAAATTACCATACACACTCAGTCAATTCAGTTCCAGTCTTCAGTCAGTCAGTTCAGTACTTTAACCAGTCCAATTATCAGTCATAATCAGTTCGGTTTAACGGTAATCAATGTTTATCGGTAATCAGTGGTGAGGGTTATTACAGTCTCCCCTCCTTATAAAGAGTTTAGTCCTCTAAACTCGAGTTACCTTCGTTCTGGAAGAAAACAGGATTCAGTGGAAACAGTTCAGGATATCTTTTAGCCATGTCATCTTTCCTTTCCCAAGTGGCATACACACCACCATGGTTTTGCCAGTCAACTTTCACTAGCGGGTTCTCCTTGTTTCTCAGTTTCTTGATCCGTCTGTTTACAATCTGTATAGGCCGTTCCTCGTAAGTGTAGTCATCACTCAACACTACCCGAGTAGGCTCAATTACATGGAAGGGATCCCGGAGATAATCTCTTAACATCGAAATGTGGAAAACATTATGCATGTGCTCCATTTCAGGAGGGAGCGCAACTTGATACGCCACCGGATTAATTTTCTCAATAATCTCATACGGTCCGACGTATCTTGGCGTTAACTTGCCTTTGACTCCAAAACGAGTCTGGCCCTTCATTGGTGTCACTTTCACAAAAACGTGATCACCCACTTCATATTCTCTATCCCGTCTTCTGTCATCCGCATAACTCTTCTGTCGGCTCTGTGCAGTTTTCAATCTCTGTTGTATCAGTTTCACTTTTTCGGTTGTTTCATAAACAATCTCGGGCCCAAGCAAAGGCCCATCTCCAATTTGTGCCCAGCAAATTGGAGATCTACATTTTCTGCCACACAATGCCTCGAAAGGCGCCATACCAATACTCGAATGGTAGCTGTTGTTGTAGGCGAATTCAGCCAAAGGTAAATGGCTTTCCCAGTTTCCCTGAAAATCAAGGACACACATTCTCAGTAAATCCTCCAGAGTTTGGATGGTCCTTTCTGACTGTCCATCTGTCTGAGGATGATAGGCGCTACTCAGCCTCAATTCAGTACCCAATGCAGTCTGTAGACTTTTCCAAAACCTCGATGTAAACTTCGAATCCCTGTCAGAAACAATAGACACAGGCACTCCATGCAGTCTCACGATTTCATCAATATAGATAACAGCCAATTTGTCCGCATTATAGATTGTCTTGACAGGTAAGAAGTGAGCAGATTTGGTTAGTCTATCAACAATAACCCAAATTGAGTTCATACCTTTTCTGGAGCGAGGTAACCCGACGATAAAATCCATCGTGATATGCTCCCATTTCCACTCTGGTATGGGTAGGGGTTGCAATAATCCGACAGGTCGTTGATGTTCAGCTTTGACTTGTTGGCAATGAAGACATTTGGACACAAAGTCGGCAATTTCTTTCTTCATTCCCGGCCACCAGAAATTCTGTTTCAGATCTTGGTACATTTTCGTATTCCCCGGGTAGATAGACAATTTTGAATTGTGGCCCTCTTGCAGAACTCTTCTTTTCAGTTCAGTGTCATTCGGCACACACAGTCTTTCTTGAAATTTCAGTACATTGTTCTCGAATTTGAAACTCGGTCTCGGCTTAGACTCTCTTTCTTCGATGATCTTTTTCAAGAAGTCATCCTGTTGCTGTTTCTCTTTAATTTCTTCTATCAAGGCTAGTTGAGCAGAAATAGCGGCTAGCGTTCCACCTTGTTCTCTCAAAACAACTTCAATTTCAAATTTTTCAAGGTCACCAAGCAGCTCTTTCTGTCCGGTGAGCAAACAAGCTAAGTTGGCAATTGACTTTCGGCTTAATGCATCGGCAACAGTATTGGCTTTTCCCGGATGGTACAGAATTTGTAGGTCGTAGTCTTTGATCAGTTCTAGCCATCTGCGCTGTCTCATATTTAGTTCCTTCTGTGTGAAGAAATATTTTAAGCTCTTGTGGTCGGTGTATACTTCACATGTCACCCCATACAGATAGTGACGCCAGATTTTCAGTGCAAATACTACTGCAGCAAGTTCCAGATCATGGGTCGGGTAGTTCTTTTCATGCGGTCTCAGTTGTCGAGAAGCATAGGCAATTACTCTCCCATTCTGCATTAAAACACATCCCAAACCCTTATGAGAAGCATCACTAAACACAGTATAACCATCTGTACCTGAAGGTAAGGTAAGAACCGGTGCAGTCACTAATCGAGTTTTCAACTCCTGAAAGGCAGATTTCCTTTGGTCAGTCCAGTCAAATGATATCCCCTTTTGTGTCAGTTGAGTCAACGGTAAAGCAATTTTGGAGAAATCTCTGACAAATCTTCTGTAATATCCAGCCAAACCCAAAAAGCTTCGGACTTCAATTACGTTTGTTGGTCTAGGCCAGTTCACTACAGCTTCAATTTTCTGTGGATCAACGGAAATCCCATTTTTGCTAACAACATGCCCCAAAAACGTAACATGGTCAAGCCAAAATTCACATTTAGACAGTTTAGCATAAAGTTTCTGTTCTCTTAGAGTTTGTAGGGCAAGTCTCAGATGATGTTCATGTTCTTCTACACTTTTGGAGTAAATTAGTATGTCATCAATAAATACTACAATGAAATCATCAAGGTATGGTTTAAAAATTCTGTTCATGAGGTCCATAAAAGCAGCAGGGGCATTCGTGACTCCGAATGGCATAACTAAAAATTCATAATGGCCATACCTCGTTCTAAAAGCAGTTTTGTCAATGTCTTCCGGTTTAACCTTCAACTGATGATCTCCGGATCTGAGATCGATCTTGGAAAACACTTGTGCACCCTGTAACTGATTAAATAAATCATCAATACGTGGCAATGGGTATTTATTTTTCACAGTTACCTTGTTCAGTTCACGGTAATCAATACACAGTCTCAACGAGCCATCTTTCTTCTTTACAAACAAAACCGGTGCACCCCATGGTGAGGTACTAGGTCTGATGAACTTCTTGTTTAACAGTTCTTGCAATTGCACTTTCAACTCCTTCAGTTCAGTTGGGGCCATTCTGTAAGGAGCTTTCGATATCGGCTGTGTACCCGGAATCACATCAACGTTAAATTCAATCTCCATATCAATCAAATCCCCTGGCAGATCATTTGGAAATACATCTGGGAATTCCCTGACTATAGGAATACAATTCACATCAGTTTTAACACTATCATCAATAAACACAGTCAGCACAGAACACAGATATCCTTTATACCCCTTTCTAATTAATTTAACAGCTTTTACTGACGAAATCAAATACGGAGGAGGTACTACTCCACTCCCATTAAACACAAATTCAGGCAAACCAGGTGGACGGAAAACAACTTGCTTGGTCACACAATCAATAGTGGCATGATATTTTTGTAACCAATCCATCCCCAATATTACATCAAAATGATCAATGTTCAATGGTAGTAAATCAATAAACAGATGCATATCCCCAACAATGATTTCACATGCGGGGTACATATAAGCACATGTCATGGATCCTCCTACGGGTGATGATACGGCTAGCAGATAGTTCATGGGTTCTAAGGGTCTATTCAATTTCTGTGAGAAAGCATGCGATACATAAGAATGTGTAGACCCCGAATCAATCAATACATATGCATTTTGTGTACAAATAGAGAGGATACCTGACACAACGGTTTCAGTATTTTGCACGTCTCCCGGTACTAGGGCGAACACTCGGCCCTGCCTCATAGGCTCTTTCCCGGTAGCTTTGGGGTTAGGCTTTGGTGCTACAGTTGATGCTGCCACGCTTAGTGCAGCTTTACTACTGGCTTGTGGGGCAGAGGGGCAGTCTTTAACCATATGACCCACCTTGCCACACCTGTAACAGGCTCCAGATATTTTGTAGCAGACCCCTTTGTGCTTCTTGCCACACTCAGAACAGGGTGGTATGAACCCACTCCCTTGGCTGGGGCTAGTTGTCGACCCCGTATTCTGTTTCTTGTTGGCCGGTTTGTGCTTGCCTTTCCTGAATTTAAAACCCTGCCTCTTACTACGCCATTCCGACGTTAGTGTTTCAGTTTTCAGTGCTTCAATGTTTGACTCAGCCATCAATGCCCGGTCGAGAACACCCACAAAAGTCGGTAGTTTCAAAACATTTATTCGGTCAAGTATTGCAACATTAAGGCCACCCTCAAATTTTCTGGCCTTCTTGTAGTCAGTGTCCACCATGTGTGGTGCATATCTGGCAAGTTCAGTAAATTTTGTTTCATATTCCGCAACGGACATCGTACCCTGTCTCACTTGTTCGAATTCAGTCACTTTCCTATCCCTGACACACTGTGGGAAATACTTTTCAAAGAAGGCTCCTTTGAACTGAGCCCAAGTCATGACTGTATTTTCATTACGGATAAGCATCCACCACCTTCTAGCTTTTTCCTGCAGTGTAAAGGTGGCTAACAGTACCTTGTGTGCTTCAGAGCACGGGAACACCTCAAATAATTTCTCTGTCTCAAGAACCCACGCTTCAGCTTTTAACGGTTCGAGGCCTCCCTGAAAGGACGGCGGTTTCATTTTGCTGAATTTATGGGTGAGAGCAATAATATCCCCATCATTCACATTCGCATTAGGTTCCGGCTGTACCGGAGGAGGAGGTGGGGGCTGTTGGTTCTGTTGTTGTTCAAGTCTAGCAGTTATCAGTTCCATCATTCTTTCCATTCTTTCCATTCTTGCCTCGGTAGATGAGGATTCAGGTTCATTTGCATTGTCCATTTCACTATAAGCAGTTATAATAGTTATAACAATTGTAACACAAACAGTTGCATATTTAGACAGTTATCACATCAACATGTATTCAGTCATAACATAGCCACACACTTTTCAGGTTCAAGAAATGCCCTAATCACTTTTCTAGGACACCCTATAGCTCATATGGACACGTGTGTGCGGTATGACTCGTGGTTAGTATCGCTCTGATACCACTCTGTCACGACCCAAACCCGGCCCTATGGGTTTAGCACCGTAACCGGCCAGTAACTCGAGATTACCGAAGGCCTGCTTAACAGTAGTACAGTAAAACAGAGTACAGGGCCTGGCGGAAGCCAATACAGTAAATAAATAATGTCCATTGAGCTGTGACAGTCTGTATGCCAAAAAGATTTTTCATGCATTCGTACATACAAACAATACAGTCTATACAAAATTTATAGTCACACAGTGCTGGGACCTAATCCCTTGATAACAGTACAGTTGGTAGCTGACAGTCTATACAGTAATCCAAATAGTATGGAGACAGACGGGGGAAGAACAAAACACCCCAAAGCCATAGCATGGCAACTCGGAACCTCGCAGTGAGGCACAAAGGCTGGCTTGACAAAACTGGAGTCTAACCCACGCTCCTAGCTCCAATCTGGTGGCTAAGCACCTACATATATATATAAACAGTGAGCTAAAGCCCAGTGAATAACATAATGCGTAAAGAGGTTAAGAATGAAATGTCCTTACAGTAATGAAAGCAGTTCATTAAACAATACTTCAGTCTTTCAGTCAGAACAGTTATTCAGTCATATGTGGTACATCCATTAGCATAGCAGTAAACAGTAGGTCTTAAAGACCGAACAGTAATGATGGCCATCAATCAGTAAACAGTAGTGGTTCCACGAGGGAACCGACAGAGATCTCTGTGACAGTAGCAGTAACAGTATACAACAGTTGCTAAGGATGCCACAATACATTTCAGAATATAGGACATACATTCAAACAATTAACAATAATTACTTCAGAAAGCAGTTTCGTTAAACAGTCAGAAAACATTCTCAGTTGAACATATCTTTACACAATTGTTACTCACAGAGCTTGGGCTACAGTATGCTAGAGCGTGTCTCCCCAGTCGCCAACCCTACACAGTTCACAGGTTGAACACACACTAAGCTACACAGTTGGGAAATATAATAACTTAATCCCTAATTGCCTCGGTGTGTTCTACATCTAAGCCCTCAATGAGATGCCTTAAACTAGGCCTAAGAATGCCTAGGATGGGATAAGGATGCAAAGATGTATTCAAAAAGTAATTTCAGAAGTTTCAGAAAGACAGAGTCCCGCTCGAGCGCAGGTTTCCCCGCTCGAGCTGACATGCAACAAAGGTACACGCTCAAGCGTCAACTTTCCCGCTCGAGCGTACTGTAAAAGTACTGGATGGGTGAAATCTCCGCTCGACGCCTGCTCGAGCTTGAGACACAATCCTCCGCTCGAGCGGACTGTAAAACAGTGCAGAGATACTGGATGCTCGGATTCCACGCTCGAGCGTCACTTCCTCCCGCTCGAGCAAAAGTGCAGAATCTGGAAATCCCAGATTGCACCCCCAAGCTCAAAACCAAGTTTAAATGCATCAAAACCGATCCTCTTGGGCTGAATTTCCAGAAAACACTTGTAAACATATAGAATAACATGGCTCAAAGCTCAATTTGAGAAATCAAAGCCCAAGGGTGTTTAATTCAAACTCAGTTTCAAATCAAGTTCATGAACAATATGAACATGCAAACATGCATGTATTCAAATCATTTTGAAGCTCCAATTTGATGCTCTAAGGAGCCAATTGATTCCAAAACAAGTTGAAAACATGGACCATTACAAAATTATGGACATGCATGCAACAATTTTACCATGAAATCGACTCACAACTCAACAACTCAAACATGCAAGCATGAATTATGCTCTCTATCAACATGTATGAACTAAAACATGGCTTAGCTCTACAATTTAACATGGACCATGCAAGAATTAGTTCAAACACAAAATCCAAAAGATGAAATTCATACCTAGGTTCCTTGAATGCAAGTCTAGAGGTTCGATTATGCACTCAACCTTCAAGTTCTTCACTTTCTAAGCAATGCACAAGGTAGAACTCAATTTCTCTCCCTCTCCCTCTCTCGGTCGGTTAAGCACAAGAAATGAGCTAATGAAATGTTTTGATTGAAGTGTATACAAGGCTCAACATGTGACTAGGTAATGGGCCACTCATGTGGCAAAATGGTAAATAAATCAAACTATGCAATTGATCAATATTTAATCTAATTTAATCATACTAACAGTTTTCAGATAATTATACCATAAAATCACATTAATTATGAGGATCATAAAACATCAATCAATTCCTGGTTCGGCCGCCGATAAGGCCTTCAATTAGCAGTTTAAACATAGAACACGAACAGATCAAATAATCAATCAAACAGATAGAATACAAATTAACATACACACTCAGTCAATTCAGTTCCAGTCTTCAGTCAGTCAGTTCAGTACTTTAACCAGTCCAATTATCAATCATAATCAGTTCGGTTTAACGGTAATCAATGTTTATCGGTAATCAGTGGTGAGGGTTATTACAAGAATCTTCTAAAAAAAAAAAACCTGCACAATTACAAATGCAAGCATCAGGAAAAAAATTATATATGAAAATACAGTTCCAAAAATTAAAAGATCAACTTCTGCATTTGAAAAAGATTTTCCTAACAAATCATTTTCAAAGTTAAGCATTGGAGAATCAAGTAATAATTCTAATCAAGAATCTATTACTTCAAACAATGTTCAGATTCCTATTTTTCCAGGAACAAGAAAACTTGAACATATTAAGTCTGCATATATGTATCATTTTCAAACAAAAAATGATGACATTATTTTTTCTCCTAGCCAGGGAAAAAAAAGATATACACATGTATTGGGAACATTTAATTTTGCAAGTTATAAACCCTATAGCCTCAGTATTCTCATAGACACAGGAGCTACAGTTAGCTCATGTAAATGAAATGCCATACCAAAGGAAAAATGGACATTAATGAAACATCTAATTTTGATTACTGGAATTGATGGCAACCATACTTCTATACAATTCAAGGCTAAAAATATAGTTTTTTGGTTAAATAATAGCAAATTCATTATACCAAAAATTTTATGTTTTCCGTATATGCCTGGAGATTTCCTTCTTGTAAATAATTTTATATATAAATATCTTTCAATGCAAATACAGGAAAAAACCATTTCATTAAGCATAAACAATGTCTTAATTCATATTCCCTTGTTAGAACAACATAAATATATTTGTGATAAAGAGTTTGCACCTGTGTCGCGTGGTGATTTAACTCCCATCATCAAAATTATTGATGAATCACATTGGATTTATAAAATTTTAGAAGAAAATTTTAGTGAACATCCATTAAAACTATGGCAACGTAGTCCACGCTATTATAGTTTAAAATTGAAAGACCCTAATGTTATCATTAGAGTAAGACCAATGATCTATACTAGACAAGATATAGATAAATTTGATATTCAACTCCAGGAACTTTTGGACAAAAAGTTAATTGAAGAAACTAGAAGCCCTCCCTCTAGTCCAGCTTTTATGGTAAGAAACCATACTGAAATTAAAAGAGGAAAAGCCCGAATGGTAGTCAATTATAAACGGCTAAATGAAAATTTAGAATTTGATGGATATTTTATTCCATGAAAAGATGTTTTGATTAACTTAACCCAAGGATCAAAAATCTTTAGCAAATTTGATTATAAAAGTGGATTTTGGCAAATTCAATTGACTGAAGAGTCAAAAAAATAGACAGCTTTCAGTACAGCTAGAGGACATTACCACTGGAATGTTATGTCTTTTGGGTTAAATATTGCACCACAAGTATTTCAACGGTGGATGAATACAATTTTTAAAGACCTTAAAGATTGTTGTGTAGTTTATATTGATGATATACTTATCTTCTCTAAAACCAACGAGGAGTATAAGAAACATTTAAAATTACTTTGTGAAAAATTCCAAAAACATTGAATTATTTTGCCTCCAAAAAAGATTGAACTAGAAAAAGAATCAATTGAATTTTTGGGAATAATTTTAGACAAAAAAGTTTAAAATTACAAAAACATATTTTGTCCAAAGTACGAGATTTTCCTGATACTCTTGAAAATATAACACAATTACAGAGTTTATTAGGCATTTTAAATTATGGACGAAATTTTATCAAAAATCTTTCAAAAATAGAAATACCTTGGTTAACCAAATTAAGGAAATATGTTATTTTTTAATGGACAGCAGAAGATGTTGCTTTAATTAAACAAATTAAAAAAATGTTAAAACTTTACCGGATGTTTATCTTCCTAAAATAGGTGATAAATTAATTTTAGAAACAGACGCCTCAGAAGCATGCTGGGGATGTGTTCTTAAAGCTATACCCAGTAATTTATGGCATGATAAAGAGATACCTTTATCAGAAAATGGGATTAGACCAAGAAAAAATCCAATACCCATAAAATTACAGAAAGAAGAATTAATTTGCGGATATAATTCTGGAACATTTAAACCAAATGAACAGAAATATATTATTTTCGAAAAAAAATTATTTGCAATAAAATTAGCAATAAAGAGTTTTCATATTTATTTAGCCCCAGAAAATTTTATTGTACACACTGATAATAAGGCAGTAAGAGATTTCTTGATCAATAAAAAACCTATTAAGCAAGGAAAACGATTAGCCTGGTATAATAAAATTTCTGAATATACTTTTGAAGTAGAACATCTTAAAGGTACTAACAATTTTCTTGTAGATTCTCTTAGCAGAAATTGTTTCAGAAAATTAAATTGCTAAGCAAGTAAATTTAATTTTTGCACAAGACCTCTAGACCAAGAGGAAACAATGGATAAGGGTAAACAACCAGCTCAAGGAGATTTGGTGACAATTGCTAAAAAAGCAATCCCTAGAGAAGAAAATGTTTATGTTGTGTTTGCAGGAAGACAACCTGGAATTTACACAGACTGAAATGAAGCCAATCTACAAGTTTGTGGATATTCAGGAGCGAGCTATAAAGCATACGATAGCATGACTAAAGCTAAAAAAGCTTTTTACAGTGCACCAACTATGTCAGTTTATCAAAAGAATTTTTGTCAAATGAGGACTAACCCAATTCCAACTAATATTCAGACATCTAGACCAGATAAATCTGAAATAAAAGATTTTTTCAACCCTGGTATATCCAGAGAAATTTATACAGAACTCAATGGAGTTTGGAAAACTCATATTGTAGACAACAAAGTGAAATTTCGAAAACACATGGGAGTTCTGGCCAACAAATTAGCTGAGCAAACAGCTAAATTAAAAGATTTGCAAAATCTTTGTTTCAATATTCTCAAACAAATGAATTGGAATGAAGATTTTAATTTTGAAAAAATAAACAATTTTCTTCAACTATCAGACCTCATATCAGATGAGTTTTCTGATCCAATTTTTGAACAAATAAAAAAAATGCCTTTTTGAAAAAGCAAGAACTTTGCTTCCAAAAGAAATTTTTATGTTAATCAAAAATCGAGTTGAAGACCATCATGATAAGATTAGACAAATCTTAGAACGATCTTATGATAAATTAAATTTGAAAGATGGAATTCCCAAAATAACTATCATGGCAAACCATGACATGTGGTTTTTTGAGGATATAGATTGGGGAATAACTAATCAAGTTATTTTCCAAATTTTAGATCCAATCCAATGTATAAATTATCCAATGATCATCAAAGCAAGGCTCTCATGGATAGTAAAAGGCTTTCGATGGAGCAAATATTTTACTTTCTGGATGTCCAACACTATTGGTTGGCGAGAACGAGAACATTTTTTCCAACCATACCAGATTTGGTATCTTAAAGAAACTGAAGATTTTGAATTTGAAGATGATTATTTAGATGAAGATCACCAGAGAGAGCGATTGGAAAATATCCAAAAATTTTCTTTGACAGAATATTGGATCGACAGTGTAATATCTGTTTCACAAGCAGCGTCCAACATCCATGGCTTTGCAAAATTGCCATTCATGGTTACAAATGGTAGAATATTATTTGTAATCCATTTTCCCATAACATATCAAAGGTCTTCTACACAAATTAATGAGGCACTTGACATGTTAATAAATCTCAAAAAGAGAAATAATTTAGATCGTCCGTTGGAACTAGCCATGACCGCGGATGATGTAGAACATTTCCGGAATGAGCAATACAGCCAAGATCCGGATTTCCCTCCATCAGAGACTGATAAAGAATATCACAATCTCATCAATAGGATGGAAGCATAGTGGACCGCACTATCAAATGCAGTTGTCTCCTGATCGACTTCAACCTTATTCAGGACATGTGGAGCAACCAGCATTATTAGGCGGAAAGTGATCAGCTACATCCTTTCAGCCGACGTTACACGACAAAGCAGCTCAGCCAAAGCTTATCCACAACCGTCTATCTCTTTGAAAACCGGAGAGGGTAGACAGTGTGTATCAATGTATATAATTGAAAAAACTGTAGCAAAGAGTAAATAATTGTAGTTTTTCCTTTAACTATTTTTGTCTCTTTGTATTTACTTTTATGAAGACTTTTATAAAGCCTATGACTAGGCTTGCCTAAGGTATTAGAAATTTTTAAAATCTTGGCCGTAAAAGTCTTGCCAAGTTAAGTATGCATTAAGTTATATTTTTGTTTATATTCAGCATCTTGTAATCTGTATATTGACTTTTATACTAACATAATGAAACATGTAAATTCTCTTTATATTCTCTCCATCTTTTTACTTTCCCACAACGGAAAGAGGCAGGGAAAATGAGAGGGCTTACGGCTTAGGGTCGTTTGGTCTACACGATAAAAAAAAATGCTATGACTTTACACTCTGTAACTCTAAATAAAATAAACATCTCTCCCCCATGTGCTCCAAGCAAAGTTGTCCCTCTCCCATGTGCCGTCTGTGTAAAAGTGGCTTTCTTTATAAAAAAAAAATTATTTTTCTTTCCATGCTTGAACACCACTCCAGCACTCACTTCCCTTTTATTAAAAAAATAAATCCTCCACCACAAAACCATCATCAGAATATATTCCTTACCTTTATATTTATTTTTATTTTTATTTTAATTTTTTGAGTCAAACATTATCAATTTTTATTTTTAAAGTTTTCTTTTTTCTATCCACCAAAAAAAAAAGTTTTTTTATTATTTAGTTTTGCACATCAATATTTGATCATTTGGTTTCAGTTTTCTGAAAACTAATTTTTTTTTTGTTTTTTATGTTTTTTTGTTTTTAGTGAATATTTTTTAAATTTTAAGTAATTTTTTTATTTTTTTAGATGTACCTTACTTAAATGTATCTAAATAATAAAATATTTGTGAAAAAATATTTTAAAAAATTAATAAATACACAAAAATATAAAAATAATACTGAATTTTCATTTTTTTTGTATTTTTTGGCATTTAGTGTATTTTTTAAAGATTTTTTTCATAAATATTATACTTTAAAGTGTATTTATGTTAGGTGTGTCTAAAAATTAAAAACAATTGCTTAAAATATTTAAAAATTCATTGAAAATACTAAAATATGATAAATAAAAAAATAGAATTTTTTGAAAACTATTTTCTGAAAACCGGAACCAAACAAGTCGAATAGTTTTTTTTTTTTTTTTTTTGCACATACCCTTTTTTTAAAAAGTTTTTTCAATTTAAAAATTGATGTTTTAAAGTTTTGAAAATCAAAATAAATGTCAAATTATCATGTTGCTTTATAGATAATCATAAATGATGAATAATCATTGTTTGAAGAACAATTTCGACTATTAAAAATTTAATAGAACTTGAAAGGTTAAAAAATCTTAATTAAAATTTAATGAAATATAAGTTCATAAATTAAGAGTTGTATATAAATGTCTCAAAAAAAATACATTCCATATTTCCTTCTTAAATGTTTCCTAACCGACTACTCAAACTTTGATATACTGAAGATTGATCCAAAAAAAAATCCCACGTTTCACAAACTACTGCAGTGCAGTTTCATGTTTCCAAAACAACTGCTGCTGCTGGCCATTTTCTCAATTCCCTCTATTCACAAACTTTTTCCTTCTCTTTTGGAAAAATACTATTCAACTATTCAAACAACTTTTTACTTTTTTTATTTGGTAGAGAAAGACTAATTAACTAAATTCAATCTTATGGTTAGGTTGCAAGTTGGTAGAGTGCTTATCCAAACTATATATATGAACTGATCATCAAACACACTTATTATTTCAAAGAGGATGATTTCTTTCGGTCTGTAATCTGAATTAAAGGGGCACTGTTAGCTTGTAGGGCCACTACGAGTTTCATTTTGATAATCTAAATCATTTATTTTGTCAGACAATTCATATATTTTATTTACACAGAAAATTAGGTTAATCTGATAATTGTAATATATTCAATTTATCGTGTTTATCACAAAAAAATGAATAATTTAAAAACATAATTTTGTTCAATTTTTTTTTTTAATCTTTCACTGATTCTACCTCATGGATGGCTGAGAGAAGTCATAGATAGAGAGATTGAACTTTCCCTTCTCATCTATGCTTCTTCGAAGGCATTGTCGGCATTCAGCATCTGTTTTCTGAAGCAGCATAGTGAGCTTCTGGGTTGATAAGATTCATTTTTCCTTCATTCCTCTTGCTTTTCTTTCACTATTATTTGAAGTTTGGTCCCCAATTTTTGTTATTTTTGTTGTGGAAAAAGATGTTAAAAGAAAGCGAACCAACTTCTATGAATACCTGTCCAGTCATGATCTTAGAAGTTAGGGGTTCTCACCCAATCAAGTCGCTATGTCCATCTCCAATTGTCCATCAAATTTTTTATCTAATTTAATTTTAAATTTGAGTAAAAATCTTGATTTGATATGAACTACTCAAATCCTTTCATTAAATTTTCATCAAAATCTTTTCAAATATTACCTTCCATCTCATATTTCACTTTTCATCAAATTTGATGAAAAAAAATCATGTCCAACTCTTTATTTTTTAAAAAATTTATCAAATTCAACTTTGATGAAGGATTTGATAAGTTCTCAATTTGATGAAAAAAAATGACTCTCCTTTGATTTGATGAACATTTGTGAAAGGATTGGAGATGATATTTTTGAACACTTTTTCAACAAATTTAAATTTGATGAAAGAAAATGTGAAGGATCGTAATATCTTAAATTTTAAATAATTATTCTATAGAAATTATGCAACTTTTCTAGCCTCCAGACCTTTAGACGGTGTTTTGATTCATAGATTTGGAAAAGAAAAAAAAAAAGTATGTGCAATATAATTATATTTTATTCATACTTTATCTATACCTTTTTTTTTCTTTTCTTTTCCAAATTCATAAACCAAACATATCGTTGGAATTTGGCCAAACATCTTTGATCTCCCAAATTTTTTCATGTCTTTGTTCTAATTTACTCCCAACTATAACTATCAGATCATGTGAATATCTCAATGCATATAAATTTTAAGACATGATCTAATAATTAAGAATCTATTAAGAAAGATAAAAAAATATTTGAGACTGAAATATCATGCAGGTCAAATGATGTACCTACAGAAATTATGCAACTTTGCCGGTCTCAAGTACCCCAGGTTTTGGAAGCATCCTTGATCTCCAAATTCTTTCATCCCGGCCCCGTATGTTTTCAGATATAGAATGGAGGGGATTAATAGTGAGGGGATTGATAGTGAGGGGATTAATAGTGAGGAGTTGTTAAATTATTTTTATATAAAATAATAAAACAAATAAAAAAATATAAAAAATTAAACATTATATTTAAAAAAAATTCCCAATATATAAAAAATAAAAAAAATAAAAAAATTTCTAATCCCCTCACTATTTTTCTAATACCATCTCTACCTCCTCCTTACCAATCCCCCTTCCTCCTCATTACTAATACTAAGGGGTTACTAATCCCCTCCCTCTCTCTCAAAACAAACACCATATTCTCAATCTCCTCCTCACTACCAAACCCAATCCCCTCCCTATAACCCCAAACAAACGGAGCCTTTGTTCCAATGCACTTTCAATGGTTGGTGCGTGTGAAAATTTCCATTTTGGATAAATTTTAAGACATGATCTAATAATTGAGAGTCTATTAAGACATGATGATATAGAAAAATTTGATAAAGGAGGATCTCGTATCACAAGATATATTTATCTGTTTTGTTTTTATTGAGTAGATAAAAGGACCTAGTCCATAATAGTTTTTTTTTTAGTTCATGGTTGATCTGACATATAAAATAGTAAGCATTTGGGGTTAGCATAAGCTATTATTATTTGGGGTAATTTCACATCAGTGAACATTTGGAAAAATATTTTTAAATTAGTAATAAATTTTTATAAATATCAAAAAGTAAAGTCATAAACTTTTTTATAGATTTGTAATTAGTTTTTGAGGTTACCACTGACAAGTAAATTCCCCTTATTATTTAGGGGGAATTACACATCTGTGGTAATTAAAAAAAATATTTACATAAAAAAATAATAATAAACATTATAAATATTAATAATAATAATAATCAGTATTTGTTTTTTATCCCCACTTATGTGTAATTCCCCCTAAACCACTTGTGCCTTCTTTCTCCACAAATGAGTATGCTTGTGTAGGTGGAGAGGGACTTGTCGCCAATTCTCTCTCTCTATTTATATATATATATATATATATTATTTTGATAATCTGAACTTTTCAATGTGTAAAGCTCGTCGAGTATTTTATTCTTGTTAAAAATTATATTGATCGAATATCGATAGTTACTTGAATGGATCAAATTTTTGTCAATAATAAATATAATCTACACGTACTAGGTTACCAATTATCATTCTTGATTACTTTCACTTTATTTTTCAATTTTTTTTTTTAATAAGATTGCTACTTCGCATGACCCCTAAAAACATTCGTGATTACTCAAAAAAAAATCTTTGTTAAAACTAGGATTCAATTTTGGTGGGCCTAATCTTGCGCAATCCCGGTCTAAGTTGAATTTTTTTTTTTTAAATTTAGACATTGTAATTTTAAATTTGTTTGAGCTAAAATTTTCGGCCTAATTAAATTTGAAGAAGGTTTATATGGGGTTCTCACAACCCAACAAACCCAAATTTTACTCTTAATATCTAAATATATATAATAAGGGTCTTGTTAACAAGTGTCCCTAGGGTACAAGTAAAACACAAAAATTTGAAAAACACAAGACACTTTTCACTAAATGCAATACATTTTTACTGAAATCAATATATTTTTTAATAATTTTACATATTTTGAAGACACTTTATACACATTTCCCAAAATTAAATTGTCACAACCTGCTTCCCGTACCCAAGGGTTAAGCATCATGATAGCCCGTAACTGAAGTTACCTCCGGCCAATTCTTGAACAAATTAATAAACACGAGCGAAAAAAATATTTAAGTCAGGGTATCAAAATAATCATTGGAGCTTCTATTTTTATTACAAAATTTATTGACCAAAAAGGCCGATATTTACATATAAAAATATCATAAAAGTGCTGTATGTGTCTATTCTGCAGCCCCGCGTCTAAGACTCTCCAAAAGTTATTTTTGAATTGCATTGTTTCCTGAAAATTGGCAAACAGCTATAAACCCATGGCAGAGTGAAAAATATTATACTAAGAGCATAAGGGCATAAAATTCACCATGGATAATTATTGGCTAAACAGAGCTTGATATTAAAATACTGGGATCATTTGACATATATACAGAAATCATATAAACAAAATGTTGGAAATGGTAGAAAAAATTCTGGGTAAAACCAGAATTTTTCCTCAAGTTTGGTCTATTTTTTAGGTGGGCCCCGAGTGTCGATTTACTCGGGTCAAAGTGGTAACGCGTTCTATGCCGCGTTGTGATTCACGTGGTATATTTGGTTGCTCAAAACCATTACCGAGTGAATGGAAAATTGAAGCCAAAGTGTGCTCCATGGAAATGGAGTTTTGGTGGAAATTCCTTAAGGTTGTAAATTGACTTGTCCCACATTGATTTGGTGGGAAGTTTTGAAAGGGTTTATAAGGCTTGGGTGAGATACTTGGGGTGTGCCCCAAGGGGTACCCAAGTGTTTTAGAGGGAGAGGTTATGGACAAAATGGGCTAGACCCATTGGACCCAAAAATCACCACGCGCCGCCGTCCGTCTGGTCGGGCGGGTTGGGCTTCTAATCTTTTTGGGCAAAAAACATTTGAATTTAATTTTATTTTTTGGTAAAATAAAATCCAGAATTCAAATTAAACTGATTTGGATTTTCTATACATCCAAACAGGTCCCTTCTCGTTTTCAAATAGAAATAAACTAGTTTGGAATTAGTGCACACCCAAACAGGGCCCTTCCCGGTTTTGCTATCTGTTTGAATTGTTAAGAGATTCAAATCTGTTTGAATTCAAAACCAACAGGTATCATAGCTGTTCAATTTAAAACCAAGAGTCACCTTTACATCTATAAATAGGACCACCCTCATTTGATGTTAATTATTCAGAAATTTCGTATTTCACCTCTGCTAATTATATTCTTCATCTTGCTGCATTTTATTTCTGAAAGAAAGAGTGTAAACACTTAGTGTGTTCGTAAGGCAAACAATTTGTAGTGCTGCGATTGTTTGTGGTAAGATCATTTCATTCTGGGAGATAGACGTCCAAATTCTGAAAGCACCGTGGAGAGGACGAATCTATCTTAAGGACACAGTGTCAAACACTGGACTTGATCAGAAAATAATTCGAACAAATTAAATCAAGCAAGCTATTTAATTTATTTTCAGTGTTGTTTTTATTTATTAAAATCAGATTTAAATTTTGTTTTTGTAACAAAATAAAATCTGTTTTTTATTTATTTATTTTTATTTCGAGTTTGATTTTTGTAATCAAACAAATTCTCTCATTTTCTTTATTTCTTTAAATTCTAATTGTTGTTGTGTACACAATAGAATTAAATCTTTTAAATATAGTGAAGATTGCCTAACAATCTTAAGACAGATTCCTTTTTGGTATCTTCGTTGTATTTAATTTTCTGTGTTTTCAAACTAATATTCTGGTTGGAAAAACAAATAGTGATTTATGCTATTTGACAGATAGTAGTAATATACTGTCTCTTTTCTTTGACAACTAGTAGTAATATACTGGTGTCATTAACAATTGCAGAATATTATTTTGTGTTACAGAAAATTATTTTGGTATTTTATTTTTCTAGTTTTAGTAACAAGAAAAATAAAATTATATTATTTTCTAGTTTTAGTAACAAAGAAAATAAAATTATTTTGTGTTTTAATTTATTTTCTGGTTTTGGTAACTAGAAAATTATTTTGTGTTTGTTCTGATTTTTGTAATCAGATAGTTTTGTGGTATTTTATTTTCTAGTTTCAGTAACAAGAAAAATAAAATGATTTTGTGTTATAATTTATTTTCTGGTTTAAGTAACTAGAAAATTAATTTGTGGTTTGGTTTTCTGATTTTTGTAATCAGATATTATTTCGGTATTTTATTTTACTAGTTTTAGTAACAAGGAAAATAAAATTATTTTGTATTGTAATTTATTTTCTGGTTTTAGTAACTAGAAAATTAATTTTGTTAATCAATCATGTAACTTTGTGACTCAGTCACAATCTGTTAATTTTGTAAGTAACTTATGGTTTCGTTTGGTAGACCAATTTTTTTTTTGAACCCTTTGTGAAAAGGTATTAATTATTTTTACTTTATCATAGTTCATCGTGAGTATAACATGGAAGAATTTGTTTCTAGCGTAAAATATTAGTTTTACAAACTAATTTTTTTTTTTAATTACAATGTGGATTCATAGTCTTGAATTTTTTTTTTCTGCTCTTGAGTCGGAAAATATATATATATATATATATATTCACAAGAACATTTTAATGCATATTTAATTTGTTTATTTATGTACAAATCAAACTTATTAAATGAAGGTAGGTTTTGTCATTTAAGTTTAAAGTTTAAATGCGTTGGATTTTATTTATGAGTTGGGAATTCTTTTATTCCATGATGCAAGTGATGGGATCGTGCATGATTAATTTATTTTGAGTTGATGCGTTTGATATGCATGTATGATATCAACTCAAGTAATTTCTTAACAATAATTTCAAGTGATTTGGAATGATAAATTGTTATGTCGACTTTGGACATAAGCAGGTTAATTTGAATTTTTCTAATCAATTTTGAATGGGTGTTTAAACACCAGAGAAATTTAAACATGAAGATGTATGCAATTATATCGGTCCGTTTAATTGGGAAGTAAATTTAAGAAATCTTTTATTATTGAATTATGTGACATGAGATGTCATTAATAATTATTTTACTTACGTAGTAGAATTTGTTAAACCATGAACCATTTTATTAATATGGGGGTGTATCTCTTGCATTAGTTGAGATAATTTAATTTTCTTCTGTCACAAATATTTTTATGACAGTGACATTTATTTGTTATTGAGTTGCTAGAATGTATACAATCAAATGGGTTTTTGAATTGTTTGATTCTTAGGCAAAAATTTTTATGAGGATATGATTTTGTCAAAACATTAATTCTGACTTTAGTAGTCATAATTATTTTGGTTTTTTCTTGAATTTGTTTTAAAAATTCATTGATTTATATTAGAAGTGATAGGGGTGGTGAATATGATGCACCATTAAATGAATTTTGTGCACAACATGGCATTATTCACCAAACTACAGCCCCTTATTCTCCACAGCAAAATGGAATTGCTGAAAGGAAGAATAGAACTCTCAAAGAAATGATGAATGCCATGTTACTAAGTTCAGGTTTACCACAGAACTTGTGGGGGGAAGCAATATTGTCTACTAATTATGTTCTTAATAGAATACCCCACAAGAAAACCATCAACACTCCATATGAATTGTGGAAAGGTCGACCACCTTCCTACAAATACTTACAAGTGTGGGGGTGTTTGGCAAAAGTTGAAGTTCCTGTTCCTAAAAAAACTAAGATTGGACCAAAAACAGTAAACTGTGTGTTTATTGGTTATGCTTAGAATAGTAGTGCATATCGGTTTCTGACTTATAAATCAGAAATACCTGATATAAATGTGAACACTATCATAAAGTCAAGGACTGCTGTGTTTTTTTTAACATGTCTTTCCTTACAAGAAAGGACAGGAATTAAGTTCACAGAAAAGAACTTATGATTGTACACAAAGTCAAGAGACTAATGACAATCAAACACAAGAGACTAGTAATAGTCTCGACCAACAAGATTTAACTGATGATGAACCAAGACGAAGTAAAAGAGCGAGAACTTCAAAATCCTTTGGTCCAGATTTTTTGACATACTTGTTAGAAAATGAACCTCAAAGCTTTAAGGCAGCAATGACAGGTCCTGAAGTACCTTTGTGGAAAGAGGCTGTTAATAATGAAATTGAATCCATTATGCAAAATCATACTTGGAAATTGGTGGATCTTCCACCAGGTTCTAAACCTCTTGGATATAAATGGATATTCAAGAGAAAAATGAAAGCAGATGGTTCAATTGACAAGTATAAAGCAAGACTTGTTGTTAAAGGTTACAGACAAAAGGAAAGTCTGGACTATTTTGACACATATTCTCCTGTGACAAGAATAACATCCATTCGCATGCTTATTTCTATAGCAGCATTGTTTAATTTAGAAATACATCAAATGAATGTTAAGACAGCTTTCTTAAACGGTGATTTAAATGAAGAGATCTATATGGAACAACCCGAAGGGTTTGTAGTATCAGGGCAAGAAAAGAAAGTTTGTCAACTAGTAAAATCCCTTTATGGATTAAAACAAGCACCTAAGCAATGGCATGAAAAATTTGATCATGCAATGCTTACTAATGGGTTTAAGATAAACGAATGTGACAAATGCGTCTATGTTAAAAACACTGACCAAGGATATGTCATAGTTTGTCTTTATGTGGATGACATGCTTATCATTAGAAGCAGTCAAAACATGATCAAATCAACTAAGCAGATGCTTAACAAAAGATTTGATATGAAAGATATGGGGGTCGTAGATGTTATATTAGGAATGAAAATTACTAAAACATCTGACGGATATGCATTATCTCAATCTCATTATATTGAGAAAATTCTTGATAAATTTATCAAGGATAATTTGAATTTAGCTAGAGCATCTATAGATATCAGTCTTTATTTATCGAAAAATAAAGGTGATGCAGTGTCTCAGTTAAAATACTCCCAAATCATTGGGAGCCTAATGTACCTAATGAATATTACTCGTCCTGATATAGCTTATGCTATCAGTAAATTGAGTAGGTACACTAGTAACCCTGGAGAAGACCATTGGAAAGCGATCATTCGGGTTCTTAGATATCTAAGATTTACTCGTGATCATGGTTTGAACTTTACTCAATATCCAGCAGTACTCGAAGGTTATTGTAATGCCAATTGGATATCGGATACTAAAGATTCAAAATCCACTAGTGGATATGTCTTTACTCTAGGAGGCGCTGCTGTTTCTTGGAAGTCCACGAAACAAACTTGCATCGCACGATCCACAATGGAATCTGAGTTCATTGCTTTAGACAAAGCAGGTGAAGACGCAGAATGACTTCGTCACTTCTCAGAAGATATTCCAATGTGGCCAAAACCTGTGCCAGCTATTTGTATTCATTGTGATAGTCAATCTACAATAGGCAGGGCACAGAATCACATGTATAACGGTAAGTCATTACATATTCGTCGTCGACATAATACCGTAAGGCAATTGTTGTCAAACGGAATAATCTCAATAGATTATATAAAATCTAAAGAGAATATTGCGGATCCGTTAACAAAAGGTTTGACAAAAGAGCTAGTGTATAGTTTATCAAAGGGGATGGGATTAAAGCCTATTACATAAGAGTCGTCATAATGGTAACCCTACTTATATGACTAGAGATCCCAAGAACTAAGTTCAAAGGGACAACTAAGTTATGTATGGCTCACCAGAAATCACTAAGGGATTAAAAATTCCCTATCCATTCCTATGGTGAGAGTGATATCTGCAACATATGTTGTATGCAGGGGTATAAGGATAAGCTTTGCTTTTAATGATTACTTATATCTTGATTAAGGTATAAAATCAAGACGAGTATAAGGAGATACTCACAATAAGAATCACCTATATGAGTGTTGAACTGGGGCCGGTTCTATGAGAATGAAAAGGCTAAATTCTCTAGAAACACTTATGAAAACCAGGCGTGTTCAAGGCCAAAATGAACACAACAGTGAGAACCACGATGTGTTAGAAAATATTTTGTGTGAAATCTATTGTCTTGGCTTACACAAACGGCTGAACAATTCAAGGCATCGCGTCCATTGGTTAGCCAGTAAGTCCGATAGGTTATCACTAGGGAAGGTTCAAGGCCGAAAACTACCTATCCTGATGCAAGATATTTTCGACTTATACTCTTTCGTTAAAGTCTGCATATTGTTGCATTTTCGTTATTATCAAATTCCATTCATGTGGGGGATTGTTGGAAATGGTAGAAAAAATTCTGGGTAAAACCAGAATTTTTCCTCAAGTTTGGTCTATTTTTTAGGTGGGCCCCGAGTGTCGATTTACTCGGGTCAAAGTGGTAACGCGTTCTATGCCGCGTTGTGATTCACGTGGTATATTTGGTTGCTCAAAACCATTACCGAGTGAATGGGAAATTGAAGCCAAAGTGTGCTCCATGGAAATGGAGTTTTGGTGGAAATTCCTTAAGGTTGTAAATTGGCTTGTCCCACATTGATTTGGTGGGAAGTTTTGAAAGGGTTTATAAGGCTTGGGTGAGATATTTGGGGTGTGCCCCAAGGGGTACCCAAGTGTTTTAGAGGGAGAGGTAATGGGAAAAATGGGCTAGACCCATTGGACCCAAAAATCACCACACGCGCGCGCGCGCCGCCGCCGTCCGTCTGGTCGGGCGGGCTGGGCGCGGGTGCGTGGTTGGGTTGGGCTTCTAATCTTTTTGGGCAAAAAACATTTGAATTTAATTTTATTTTTTGGTAAAATAAAATCCAGAATTCAAATTAAACTGATTTGGATTTTCTGTACATCCAAACAGGGCCCTTCCCGTTTTCAAACAGAAATAAACTAGTTTGGAATTAGTGCACACCCAAACAGGGCCCTTCCTGGTTTTGCTATCTGTTTGAATTGTTAAGAGATTCAAATCTGTTTGAATTCAAAACCAACAGGTATCATACCTGTTCAATTTAAAACCAAGAGTCACCTTTACATCTATAAATAGGACCACCCTCATTTGATGTTAATTATTCAGAAATTTCGTATTTCGCCTCTGCTAATTATATTCTTCATCTTGCTGCATTTTATTTCTGAAAGAAAGAGTGTAAACACTTAGTGTGTTCGTAAGGCAAACAATTTGTAGTACTGCTATTGTTTGTGGTAAGATCATTTCATTCTGGGAGATAGACGTCCAAATTCTAAAAGCACCGTGGAGAGGACGAATCTGTCTTAAGGACACAGTGTCAAACACTGGACTTGATCAGAAAATAATTCGAACAAATTAAATCAAGCAAGCTATTTAATTTATTTTCAGTGTTGTTTTTATTTATTAAAATCAGATTTAAATTTTATTTTTGTAACAAAATAAAATCTATTTTTATTTATTTATTTTTATTTCGAGTTTGATTTTTGTAATCAAACAAATTCTCTCCTTTTCTTTATTTCTTTAAATTCTAATTGTTGTTGTGTACACAATAGAATTAAATCTTTTAAATACAGTGAAGATTGCCTAACACAAAATAACCATAACCATGGTACAGAACGGAACAGAACAGATGTATGGACTCAAGAGGTAGCTCGTATGAACTCTAGAGGTGGCTCTCACCATAGTGTAGCACTTAGCTCCGTACAGCACTTTGCTCCACACCAGAAATCAGAGTGTCAGTGGATCCATGACAGACAGAGGGTCACAAATTGACTAATTAGAGGGCCAATGGTTATTAAAATCCCTCAAGGCATGGAACCTCTGTGGTGGTACTCATAAAATAATTACTCAAAAAACATTTTAATAAACAGTTATATCAATGGGTTTTTCTTAGTATATAAAATAAGGTTCATAAAATAAATAATATAATTAAAACACCATTTATGTAAAATAAATTATGGTAACTCAAAACATACGTAAAATATATGATGGTGACTCAAGATATAATATAACTCACCTTAATTTTAATACCTCACTCTTTCTTTCCACTATCAAGGACCTTCTTTACACCCAATATTTTCTTCCCCCTTCTCTGTTTGTTTCTCATTCTTCTATCCATAGCATGACCTCTCCTTATATATAAGGCACACTACTTACTCAGCAAGTTTTGAGTGACACGTGGTCACGCCACGTCACCTTACCATCATTATGCCCTAAACTCAAGCTTATCCTCAAATGGATAAGTTTAAGTAATTATTGTTTTTGTTTTTTTTTTTTTTAACAATGACTCTGATGTAAATAAATTATACTTTATTTTATTTTACTTTTACAAAATATTTAATTAAATATTTAAAGTTTTTCTCATTTATAATTAAATAATACTAATATAAAATTTAAGGGACAATTTAAATTTTTGAGTTGTTACATAAACAATGCATGGACACACTTGTTAACATTTGTATATAATAAATATGAATATTTTAATTTTTTGATTATTTTCTCACAAATATCAAATTCCATTGTAATATGTTATGCTACTCTCAATACATAGAACTCAAACCATTTTTTATTTTGTTTTGTGTTTTTATTTTTTGAGATTTTTTTTTTTCAAAAAGAGCTTAGTCTGAATTTGAGCCGTGCTTGAACAAGCCCTAGCCCCACCTAAAACCCAAACTCGCCTATGTTACAACCCTACATGAAACATTGATTTTACACTTATAAAAGATTTACCATTATTATTATTTGTGAAAATGTAATGACAAAAATCTAGACTTCAATTTTTATAATCTTGTTGAATTCCTTGTTTACAGGTTTCCATCGGAGAACTCTTACATTTGAATTCGTTTCACTGTCTGGAATTTCTTTTTAGCGCATATTTTGGTTTGAAAATGTTTATACATTTGAGTAATGAAATCATCTCTTTGTCATGGATATAATAGTCTCTCTAAAAATGAGGGTAAGGTTGCACATATTTTGTCCACTCCAAATTCTATTTTAGTCGGAGTCTTGTGTACCGAGTAACATTTTTCTTTTTCTTTCTTTTTATTTATTGTTATGAAAATATTTTGTAAGATCATTGTGGATTCAACTACTTTATGAAGGATATAAATATAGTTTAACAATAATGTGAACCCTAAGCAAATGGGGTCTAAATATTGACACATAAGCTACTTTCTTTTGATCTTTGACCACAGAGCTAAATGTGATTTTGTCTTTTGTCACTCGTTACTATGGTTGCATTTGCAAAAGCATGAGTTTGTGTTTATCAAACCGTTCAGTTTTGGATCGATTGAATTGAATTATTGAATTTATTGAGATATCGAAAAGTAAATCCTACACATTTTTAAATTGTATGATTATGAAACTCACCTTATTGGAATGAATTTACATTAAATGTTAACTGAAGTGCATGACATTTTTTTTACACTCTTGAATCACAAACGCTTAATGAAAAATCCATGTTGTTTAACGTTATTAATTGAAATTATTCTTTTTCCTACACTTGATTCCAGTGGCGGACTTAACAAGAGACCAGACTTTTCATTTTGATTTTTTTTTTTTTTTGGTTGTGGTACATTGAAGACTCAGTAGCCTCTCTAATTTCCAAACCAAAGTGCAACAAGGCTCACCAAAAGTCACTGAACTTTCCAAACCAAATTTGTGATGATTTATATTTAAATTAGAGATTTTGGTTTGTTGTTATTTGCGTTAAAATTGGGGATTTGATTTGTGCTAAAATTAAAAATATTAGTTTGTGGTGATTTATATGTAAATTAGGAATTTTAGTTTGTTATGATTTGTGCTAAATTTAAGAATTTTCATTTGTGTTAAAATTCGAGATTTCAATTTGTGGTGGTTTGTGATCAGATTGGGGATTTTGAATAAGGATTTTTATTTTTATAGCTTGGTTGTCTGTATAGAGAGACTTTTTTTATTGTATTGATAATGATGCTATCGGGAATAATTATAAAAGTTTACAATTTATAACTTTTGTAACGAATATTTAAGTTTTAGGGTTTAATATTAGCTCAAAAATTTATTATTATATTACTGTTATTGATTAGGGAAGAAAATTTTTGATATTGTAATTAATAGGTGTCCCTATATTAAATTCCTAGCTCCGCCATTGCACTATTTGATTTGACTAGTTGCGGAAGCAATTACGTATTGAAGTAGTTACTGATTGTTTTCTTCTTCATTACATGTCCAAATGAATAGTGTGGTGGAAGTGATTATTGGGATAGAGGGCTACAAGTAGTTATTACAGATCCAGATGAATATTGAGATTGTGGAACTCTTGGTTTAGCATGCTCAAAATATTGGACTCTGCCTAAACTGAATTTGTGTATTGTTGTTGAGACTTTTGGTATTGTTGATAAAAGCATTACTGATGTGGTTTTATTTCCTGATTGCAATGATTATTGTGGAATGAAATTGAATTAAGTTTCTCACCATCTTTGCATGCTCACAGGGTGCAGTCAGTCTTATAGGTGTGCCACATTGTCACGTTCCTAGCTTGGTTGGCTTTGGGACGTAACAATTATTCTTTCTTTGTTTTTTTTGAAATTGTATTATTATTTTCTGACTTGATGCAGGAAAGGCAACGTAAAGGAACTGTTGTCGTTAATCATGTGGAGGAGCAGACAAACATCAATCTTTAATTCAAACAATTAAGATTGGTCTCTTTCAAAGAAGCACAAGGCAAGAGAATTGGTAACTATTAGTAGTGAAACTGCTCTAGAGAATGGTCTCTCCTATGTGTTTGCATCAAAATCTTACATGCATGTTAATATATGTCAATATCAGTAGTCACATTAGTGTAATGACTTAGTTGCTTGCCTTTAGGACCCAACTCAACTAATTTTGATATCCCCTGGCTAAAATTTCTCAGTAATTATGTTAGGCTTGCACAACTCTATTTGATCTGGTAATAAGAAGGACGAACAAGGTTGTGGCTTAAATTTCTTCAAAGTTCATTGTCAACTAATCAACTACTGTTTGATCTACTTGGCAAAAAGTTGTTACAAGCTTAAGTTCTGGGGAAACAATAGGGACAATAACCATATATCTGAACATTGATTTCTTACTGAATCGAAAAATAATGAATACAATTATAACACAACAAAATAAGTAGCAAGAGGTTTAGTTTTGTGTAATAATCAAATGAGTTTGATCATTATATAGTAAGGTATGTAAGCAGAGTTGCATAATGCTCTGCACATCAAACAAAACCGTAGCAATGCTACAAATGGGAATTGGGTGTAAACCTTACTACTGTTCTTGTATGGTGACCCCAACTTATGACAGACCAATGATATTGTATGTGATGGTCCGAGAAAGTTGCCAGAATATTCAAAGATCCTCAAAGATCACCGAAGAATCCAAATTCTCTAGAAATGAGTGGTGATGCATAGATTCTTCAATAGTTACAATTAGAAATACAATAGCAAAGAGATGATGGAGACAAGAGATTGGGTGAAGAAGGTAAAACAGTTAGATTGAGCATAATGGCAAGGCTTTCTCATGGATATCCCACTTTCACTCTCCAGGTAGATAATGGAGAATGGAAATTAATTCTCTCCAAGAGTAATCTCTCCAAAATCCTCTTCTCTAAAGCTATGGGTGAGTGCTCTATATATAGGCAACTCAAGATGTAGGCTAGAATATTCTCTCTAGATACTTTGTTTGAGGAGGTGACCTCTCCGAAGATGAGAAAAACCTGAAAAGGAAATCAACCTCTTGGTGAACCTTTCTTCTTAGCCACGCTTAATCAATGATCCGCAATCATCCCAAAGGGGTCTGGGGTAGTCCCAAAAGACGCCCTGCCACAGAAGGGTCAGCGGTAGTTCAAGAGAACGCCTTGCCGCAAATATCGTCGAGTCTCAAGGACCCTCTAGATCATGCCACCTCGACCCGGGTATAGGCTAATTTAACCAAAGAGTAAATTTATCTTCACTCATCGTCCTTGGGATCGGGTCCTTTGTTCGGACTCTGTCACGCCCATGGTTCTGGTGTATAAATCTCAAAAAGCTCTGAACCTACAAGTGTTCTGGAACTCATTACCAGAGCAACTTTTAGATTGAGATTGAATTCATTCGAAGCCAAATGCTTCGGATATCTAGGTTCGTGGATTCGAAAACTTTCGAGTCCAAGCTTGAATTTGTCTCTAGGTTCATGGTTCCGAACCCTTTTGAGACCAAGCAAATACCTTGGAGGATGGATCTCCTCTGAGGGTTACATCTCTTCTTAAAGCAATGATTAACCTCTTTAGATGCCTGTATGATCTGGGTCTCCTCAGATAGGTTTGTTGGGCTCTCTTTAGAGATATATGCTTGATAGGTCCTCCTCTGCCCAATTTGTTGACTTTCTTGTGGGTCTATTCAATAAAATTTACTTGGGCCTACTTGGCGATAATTTCTCCGAGCCTACCAATTTTTGGACTTTCCGATTGGGCTCCAATTGGGCCCAATTAATTTAATGGGCTCAAGTTAACCCCTCTTACAGATATAACTTTCTTTCACTTTCAAAGCACACCAGTACATACAAATTTAATTGAATAATGGGGAGTGATATACTAAAAAAGCAAATCCCAAACCACCCTAATAAGTCTTAAATATTCTTAAATCCATTTCATTTAATAAGAAACATAAAATATTAAGAAAAATGTTTTAGAGCTCTAAAAGAAAAGCTCTAAAGTAGCATTAATTTGTCTTCTTCCTCTTTCTGATTTGTCTTTTTCCTCTTTTCTTTTTTTTTTTTTTTTTTTTTGAGGTGTGCCAGCTCGCTCTCTAGCAAAGTTGAAATATTAATTCCAAATCTCTTCTTTTGTAAAGTGGGTTGGCTTTTTGGCTTTTTTGATTTTTCGTGAGAAAAAAAATGTAATAATTATCAGTTGGATGTGATGTTTTGTCTTATTGGGCTAAAAGGTTTTTTTTTTTTTTTGTGTGTGACTATTTAGCCAAAAAAGCCCCAAACCCTCTTTCCCAAACGAGCAAATTAGGTTGGCTGAAGAGGGCACCAAACTGGTGCCCATCAGAACTATATAGATATAGTAATGTTGAATTACACACACTGTTTATAATTTTGGAATCACACTATAATTTTTTTTATACATAAACAACTACAGAACAAACCCTGTTGTACACCAAGAATAGTCTCTGTGAGGAAAATGTGAATTCGGCTGACCCCTAACATTGGGCCACCTAAGATAAACATGCACACCACCCTCCTCAGCTTGTTGCCACAATTCTGCTGCCTTTTTCATAAGAATTGCAACTATCCTGTTTTCCGTATCCAAATCCATCTAAACCTGACAAGGAAAGCAAAAGAGCAAAACAACTCAACACCAGATATAACTTAGGCACCCAAAAAGAAAAATGGAACCAGAATATCCTAATGCATGCATACATGTTACAGAGATAAAATATATGAGCTTTACGATGGGATATTGGCTCTCAATTCTGTGTCACAAATCGCATTGAATCTTGTATCATATTTATTACTCTTTTTCTTATTTGTGACATTCTTGGAAATAGGTGGAAGAAGTCTATAAACAAAAATGTACATGACACCAAAATGAAGTATAAAGCAATCAATATTCAACTTCATGAAGAGTACTATGGATCAAGAGTGCAATGGTATGAATCATTAGTAGTAGTACCTACAAATGAATATTAGAGAAAAATTAAATCAATTTAACAGAATATCAAGTGGCACTATTCAGCCTCCATTCCACAAAATAGGCTATTAAAAATCAATCTGGCATAATGACATTTCACATTCAAGCAAAGCACCTAGAATTAACAAGGACCAACACTAGGTAATGTCCTTCAATCTGTCACATTAAAACTACACTGATTCATAGGGACTTTTCCCAAACTAAGCCAAA
The DNA here is from genome assembly GCF_055761805.1 of Camellia sinensis. Classification (NCBI taxonomy): domain Eukaryota; kingdom Viridiplantae; phylum Streptophyta; class Magnoliopsida; order Ericales; family Theaceae; genus Camellia; species Camellia sinensis. Next base: position 82,367,010 of record NC_138972.1, read on the forward strand.
ATAGCAACTTATTTCCCAAACTAGGCCTAGTTCGGACGGAATTCCCAAACTAGGCTAAAATGTGGTTACAAACCACACTTTTACCGTTTTTGTGGTCCTCCCGTGGAAAATTTGTAAAATCGTAAAAGTGAGGTTACAAACCACGCGTTTAAGGAAATTTGGTTTATACATAAAGCGTTGTTAGGAACCACGCTTTTAAATAATTTTTTTTTCTTCAGAAAACGTGGTTACGAACCACGCTTTTACTGTTGACCAAAGAAAGTGTAGATGATAACCACGCTTTTAACCAAAATGTAAAAACGTGTTTTCAAAACACGTTTTCAACACAAAACCAGCACTCACTCTTCATTCTCACACACTCTCTCTCTCTCTCTCTCTCTCTCACACACACACACACACACCCCCACCACACTCACACACTCACATATATAATTTTTAATATATATAAATTTTATTTTATATAATTGAGACTAATATTAAATATATATAATAATAATTTATAATAGCAAATAATAGTCAATTATATAATTTTTATAATTTTTGTAAATATAAATCATTTTTATATAATTTTAGAAATAATTTTTTACAAATTAAATTGAAACAACCATACATAAGTATGTATATAACTTGCCCAAAAGTTAAAATGATAATTATTTTTTATCCTTAAATGATAATTATTTTTTATTTTTTATTTCTTAACCAAATTAATTTTTAATTTTAAAAAAAAAAATTCTAAAAATCAAACCATACATAGCCTAAAGATCTTTGGATAAGTCATTTCTTACGTTGGTGACTTATTTAATTATTTGTTAATTTTACGACATTTTTACCATCTGAGGCATGTTTGGTAACCATTTCGTTTTCAGTTTTCAATTTATATTTACAAAAATTTAAAAAACTTTCATAAAACCTTGTTTGATAATTTTTTTAGTTTATAAATGGTTGTCTCAATTTGTAAATTTGAGAAAAAAACGTAAATTCAAAAAATGAGTTTACATTGATTTTTAAACAAAAATTTAAAAATTTTACTAACAATTTTTTTTTCAATTAATTTTATTTGAAAAAAAAAAATTATTTACAAACCAACGTAAACTCATTTTTTGAATTTATTTGAAAAAAAATTAATTGAAAAAATTTTTTTTTAGTAAAATTTTTAAATTTTTGTTTAAAAACCAACGTAAAATTATTTTTTGAATTTATGTTTTTTCCTCAAATTTACAAATTGAGACAACCATTTATAAACCAAAAAAATTATCAAATAAGTTTTTATGATAGTTTTTAAAATTTTTGTAAATATAAATTGAAAACTGAAAACGAAATGGTACCAAACATGCCTCAAATGGTAAAAATGTCGTAAAATTAACAAATAATTAAATAAGTTACTAACGTAAGAAATGACTTATCAAAAGATTTTTAGGCTATGTATGGTTTGTTTTTCAGAATTTTTCTTTTAAAAATTAAAAATTAATTTGGTTAAGAAATAAAAACTAAAAAATAATTATCATTTAAGGGTAAAAAATAATTATCATTTTAACTTTTAGGCAGGTTATATACATACGTATGTATGGTTGTTTTAATTTAATTTGTAAAAAATTATTTTTAAAATTATATAATTGATTATTATTTGCTATTATAAATTATTATTATATATATTTAATATTAGTCTCAATTTTATAAAATAAAATTTATATATATTAAAAATGATATATGTGAGTGTGTGAGTGTGGTGGATGAGAGAGAGAGAGAGAGAGAGAGAGAGAGAGAGAGAGAGAGAGAGAGAGAGAGAGAGAGAGAGAGAGAGAGTGTGTGTGTGTGTGTGTGAGAATGAAGAGTGAGTGATGGTTTTGTGCTGAAAACGTGTTTTACATTTTGGTTAAAAACGTGGTTATTATCCACGCTTTCTGTGGTCAACAGTAAAAGCGTGGTTCGTAACCATATTTTCTGAAGAAAAAAAAAATTACTTAAACGTGTGGTTTGTTACCACGCTTTTACGATTTTACAAATTTTCCACAGGAGGACCACAAAAACGGTAAAAGCGTGGTTTGTAACCACGTTTTAGCCTAATTTGGAAATTCCGTCCGAACTAGGCTTAGCTTGAGAAATAAGTTGTTATTTTGGCTTAGTTTGGGAAAAGGCCCCTGATCCATAAGCATGACTAATATACTTGTGAGGTGATAATTTAAAATGAAAAGAGAGATGAGAGAGAGGTGAACAAAATCAAATGTATTAATAAAAAGAAGTTGAAAACAAAAAATAAGAATAATTTAAAATGAAAACCCTAACCTTTTGAGGTGATCAGAGAAATTGAAAGAGAAGAATAGAAGAGGTTGTGGTGGTTGCTTAGGCGGAGGTTGTGATTGGATGAGAGCGAGGTGGTTTTGATCGCTTAATGGACAAGATTTTGGAGGATTCGAGTCGGTGGAGAGAGAGGGAGAGGATAGAGAAGACAATAGGGGAGAGAGATGGAACACAACCAACCTCTTTTTTTTCCCCCTTTTTCTCAGTTACAATTACGGCAAACTAATTAGACTTTACCCTACAACCTTAAATTTTAAAAAAATAAAGAAAAAAATAAAAACTCACTCTCGAAAATGATTTATAAATAAAAAATTTATGACATTTTTAAAATTGTAACTCATTCATTTTAATGGGTCTTTTAATGTAAAATAAATAGACACACTTATGTTATCTTATTCTGTATAATTTTTTTTAGTTATATATCATTATTTTTATCATTTTATTTATTGTTCGTATCACTTTATTATGACTAAAAAATAGGACAATTAACTCTTTCGTTTATTATTATTTGAGTGATAATATATAAATAGAAAATTTGTATAATAAATTCATATAAAATGACATGACATATTTGTGTTCATTCATTTCAAATAAAAAAAAGAAGAAGATAATTAAGGGAGCAGCTTGCCTCCAGTCCGAGATAGGACTGGACGGTGCTGTTGGGCCCGTGGGAGCCCACCACGGGTCTTGTTTTGATAACCATTCAATATGTAAAACTCGTCGAGTACTATGTAATTATAAAAAATCACGTTGATCAGATATCGATAGCTATGTGATCAAATCAATTTTGTATAAAAAAATGGATGGTGAGCAAATTAACGGTTGACAGAAAACGGATCGATGACATTGCTATCGCTATCCAATCAACGTGAATTTTTACAAACATATAGTACTCGATGAGATCTACACATTGAACAGTTTGGATTATCGAAACGGGACCCGTGGTGCCACGGGCCCAACAGTACCATTCAGTCCAATCTCGGACTGGAGGCAAGCTGCTCCCATAATGGGGGTGTTTGGTGGGCTTTTTTTAGCCAACTTATAACTTCTGACTTTTAAAAAGTTATTTTAGACTATTTGGTTAAACTTATTTCAAACAGCTTCTGATTCTAACAACTTATTTTAAGTCAAAAAAGCTGATTCTGAGAAGCTGCTCACCCCTTGCTTCTGATTATCAACTTCTGCTGTGGACATGTTAATTCACGGTTATACTCTTAAAATTTTTTATTTTTTATTTTTTTAAAAATAGAAAAAGACCCAAATAGACTATAAAATGTTATTTTTTTTTAATGAGAAATATAGACAAATAGTGAATAATAAAAAATAAAAATTAATTGAAAAAACTACTTCACAGCTTATTTAACAAACACTACTCAGCAACTTAAATCTATAATCCAACAGTTATACCAAACATATTAACAGCTTCTGATTAAAGTCATAATCTATAATCTGTTAAGCTACAATCTATAATCTGTTTTAACAGCTACACCAAACAGCACCAATTAAAGGGGCTTACGAATTTTAAAATGTTACTGTTACATAATTTTTATAAATTTTTTTTGCCTGTATTTTTTGTTCACAAATCATTTTTTTTATCTTCACATTTATGACAAAAATATTTTTTTTCTTTTATGATGTGTTTACGGTATGAATTTAGGTAGAGATTAGGAAAGGAAAATATAAAAAGTGTGTAAAATGTAGGTGAAACATAACTATATTTCATTCACATTTCATGTACATTTTCTGTTTCCAATTTTCTTTCCAAATCCATACTCTAACCACAACCTTACAAAAGTCTTATTTGAGAAGTTGACTATTTTATTTGGCTTTTTTTTGACTATTTTTAACATGACTAAAAAAATTGTGTTTAAAAAGTTGATTGGTTTTTTTTTTTTTAATTGCGAGAGAAAAAATGAAATGATTATGGATTAGATGTGATATTTTGCCTTATTGACTATTTTAATATATTTTGTCTTTTAAAAAACTGTTTTAGCTCTACACTCTCCCCAAACAAGGCTAATATAAAAGAGAATTGGGGCTTTCTCAATTTCACTTCTCAACTTGAGAAGATTATAGGATCCGTGAGGCTCATCATGAGTCTTATTTCGATTCTTCAAATGGTTCATTTTGTAAAATTCTCATGTATATAATTCATAAAAAAATTAAATCAATAATCGTAATTTTTTTTATTTTATGATATTTATTTTTCTAATGAGTTATTTTAAAAAATATACTGGTCATAATGCTCCTGACATTGTTCCCAAACTATTAGATAATTTCTGATTATTAAAGACCCAAAAAAATGAAATCATGTACAGTTTTTAAATTTAAATAAATAAAAATCTAAATAAGAAGCAAAAAATCTATTCTATAACCAGGTAATTTATTCTTTTCAAATAATGATGGTAATCAACAAATGGAACAAATAATAATTGGTTCAAAGTACAAATGATTTATAAATTGTGTTTTTGCTGCAACCTGTAGGAAGAGCAAAATAAGAATTTTAGGGATTGTTTAGGATGTTCTAAATAAGTATATTTTTTGAATTTTTAGACAAATAAATTAAGGAAAAAAAAGATGGTTGTTTGGGATATTTTTTAAATTTTTTATGAAAAAATATGTATTAAAATATTGTATAAAATAATAAAATTATCATTTTACCCCTATGTCCTATGCATTGTGACAGTGACTATTGAAGGCAGCAGTATGGAATGATTTGAATTGTGGGGGTGGGGCAGACATGCTTCATATTTATATATATAGGATGAGGCTTTTCTTTAGTCTTTCATCGGATTAGAGGGGTCTGTCACAGGTCTCATTTTAATAATTCGAACCGTTCAATATGTATAACTCGTTAAATACTATATGTTTTTAAAAAATCACATTGATCAGATATCAATAGTTATCTAATCAAATCAGTTTTATATATATGAAAAAAAATGGACAATTAAAATAAATGGCTGAAAAAAATCTGATTTGATCACTAGCTATCGATATCCGATCAATGTGATTTTTTACAGGCGTATAGTACTCGACGTGTTCTACACGCTGAACGGTTCCGATTATCAAAACGGGACCCGTGGTGGGCCCCACAGGCCGAACAACACCGTTTTTTGGTAAATTTTTTGTGCAGCCGATTAGGTAATTTGTACAATCTGGTTCAGACTGTATCATCATGTCAATTACTTTTTGGGTTGTACTTTTTTTTTTTTTTTTTTGTATAAATTTGTTTTTATATTTTTTTTAATAGTGATAACTTTTTAAATATTTTTTTTGACTTTTTGTATTTTTTTAATAATGCCAAACTAGGCCTTAGGCCTCGTTTGGCAAGAGGCTATTTTAGCCAATTAGTCAAAAAGTTACTAAATTAGCCAAAAAGCCAACAACCCATACCAAAAAGTCAAAGATTCTCTTTTCTCTCTACTTTTTGCACATCTTTTCGTAATTAGCCAAAAAGTTATCCCAAACATACAAGTTTTTTTTACCTACCTTTTTAGCCAAATAGCCAAAAAGTTACTAAATTAGCCTGTTCCCAAACGAGGCCTTAATGTTGAAGATACTACAGTGACTACCTTTATATTTGAAAAGTTGAATAAATAATTAATTAGGTCTCGTTTGGTAATTCATTGTTTTAGTTTAAAAGTTAAAAAATCACAAAAAAAAAAAAAAAAATCAATAACTTACACTAAAAAAATCAAAAAATTATTTTTTTTCTCTACTTTTACACATTTTTTTTTGTAAAAAATTAAAAAATTATTTTAAACATACTAATTTTTTTATTTCATATTTTAATCAAAAAATTTAAAAATTACCAAAATAAATTGTTATCCAACTAGGCCTTAGCAGTGGTTAGTGGTGATTTTTTTAACAGAAAGTTTGGCTTGCTTTACAAAGAAGGGTTGGGTTGGGTTGGGTTGGGTTGGATTTGGATTTGGGACTATTTTAACTAAAAAAAGATAAAGTAGATTTTTTTGTTTAACAAGACAAAATATCACATTTAATCCATAATTATTACATTGTTTCTCTCATAAAAAGTCAAAAAAGTTAAAAAATTATTCTAAATTTTTTTATCCCAAATTAAAATAGTCAAAAAATAAAAAATAAATAAATAAATAAATAAAATCGACCAACTCCCCAAATGAATTCTCTCACCACAAAGTGAAGAAAAGTCTTCCCAGCTCCTTCCCAGCTCCTTCCTCACCTCACACTGACCTCATTCTCCTTCTCATCTCTTCCATTGCAATTGTTCTTTCTCCATTTGATATTTCAAACCCCTCAGAAGAAGTTACAGAATTGATCTGCTTTTTGATTTTTTGCAACAAGGTATGAAAACTCGTTTTTATTTTATCACTTTACAATTGTCATTGTGTGAGATCTTGTCTGTATGATTTCAATTTTTTTTTTCCTGGTCTATGCTGTGCTTGAAGTTTATAAGCATTTTAAGAGCTTAATTTTGGTGATTTTTTAGAATTTAACCACGTCTATTATTATTCTTTGCTTATTTTTTCTCTTTTCTTTTAGATTTTTCTCGCAAAGCATCTTGGTTTCTCTCTGGCTTGAAAGGTAGTGTTAAATATATATATCATTTCTTTTTTCAAGGATATGCATCTTTGGTGTAGCTGTATATGCATATTTACTTTTATGCCTTTTTTTCCTTCATCTTCTGTTTTTTTTCCTCCTTTATCTGTACTTATCAGAATCTCAATCCAAATCTTATAACCTTACAATTTTACTATTCATTTGGACATAATAGATCTGGATGGTGTAAAATTTTTTTTACAAGTAAGATCTTTCAATTCTAATAGTTGGATCTCATAGAATCATGGAATCTTGATTCATATATGATTCCATCAATTCAAATTTTAATCCTTACAAGGAATTTTAGGAGGTAATTTATTGTTTTTTTTTTTTTTGGTATATTTTCAATCTTGATAGTTGGATCTCATAAGATCGTGGAATCCCAATCTGGATCTATCCTATTGATCTAATTTTTAATCCTTGTTTTGTATTATATGAGCTAATTTACTGTAAATTTTATGTTTGTATACTTTTGATCCTGATAGTTGAATCTCATAGGATCATGAAATCCCCGATCTAGATCCAATTCACCGATCTAATTTTTAATCATTGTTTTGTAATAGAAAGCTAATTTATTATAAATTTTACATTTGTTACTCAAATACCAATTTTATGTAGTCCAAATGAATAAAAAAATAAGCCAGATATTGAATGAAATAGACTAAAATAAACAAATTAGGAAAACACATTTAAATATTGAAGTAATATAAGAAATTAACTAGTCAAAAATATATATATATATATATATGTCTTACCAGGGGTTTAGAGAGAACAAAAGTTTTATCTTAAATTTTGAAGAGCCTATTTACGTCACCTAAGAAGTACATGTATGAATACGGATATGGATAGAAAATGATATGGGTATGAAATACGACAAAACTTATAAAAGTAGGATACAAGTACGGTTACTATTAGGATACGTTTGTAAAAAAAAATATTTTTTCAATTATTAGTAGTGAGTTACACAAGCTCAAGCATGTTAAAAGCTATATTGTAATTTTATAATGTAAAATATTAATATTTAAGAATTAGGAATTAATTTAAGTCACTAGCTAATTTATTTCTTCAATTTCAATAGGTTTTACTGATATTTTGTTTCAATATCAAGTCCAATATATATATATATATATCGCAATAATAGAACAATCCACAAGAATTTGTCCATGTGTTTTCCTTTTTACACTAGTCAAAAATGTGATAAGTAAGTTCACTTACTTATTTATTTATTAATATTTAATTCTACTATTATATTATTCACTTGTTAATTTTTACTTTGTATGTAGTTATATGGGACATACATGATACAATAAGAATATGCCAATTTAATAAATTATATTACTTTTAACTCATTATATTCTTCTTATCAAAGAAGTAAAGTATTGAAAAAATATTATTTTATTTATCTTCACAATTAAGGTATATTATAACGTTATGTAAGAAATGTTACAATTCTAATTCAATAAAAACAAATAATACAAGACTTAAGAGTATCTGATGCTTAAAAAATAAGTATCCAATATGTCCAAATTAATTAATTAAAAAGTAGCTAATATTTTTAATAAGGGTTGGTTTGGTATGCACTATAAAAGCCAAAAAGCCAAAAAATATACACTATTCACTAAAAAAAAATATTAAAAACATAATATCCACATAATAATACAAATAAAAAAAAATGCAATTAACAAGGTATGACATGATGGGCCCGTCAGTGACGAAAAAAAAAAAAGAAAATAAAATATTCATTAAATTGGATGGTAGAGCTGGACCCGTGGGGGCCCACCATGGGTCCCGTTTTGATAATCTGAACCGTTCAATATGTAGAACTCATCTAGTACTATATGCTTATAAAAAATCACGTCTATCGGATATCGCTAAATATATGATCAAATCAGTTTTGTATAAAAATGGATGGTGTTATAGTTAACAGTTAACAAAAAAACTAACACGATCAGATAGCTATCAATATCTAATCAACGTGATTTTTTACAAGCATATAGTACTCGACAAGTTCTACACATTGAACGGTTCCGATTAGTAAAACGGGACCCGTGGTGGGCCTCCATGGGCCGAACAGAACCGACCAATTTATGCCTGAAAAGTAGAGAATCAATCTCCTACACACCCTCTACAGCGCTGCGTCCAACTGTACGGCCTACGCTATTACTTTATTTCCCTATACACTTATTTATATAATTTTTTAATATATATTTTTTTATAAAAAGTCAAAAAATTAACCCAAGCATTCATATTTTTTTCTTTAATTTTTAATCAAAAAAATAAAAAATACACTTATTTAATACACTATATTTGGGAGTATTGATACAAACACATCTCTTTTTAAAAATGTCTGTGCTTCATCGTTCATGTACACACGTCACCAGGTACATCATATAGTATATAAATAAAGTAGTGCTTTTCGTAAGTGAAAAATCTAGAAATCCCCTAGATGTTGATTTGTGATTATGTATCAATTTTAAGCAGAATATAACAATCCCAATCAAACAATCAAGACAAAGAGACACAATGATTTAACGTGGAAAAAACCACAATTGGACACCTCCAACTGTGATAAAAAAACCACGGGCAACAGCCACAAAACAATCCACTAAGAAGAATTAAAGGAATTACACAGGTATACTCTCAATTACCTAGCGAATCCACAACGCCTAATTGAACCAACCTTTATGTGCCTCTTCCAACCCCATCTTCACCACGGAATTGTCTTTCTGATGAGCCACTCCGGATTCCACCAAAGCTTCAGGCTCGAATTCTTCAGAATCCACAACTGAAGAATAACTCTATCTTCTGTGTATAACAAACAAACCTTTGATGTACTCTCTTTAGATCATGAGTTGAATACTCAATAATAACATCAAAGAAAACTCCCAAAGTATCCCCAGATATAAACCCTAGAACCCAAAAAGAAGATCTGGAGAAGTTCTCCTAAAAATCTAACCCAACACGCGAATTTATACAATCTGTCCCGCGATCTCCGCTCGAGCTCAACACAGCCCGCTCGAGCGGACTGACCAAAAACTGCGTGCGAACAAACTAAGATGCGCTCGAGCGTAGGAGAATCCGCTCGAGCGTAAAATCACACCTTCCAGTATTTTTACAAGCGACTGCAGAGATGCTGAGAGCTTCCAATCCACGCTCGAGCGCCCCTTTCCCCGCTCGAGCGGGAAGGCCAAAAATGGAAAAACTGGAAAAAATATAATATGATCGGACATGCAACTTTGAATGCATTTTTGCATTTTGCTTCGGGGGCGCTGCCCCTCAACCCCGCCGTGGTGCTGCCCCGGACCCGCCAAGGGGCGCTGCCCCCTGGACCCCCGCGAGCTGACCGGGCAGCTCGATCCCCGTTATAATCAGCGAAGTGGCAATCTTGAAAGCTTTATCATCACAAACTTCTCTGAAAGGCTTGATTCGGGTTGGATTCGCATCTAAACACTCAAAGACTCACTGAAATAAAAATGCGAATAAAATTACAACTCAAAGGAGTTTTGTCAAACGGGTTTGCCAAGAAATAAAACCTAACAGTAAGTATAATCAAGCAATGCGCCATGTGTCAAGTTAAGAATGGCACATATTATTATTATTATTATTATTATTATTATATTTTATGCATTTCCTTGTATTTTGTGTCTTTTTACACTTCGTTTGGGAAGCACGAGTTGGAGTTTTTTTTTGACTATTTTAGTCACAAAAAATAAAATAAGTTTTTTAATCCAATAAGATAAAAATCACATCTAACCTATAATTATTACATTATTTCTCTCACAAAAAAGTTAAAAAAGTTAAAAGTTCTTCTCAAATTAGGTTTTTTAGCTCCAGGCTAAAATAACAAAAAAAAAAAAAAAAAAAATCCAAATAGCCAACTCACTTATCAAATGAAGGCATTGCATTCTCTCTATCTTAGCATTGATTTTTTTTCTTTTTAATGTGAAAATGAAAAAGATGAAGAGTCTCTAATAAACCCTACATATATATCCTTTAAATATGGAAGATTGAAGGAATATTAGTAATGCTAGAGATTCTAAACAATCTACCAATGTGAGAAGTTTGATAACATATTTGGTAGATTATTTAGAGTTTCTAATATTTTCCAAGGAGTATACGTATTATGTTAGGTGATTATTGAGTATTCTTGGAACACGATCACGTGATACTCCATGATATTATAATTGGTGAAGAAAGTGGAATATTATAATTTTGTGTTGAGTGATTGAGGAATATGAAAGAACATAATAATGATGATTGATAAAGGAATATAAATGTGTAGTACTCCGGGAGTACATTTTTCTATATTTCCTGAGCATTTTATAAATCAAGTGGTATTTCATGTACCATAGATAATGGGCATTTATTAGTTACTTTTTTCATTGTTGCTTTCTATCAAGATTATCTCTCGCATTGCAGCTCTTTCAATCATTTTCTAAGGCTATTAAAAGGTTAGCTAATTTTTATATCTCTTGGTAAAGATGAAAATTTTTATTTGCCATCTTGAGTAACAGAATGAATGGGCCATATACAATGATGTTTCCTCTTTCGTTTGCCTGATTATTTTCTTTTTTCAATTATTTTTTGTACAAGAGAAAAACTCAAAATTAGATTATAAACCTCGGTACAAACTTGTACTGTAGATACATTCCTCAAGTTCAAGCTCATATTCCTCGAGTAGAAGCTCAAATTTTTTTAAAATTATTATTTAGTAACAATTGTTTTTTTCATGAATTACAATTCTATCATTATTTACATATATAAGTCAAATATTCAAAATACATTGTGTTTAGTAACGTTTACGTTTTCAGTTTATATTTACAAAAATTTTATAAACTGGTTTTTGTTTATTTTTTGTTTATTTTTAGAAAAACATAAACTACAAACGTGTTTGGTAATTGATAAATGTTTAAAAAATTTTAAAAATATAAAAAAGAGTGAAAAATGGCAAGTGGCGGCGAAAGACGGTGGTGGAAAGTGGTGACGATGGGTGATGGGTAGCTGGTGGTGGGTGACGGTAGCAGGTGGGTGGGTGATGGTGACGGGTGGTAGCGAGTGGGTGGGGGTGGGGGTGGTGGTGGCGGTGGCAGTGGCGGATGGTGGGTGGTGGTGGCAGGTGGGTGGCGGATGGCGGGTGGTGGTGGGTAGGTTGTGGTGGCGGGTAGATGGCAGGTGGTGGTAGTGGATGGGTGGGTGACGGTGGCGGGTGGCAGGTGGCGGGTAGTGGGTGGTGGCGAGTGGGTGGTGGTGGTGGTGGCGGATGGCGGATGGCTGGCGGTGGCGGGTGGGTGGTGACGGTGGTTGGGTGGGTAACGGTGGCGGGTGGTGAGTGGTAGCGAGTAGGTAGTGGTGGCGGCGGCGGCGGCGGGTGGTGGTGACAAATGTGTGGTGGATGGCGGGTGGTAGTGGGTAGGTGGCGGGTGGTGGTGGGTGGGTGAGTGGGTGGGTGACGATGGCGGGTGGTAGGTGGTAGCGAGTGGGTGGTGGTGAGTAGTGGTGGTAGGTAGGTGGCGGGTGGGTGATGGTGGTGGTGGTGGTGGGTGGTTGGTGGTGGTGGTGGTGGGTAGTGGTGGCAGGTGGGTGATGAGTGGTGATGGCAAGTAGGTGGCGGGTGGTGGTGGCGGGCGGTGGATGGTAGTGGCGGGTGGTGGATGGCAGGTGGGTGGTGGTGGTGGTGGTGGCAAGGGGTGGGTGGTGATGGTGGCGAGTGGGTGGCAGGTGGGTGGTGGTGGCGGGTGGTGGCAGGTGGGTGGTGACAGGTGTTGGTGGGGGTTGGTGGAAAATGGCGGCGGGTGGTGGGTAGTGGTGGCGGAAGACGGTGGTGGAAAATGGTGGCGGGTGGTGGCTAGTGTTGGGTGGTAAAAAAAAAAAAAACTGAAAACTCAAAATGGAAACACATTTTTTGTGTTTTCATTTTTTGGCCAAATTTATAAACTGAGACCACTGATTTATAAATCAAAAATTTTACCAAACAAGTTTTTATTTAAGTTTTTAAAATTTTTGTAAATATAAACAGAAAATTGAAAACGTAAGTGTTACCAAACAGCACCATGTAGTTTTTATTGCTCATCAAACAAGAAATTATTGTGCCTCCTTAAACAAAAATTACAAATGATTGGTAGTTGAAAATTTTTATAATTCCAAATTTAAACTCTATTACATCACACAAGACTTTTTTTTTCTTTTTTTCTTTTTTTCTTTTATGTGGTACATTACTAATGTATTTAAATCTTGTCCCTTATTAAACTACATTCCTCAAAGAGTTTTTTGGTATTGTATTTGTTCTTATTAAAATACACATCCTAATTTCATACCATAGTAAGTGGACCATAATTGAATTCTCTTTTAGGGTGCAAAATATATTTTATGATGGTGATGTAAGATAGTATCTTTATAAGTAATGCTACGCATCATGAAAAGAATATCATGAAAAGTTTCATGAAAATAATCAAAGGGTGATTGTATAACATACAATAAAGCATTACAAACACTATAAACTAATCCAATGGTGGAGATTCTTCATGAAGACTTTTCATGATACTTCTTTCATGATACCTAGTATTATTGTTTATCTTATTCACACAAATAGGTAATCTCATAATTTGTTTATACTTAATTGTGAGTTAGGAAGACATATAAACAAATTGGATTCTTCTTCTCGGAAAAAAAGGATAAACTACTAATAGGTCATAATAGTTGGATTTAATTCTTATCAAGTACTATTGAAAATAAGTTCTAGTAAAATCGTCGCTAAAAATAATTTTTTTGCGACGATTTTTTGTATGTCCTTAAAAATTGATAATTAACGACTTTTTTTTGGCCACAATTTTTATAAATTGTTGTTAAATTTACAATTAGTTACGTTTTTTTGTGATGAATTTTTCAAACTGTCGCTGAAAGTTAAAAATTAGTGACTTTTTTTGTAATGGTCTTTTTAAACTGTCGCTAAAACTTATAATTAGTAACATTTTTTATGATAATTTTAAACTGTCGCTAAAAATTAACAATTAATGATATTTTTTAATAATATTTTATGAAAAATGTCATTAATTATAATAAGCCCTATTGGATAATAAGTCCATCTATTCAGACCAACATATAAATCCTCCGAAAAGAAACACATCAATTGCCAAGTTTGAATACTTATTGTCAACAACAAAATAATATTAATAAAAAAATGTATGTGTTTTTATATAAATATGGAGCCATTTGTTTGTAATTTTGATTAAAGTTGTTATAAACTGATAAGATTGTTTTAATTTTCAACATGCATGCATTCTGCAACTTAAAAATTATTGTATAAATATTACAAAATTATATTTACATAAAATTTAAATTTAAATTGAACCCATGCATTGCACAAGTAGAAAACTAGTTAATGTATTATTGTGGAGTGCAAAGTGTTTTGTTATAGAACTTTTCGGCTTTGTTTGATTTGTCTCTTGAAATATAATTTTTGAGAAAAAAAAGTTAAAAATTTTGTTTAGTTGAAAATTTTTTTAAAAAAAATCCAAAATCAATTTTCTCTTTACTATATATCAATTAATCACTTTTTTCTCCCTCCTCTTTTCTTCTCTCATATCCTACACATCAATCAATCACTTTTTCTCTCACACCCATCTATTTAACTACAAAAAAAAAAAAAAATTAAATCATTTCAAACTACAAAACTCTAAAATTATTTTCAAAACATACAACCAAAAAAAAAAAATTTTTTTGTACTCTTTCCAAAAAATTATTTTTCAAACTTGTTTCACAAATACAAACCAAACGTGGCATTCATCTTCTTTTTTAAAGAAATGTAACACTTTTATTATTGAGTTTTCTAGTATAATGTTAAAAAAAAATAAACCTTTGCTACGCACGGAGTGAAAATTTTGTATTTTTTAAATATAAAATTTTATAAAATAAAAATAATTCATCATATTTATTTAAACTCTAGAAAGCAATTTCTATTGAAACAAAAAATAGTTAAATAGTTTTAAACTAACTATTAAAACTAACCATATGCATGCACCACAAATTGGTGTAATTTTACCACAAGATTTCGTAACATTAGCCATAAAATGCACTAACTTGTCACAAATTGGTATAATAAAAAATGTCATAACTAAACCACAAACTTTTATTACATGAATCACAAAATTATGGACATTTTGTTAGGCTACTTTGTAGTGAGATTACGTATTTTGTCGTTCATATTACGAAATTTTATAATAAAAATTATACCAATTTATAATAGGGTACTTATGGTATGCGCCCTTAAGGGATGCACACCATAATTCTTCCAGTGTAAGATAGCCAATTGTCTTTTATTTTTAATTGAATTACTTGTGAAACTTTATAAGTATAAGAACATTAGTAATATTTTAAATTATTACATAGGTTCATTAAAAGTGAATAATATGTTTAATTAAAAATAGTCTGGTATAATTTTTTATTAAGCTAATTGAAGTAATATTTTAATAATTATTTAATTTCTCAAAGAAAAATGATATAGAAATCTATTTCATAAACTTACTTTCTAAACTTAATGATGTCTAAATAAGATGACCAATCATCTGCGAGAATCTTCCTTAATATTAAGGGTAAATTACACTTTATTCCCTTCAACTATTGTCATTATCACTTTAGTCCCCTCAACTAAAAATTTTAACAACTAGCCTCCCTCATCTACTATTTTTTTTTTTCTTTTCAATATGGACCTTTATGACTAAAAATACCCTTTCATCAATAGGATAAATTACACTTTACCGCATGAATTACCACCCAATATCACTTTACCCCTTGACCTATCACCCAATATTACTTTCAGTTTGGTTTTTTCATTCCATCACTAAATTAATTTTTAGTTCTAAAAAAATTTTAAAAATTTGAAAACCAAACTTGTGGCATTTGAACAGATAGACAAATAGTTAAGTTTTTGAACAGATAGTTGTCCTTTTGGATAAATAATGTCATTTTGACCTAAAAAGATCAAAGTTTTAGCCAATAAACAGTTTCAAAGATAGACCTCTCCCGCTAGAGTGACCAAAGTAAATCACTTAAGTTTATTTTTTAATTTAAAATTAATTAATACAAATGTATTTGCCAAATTATTGTGTGTACAATTTATTTATTTATTTATTTTGGATGGCTAAGAAAAGTCGTATGTCTTCTATATCTATCTATCTTCTATATTATTATAAAGTGAAGGCTGGTGTTGTTGACATATTTATTTGTGTTTCATATTTTAGTTTATCCCAGATTTTCCCAAAACACTCTTATATTTAGGGGTGATTTGAGATGATTTATATAAGTGCATTTTTTGATTTTTTATGAAATATGGGTTGGGTATGGGTTGGGTTTGAAATGATGTGGTAGAGAAGTGATGTGACTTAAATAAGAAGATGTGACTTAAATAGGATAGTGACTTTTTGACTTTTTAACTTTTTTAGGTAATGGCTTTTTGACTTTTTTAGGTTAGTGAATTTTGTAATGGTGTTGTTGACATCCAAAATACCCTATACTATTATAAAGTGGAGGTTGATGGTGTTGATATGTTTGTGTCTCATATTTTGGGTTTTCCCGAATTTTTCCAAAATACTCTTATATTTGGTGAATTTTGTAATGGTGTTATTGGCATCCAAAATATCCTTATATTTGGTGAATTTTGCAAGAATTATGTAAAGAGGAGGAATTGCCTCAAACCCATGACTATAGGTTTAATAATGAAAGCTTTTACTATTTGAACAATATATACTACATGTATATTTTTCTTTGTTATTATTATTATTATTTTTTATTTTTTTTGAGTTACACACACATTGTGGGTGCGGACCTTTACGACTGCTAGTACTATTATAAAGTGAAGGTTGCTGATAGTGTTAACACATTTATGTCTCATATTTTGAATTTTTTCAAAATAACTATTATAAATTGAAGTTTTCTGGTGATGTTGACACATTTGTGCCTCATATTTTGGATTTTTCCAAAATACCCCAATATTTGTATTGTCTCACTATTATAAAGTGAGGCTGCTTGTTGGTGCTATTGTGTTGACACATTTGTGTCTCCTATTGTCATATTTTGGGTTTATGTCTCGTTTATTTTGTAAAAATTAGGTATAGAGGAGAAAGGGTCTCGAACCCATAATCATAAGTTTAGTAAAGAAACTTTTACCACTTGAGCAACCCATACTTAATGTGTATATGTTTTTTGTTATTATTCTTATAATATTATTTTTTTTTTAGCTGCACACGCATGTTATATGCATATTTTTCTTTGCTATTATTTTTGATAATATTATTATTATTTTTTTGAGTTGTATATACACCGCGTGTGCGGATTGCATGTATATCTATATTGACTCTTACCTTGTTTTCCACAGCATTTAGCATATGTTTCTGAAACAGCATATGTTTCTGAAACAGCATAGTGAGCTTCGGAAAATTATTCAATACTCCTTAAGCATTTCTATGTGGTGCTCCAAATGAATAGTTATTGGTCTAAATCATGGGATCCACTACTTTTGTATTAGAGTTTTAGGAGACAAAGTGTTAATCTATTAATGGAATAGTTTTTGCTCTGCTTTTTTTTTATTATTTTAAGCTTGGTCATCAAATTTTTTTTTTTTGGAAAAGATGTTAAAAGAGTGTTAGAATTTGGCCAGAAATTGTACAAACATCACATCGATTTTTCAATTTTTTTAATCTCTCGCATTATATAAATTATTTATTTTGATGTTATTTACGATTTAATAAAAAAAAATGTAAACAAATTTGAATTTTTTTAAATTAATTAACTTAACTGCACTTTAAAAAAAAAAACCTCAAATTTATGTGCAACTTGGGCAACTAGGTCGATTTGCACTAACTTAATTAGGTCGAGCTTGGGCAGATAAACTCTGGCATAGATCTTATTCTTGTTTGTGTTTCAAATCATCCACTCACCTAAAATTTACAATCAATGTCATAACAGAAACTCTTGAACACCATAAATGCTGGTTCATTGTTACTTGCTATCTATTTAGCACGATCACTATTTTGTCAGCAATTCAAAGACTGATTTTTGATTGTTTGGAGGTGAATGTGAAGTTAGTTTGCATAATTAGCATGTTTTTCTTCTCGTGCTTTTGTAAATCAAATTTGAAATTGCTTTCTAATAACCATTAGAATCAATATTGAAGTTTTCTTTAGAATATTTCCTTTTAACTACAATCCTCTTCCGTATTTGCAGAAATAGGCCACACCATGGAAAACATTCGTTCAACCATTGAAATTGGGAAGAATTTGTGTGATTTAACTGGACCATGGGTTGGATATCACAATAACCTTGATACTAACATGGAAACTCTCAAAAGGAAGACAGAGCAATTGAACGGCCGAAACAATGACATAAATGTAGAAGTGAATTATGCAGAGCAGCGATCAAGGAAAAAACGAAGGGTTGAAGTTAAACATTGGCAAGAATATGTGCGAAGGATAACAGCTGATGTCCAAACTTTGGAAAGACGAGAGCAAGAAGTACGAGGATTGAAGAATGCCTTAAAACGTGCACAGTTGGGAAAGCGTGTAGTGGACAAGATTGAAGAGGTGGGAAAACTGTATGAAAATGGTGAATTTTCTAATGGTTTGCTGATTAATGATCTAACTTGTGGGCACACCATACCGACAGCAGAATCTTTGGCTGAACCAACAAGTGTAAGGAACGGGGAGAAAATTTGGAATTTTTTGATGGATGATGCGGTTAGAAAAATCGGCGTTCACGGAATGGGGGGAGTTGGCAAAACAACCATCATGAAAAGCATCAACAATCAACTTTTTTTCGGAACTTCTACCTTTAGTGATGTTATTTGGGTCACAGTATCTAAAGCATTGGACATCAAAAATCTACAAAGGCAGATAGCTAAAAAACTGAATATTGATCTTTCCGATAATGAGGATGAATTACGTTCAGCGTCAGAAATACATAACATGCTTTCCCAAAAGAAGAGGTATGTGTTCATCTTAGACGATCTTTGGAAAGAATTTCCTCTGGAGAAGATGGGTATTCCGGAACCAACCAGAGATAACGGATGTAAGCTAGTGTTGACTACACGATCATTAGACGTCTGTACAAAGATGAATTGCAGACCTGTTGAAATGGAGCTTCTCACAGAAGAGGAAGCACTGAATCTGTTTATGAATAATGTTAAAGATCATCAGACAATGCTTACAACCGAGGTGGAAGAAATTGCAAAAGAAGTTGCCAAAAAATGTGCGCGTCTGCCCCTTGCAATTGTTGTTATGGCTGGATGTATGAGAGGAGTGAATGACATTCGAGAGTGGAGAAATGCGAGAAATGTACAATGGCTCCTGGACAAAGAAGGGTTATTTGAGCAACTAAAATTTAGTTATAGTCGGCTAAAAGATGAACAGGAACGACATTGTTTCTTGTATTGTGCATTGTATCCAGAAGACTATGACATCGATAGGGAAGAACTGATAGAGTATTGGATTGCTGAGGGACTAATAAGTGAGATGAACAGTATAGAAGCAATGTTCGACGAAGGTCACTCTATATTGAATAAACTCATTAAAACCTGCTTGTTGGTAAAAAGTATAATATATGGCAGAGAATGCTTGAAGATGCATGATTTGATAAGAGATATGGCTCTCAAAATAACATCAGCTAGTCCTCGATTCATGGTCCGAGCTGGTGAGGGATTAAAAAGAGTTCCAAATAAAGACTGGTCTGAGGATCTTGAGAGGGTTTCCTTAATGTGGAACCATATTGAAGAACTTCCTTCTGAACCACCCAGTTGCCCTCGCCTCATCACCTTCCTATTTCAAGGCAATATTTCAAAAGAACTTCGGATTCAAAATTCCTTCTTTTTGTATATGCCTCGTCTCAAGGTGTTGGATTTGTCCAACACTAACATAGAGTCTTTGCCAGATTCCATCTCCATGTTGGAGAATTTGCATCAACTGTTACTATGTGGTTGTTGTCAACTAAAAAATATGCCGTCACTGGAGAAACTGAAGGCGTTGGAACATTTTGAACTAACTGAGAGTCAGATTGAAAAAGTACCCCAAGGTATAGGAGAATTGGTTAATCTCAGAAAGCTTGGACTCCTTGATAATCGCTACCTAAAATATGTGCCGTCACTGGAGAAACTGAAGGCGTTGGAACATTTTGAACTAACTTGGAGTCAGATTTTAGAAGCACCCCAAGGTATAGAAGAATTGGTTAATCTCAGAAAGCTTAGACTCCGGGAGAATCACAACCTAAAATATGTGCCGTCACTGGAGAAACTGAAGGCGTTGGAACATTTTGAACTAACTCGGAGTCATATTGAACAGTTTGAGCTGTTTCATAGTCAGATTGAAGAAGTACCCCAAGGTATAGAAGAATTGGTTAATCTCAGAAAGCTTAAACTCTCGGGTTACAAGCTAGGAATGTCTCCTTGCCGGAAGTTATGCAGACTCACACAACTCCATTACCTTGTAATTCAGGGAACAAAAGTAAAATTTTCGGCAGAAGAGCTGTTGTGCTTGAAGCAATTAAAAGTTCTCAAAGCTCAGTTTCACAATGTGCAAGAGCTTACCAAGTATGTGAAATCTGCGCAATGCAAAAGTTTGGAAAAGTACAGCCTTAAGGTGGGAATTGTTGATGAAAGTAACTTTGACACTGAAAAAGAGGAACTCACTTGTGAGTACGACACTAAATCTTTATCAAGTACTGGAGTAGATGCCGTAGTGCTCCCTAGCGACATAGTGGAGTTGTACGTTAAAAGATGGCACAACCACATTAGCTTATCAGATATTCAGTCGTTAAGGGATGCAAGAGGTTTAGGAACATTTATAATCGAAGAGTGTGATGGGCTTGAATCCATCTTTTCATCACCATCATCATCATCATCATCATCATCATCATCATCATCATGCTTTTCAGAAGACTACCACATCCCGCTAACAACGATTAAGGAATTAACGTTTTGGAATTTACCCAATTTTAGGGTACTCTTTGACAGAGTTGTTCCACCACACAACATTTCATTTAACCTTAAGACATTGGTGTTGTGCCAATGTCCGAAAATAGAGAATATTTTCTTTGCCCTGTTGTTGCACAACTTCCCAAACCTTGAGAAACTTGGAGTGCAGGACTGCAAGAATGTGGAGGAGATAATAGAAGTAGAGACGAGTGATCGAGGGGGGCATCGGGAAGATGATGGCGACACAATCACACTCCCAAATTTAAAGGAATTACGTCTACAAAACCTACCAAGGCTGGAAAGCATATATAAGGGCACAATGGTCTGTGAATCTCTGCAAGAAATTTCGATATGGAATTGTCCCATGTTAAGGAGATTGCCTATTTCTTTGCACAAGAATGAGGATGGTGAGCAAGCAACTGCACCACCTGCTCTTCAATTCATTTCTGGAGAAGAAGAATGGTGGGAATCTCTGGAATGGGATAATCCCCTCACCAAAACCACTCTTCAACCTTTCTACTCCAGCCACTGCAGCCGCTACTACTCAGGTAATATCATAACATCATGTTAGATTTTTTTAACGGTAAAAATTGATGTAGTTCTTATACTTTTAGTTTTTTTTATTATTATTATTTTAGTCTTCGTCATTTTAATTGATTTGATTTTAAGCTTGAATTTATAATTTTGTTTTAATTTGGTCTAATTAATTACAATTCTTAATATTTTTTTTTATAAAAAATACGCATATAAATGGCATGTGTCGTATTTTTAATAATAAAATTATAAGCTTACTCAACTCAGTGATTATTTTTCTTTAAAAATACTAACGGGATTATCAATTGAACTGAATTAATACAAAATTTTAAATCAATTAAACTAATTGAAAATGTAAGGACTAAAATGACACAAATAGCAAAATGTATTTGCCCTTTTCTTAAATATGGCAAACTGTATTTAAATAAAAATGCCTACAAAATTTTAAATTAGCCCTACATGTAGCCAAGTCACCGCAACACATTGCATTAACTATTTATTTATGATTTGTGACACCAAACTTAATTTCATGAAGGTTTCGAACAGCTAAGCTCGAATTAATATTGTTACTTCCATACATGTTTTGGATGTAACAAAATACCAGTAGCAGACAGACACATACGATTGCCAATTATCATTGTTGATTACTATAACTTTATTTTTCAAACAAAAAATAAATAAATAAATAAAAATACTACTTCGCATGACCCCTAAAAACATTGGTGATTACTCAAAAAAATCTTTGTTAAAACTAGGGTTCAATTTCGGTTGGCCTAATATGAGCAACCCTGGTCTAATTTGAAATTTTTTAGAATTTAGACCATGATTTTAAATTTGGTCAAGGTTTGAGCTAAATTTTACGGCCTAATTAAATTTGAATAAGGCTTAAGTTTCACAACCCAATCAACCCGAATTATATTATTAATATATAAATATATATATATATATATATAAAATAAATTTGAATATTATAAGTTATTTATTATTTTCTCACTGTTAGATTAAATCATATTGCTTTTGTGAAAGATCTACCATTATATTATTTCTGAATATGTATTGACAAACACTCAGCACACAAAAGTTCAAGGGTACACATGCACACATATAGATCTGGATTCCCTCCAATACAGGATTTAGATTAGAAGATGTTGTTTGGGCTCATGAGATTAATTACGAGTCCCATTTTTATAATTCAAATAATTTATTTTGTCAGACTTTTCGTATCATCCACACAAAAAATTACGTTAATTCGATAATTGTGGACTATTCAATTTAAGCATTTGTTTCCAAAAATAAAAAATAAAAAATTAAACAATAAGTATATTTTTAAAAATAAATCATTCATTTTTTTAGTTATAAACGTGATAAATTGAATAGACTATGAATATCAGATCGATCTAATTCTTTTATGTAGATATGGTATATACGAAGAATCCTATAAAATAAATAATTTGAATTATCAAAATAAAACTATGGTGGTGACCACATCTAGTCTATATTATGAACTGGAGGAAATCTTGGTCTCACATATAGGACATTGTTATGTAAGATTAGATTTTGTAAATTTTCTAATAAAACACGCTTAAAGTTGTACAGATTCTTGTACGAATAATTTTCAACAATCTTATAATGAAATGTGAGAAAATGAAGTTAAATACAAAAATAATAATAAACTCAATTTGCTGGATACAAAATCTGTAAAAATAATTTTTTGCGACAAGTAAATTTTTTTTTTTGTTTTTTTGTTTATATAAAAGGATTACCAATATTAATGTGCCAGTAATACAAACAATCACATATCATCACTCAACAGAGAAAAAAGACTAGAAGTTGAAAAAGCATTTTAAATACACTTCAAAATTTCTAAAACCAATTAAAAAAACCTTAATCAATCTTTTTTGGAGTTGAATGGAAAAATTATATAAAGGGCGTTCAAAACAGTGATGCTCAAACAAGAACATAAAAATAAATGATAAATTATATTTATGTTATTTTAAGTATGCATTTTGTGTCACTGTGTCAAGTTTTAATTTTGTCAATTTCATTATTAAAATTTTAATTTATATTAATTTGGTCTTGTTTAAACTCATAGCTTAAATAGTTAATGGAATAATAATAAAATATACATTTGACTTTGGTTCTTAAAGTTTTTTTAATTTTGTTAGTTTGTTTTTGAAACATTTATGAAAAAAATAAAAATAACTTGTAATATTGAGAGACAAAATTAGCAAAATTGGAACTTTAAAATTTCGTTAATGATTTAAACAATAGTTTAAAATTAGACTAATTTGATAATTTGTAAAGAGAAATTAACAAAATTAAAATTTAAAAGACTAAAGTGATATGAAAGATAAGAAATGATGAAAAAGAAAACTTGCATGATTTCACAGAATTATTTGAGAGTCTGTTGGGATTAGAGTGGTTGTTTGGTATTAGACTAATTTGGTTGGGCTTAAAGATGACACTCACTTGTTAGGTTTTTGATTAATTGATTTTATGCAAAAAGGGAAAAATACCACAAGAACAACATGATCTATACTTGTTTATTTTGACAATCATACGAAGGTAGAAACAATTGTTCTTCCCTTGTTATACTTATTTTTCCCAAAACTAGTCAGTCTGGAAAGAGGTATGGCAGTACTTAACTTTATTATAAAAAATTTAGGTACACAGAAACTAACCACATAAAATATACAGAACATTCACATTAGTGTAGATTCAATAATTTATGGGCCCCGCATATGTAAATATTTTGTGTAATTTATTTATGATGATTTTTACATACATAGAACCACTATTATTTTTATAATCTTGTTGAATCCTTGTTTACAGCTTTCGATTTATGGACTCTTGAGTGTGGATTCATTTCACTAGAGGTAAGTCATCGCATACCCCACGTCTAGAATTTCTTTTAACTGCATATTTTGGTTTGAAAATGTTTAAACATTGAGTAATGAAATCACTTCTTAGTTATGGATACAATCTCTTCAAAGACAAGTTAAGGTTGCATACATTTTGTCCTCTTTAGATTCTATTTTAGTCGGAGTCTTATGTCCCGAGTTGTTTTTATTTTTTATTTCTATAGAAATATTTTATAAGATCATTGTGGATTCATGTACTTTATGAAGGGCATGAATTTTGTTTGACAATAATGTGAACCCAAAGCAAATGGGAGTTAAATGTTGACACATAAGCTCCTTTCTTTTGATTTTTGACCACGGAGCTAAATGTGGTTTTGGCTTTTGTCACTCGTTACTGTGGTTGCTAAAACATGAGTTTGTGTTTATCAAACCCGTTGAGTTTTGGATTGATTGAATTGAATTATTGAATTTGTTGATATATCGAATAGTAACACCATGTTTGGATCATAGGGTAAGAGAAAAAAAAAATATTGTGGTCTCTCCCATTTAGTTGAGTAAAGAAAAAAGACATGTTTTCTCACTATCGTATTTAGATTGGTAAGAAAGCAAATCATGTGAGAGAGAAATTTGAGTGAAATATCTTTTTATTCTTTTGTATTTTAAGGGGTAATCTTGGTATTGTAAATATTTTACAACCAATCAACTTGTTTTTCACCAAATCTCACAACTTTCAGTAAGAAATCAAAGAGTCAAGATACTTCTCCTTCTCACTATTTCTCACACTTTGTCTCCATTTTTCACCTACATAACCCTTTGAACAAATGATCTTTTCTCACCAAAACTATATGATCCAAACGAACTGTAATCCTACGAGTTATAAAATTCTATGATTATGGAACTCACCTTATCGGAATGATTTTATGTTAACTATTAACCGAAGTACACAACATTTTCTTTACACTCCTGAATCACAAAAAATTATGCTGTTTAATTTTATTAATTGAAATTATTCTTTTTTTGTATAATTGATTCAGTTGTTACAGTAGTTAATTATTGAGCTATCAAACTGATCGTCTTCCTTTGATTACAGATCTAGAAGAATAGTGTGGTGGAAGCAGCGGAAGTTATTATTGGGATATAGTGCTACAAGTAGAAGTTATTTTGAATTGTTTTGTTGCGACATTGATTTAAATTATAGAACTCTTGTTCGCTTTGATGGAGGCAATTAATCTTTGAAATATTCAGATTATGGAACTCTAGGTTTGGCATGCTCTAAACATTAAACTAGCTAAACTGAATTTGTGGATTGTTGTTGAAACTTTTGGTATCGTGAATTAAAAAATTACTGATTGTGATCTTATCTCCTGATTGCCATGATTATTTTGTGGAATGAAATTGAATTGAGTTTTTCACCATCTCTTTTCTGCATGCTCACAGGGTGTTGTAAGTCTTATAGGTGTGTGACATTGTCACATGCCTATATTGGTTGGCTTTGAGGCGTGACATTCTTTCTTTGTATTTCAATGTTGTATCGTTATTTTTTGACTTGATGCAGGAAAGGCAACGGAAAGGAACCGTTATCATTAATTATGTGAAAGAGCTTACAAACATCAATCTCTAATTCAGACCATTAAGATTGGTTTGTTTGAAAGAAGAAGCACAAGACAAGAGAGTTGATGACTATTAGTCGCGAAGCTGCTCTAAAAATGGTCTCTCCTATGTGTTCGCATCAAAATACTTGTCTTGTCAATATCAGTAGTGACTTAGTTGCTTGCCCTTAAGTAGATTGCCTATTGCTTTGTACATGAATGAGGATGGTGAGCAAGCATCTGCACCACCTGCTCTTCAGCACATTTATGGAGAGTGTAAATGGTGGGAATCTCTGGAATGAGACGATCTCCATACCAAAACCTCTGCCTTTCTTCTCCAATAGCTACCCAGGTATTTGTACTTATTTTGTTCATCAAATTTGGGTGAAAATTTGATGAAAAGCTTGATCTCATGTAGAACACTCCAATTCATACTCTATCTTTTTTTGGATAAAATATTTTTGAAAGATTCTAAACTTACCCAAAAACTTGTTTTAACCATTTTGTATAAAAGAAAATCATCCTTGATATTCTTTTTAGAATTTTATCAAATTTGAATAAAAATACCGTTGTTTGAAATTTGGTGAAGGATTTGATTCATCATTCATTTGGTGCAAAATCTGCCATCAATGGTTCATCTGATAGTAAATTCTATTTTGATCGTTAAGGCCATTAGATAGCATTTGGTTCATTGGAATGAAGTGGAATCGAATGATCATTCTATCAAAATATTCATTCCCATATTTGGTTCGACTAAAAAAATAATTACAAATGCAGTTCAAATATAATCATCTTTCACCATTTTAAAGGAATAGTAATCACCATTCTCATTTCAATCAACCAAATAGAGTATAATTTTCTTTTGTTTATGGCAAATGAGGATCAAGTAAGAGAATTGCCATTTAACTTTTTTATTATCAAAACTATTTGTGATGATTGTTTTATAAGCTCATTCATGTGTTTTGTCAAGAGTATGAATCTAGTTTACTCCGATTTGGACCCAAGGATATGAAGGTTAAGTATAGACACAAAAACTCTACTTTCTTTTTTTCTATGACCATAGAGCTAAACTTGGTTTTGGATTTTTGTCACCAGTTACTTACTGCGGTTGCAGTTGCAAAAACTTGAGTTTGTGTTTATCAAACCATTGAGTTTTGAATTGTTTGTATTGAATTATCATATTTGTTCAGATATTGAATCATGAATCCTACGAGTATCCAAGTTGTATGATTAGTGAACTTGCCTTACTGGAATTATTTTATCTCTAATGATAACTGAATTGCATGAGTACTTTTTCTTTACACTCTAGAATCACAAAAAGTCTTACAAATTTCTTTTGTAGTTTTAACTTTACCTATCGAAAATTTTCACGTTTTCATATACTTAATATATTTTTTTAATACTAAATATCAAACTAATTGTCTTCTTCTTCTTCTTCTTCTTCTTTATTACAGGTCCGGAGGAATAGTGTTGCTCAAGTTGTAATTGGGATAAATTGCTAAAAAGTATAAGTTATTTTGAAGTATTTTGTTGCATCACCTAAACTGAACTTGCAAACTATGGTTGAGGCTTGTGGTACTCTGGATTAAAGGGGATTACTGACTGATTTTCTCTTTGATTGCCATGATTATTTTGTGGAATGAGATTGAATTGGTTTTCTAATCAGCAGCGCTAATGCTACATGATCACTTCTCATAATGCGAATCTCACTCCCAACTCCTCTCAGATCTCACAAGGGTTGTACAAAATTGCAGCTTCTTTGATTTCCTTCCTCAATCGAGGCTTTGAATCAAAGAACTCTCAACCAACAACGAAATTGTGATCCAACTGCCATAGCCACCACCCTTCCACCTTCGAACACTACCCAGCTCTCCCTCACCTGCATGACAATGTTGGGTTAATAGTGCGATATTTCTGACACAAATCCGAAATGGCATGACACACTAATACAACCCGACACGACACAATGCATATCAGATTGTGTTCTTATCAAGTTTGTTCTCTCCTTAATTGGAGAAGGAATAAAAAATAAAAAATAAAAAATAAAAAAACAGTACTATATTCCTCAATTTGGCAGACAGAAATTAAGATAGAGAGATAAACTAACTTTTTTGTTAGTGTTATCTATCCCATGATTTTAATTTAGAATTTTGGTTTTATTTTAGTAAATTATATTTAATTTGATGTATTACCATATACATGTGCATAACTTGTAACACAACTTCTAGTAATAATAAATACACCAATATAGTTAAGTTCTGAGTAACCTCTACAACCCAACCATTCAACAAATGGAACAAAATATCTGAAATTTTTAGTAAGATCAATCTTAACTTCTCAACACCACTAAAGGTTTTTTAATAGGCTCACTTTTAACCTAAATCGTTTGTGTGATAATATAGATATATGCGTGTGTTTATGTAAAGAAGATACTTGCTCATCGCGTCATGTATAAGGTAGTAGCGGTGTAGAACTAGGCTGCAAGAGTAGGGTCCTATGTTCTATACACTCCCTAAATGCACAGTGGCCACTCAGACACATCCAGAACCTACAACATTAAAGTATAATTCGTTAGGCATATGAATAGAATTTTTTTTTTAAATTAAAATTAAAATATAGTAAGTAAAAAAAACAAAATTTTTACTAAACCTAGAAGGCATCTGAACTCCCTTCTTCGCTTGAAATTAATTCGTCATTTGCTCGATATGTGTAATGAGTTCCGCCCTAAGCTCCCTTTTGAGCTTCTCATACATTTGTTGTGTGTTTTGGACAATCATTGAGGCCTGCTCCTGCATTAACTTCTCCCACACTTGTTGAGTGATCTCGGCCATCATTAAGGCTTAGGATGCAAGTGATGGACCCACATCATGTTTGTACACCGCATGTGAGGCGCATCCCCCCCATATGTCTGAAAATACCCAAGTTGTGTCGCCTGGAGGGACTCGGGCTCGTCAAAGAGTTGCCAATTATACCCGTCCTACATTTTAAAAACACAAGTACACAATGATGCAAAATAAATACGATGGTGGAAAAATTTAAAAAGGAAGAAAAACACAATACTTGATGTTGTATTTGCGAGAAATGTGTCTGCCCCATTGTAAGAGGTGGGCCACAAAGCTCCCAATTGCAGGAGTTTTGAGTCGATATCTCTTGTAACATTAGTTCCACATTTAAAATATTAGCTAAACATTTAAAGTGATATTTAAATTTTTAGAAATTAATTTTCACTAAGAAACCACAACTGCTGAATTATTGCTCCAATAACCCGCCAAGTTACAATTACCATATGTGAGGCAAATTTGGTGCCGTTACGCACTATCTGTCCAAGTTGGCCATTCAAGGAGGCATCTTGATCCCCTACCGGCTGGAATGTACTGCCAAATTGGATGTCCACCAGTATTCCACTCCTTGATGCCCCTAACTTAGCCTTGACTACACCTAGTCAAGGTAGAGTTAAAAGTCGCTAGGCCTGAGAGAAACAATGATAATAAACAAGTTGAAGATAAACAAAGTATGGCATGATTAACATAGCAATTAATGTAAAATCATTAAAGATGTACATACCTGAGGTGGGATGTGATGATGATGGTAGTGATGTGGTTGCAAGTGCTGATGAAGGTGCCAATGATGGTGGCTGTGATCGAGGCTTCTGGGATGATGGCTGAGGTAGAGGTGTGAGTGTAATCTGAACAAGCAAGATGATTGCAACTTCCCTTTGACATAGTAATCTGTAAGAAATAGAATTGATAAATTCAAGATATGGACATAATTAGTTAGCTGAGAGTAATAGCTCATCAATAGAATTTTTTTTTTTTAGGATTCATAGCTCATCAATTGAATTGATAATACATGATATGGACATAAACAGAAAATATGTTACATCTCATTAATTTAAGTAATAATTCAATCCCATCACACTAAAAGATATACTTGCGATCATGATTGTATTACATTTCAATAATGATAGTGAGGTATGTATTGCAGTACACTGTCCCTATGTGAGGATTTTTGTCTCTCTCACTAGCTTAACTCACAATATTTGCCTTTAAAGTCATACATCACAATATTGTGTGGCTCAACAATCATCCTGGCCTTTACACAAAAACAAAACTCATTGATTATATAGTTTTAAAACTTCTTTGCCAAGTTTTGAGAACCATCTGACAATCTATTGATTTCTTTAGAAAATATGATATTATTTGTTGTCCAAAAAGACTCATTCAAAACAAACATGTAAATTCAGAATAAAATTATATGTTGGTTGGTATAGATTTAAAGACAAACATGTCCTTGATCTAGGTGTAGAAAGTTTTGAAATGTTCGTGTCAAATCTGATGATAGTCGACACGAGACAGTTTGCTCTTAACTATTTCAAGGTGTTTGTTTTGTAGCTTGAAAGATATGTATAGGGTAAATAACAATCGACTTCCTTGAGGTTAAGCAAAAAATGATATGCCTCTTGAAGTTTGATTTGACACTAAACCACTTGGTGTTAATACCTAAATGAAAAATGAATAACTAATAACAAAAAAATTTCAAATTACAAAAAGAACTATTTTATTTCCCTCCATTCTCCTTTTTTCTTTTTCTTCTCTCTCATCCCACCACTATTACCCATAACCACCACCTAAAATCACCACTACCACCCACCTCCGCCTCCACCTCCACCACCACCACCACCACCACCACCATATATTTATAGAAAGAGAGAGAGGTGAACACGGTGAGGTTTATGTTGTTGTGATATATACTCACAACCACTTTTTTTGTTCATCGCAGCCATGTTGCTAATAACAGTTGCATCATTAGTGAATGGTGGGTTCTCAGAAATCAAAGGAAAGAACTTCTAGTACCCCTTGCCTCCTCTTCTCCTATTGGCGCAGCGCCTTCCCTCTCCCACCCCATCATCGTAATCCCTCACATCCCTCATCCCCACCCCCATCCTCACTCCCCAACCAAATCGAAACCAAATTTGTAAACTTTGGCAAAATGGAAGACTGAGGAAGAAAGACGGAAAGAGTTGAGAGAACACAAAAGGAAAAATAAAGACGGAAAAAGCGAAATTTACTTAAGTGGTATTAATTTCACTGTAAAATTTTAATAATACAATTTAAAATAAAATAAAATAAAATATCTATTTTTGGGGCATCACACCTACACGCTGTTAGTTTGGACGAAAAACATCACTTTTTACTTTGTTATCAACCCCAGGGGGTTAAATGTCACAAATCAAATTTCATCAAAGGTCTCACTATCTTTCATTGAAAGGTTTTCGAAACTAGATGTGAGCCTTTGAAGTTTTGAACGTTTCACAGAAGGAGTGCCCTCATGAATAGTTTGTAAGATATCCCAAGCCTCTTTTGCGACTTCACAATTACAAATACGACTAAATTCTGCAGGTGTGACAGCGCAAAAGAGAGAATTGATAGCTTTACTATTCCAGCTACTATTTTGGTAATCAGTTGTGTCCCACTGATCAATTGGTTTGGGGATTGTAACTCCATCAACAGTAATTGTTGGTTCAATCCACCCATTCATGACGGATTGCCAAACTTTTTCATCAATAGATTTTAAAAAAGATCTCATCCGAGCTTTCCAAAAAGGATAATTGGATCCGTCAAGTAGGGGTGGTCGAACCATAGAATTTCCTTCACGAATTGTATCCATTATCACAAATCAAACAAGATCTCGTTCTAAAAGAAAATATTTTTTTTTTTTAAAAAAAATAGAACGACCCGCTCTGATACCAATAGAACGACCCGCTCTGATACCAATATTTTTTGGCTGTAATGGGTTAGGGTGTTTAGGATTTTATTTGTTAGGTGTGTTTTGTCACGGCATTGCCAAAGGGGGAGATTGTTAGGTTTTATTCTTGGCAATCCCGTTTGACAAAACTCCTTTCAGTTGTATTTTTTTTCGCATTTTTATTTCAGTGAGGCTATGAGTTGTTAGATGCGAATCCAACCCGATTCAAGCATTTCAGAGAAGTTTGTGATGATAAAGCTTTCAAGATTGCCACTTCGCTGATTATGACGGGGATCGAGCTGCCCGGTCAGCTCGCGGGGGTCCAGGGGGCAGCGCACCTTGGCGGGTCCGGGGCAGCGCCACGGCGGGGTCGAGGGGCAGCGCCCCCGAAGCAAAATGCAAAAATGCATTCAAAGTGGCCTGTCCGAGCATGTTATTTTTTTTCCAGTTTTTCCATTTTTGACCTTCCCGCTCGAGCGGAGAAACGGGCGCTCGAGCGGAGATTGGAAGCTCTCAGCATCTCTGCAGTCGCCTGTAAAAATACTGGAATGTGTGATTTTACGCTCGAGCGGATTATCCTACGCTCGAGCGCATCTCAGTTTGTTCTCACGCAGTTTTTGGTCAGTCCGCTCGAGCGGGCTGTGGTGAGCTCGAGCGGAGATCGCGGATCCAGATTTCCAGATTTGTTTAAAGAGTTGGTTTTCTTCTGAAATTTGGATTACTTTTGGTTCTCTATAAATACTTGGTTTTCTCCCAAAACTAGGGGATTGATTGAAGTCCTCCAGATCTTCTTTTTGGTTCTTAAGGTTTATATCTGGGGATATTTTATTTGTTTTCTTTGATGTTTTTATTGAGTATTCAACTCATGGTTTAAAGAGAGTACATCAGAGGTTATATTTTGTTCTACAAAAGAGAGAGTTGTTCTTCAGTTGTGGATTCTGAAGAATTCGAGCCTGAAGCTGTGGTGGAATCCAGAGTGGCTCATCAGAAAGACAATTCCGTGGTGAAGATGGGGTTGGAAGAGGCACATAGAGGTTGGTTCAATTAGGCGTTGTGGATTCGCTAGGTAATTGAGAGTATACCTGTGTAATTCCTTTAATTCTTCTTAGTGGATTGTCTTGTGGCTGTTGCCCGTGGTTTTTTGATCACAGTTGGAGGTGTCCAATTGTGGTTTTTTCCACGTAAAATCGTTGTGTTTCTTTGTCTTGATTGTTTGATTGGGATTGTTATATTCTGCTTTAAATTGATACATAATCACAAATCAACATCTAGGGGATTTCTAGATTTTTCAATTGGTATCAAAGCAAGACAAAAAACAAACAAGCACACATTAAAAGACCCGAAAAAAAAAACACACAAAAACCTATAAACTAAAATGACCAAACAAATTAACACAAGTCAACTTTTCTCACCCAAATCTTTTTGGTCTTAACAAAATCAGGTCTAGCGGTCTTGGTAAGTGTCGTGGTGTAGTGAACACCCGCATGAATCTTGGTATTCCGCCTAGACATGTAAATCGAATTTCTACCCTCTTGAGGCACTCTCCCATGCAACTTATAACAATAAGGGCGAATATGACCATGCATACCACAATGATGACAAATAAAAACAGGGTGTACCTTCTTTTCTTTTACCTTACCAACTCTAGGGAGTTTGAGAAGTCTTTCATCTTGTTGAATCTTTTGTCCTCCCTTTCCTTGAGTTCTTGTATCATGAGAAGTTGAAGCACTCTGTTTTTGCTCTTTCTTACCACCAAAGCCAATGCCACTCTTGTCACAACTTGTTTGTTGAGACCCAATGATATCCTCCAAGGTCTTTGATCCTTTGTTCCAAAGACCAATTGTAGCCATAGCACACTTGAGCTCTTCCTCTTTCTTGATCATTAGTTCTTCCAAATCAACTTGTGACATCTCGAGAGATTCAATCTTTTCTTCATACATGGCATGGGTTTGCAGTAGCTCATTCCTCTCTGTCTCACAAGTCAACAGTTTTGTACAAAGAACTTGTCGATCATCAGCTACCTTGATGGCATTAATCCTGGCCTCGGAAATCTCCTCCTTAAGTTTGACATTCTCACATTCACATGCTTTGAGTTTCTTTGTGAGTTTGTCATTCAATTTGAATAACTTAAGAGACTCCTTATACAACTTTTCATAAGCTTGCTCAAGCTCTTCATGATCGCTCTCCGAGGATTCATCATCAGTGATATTCTCAACTGACCTCTTTGTAGAATCTGTTTGTCCTTCAGCTTCAGAAGCCGCCATGAAAGCAAGAAATTGCTTATGACCCTCTTCGCCTTGACCTTCATTGTCACTTTCATCTTCATCAGATTCAGATTCATCATCCCAAGTGATGGCAAGGGCTTTCTTCTTCTTCAAACGAGTGGGGCATTCTTGAGCAAAATGGCCAAATCCTTGGCATTCATAGCATTGGAGTCTTTCAGAGTTTCCTTGTATCTTTCCATTCTCCTTCTTGGCTATAGAATTAATTTTGAGTTTATCTTTGCCTTTAGATTTATGAGAATGAGTAGATTCCAAAAGATTAGGATTCTTTTTCAAAAAAGATTTTTTAAATTGTTTAACAAAAGCAGCCATAATCTTGGAATCTATATCACAATCCTCATCAGAATCCTCTCTAACTTTATGAGCACTACTAAAAGCAATATCTTTTTGTTTCTTTTTGAAATTCCTATGTGCTTCATAAGTTTGAAGGTTTCCAACCAACTGATCCAGCTTGAGGTTGTCAACATCTTGAGCCTCCTCAATAGCCGTAACTTTTGGTTGGAACCGATCGGGCAAGGATCTCAAAATTTTTCCCACAACTTTGGATTCTGGAATTTTTTCACCTAAATTGAAGCTGGAATTTACAATGTCACTCAACTTCGCATAAAATTCATCAAAGGTCTCACTATCTTTCATTGAAAGGTTTTCGAAACTAGATGTGAGCCTTTGAAGTTTTGAGCGTTTAACAGAAGGAGTGCCCTCATGAATAGTTTGTAAGATATCCCAAGCCTCTTTTGCGACTTCACAATTACAAATACGACTAAATTCTTCAGGTGTGACAGCGCAAAAGAGAGAATTGATAGCTTTACTATTCCAGCTACTATTTTGGTAATCAGTTGTGTCCCACTGATCAATTGGTTTGGGGATTGTAACTCCATCAACAGTAATTGTTGGTTCAGTCCACCCATTCATGACGGATTGCCAAACTTTTTCATCAATAGATTTTAAAAAAGATCTCATCCGAGCTTTCCAAAAAGGATAATTGGATCCGTCAAGTAGGGGTGGTCGAACCATAGAATTTCCTTCACGAATTGTATCCATTATCACAAATCAAACAAGATCTCGTTCTAAAAGAAAATATTTTTTTTTTTAAAAAAAATAGAACGACCTGCTCTGATACCAATTGAAAAATCTAGAAATTCCCTAGATGTTGATTTGTGATTATGTATCAATTTTAAGCAGAATATAACAATCCCAATCAAACAATCAAACAATCAAGACAAAGAGACACAACGATTTTAACGTGGAAAAAACCACAATTGGACACCTCCAACTGTGATCAAAAAACCACGGGCAACAGCCACAAGAACAATCCACTAAGAAGAATTAAAGGAATTACACAGGTATACTCTCAATTACCTAGCGAATCCACAACGCCTAATTGAACCAACCTCTATGTGCCTCTTCCAACCCCATCTTCACCACGGAATTGTCTTTCTGATGAGCCACTCCGGATTCCACCAAAGCTTCAGGCTCGAATTCTTCAGAATCCACAACTGAAGAATAACTCTCTCTTTTGTGTATAACAAACAAACCTTTGATGTACTCTCTTTAGATCATGAGTTGAATACTCAATAAAAACATCAAAGAAAACTCCCAAAGTATCCCCAGATATAAACCCTAGAAACCAAAAAGAAGATCTGGAGAAGTTCTTAAAATCTGACCCAACACGCGAATTTATAGAATCTGTCCCGCGATCTCCGCTCGAGCTCACCACAGCCCGCTCGAGCGGACTGACCAAAAACTGCGTGAGAACAAACTGAGATGCGCTCGAGCGTAGGATAATCCGCTCGAGCGTAAAATCACACATTCCAGTATTTTTACAGGCGACTGCAGAGATGCTGAGAGCTTCCAATCTCCGCTCGAGCGCCCGTTTCTCCGCTCGAGCGGGAAGGTCAAAAATGGAAAAACTGGAAAAAAAATAACATGCTCGGACAGGCCACTTTGAATGCATTTTTGCATTTTGCTTCGGGGGCGCTGCCCCTCGACCCCGCCGTGGCGCTGCCCCGGACCCGCCAAGGTGCGCTGCCCCCTGGACCCCCGCGAGCTGACCGGGCAGCTCGATCCCCGTCATAATCAGCGAAGTGGCAATCTTGAAAGCTTTATCATCACAAACTTCTCTGAAATGCTTGAATCGGGTTGGATTCGCATCTAACAACTCATAGCCTCACTGAAATAAAAATGCGAAAAAAAATACAACTGAAAGGAGTTTTGTCAAACGGGATTGCCAAGAATAAAACCTAACATAGTGAAACTACAAAAAAATGAATTACGATGATCTTTTCCATTAGTTGCAGTCAAAGTAAACAAATTAAATATATAAAAAAATGTGAATGGTAATAGGAGAATTAGGTGCAGGGAAGTGATAGAAGAGGGCCATTTTGCTCCAAGGAGGCTTCTGCTTGGTTGATTCAAAAGTAACACCGACATTAGAACTGAGATCATGTTTTCACCTCACATAATTTATTTATTTTTTTAATTTCACCTCACATAATTCAACTTCCACGGAGTTTATGAATATCTTAGCACCCACATTCCTAAATAAAATATATATAAAAATTATTAGAAGCCATTACAAGCAAATTGTTGCTAATAATTTGTTTGTCGTGCACTCACATAATGAGTGTCTCCCATCTAGTTGTACAAATATGGTTACGTTTTTCATTTTATCAAATCATGAAACATCTGAAAGTACTTACAGAGAGAAATAAATTTATTTTTTTTAATTTAGAATCTAACAATGCATTTTCGAAAATTTTCAATATTGGTATCATAAATTAAGGGGGAATTGCAAATTAGTGGAAAGTTGGTGTGTGAGGGAAAAATCCTTGCATTGTGAAGAAAGTAGGATGACACCTCCCAAGCTTGAAATCCCTGCAGGAACCCAAACACCATGAGTGCTGCTGCCCGGCCGGTGTTGTCAGCCGGAGAGCACTCTGACACTATCTCTGTTTGTTGAACCAACCTCTATATATGTATATATAGGGTCAAGTAACCCATCTTCTCAGAGATATCAATTCTGTTGTACTACTTTTAGGGGACAAGTCGGCTGCTATTTCATCTTGCACATGGCTATATTATGGCATCATGTCCCCCTAGCACCCTACTCTGCTTGCGCAGAGGGTACCTCACTCCTTGGGGTTGCACCTGTCTCTGCCAACCACCATTTGTTGAGATGTGTTCCATGTGCAGGTATCAGTTCTTCAAGAGATTTGTAATTCTTCCTCCGATCTCCAAGAAGCTGCTTGGTGGACCGATCCTTCTTCCCTCAACTCACTAGGAGTTGGTCAAGGCATTGTTCCCTTTATTGGGCCTCCTCTCCTGCAATGGTTGTGGGCCTTTCAAGCAAAAAAATTGCACTTTACGTTTATGAAAGTGGAAGTGAGACCTATGTCCCATGCCACAACTTTCAGTTGCACTGGACACATACCCATTTGCAGTTCCATGAAAATTGCAATTATTTTGCTAACTTAGCACTCATTTGCAATTCCCCTTAATGAAATTAATGAAATTTGGTTTTTTCCTTTTTATTCCATTAATTCTAATTAAATTTGACAAAAGGCATCTATATAACAAGGGGCATATATATAGATAATATTTAGCATTCTCTCCTATTTCTCACTCTTATAAGGGGAACAAGAAGTTAAGTAAAATAATTTATACAATATTAAAATTTGGCGTGAAAATAAAGCCTAAAAAAATTTATCAATTTATATGAGTATTTTCTATCTGATCACAATTATCACACCAATTATTTACTAAAATTTTCATTTTATCTATGATTAAAACTAAACTTCTTTTTTTTAAATACACAAGAACAACTATCTTTTATTGTAACAAACAATAAATCAAATGACTCCCTCAAACCAAATATTTTAATTGGGAATTTAGACATAGTTGATATGATGACAAAGGTGAACATGGAATTGGAGCGATCTTACCTCATGTTGGACCTAAACTCTTTATTCCAAGCTCAACCCTTGGACTTTTTGTTGGGACTGAGCCTTGCCTGCTAAGCATGTAATATAATTCAAATAAATTATCTGCATAGAAAAAAATTATATTAAAGCTACTATAGTTGCTTAGTGATCACTTAAGTCTATTCATTGTGAGAGGTCAAGTCAAAAATTGTGTTCTTCTCATGAACTCAACATGTTCAAGAGGTTAATTATTTTTAGTATATACAAACAAAAATTATTATATTAGATTATTTAGAGGGGGAAAAAAAATTAAGCTAGCCCAAACTTATAGTTGCGTAGTTTAGTGACTTAAGTCTATTCATTGTGAGAGGTCAAGTCAAAAATTTTATTCTTCTCATGAACTCAACATGTTCAAGAGGTTAATTATTTTTTGTATATACAAACAAAAATTATTATATTAGATTATTTGGAGGGGAAAAAATTAAGCTAGCCCAAACTTTCAGTACTAAACTCAAGCCTAGGTTCAAAAAAATAATTGGGCCTTAAAACTTATCCCGCCATGACCCTACAGACCTATAATAATCTAACTAGGTAGGTCCATTGGGCAGATAGTCACTCCTATATGACGGTAAAAAGTTAAATTAAGCAGCCGATACATACTCAGTGTGTGCTAGTTGACCATTTTATGCTATATTTTGAGCCAAATTAGGTTAAATAAGCATAATGACCACAAATATATAATGGTGGCACTATCAAAACCTAACCTTATCATATTTTCTCTGTCTATTTATTCAAGAACACAACAAAAAGAATGCCCAAGTTTCAAACAAAAATCTATTTTATTTATCCTAAATACTAATATATACAAATAGTTGTAGTAAATTACTCATTTTACATTGAATTCCAACATAAGGTTTATTTAGTTTGGTTATAATTGGATGCATATATGCTTTAGAAATGATGCATGCATATTGTTGCTGAGCATGATTGCTACGATTCTATATGCATACGATGTACATCATTTGTGTTTAACCTGTTGGACTAATGTCATACTCAGATAAGGAGGATAAAAACATCTTATTCAAGGTGGTTCAGCCATGTCATGGAGTACCATAGTATGTAACACAAGTCATGGAGTATTGTTATGTTGTGTTGCATGTCCATGATGTGGCGATACATTCATTATGTTTTAAAATATATTTACTTTTATTTTGTTGGTTAGTAGCAGTTATCTAGCAATTAGGAATTTTGAGTGTATGTGTTAGGATATTAGTAGGTTTACTAAGTAGGTATCTAATTTATTCTATTTAAATAGGTTGTATTCAATCAATATATACAAAGGGAGGTTGGAATATTTTGTATGGACTTCGTGAAGTTATGGAGGTCTAGTTTTTTTTTTTTTTAATTGAACTAACAAGAAGTCTTTCCCCTCAAAGCGGGTCTGTTATCGACTTCTTAAGTTTTTTCTTCTTTATTTAATTTATTTATAAAAGGATTTATATCATGTGGTTTCCGTTTCACTCTAGTTTAGTTAATATTCTAATAATTATATAAATTTCTGGGAAGACATCAACCTATGTGTTAGGTTTTTATTCTTGGCAACCCCGTTTGACAAAACTCCTTTCAGATGTATTTATTTTCGCACTTTTATTTCAGTGAGGCTATGAGTTTATTAGATGCGAATCCAAACCCGAATTGAACCATGCAGAGAAGTTTGTGATGTTAATGCTTTCAAGATTGCCACTTCGCTGATTATTACGAGGGTCAAGCTGCCCGGTCAGCTCGCGGCCGAAGC
Source organism: Camellia sinensis (assembly GCF_055761805.1). Classification (NCBI taxonomy): domain Eukaryota; kingdom Viridiplantae; phylum Streptophyta; class Magnoliopsida; order Ericales; family Theaceae; genus Camellia; species Camellia sinensis. The sequence goes on from NC_138972.1 coordinate 82,406,566, forward strand.
AAAATGCAAAATTGCATTCAAAATTGCATGTCCGTCGTTGCTCGCTCGAGCCAAGGAGTTCTCGCTCGAGCTAGGGCTTGTTCGCTCGAGCCAAGGAATGCGCGCTCGAGCCAGGGATTGCGTCCATACAAAAACCTGAAAGAGTGTATTCGTCGCTCGAGCCAAGGATCCGTCGCTCGAGCCAAGGCACTAGTAGAAATCATGAAAAATACACTCCTAGCTTGAGCCAGCAAAGCTTCGCTCGAGCGAGCCTCAGAATCCGGATTTCTCAAGGAGTTTGTTTTCTTCCCAATCTAGGATTACTTTTGGTTCTCTATAAATACTTGGTTTTCTCCCAAAACTAAGGTATTGATTGAAGTTCTCCAGATCTTATTTTTTGGATCTTAAGGTTTATATCTGGAGATATTTTGTTTGTTTTCTTTGATGTTTTTATTGAGTCTTCAACTCATGATTTAAAGAGAGTGCATCAAAGGTTTGTTTGTTATACACAAAAGAGAGAGTTGTTCTTAAGTTGTGGATTCTGAAGAATTCGAGCCTGAAGCTTTGGTGGAATCCAGAGTGGTTCATCAGAAAGACAATTCCGTGGTGAAGATGGGGTTGGAAGAGGCACATAGAGATTGGTTCAATTAGGCGTTGTGGATTCGCTAGGTAATTGAGAGTATACCAGTGTAATTCCTTTAAATCTTCTTAGTGGATTGTTCTTGTGGCTGTTGCCCGTGGTTTTTTTATCACAGTTGGAGGTGTCCAATTGTGGTTTTTTCCACGTAAAATCGTTGTGTCTCTTTGTCTTGATTGTTTGATTGGGATTGTTATATTCTGCTTAAAATTGATACATAATCACAAATCAACATCTAGGGGATTTCTAGTTTTTTCACTATGTGTATAATCTATTGTGTTATTCCAGCAATAATTAATATAAGCAAAGTGTTATATTTTTGTCATAATGCATTACATATAAAGATTGTGCACAGTGCACAATTCATGATCTTAGGGATGTCACTGAACCTAGTAGCTATGTTTCCACTCAGTGGGCTAGCTAATGAGCTATGTGATGCCTTTATGATTATCTATTCTATTATATAAAGCATAAACCCTATTTGGTGTGATCATTGTCACACTTTGTTTTCTAAGAATGCCCTCCACATCCAATAACTGCCAAATCCAAGTTTTTCTTATTCATCAAACAGTCCAATATTGCTAACGGTCTTCCGCATGCATCAAACCATCCAAAAATTTAAATGTAAAATTGCAAACGCATCGCGTTGCACCCAATGCTTTGTTTTCTAAATTTTAACATACAGGTATATATGTAGGATATTTTTCTATAACATATTGTGATGGCATTAAGGATTTGATCAAGTGATAATCATGCCTATATTAAAGTCAAAACTTGAAAGTAAGGGCAAAACTAGAAATTTTATGTAGGGGCCATCAAATAATTTTTAAAGTATTACATAAATTCTTATTGACTTCATGTTTTATATTTCCTCCAAAAATCAAGTACACAAGTTTTTGGCGATTTATCAAAATTTTCATTCAGAAAATTCAAAAAAAAAAAAAATACAAATTAAAACATTTATATTATAGCACCATAATTAAATTCAATAACTTTTTTATTCACAAAAATTAAATTCATAATTTGAATAAAAAAATTACATGTGCTATACAGTGTTGTACTTCTGGAAAGTTGTGTCGTTTTTAGATTTGACTTCACAATTTAAGAGGACCTCTAGTGTGTTGCAGTCTTGGTCTGAACAACATGACTATTATGACACACTTAGAATGGGAGTGGGAGTTTGGGCTGGTAAGGCCAGAAGGGTTGGGCTGGCCTGAGTAGAGGTTGGAATGCTTCTGATTGAAGGTGCTGGAATTTTTGTGATTGAAGGTGGTTGGGTAAAAGAGTTAAGAAGTGGGTAGGGCTGTAGATGTTCGGACCAGTAGGGACTAGGTTATAAGACTGATTTGGGCCTAGACTTGTTTAAAAAATAGAATAAATTGGATGACAAGTTTCTGGGCTAGAGTGAGACCGGTAAGAGCGACAAGTTCAGTGTGGGTTAAGGATATAGGGTCGGTTTTAGGGTGTAGGCTGGGTTAGGTTGGGGTTTAGGATTTGTTCCTTTCATTTCCTCCTCTCTATCGATCAACATCTATGGAAAATCGAGACAACACAAGTTAGCAATGGTGCTGCTGGCAACTGTTGAGGAGGATGAACAAAGTCCACTTCCAGTTATGACGCGTCAGCAACGAAGATTGTGTGAAGCCAACCCTCCAATTGGCAATGACAAAGGCTACTAATACCGATGGGTTCCGACAAACGACAATGTTTCGTGGATAGCCCTTTGCAGTTGTTGAGCCACGAGATACTGATGACGATTGGCTAATGACAACACTGGATAGCCAAGTTCAATGACGACGAAGGTTGAACAACAATGAGTGGTGTTGGAATGACATGCCTCTGGCTTAATGTCAAAGATTGGTGAATGGCAACTATGCAAAGGATACAATACACTCTGGGTCAAAGGTTGCTCTGATACGACTTGATGCTAGATAGCCGGCAAAAATAAACACAAAACTAAAGAACAGAAGAAAACCATAGCAAAAATTAAGCTCTCAATTAATATGTTCAATATCAAAAGTGTCCTCAATTAACCATAAACTCAATATTTATAGTCCAACTAAAAGATAAAAATAAGAAAGAAATAAATTCCGAAAAAACCCAAAATTAAACTATTAATTCCCTAAATAAAACACAAAATAAATCAAGCTAACTAAATTTATTCTAATTCTTCTGTGCCCGCCTCATATAAGTGCAATGAATCTTGGGCTATAAAGCACCGACACTTCAAAACAAGTGTCGTAGTAGTATCAAACGCACGGACATGGCAGGAGCACATAAGGGACACGTCCCCTTTTATTTAGTTAAGTTGTTTTTAGGGAACACATCAGAAACACACCAACTAGTTTTTTTCCACTCTTTATTATTTTATGGATGTTGGATGTTGGATGTTGAATGTTTATTACTTTTTACTTAGATTTAAATAATTAATAGATCATTCATAACAATAAACTAACCATAAGAGTTAATTTGAGAAAGAGTTTTTTTTGTATATAGAGTTAGTGTCAAATTTTATTAATTTCGATTGTTTGAAGATGTAATATTAATCTACATAGCAAATAAAAATAAATAAAAATTATTGGCGTGTTCCTGCCATGTCTGTCCCCATTTTTTTGAAATCACCATGTTCTGTGTCCATATCCGTGCTTCTTAGACCTCAGGCTTTTGCATGTGACCCCCATCACTAAGTCAATTGGATCAAGGAAGCACATTGAATATGTTCGTTTACCTATGCAAAGGTTATATTCATGTGCATTTGTCTGAGCATCGATAATGCTTGTGTTTTATTTTGGTACATTGGAGGCTGCAACTTGAGAGAAGGAATAATGAGATTTATGATATTATTATTATTGAGATATCTGCTAAGCATAAGAATTGGGATCAAGTATTAAAGAATGGACTATATTCTTTAATTTTTCCTTTTTAAGCATACACCTAAGTGATTAAGCGTTTAAGCGTTTAAGTATTAAAGAATATTTGGATTTGAACAGAGTATTTAGACATCTTAAAGCATAAAGCCTTCCACAATTACCAATTGGCTTTAACAGAACAGTTGGCATTAAGGAAATTATTTTGGTACATGTACATGATATAGTGACCATTTTAATTGTGGAGTTTTGGGGAGTTTACTGGTTATTTGAACTATCTGCTGTGGAACAGCAACTAGTATTGGATGCAAAGGAAGTTGGGGAGGGTTTATCTAGGGCTTTGAGGGACGAAAGAAACACGCTTCGAATGAGACTAGAAGAGACAGTTTTTAGGGAGCAGATTTTTTGGGGGCAAAGGGCTAATTTGAAATGGGCAAAGGAGGGTGATATAAATTCTAGATTTTTTCATCGTGTGGCATCAGGGAAGAGGCAAAAAAACCTTATTAAGTGTTTGGAGGTTGAGCAAGGGTTAGTGGTGAATAGGGAAGAACAAATTGTGAATGAAATTTTCAAATTTTACTCGAACCTCTACTCTGATGGAGGTGTGGATAGGCCAGGGATTGAAGGCCTAGATTGGGCCCCAATTAGTGCCTCTTCAGCTAGATGGCTTGAGAGGCCCTTTGATGAGTGCGAGGTGCGTCAGGCTGTGTTTGATTGTGAGAGAGATAAGGCTCCAGGCCCGGACGGTTTTTCAATGGCATTGTTCCAAGAGTGTTGGGATATAGTGAAAGGTGATTTAATGAGAGTATTTGGTGAATTTTTCAGGAGTGGGGAGGTTAACCTTTGTACCAACGCATCCTTCATTTGCCTTATTCCCAAGAAAGAGAAATTGGTGAAGATTGGGGATTTTAGGCCCATTAGCTTGGTTACATCGCTTTACAAAATTTTGGGGAAGGTTCTTTCCAAAAGAATTAGAGTTGTCCTTGGGGAAACGATTTCTCCTTCACAAGGAGCCTTCGTGCATGGAAGGCAAATTTTGGATGTGGTTCTAGTGGCCAATGAGGTTGTGGAGGAATATAGAGCTTTGCATAAGGAGGGGGTTCTTTTCAAGGTAGATTTTGAGAAAGCGTATGATCATGTGGATTGAGGCTTTCGAGATTTTGTTTTGGAAAGGAAAGGTTTTGGTTTTAGGTAGAGGAAGTGGGTTTGGGGGTGTGTGTCTTCGTGTAATATATCGGTTATTGTGAACGGAAAAGCGGGGAATTCTTTTCATGCATCTCGGGGTTTAAGGCAAGGAGACCCATTATCACATTTTTTATTTATTGTAGTGGTTGATGTGTTGGGGAGGTTACTTGATATTGCTAAGGAAAAGGGGGTTCTTGAGGGGTTTGTGGTGGGTAGAGATAGGATTAGTGTGACTCACTTGCAGTTTGCAGATGATACTTTATTTTTCTCTGCTAAGGAGGAAGGTAAGATACGTAATCTACTTATGCTTTTAAGGATCTTTGAAGTTGTATCTAGCCTTAAGGTCAATTTTTCTAAGAGCAGTGTTGTGGGAATTAGTCTTGAGTGTAGTTACGAGCGTCGTTTGGCAGACATGTTGGGTTGTCTCATTGAGAGGTTCCCTCTTAAGTATTTCGGACTTCCATTGGGTGGTAATCCTAGACCAGAGGCCTTCTGGGATCCAGTCCTCGTTAAGATTGGGAAAAGATTGGAGGGCTGGAAACGAGCATTGTTGTCAAAGGGTGGGAGATACACTTTGGTACAGTCAGTGTTGAGTTGTGTTCCTATTTATTTTTTGTCCCTTTTCAAGATACCGGTCCGTTTTGCAAGGCAAATTGAGAAACTTTTGAGAGATTTCCTTTGGGAAGGATGTGATGAGGGTAAGCGGGATCATTTAGTTAGATTGGAGGTTGTTTCTCTTCCTCATCATAAAGGGGGTCTTGCTATTGGGAACATTGTTGCTAGAAACATTGCCCTCTTGAGCAAATGGTTGTGGAGATTTTCCGAGGAAAGCGAGTCCTTATGGGGTTCTATCATTAAAAGCAAGTATGGAATTCAAGCTAATGGTAGAGATTCTATTGTGGTTAGTAGGGGCAGTTGCCGTTCTCCTTGGAAGTCTATCTCTCGATTGTATCCAATTGTGTCTCAGTTTTTCTCTATGAAAGTGGGTGATGGGGCTAGTATACGTTTTTGGGAGGATGTTTGGATAAGGGATACATCTTTTGATAAAGCTTTTCCACTTTTATATCGATTGGTTCAAGCTCATAATGTTTCAATTGAGTCGGTGGCACGTTCTCATGTGGCACCAATATCTTGGAATTTCAACTTCCTTAGAAATCTTAGTGATAGAGAGTCTCTTGAGTTGACATCCTTGTTGACGTTGGTTGGTGGGGTTTCCTCAGCATCATATCCTGATAAAAGGGTGTGGAATATCAGCTCTTCAGGGGTTTTTTCTTGTAAATCCTTGTTTGATAATCTCATTGATAAGTCATCCGTTCCTCTGTTTCCTCTTCACATGAAAATTTGAAAAGCGGGTGTCCCTCATAAAGTAAAGTTTTTCATGTGGTCCTTAGCTCATAGAGGTGTTATGACCAATGATCTATTCCAAAGGAGAAGGCCAAATCACCATCTTTGCCCTCAATGGTGTGTGATGTGCAAGAGGAGTTCGGAATCAGCAGATCACCTCTTTCTCCATTGCTCGGTGGCTATTCAGTTATGGCAGCGTCTATTTGGCTTGTGCGATGTTAAATGGGTTGCTCTATGAGATTGCACACATATGCTTCTTGTTAAGTTTGATGGGTTCGGCGGATCTAAGCGAGCCAAGTCATTGTGGTCTTGTATTGTTAGTGCTATTTTCTGGATAATATGGCTGGAGAGAAATACACGGATCTTTGATGGAAAGGAGGCTGATGTAGTTTCGTTGTGGGATAGGGCTGGATTTTTGGCATCTTTTTGGGCCTTTGTGTCTCCTCCTTTTAGGGGAATCCCTCTTTTCTTGATTTCTAGGGATTGGGCTGCTGTTTGTAACCCTTAGTGTTTGGGTTTGCTTGTTTTTTCTCTTTTTATGATAGCTGTGTTTTACTTTCATCATGTTCCTTTTCTCTGTATGAGGATTTCTCGTCCTCCTTTCTTTCTTCTCTAATAAAATAAATTTCGTTGTTGTTTCAAAAAAAAAGTATTTTATGAAGATCCTGAAAAAACAAAAATATCTATATATATTATTGGGTAATTGTTTGTGATTTGTTTTCTTGTACCACACAAATTTTCTTTTAAAGGATTAGTTATATTAGTGAGTTCTTTACCTTGTAAAGGTATTTTGAGTACGAGCAATTTAATTTTATTTTTATTTTTATTAAATTGATAATAATCTTCTGCTCAAATTTCGTTTCTCAAGGAAATTTTTTTTATAGTCAACTATATTTGTGAGGATTGTGGCCAATCAATTATTTGTTTGGTCTTAATATTTTTCAAAGCTTAGTTATTGCCCATATAAATATATTTCACACTACAGGAAATATAGAATTTAACGACGTTTATTTAACGGCGTTTTTTTAAACGTCACTGTTTTTAACATTTAACGACGTTTTATAAACGTCGCATTTTATTTTGACTAAAACGGTACCGTTTAAGGAATTGAAGTCGTTTTTTGAATGCCTTCACATGTGTTAGAATAATATATATGTTTTTCCTCGCTCTCTCTCTTATAGTCTCTGAGAATCAGGACCCTTCTCTCTCTCTCTCTCTCTCTCTCTCTCTCTCTCTCTCTCTCTTCAAGCCTCATTTTGAATCTGGGAAACCTTCAGTCTCAGAGAAACCAATCCCGCAAATCTCTCATTCACCCGATCGCTCGCTCTCTCCCTAAACCCTTCAGTCTCAGAGATTACGATTCAACCTTCTTCAGCTCGATTTCATCTCAGATCCAATCTCAGAGTGATTTCGATTTCGAAGTTCTCTCTCTCTCTCTCGATTTCGAAGCTCCACCGCCACCACATCTGCATCGTTGACTAAGGTAAGCACCACCGTCTACAATCTCAATTTCGTATTCTCTCTCTCTCTTGCTCTCTCTCTCTCTCTCTCTCTCTCAAGCTTTTCTTTCCGTCGATTGTTCTCCTAGGGTTTACATATGTTTAAGATTTGAGATATGAGATTTGAGATTTCTTTTTCAAAAACATATGTTTCAGATCTGAGATTTCTCATTCAAAAATATGTTTGAGATTTGAGATTTCTTATTCAAAAACACATGTTTCAGATCTGAGATTTCTCATTCAAAAATATTTGTTTGAGATTTGAAATGAAAGAAATTTACCAACTGTAAATTAGGCAGATTGTAGGAAGAACTTGTGAAATTAGAAATTTACCAGATCTGGAATGAAAGAAAGGGATAATTTGTAGGAAGTACTTGTGAAATAGCCCTCATTCACCAACAGTAAAAGATGTAATTATTAAATAAAAAACAGAGCCTAATATGTAATTAGGCAAATTGTAAGGAGATATTGTTAATTTACCCTTAAATTTATTTATTGGAAAATGAGCAAATTAATCAGGAGCACTAGAAAATGCTCACAAATATTAAGCATACTTTAGAATACATTTGAGAGCCCTTTCAAGATAATTAGCACTGTTACAAGCCACAACCAAAACTGGAGCCTAGTGATTCAGAAAAGAGGGATGCATATGTGATGACTTTTAGACAGAAAAATAAATAAATAAATTAGAAGAATTAAAATGATAACATTATAACTATAAAATTACAAACAAAAAAGCACAAATGAAAAATGTGCAGGGGAATAATGTAATAGCCTAAGAATTTGAGCCAAGTTTTTCAAATGTGTTGAACAACTACACCTCAAATGGTGTTTTTTTTATATGCTTAGAAGCCGTTTACTTGGTTCGTTTACTTTGTTCTCAAGGGAAAAAAAAACAAGTGAATTGAGTTCATGTGAAGCAAGTGGTGTTTTTTTTGTTATCAAGTTTTGACTTATTGACAATGTCTATTTTGTAGCTTATATGCTTAGAAGCCGTTTACTTGGTTCTTTTTCCATTTTTCATATTTTTTGTACAATGCCTTTTCTTTTCTTTTTAATAGATGTTAATGTACACTATAACAAAAACATACTTTAGTGGCACTACACTAGTGGCATATTTTTAGAAAATGCCACAAAAAATGATATTTAGTGGCACGTTTTTGAAAAATGCCACAAAACGACAAACATAAAAGGCTCTAGTGACATTTCAATGAACAAGTGTCACAAAACTACAACAAAAACATACTTTAGTGGCACTACACTAGTGGCATATTTTTAGAAAATGCCACAAAAATGATATTTAGTGGCACGTTTTTGAAAAATGCCACAAAACGACAAACATAAAAGGCTCTAGTGACATTTCAATGAACAAGTGTCACAACACTACAACAAAAACATATTTTAGTGACACCATACTAGTGGCATGTTCTTAAAAAATGTCACAAAAAGAATATTTGGTGGCATTTTTTAGAAAAATGTCATAGAGCCACAAACATACAAGGCTCTAGTGGCATTTCAATTAAAAAAAGTGTTACTTCACTACAACAAAAATGTCACTACAAAAACTTTTTATGAATATTTGCAATGGCATTTTTTAAAAAATGTCAGGACACTAGGTAGGTGCAAATTACTTTTTATGGCACTTAGGTGAAAAGTGTCATAAACAAATATTTTATAGCATTTTGAAAAATGCCACTAAGCCAAAAACTTTCCAAGCTTATAATGACATTTTTGAAAAAATAAAAAATGCCAATATATTTTCTAAATTTTTAAAATGCAGTAAATGATTTAAAATAAATGAATTAAACTCAATATACACTACAGGAAAAAGCATATTCGGTGACTAAATTTATTGACCAAAAAAATTTGGTCGCTGAAAGCCAAAACAGCATTAGTTGCCAAAAGTAAAGCTTTTTGGCGACTAAACAATTTTAGTAGCCAAAAGTCTACAATTGGCGACTAAAACTAAGTTTGGTCGCTGATTATATGGGTTTTAGTGACTAAAAAATTTTTAGTAGCCCAAAGTAAAGCTTTTTGGCGACTAAAAAATTTAGTGGCGAAAAGTCTACAATTGGTGACTAAAAATAAGTTTGGTCGCTGATTATATGGGTTTTACCGACTAAAAAAATTTTAGTAGCCAAAAGTAAAGCTTTTTGGTGCCAAAAAAAATTTTAGTAGCCAAAAGTCTACAATTGGCGACTAAAAAATAAATTTAGTCGCCAAAAGTGGTCATTTTTAGCGCGGGAGAACTAAAATCCTAAGGCGGGAATAAAATTTTTTGGTGACCAAAATTTTGGTAGCTGAAAGTGCATCTTCGGCGACCAAATCCGATTTTGGTCGACAAAAGTTAAGTTTTTTAGCAACTAAAAAACAATTAGTAGCCAAAAGTATAGAATTGGCGACTAAAAAATATTTTTAGCCGCCAAAAGTAGTCTTTTTTTATTTTGGTAGTAAATAGTTTATTTTACATAAATTATGTTCAACAAAATAATTATGTTTATACATATACTTTTATATTAATATGGATGTATGCACTATATAAATAATATATGTTGCATATATAATCATGTGGTTCTATAGAGGTGTAGTGGGAAGAGTGTGGTGTATAAGGTTTATGGTGCGGAAGGTTGGCGGTTCGAGTCTCCGCAAGAGCGGATCAAATTGTTCTACAACGAATTATTGTCATGAATGGTACTTGATAGCGTCACGAATAGTGTCTACCATGACATTAAAGTGTCACTAAAAAGTTTTAGTCTTGATGGTGTAATGACACTTACAAGTGTCACTAACTCTTTTTTTAATGGCGCTTGATAGTGCCACAAATAATATCTACCATGACATTAAAATGTCGTTGAAAGTTTTCAGCCATGATGATGCAGTGACACTTGCAAGTATCTACCGTGGCACTCGTATCTACCGTGGCACCGATAGAAGTGGCACTTGTTCAAAATGCCACAAGACCAAAAAATGTCATTAGAAGAATAGTTTTGTGGCACTTTCAAATGTCACTAAACTAAGAAAATGTTGTAGTGGTAATTGGAGTTGCAAATATTTCACTTATTAATGGATCCATTCTCATTGGGATTTTTTGTCAAACGGGTGTTAATAGGAGTAATAATAGTAATAGTTGTGAATGTAATAATCTTTTGGAAGACAATGAAGCATTAAGATTCAGTCTCCAAATCTCTTTATTCTAATGTATATTTAGTTGTACGAATGTCTTCAGATTTTCTATTTCTCAATATTATATGATTGAAAATATATTAGAACAAATGGACACAACAAAAATTTGCTGGCCTAGTTTGGCGTTCAGTTCAAGACATCTTAATTGCTATTACATCTATGTGTGTGTATTCATTTGAGGACTTGATGGGTAATACATGCAGTTGCAGTGTTGGTGTTTGCATTTAATTATTGTCTGGGATAAATTTTAGGGGAATATTGTACCTATAAATATATAAGTTTCCAAATGAAATTTTGTTGATGGATACTATAATTCCTTATTGGTACAATTATTTTACTTACATCACTGTAGAAAAGTTGGCTCGAACTTTGGAGGCAAAAGACATTTCTGTTACTTATTCTGCATACTTGTTAATAGTGTTAGTAATTTTCAAATTCAGGCATCAACCTTTTGTTTTCTTAGTTATTCTTTCATAAAATTATGTACAGTTTTGTTATTTCTAATCTGGTCTACAATTTCCCTCCCCTATAAGCAATAAAATTGTGAGTGTAATGAAGCTTGCGTCACATAGTTACATGGTTACATGGCTATTCACATGAATGGAATTTGTAGTGAAGCCTGCCTCACATAGTTACATGGTTGCTTGCACATTGAAGAAGAGGAGAATAGAGGTACAAGATGAACAAGGATTGCTCCTACCAAAACGCTCTCAATAATGGCCATGACCATGACGACACACACTGCCAAACGTGCAGTTTGTGGGTGCCCTGCCCCGAGTTCATTTGAGACCCTTGTGTTGTTTGAGGGAAATAGAGAGTATGAATCTATGGTGACAAACAATACCGAAAAATTTGAGAAATTGCCCAAAATTTGAAACCTTAGTATGAATAAGGGAAGCCACAAAATTCAAACAAGTATAACAGACCTCACTACATTACTGAGTCCATATGGGATCATCCAAACTGTTGAAGCTGTGTTGAGGCTGTGGATTAAACTTATATTAGTAATGGATGATAATTTTTAAGATTTAATTCAAGAAACCCACTAAAGTTCCAAAAAGAAAATTATGCAATCCTAACCAGATAGATAGCACCGAGGTTTCTAACTGAGGATTAGGAAGAAGACCAGATAGCAGAACCCATCATTTCAAATGACCACATTTCCAAGCTGTTCAAGAAAGTATCAATCATGAATTTTCATTACATAAAATCCAGGAGTCCTACTTATTGATAATTATGTGCCTACAAATTTGTACCTTTTATACCATGTTATTCGTTTGATTTCACTATTTAGTTGGAAACTGTCTTGCCTTCATCAGTCTGCAAATATCCTATATGATTAATGTATAGATTTTCATTCTTCTTGACTGTTCTTCTTCTTTTCTTGTTAGCATTTTATGTCTTTCAGAAGAAAAAAATGCCTAACAATTGACAACATGTGTACAGGAAGTTCTCTTTGGGAGATTGATACCCTCCTTCATGTCTACCGCCCACCTGTTTCAAGGTGCAAGCTTTAACCTGATCATCTCTGCCTCCTCTCTTGAATATTTGTATACATCAATGTGTGTCTGTTGAATTGTTGAATTGCTCAATAAAAATATATTGTTGAATTGTTGAAAGCTGGTCATGGCTAAGTAGATTGGATGGGAAGATGATGTGAAACTGAGTTTCTTATGCCATATAAAGGACTTCCAAGAAATTGTACTTGCAAAGATCCCCTTTCCTAACCCCATGAATAGATTTGATCTGTTAGGTTCTTTTTTGAACTGAAAGAAACTTCTACATTAATTTTCATACGACAATTTGGATTGATAGGACACAATATTGGGCCAAAAAAGATGATAGTTCAACAAAAATTTAACTGTAATTGTGAATCAATATTCTGGAAACACATATTAGATCACAGAGCTTGTTAATTATTATATTGACACTGCAGAAATTAATGTATCACTGGTATGATGTATCTGAAATCAGTTGGGCCATATCTCTAATAAAGACAAAAAATGATTAAATCAGAAGTTAGTAGTTGACTTGCTTCTCTTACTGTCTTTATTCTCTTATGGTGTTGGCTTATGGTGAATTCTATCACCGAATTAAGCACCAGCTGTTACCACTAGATAGGTCAGATCATTGTCTGTTATGCAAAACTTGAGAATAATTATTCTGTAAGGTAAGCTGCTCCGTTGGCTACTCTTGATTGCTGTAGGTAAAATTGTGGGATTCGTCAAGCAACCAACCATTACGTGTTGCATCTAATAATCGAATAGCTGTATTTGATTTCTTTGAGATTATCCTTTTATTTTTGCTCTGAATCTTATTGTTCAAGCTGACTCCAAAATTAAGATTTTGTGGAGATAATTGGGGATTTTTTTGATAATATAGGTTGAGCTGATTACCTGAAATAGATTTCAATGGAACCTTTGTGATAATCTAGATTTCAATAGCTTAAATATTTAGGGCTGCAGGTTGTCATAATCTCTTATTATGTCAATCTTTGTGATATTCTTGCTTGCTTCTTATTTTCCCTTAAATGTCCTTGTTTTTTTTGGAATGTAAATCATTCATGATTCTAAATTCTCATTCATGCTTCTACTAAATATATTTGAATTTGCTATCTTAAAATTAATGCAGAGATTAGAACATGGACATATATCTTCTATCAATATGGATCCTGTAAGAGGGATGGCAGAAATGTTTTCAATGCACCCAGATGAACATGTGACTTGGTTGGTTGAATGCTGCAAGTTTTCAGAGCTGTCAAATACATTTTTCCTCTTTTTTTTGTTGCAGTCATTCATGACCCCTAATATTGGTACACTTCTCTCTCTCTCTCTCTCTCTCTCTCTCTCTCTGTGTTGTGTGTGTGTTGGTTAGTGCTGCCTAGCAATAGTTCTGCTTATGTTCAAAGACATTTTCCCACTTGGTTTTGTTGCAGTTATTTGTTGCAGTTATTTATATTGTTTTTTTATTAAAAGGTTCTTCTGTTTTCTATACTGTTAGTGAAGTGATATATGCGGGAATACTATATTTAGCTGCTGACGGGAAATTCATGCTTTTTGCAATTGCTATGCTTTTTTTTGCTTCATCAATTATCTTTTAGCATTTTATCATGCTTATCTATTTCTATTGCATTTGCATTGAGATTACAAAGTTGCTGATGCTGATCTTTTCTTTTTTCCTTGTCAGACATTGGTCAATTTAATGCATTGTATGATGCTTGCTATCCAGTTCTGAAAACTGAGTGGAATGTGTTAAAGTATGTTATTTGCTATGCTTCTAGCATATATTAGCATTTATATGCTAATATAGGGGGAGTGTGCATGATAACTATGTTATTTGCTATGCTTCTAGCATATATTAGCATCAGAACTTCATGAGATATCAGAAAGCTCTGTGGCTGTGTTGGCTGCATTTAGTCGGGGATTTGAAAACTCGATTGTAGTGTTGTTCTTATCACAAGTGTGCCAAGGTAGTCGAGTGGCTGCGCTATTGCTCAGGACTTCAACCCCTGCAGTTGTCATTTTCTTTTCTTCTTCCCTGCTTCCACAACCTGACTGTGTCAACCCATATAGTAATTAGTTGAGTTGAGAGCTCCAGAGATGGTGAAATATACAGGGAAGACTCAATGGCTGAAACATTTCCAAGAGGAAATATTAGTTTGTCTTTTCCCTGGTGAGATTTTTCAAAAAGAATATTTGGAAAATTGGGGAAAAGTTAAGTTCATCTCTTTTCTTTTTCTTAACTCAATTGTGACATTGACGTAGCCGTAGGTGTAACAATTCAATCGCAACTATTCAGCTAATTTTCAGAGTTCAAGAATGAGAGTGTGAACCCTGCTCTATTTCTATTAATTTAACAATTCACGAATTTGCAGAAATGTTAACTGACAATTGTGAACCCTGCTCTATTTCTAATGGTGCCAGTCAACTCTCTTAAATCGTTCAAGGACAAAAACCGGCGTATTTGCGGAAAACCGCAAATACGCCGGTTTTTGTCCTTGAACAATTTAAGAGAGTTGGTTTGAACTATAAACTGACTTAAATAAGACAAGATTGTTGTTAAAACAGAAGCAATTGAATGTTTTGTTTAAGTATGTTGCTAATATTACCTTTCTGTTATATTTACCTTTTGTGTTTACATGTCAACTTTTTTAAATTTAATCCAGGGAAGGCCTTTCTAGAATTTCAATTTTATGTGAATATTAAATAAACTTAATATTTTTATTGTTCTATTAGTTTAATTATGTCAGATGTTTTTCCTAGGTAAAGATTGTATTCTCTTTGTATTTTATTTCTTTAAAAGAAAAAGAAGAAATAAATATTTGTAATTCCACATTGTATAGCATCACCTTTTTATATGTGCATGTGTTTGACCATGAAATGCTGCACCAGTTTTACCACCCTAAGGGATATGAGTTAACCATTGGGTAGAAAGTTCTGTCATCTTCTTCTTCGAGGACTGTTTTCATGTCAATTGAGAGAATTAAATAATCAATGATATCTTCTAGGATAATGTAAAGCTCCTCACTCATTTGTATTTATTTCTTTTGAAGGTTTGGTAGAGGGAACTGGAAGCTCATCTTAAATTCAGATCGTGACGTATTTGAAGAGAGAACCGAGGTGAGAATTTTTTATGGTTGTGCCTTTTTTCTGCTTTAATATTATTTTTCTTTATGTTAACATAAGGGCTTCTTTTGTTTAGGTTGATTTGAAGGACAAGTGGATAAATATGATACATTACTGACTCTTAAAAAAAGAAGATGGTCTGCAGTTTGTATTATAGCTGAGGTATGTCGCCCCGACCCTCCAAGTTCATTGGAGAGAGGTTGTTAAAATACAAGGGGTTGGCTATAAACTCTTTACTTATCTAAAAAATGGCTTTAGAAACTTTTGTATTGAATAGTTGCTATCATATTTTGTAGATGTAGTTAATGCTCTAACAAGCTAAGGTTTGTAGGGTAACCGAAAGGACGGTTCTTGCATGTTGATTGATTCGTCATAGTTTTCTACTCTACTTGATGGGTCTTCAAAAAGGAAAAAGAAAATATTGATTGCTTGAATACAATGTTGGTGCATCAGATTTCTTCTTCTTCTTCTACTACTATTATTATTTATTTATAATTTATAATTTATAATTTTTTTTTTTGAACTTTCTACCAAATGTGTTATGTGATGGATAGATGAGAGTGTAATCATGTTACTAATCGGTATAGTAACATGTCAAGAGCTTCATTATTTTATTTTTAATTTTGTTTTCAAACTTAGTTTATTTATTATTTTAATAAACATCAATTATTAGTTCTTAATAATTGTTTATGACAGGTATTTTTTTTAATCATATAAAATTAGCACAACATTAAAAATAAAAAAAATAAAAATAAAGGCTAAGGCGGCGTTTTTTGAACGTCACTATATTCTTACCCCAACGGTTAGATTTTTAAAATGTATAAATGTCTTTAACGGCGTTTCCAAAACGTCGCTATATGTCACAGGGCGTCAGAGTACAATTAGGTAGGACATTTGGCGGCGTTTTTAAAAACGCCGCCTATAATAATATAACGACGTTTTTCAAACGCCATAAAGCTATAGCGACGGCCGCGTCATCGGCGTTTGGTACTAAACGTCACAAAATGAATTAGCGACGTTTTTAATACTTATAGCGGCGTTTTTAAAACGCTGCTAAAAGTCAATTTTCCAACAGTGTCATTTATAGGAACATGGAAGAGAAATTTGAAGTCTTCCCTAAATCCTTGGTTTCAACTTTTTTTTTTTCCCGGCAAACAAAAAAAATAAGTTCATTAAAAAAAAAAGTACAACAGTCCTAAATCAGAGGGAAAAGCATACAGATAAAAAAACCTCCCAGAAAACAACTAACAAGGGCAGCGCCACCCCTTCAATAGGGTATGCAATTGAATAATCTAAAATATATTTTTTTAATAAATTAGTAATATATATGTCAAAACAGTCCAATTATGAATACCCTGTCCCACTACATTGATGTTGAACACCCACCCCACCTCATTGAATATCCAATTCATAACCCACTAACTCTTAAAACAATAATGTTAGGATAATCATTGTTTCTTATCATAATTTCTTATCACCTTATGTGTCAACATTATATTAGTTTAATGAGTCTTCCCCACTTATGCTTGTTACAAATGTTAATACATGAGATGATAAACAAAACATGGAAAAAAAATATGATAATTAACACTCTTAAAAAGAAAAAAACATATATGGTTAAGTTTCTAATATATACAGATTCTTCTTTGCTTTTGTTTCTTCTCTCCAACATAATAATACAGAACATATATATTCATGTATTTTATTCCTTATCTAAAAAGTGTATGCCAATTCATGTTCAAAATTAATAGATTGATCAAAAACGTTTGGGTAGTGGCTTTTTTAGTGCTTTGGTTTTGACTAAAATATGAGGTGAAAAAATATGTTTGGAAAAGACTTTTTGACTTTTTACGAAAAACATGCAAAAAATAAAGTGAATGGGAATTCTTTGTGGAGGATGCCTTATCCTCATCTATTTTTTGTCCATTAAGAAATTTCTTTGTTTTGATCCCAAAAAAAAAAAGAAAAAAGAAAGTAAAGTGAATGAGAAGGAATCTTTAACTTCTTTATATGAGTTGAAAACTTTTCGGCATTTTAATAGCTTTTTGGCTTTTTTTAGTAACTTTTTGGCTTTTTTTAATAACTTTTTGACTTTTTGACTAAAATAGCACCTTGTACAAAAAAAAGTCAGATTTCATCCCATTCACTCTACTTTTTGCATGTTTTTCAGTAAAAAGCCAAGAAGTTCTTCCCAACCATATTGGTTTTTTTCACCTAACATTTTAGCCAAAATGCCACTTCCCAAACGGGCTCAATTTATAACTTGTTCCACAAATTAACCATAGAGGTAGACTGTATGAGAAAAAAATATCATCTTATCATGCTCGTGATAAAGACAAAATATATTTATAATAAAAGTTCATGTATCTACATTTTATATATTTTTTTGAAACAATGGCAACAATATATTATAAATTTTTTAATTTGTGATTTGGAATGCGGATCTGGTGGATCATTTGCTTATTCATTTAGATGTTTATTGCTACGAATTTTGGTTTGGTTTGGGTTCAGCCAAGTTCGGCTTTGGCGGTGTTGCAAGGTTGGGTTGGGGGGGAAGGTTGGGAAAAGACGTCGGAAGGCATGGATGCTTGCGGGGCATTGTTTGGTGTGGTTGATATGGTTGGAGTGGAATAGGCGTATTTTTCATGATGTGTCTCGGTCCACTCTGTGGTTGGAGTGTCAGTTACTCACTGTGCTTCATAGTTGGGTTACGGTTATGGTTATGGTAGATTCAGATCTGTTGGCTTTTGTAAATTTTGCAGAGGAATTGATTAGTTAGAGCATCTCCAACGTTGTATCCTTTTTTTCACCAAATTTGAGTAAAAATTCTATCTAATATCCGGCGCTCCAACAAAGGATTTTGGTCTGTCATCAAAACACCGGTCGGCCAGGAGAACAACTGGGCGAATGTCCGGCCGATCGACCGGCCAATGTAAATGTCAATCAATTCTGAAATAATTTGTTATGGGAATTTTTCAATTAAGCGGATGACCGGGTGAACATCTAGCCGGTCATCCAGTGATGCAAATCCAATGACTATGAACAATCAAATGATGAAAGGTCCTAGTCGTCCTCAATTTGGTGAAAGATTTATCACATCCTCAATTTGATAATGATCTGATGAAAGGATTGGAGCAGCAAAAATGATGGTTTTTCATCAAATTTAAATTTGATAAAGAATTGAAGATGCAATGGAGATGGTCTTAGGCATTGTGCTATTTCAGGCTACCTTTTTGTATTCTTTACGTTGTCTTGATACTTTTCTAATAAAATTTGTTTATTTATCAACAAAAAAAAAAAAAAAGAGTCTAATATACTACAATATACTACAAATTTTTTTAATTTAGATAGTTCAAATTTTTTAATGTCTACCTTAAAAAAATTCCTGGAATCACCACTGCATACTAACAGAGACAAAACTAATACCCATCCTAAACCCCAAAACTCTAATACACAGTTTTGAATTCCTAAGACCATCTCCAATCCTTCGTCAAATGCTTCATCAAATTTAAATTTGATGAAAAATTGATTAAAACTGTGCTCCAACCGTTTCATCAAATCGATATCAAATGACGAGAGAATTAAATTTTTCATCAAATTAAGGGAGCTTTTGACCTTTCATCAAACTTTGTAGCTGGCCATTGGGCCAGACGTCCACCCGGACAACCAGACTTTCTTCATCAGAATGTCAAATTTAACTCATGATTGAATGTCCGCCCGGACATCCTCCCGGTCATCCCCCAGGACAACCGAACTTATAACAAAATTTGATGAAAATTTTAAATTTACCATTGGAGTGCATCATATCAAATCAAACTTTTCATCAAATTTTTACTCAAATTTGGTGAAGGATTGGAGATGCTCCAACCTATTTCAATGCTCAATGATAATGTCATTCACAAAATAATCCTTCAACCCTTTAAAACCCTTGACCCAATGTGCAGGTTACACTGAATTGTTATGAGTAAGCCAAATGCTCCATAATAATGCTTAGTTGTTTCAGTTGTTCTGCCATATATTTTTAAGTGTTGTAATGGAATGTTTAAATGGCATGTGATATGTCACAGTTATGATCTTATATAAGGTTAGAGCATTCCAATAGATGAACTAATGAGTTTGTTAGTGTCAGCTCCTAAATCAGTTAGCAAGCAAGAGAGAGAAGAAGGAGGGGACAAGCCTGACAGAAAAGTACCACAGCAGAACATTTTTTAAAATTTTCTTTTGTCCTTTCTATACATATATAATACATGTATGCATTATATTATTTACTAACACACATCATTGGAGCACCCCGTTCACTCTCTAAATTAACAAACAATTAACACACAAAATTCGGTTCCCACTTTTCACCAATTAACACACAATCTAAACCATCCCACCATGGATGCTTTACTTAACATTACAACAGAAGTACGAGAACACTAGGTATGCATTTTATAGCTGTTTATACATGGGTTTGAAATGACTACTAAGTAATAGGCAGTGGTGTATAATTATTTAAAAGGTTGTCACTTAAGATATATGTATATATGTATTAGAAGTCATATATACATGAGAAGGGTAGCACTCACTGCATGTGCACTTTATACATGAAATTCGGTGCATTTGTTTTGTCTTAATAACTGATTATCTTTCTTTAAAAATAAAATAAAAAAGATTGTCTATGAAATATCTTCCATCATATACCTACTAATTCCTTTCTCTATTCAATTATCATACCAAGTGTAATTAGTTGGGCACTAGCCAAAATTATATCTCACATACATACATACATACATACATAATATAAGATGCATTTATATACTGTTTCAGAGAAAAAGAATCGGAAAAGCAAACATGCCATATACAACCAACATATAATTATATGATGCAAAGAAACCATGCAAAAACACACCTTATGAAAAGAGGCTCCTTTGTTCTTTTTTTTTTCCCTTCCACTCCAAAATCCAAAGGAGCTTCAAAACTTCTACATTTTATTGAAGGACCTAGGGAGAGAAAGAACCCACAAACACGTCACTCGTGAGTTAAAATTAAGGCGCCTTGATTAATCACTTTTAATGGAATAATTTTTAAAAAAACATTGAATTATTACTGATCAATTGGGTCAAGTTAAATTTATAGGGATTATTCAGGGTGAGACATGAGCACTGAAACAACAACCTGAAGTTGTTTTTTGGAATCATTAAAAACTTACCATTGTACCAAGTAAATGTAAGCTGCAGTTGGTCCTCTGGAACTATCTAATAATTTTCCAAAGATGACTTGAAGCTTTAAACTGTAGGGGAAAAAATACATGAAAATTTGATGTGATATATATATATATATATGCTATATTTTAAAATTGATATTAACTAATAACCACAATATTCTCTCATCTTAATTTTGCAAAATTACAATGTTCTCAGTATTAACAGTTCCGCATTGAGAGTTGAGAAAAGGGTGACAGAAATTTGATATCACAATTCAAACCGCCATCTTCATCATCCTTAAACCTATTCAAATAGAAATTAGCTTAGTCAATAAAACACATGAAAAAAACCTATACCTGTATATATGCATGTACGCGGAGAAAAAGAGAGACGGAAAGGGGACAACATCTTGGAATTGAAGTTGCTCAATTTGCAAAATCCAGAATGGAGGTAATTACAAAGCAAACTACTTCATACAAAACACCCATCAAAATTCAACTATGAAAATAGAAATGTACCTGGAACAGGCATGTATGTGATGTATATATCGTTCAGTATATATATATATATATAGGTATATTTTAATTTGGGTATAGAAATCTTTTTTCATGGTAAGGACACGGTCACCCAAACATTTTTTTTATATGGGAAAATTTTTAAATTTTAAAAATATATAAATAATAAAATCTATACAACTTCAATTTTGAGTGAACACCACCTGGTCTTCTGCCTTCATAGTTGTCAAATCGACAATCACATTGTGAATCAAAATCCTAATCTTGTGAATAATGAATCAAATCAAATCGAGAATTGTTAAGATTCAGTACAAACTATTAAAAATTATGTTAAACAATTCTATATACAAAAAAATAAATAAATAAAAATTGATTTTAGCATGTTTTATAAAATAGTTTTTATATAAGAACATGATTACACCATCTAATTGGGAATAAATTGCCCTCATAACAAGAGGTGTGTCTAAATCCCACCAACCATAAAATTATTCAAAAATAATAATATAATCTTTCTTAACATTAAAAAAAATAAACCTAGAAACTTTTTATAGAGTATAATAATAATAAAGAACTTGGTAGAATTTTTTATTGTAAGACCTAAAATACTTTAAAAAGTGTGAATGTGTGTTCATTGTTCAAAATTTTTTTTAAAAAAAAAAATAAAAAATACATGTATATATACATGTATGTAGAGAAAAAAAAGAGACAGAAGGGGACAACATCTTGGAATTGAAATTGCTCAATTTGTAAAATCTAGTAAAAGAGAGATTGAGAGTTAATTACGAAGCAAACTACTCCATATGGAACACCCATCAAAATTCAAATATGAAACTTCAATAGAGATGTACCTGCATGATGTATGTGACGTATTTATCATTACATGTATATATATAGGTATATTTTAGTTTGGTTATAGAAGTCATTTTTCATGGTAAGGACATGGTCACCCAAATAGTTTTCTTTATTTATTTTAGATGGGAAACTTGGTGGTGGTGGAAGGAAGAGATTCAAGCAGTAGTTAAGGCAAAGAAAGAGCACTTTAAAAAGTGGCAGAAGAATAGAACTGAGGAAAACCTTAAGAACTATAGATTGGCTAATAAGGAGGTCAAAAAAGTAGTGAGAGAGGCTAAGTTGAAAACTTATGATGACCTATACACTAGACTAGATAGTAAAGAAGAAGAGAAGAGGATATACAAACTTGCTAAGATATGGGAGATGAAAACAAGAGATTATAATCAAGTTAAGTGCATCAAAAGTGAGGATTCTAAGGTATTGGTGAAGGATAAAGAGATTAAGGAAAGATGGAAGAACTATTTTGATAAGCTATTAAATGAGGAACATGGATGTAGGCCAATAGGGGAAGAAATGACTAGTAATATGATAAACCAAGACTATAGATTTTATTGTAGGATCAGGAACTTTGAAGTGGAGATTGCACTTAAGAAGATGAAATCAAATAAGGCTTTAGGACCCGATGATATCCCGATTGAAGCTTGGAAGTGCTTAGGTAAAAAGGGGGTTGCTTGGTTGACTAGGTTGTTTAGCAAAATTTTGTTGACTAGGAATCTGCCAGATGAGTGGAGGAAGAGTATTTTAGTGCCAATATATAAGAATAAAGGAGATGTCTAGAATTGTAACAACTATAGAGGAATCAAGCTAATGTGCCATATAATGAAAGTGTGGGAGAGGGTGATGGAATGCCGATTATGAGATATAACAGAGGTGTCAGAGAATCAATTTGGGTTTATGCCCGACAGGTCAACAATGGAAGCGATTTATCTTTTGAGGAGAGTAATAGAAAAGTATAGAGAAAAGAAAAGAGCCATTCATATGGTGTTTATCGACCTTGAGAAAGCATATGATAGAGTGCCCCGAGATATAATATGGTGGGTGTTAGAGAAGAAAATGGTGACAAAAGGTTACATTGATGTGATTAGGGACATGTATAAATGGGTGGTGACTACTATTAGATCGCTTGCTGGAGAGACAAATGAATTTCCTATCACTGTTGGGTTACACCAAGGGTCTACCTTCAGCCCTTACCTTTTTGCTTTAGTTATGGATGAGTTGACAAGAAATATTCAGGACGACATGTCATGGTGTATGCTTTTTGCAGACGATATCGTGCTAGTGGATGAGATTAGAGAAGGAGTTAATTCAAAGTTGGAGATTTGGAGAAAAGCTCTTGAATCTAAAGGTTTCCGAATAAGTAGAAATAAGACAAAGTACATGGAGTGTAAATTTAGTAACAGTAACAATAAAAACAGAGGAGAAGTGAAGATTGAGAACCAAGAATTGCCTAAGAGTGAACATTTTCGTTATTTGGGGAATCACAACAGCGGGGGAGATTAATGCGGATTTGGCCTATAGGATTAAGGCGGGATGGTGTAAGTGGAGAAGTGCGTTTGGGATACTGTGCGATAAACGAATACCTACTAGACTAAAAGGTAAGTTCTATAGAATGGTTATTAGACCAGCGATATTGTATGGGACGGAGTGTTGGGCAACCAAGAAACAACAAGTAGATAAGATAAGTGTGGCTGAGATGAGGATGCTAAGGTGGATGTGTAACAAAACTAGACAAGACAGAATTAAGAATGAGTGTATTTGGGAATGGGTAGGAGTAGCATCGATAGAAGATAAGTTGAGAGAGAATCGATTGAGATGGTTTGGTCACATTCAACGGAGACCAACAGAAGTAGTAGTGAAGAGATGCGATGCTATGACGGTAGAGGGGAGTGTTAGGGGACGGGGTAGGCCTAGATTAACGTTGGCTAACGTTGTAAATAGAGATACGGATCTATTTAATTTGACTAACGAAATGGCCTTTGATAGGGCCGCGTGGAGAAGAACGATTCATGTAGCCGACTCCATTTTATGGGACTTAAGGCTTGGTTTGGTATATATATATGACTACACAACTTTAAATTTAAGTGAACACCCATGGGTCTTCTGCCTTCATATGTTAATATATATAGTGTTTCTAAGAGTTAAGTGGGAGCAAGTTTGATGACAGAAAGCTAAGGACCAGGTTTCACAATAGTATAACAAAATAATGTTGTGATTGAGATACTCAATGTTGCCTCTATTAAGGTTATTTTGTAACATATCCCGTGGTATTTCTTCAATTAGTTGGAAGAGCTAAGCAAATAGGTACATTGACAAGTCCATATGTCATGCACTGTAATGATGATAAATTTACATGTTTTGGTCCAATGCGTATATCATTTTAAGGTGTATAAATGGTCCCTTAAGCTGTTATTATTTACCTAACTACATCTATGCATTAGTATCATTATTAGTAGGTAGAATACATGGAAAATGATCTTGAACTGTCAGTATAGATTGTTGGACAGTTACAACTGAAATTTGTATAGACGATAATGGTCAATGCTATACAAATTTTATTTTACCATCAATGCATTATACGATGTGTTATGTGAACATTTCAAGATTCACAGTTGATTTAGGCAAATCTTGAGTTTGGGAAAATATTCATGCTAGAATGAGATTATTGTATCATTGTTGCACTTAATTATCTACACAGTTTATTCATGAATGTTTTATGGATGTAAAAGTGTTAGCTATTAAAGAGAATATTGGTATATATACATACCAGAAGTATTACTATACACAGCCCTCAAAAGGAGCATATGGTATACACCTAAAGTTTGAACCACAATGGTTCATAACTTCTACCAATTTAGATCATAACAAAACCAAATTGGTTCATAACAAACACACCACAAAAGCCTCATAACCAAGACCACTTCGGTTCATAACAAAACACCACCAAACCTCATAACCAAAGCCAATTTGGTGGATAAACATGCGAGAAGTGTTACTATATACACTCCCTCAAAAGGGGCATATTTGAGCCACAATTTTTCATAACTTCTACCGATTTAGATCATAATAAAACCAAATTGGTTCCTAACAAAAACACCACAAAAACCTCATAATCAAGACCACTTTGGTTCATAACAAAACACCACAAAATCTCATAACCAAAGCCACTTTGGTTCATAACCAAACACTACAAAGTCTCATAACTAAAACCAATTTGAGTCATAACCAAAAACACCACAAACATCTCATAACCAACCACCACCTGTGTTACATGGACTCTTCTATTTTCCCCACAATACTCATGTCCATCGAATATGACATGTGTAAAGGTGTGAGATATGTGTCCGTCACTCATACCCAATTTAGACACTTAGATCCTTTAATTTGTGACAATATATGAGAAGAAAAAACTCACATTTGCTAGTAAAACAATAATTTTAGCCTCTCACATGAATTAGATATAGAAATTTCATATTTTTTCTAAATCATATTCAATTTCTATATAATTTACAACATTTCATCTGAGAATATTATATAATATGCAATTTATGTGTATATGACGCGTCCCCGCACCCATATCCAATTTTGGATACGTATCCCAAGATTCAAAGATTTAAATTTATGAAGATCTAATGCTTAGATACACACCCACATCCGATACGTGTACCCGAGTCCATGTGAGCACCACAAATCAAGTTCACCACAAATTTGACCACCACAAAACTCTGTAACCAATCACCAATATGATTTATAACTAAGACCACAAATCTTTATAACTAGAATGTATGGTCACTACAACATTTTTGGATTTTATGAACTAAATTTTTTTCCCTAAAAGTAAAATCTTTGCTATAAAAAAAGTAGGACACCAATTTCTGCTGTCGCGAGAGTTGTCGCTAAAAGGTTGTCCCAAAAAGTCAAAAAAAGGACTTTCAGCGACAATTTTGAAATTGTCCCTAATAAATGCACTTTTGGGAGCCAAATAATTTGGTGCAAAAAAGGTTTACTTTTTTAGATTAAATAAATAAATAAATTGATCTCAAAAGGGTAGTAGTTCATTACTAAATATCCAATTTTGTCACTAAAATATAATAATGACACTTTTGGCAACTATAATATTTCGTCCCTAAAAAGTGATTGTCACTGAATTTGTCTCTAAAATCTTAATTGGTTGTAGTGGCTACACCTTTTGAGGAGGTATGTATTGTAGAATTTTCCTATACAAAAAGTTTGTATGGTTTAAATGACATTTATTTATCCATTATCTTAAGTTCAGTTAATGTTTTTTAAGTTATGGCATTTATTGTGTTATCTTATGGTATACTTTGTCAGTGCTAGGATTATCATAGTTTGGTGATTTCATGACTACATAATGTGCATCTTAGGTAGAGTCCAAGCCACTATCACTTCGGAGACCATATTGGACAAGGCCTGAAGTTTTGAAAGGCATAGAAGGTGCTATGGGTGAGTTTCATCAATGTCAAATTTATTATGGATAAGGTCAGGACTAGCCACCACGAAGATCTCCAAGAATGGACAAAGTAGTTCATTTGGTCATCTTGGTTAACCAGCATCAGAGACGGTTGACTAGGAGTTTCATGTCACTGGAAACAACCAAATATGTTGGTTGATCAAGCCAGAATCAAGTCCATAGACTGTTGACAAGACCCACATGTGGACCAGCCATGTGTAAGTGTGGGTCAACCCATGATGAGATCCAAAGTATGGTAAAACTCTGTAGTGGAGTCTGGATTGCTCATTTGGGTTTCAAAGCTAAAACTCCATATGTTTGTGGGCTAACCATGGCACGTGATGCACCAGCCCATAGAGGCGAGTTTTGAAGATAATTACCTATTGGACTAGATGTTATTTGGGGTTCTTTAAATGCTAACACATCTCTACTTGGTATTACCTTTTGAGAAATAGCTCTTGAAGTGTTCTACATCTGATATACACTGTAAATCAAATTTTCTATAGATTTTCTATCTTATGTGAGTGTCAGTTTGAGAGAACTTCATAGCACCTTGGAAGTCTTGCGAGTGAGCTGGAGAGCTTGCTTCGTTGGAAGTCTTGGGAATTCTCTTTGAAGGTATATTTTTCATCCTAGTGCAATACATTTGAAGGTATATTTTTCATCCTAGTGCAATACATCTTAGGTTGTAGCCTTTGCACACTTTCTCTAAGTGTGTCCCGTAGACTTTTGGAAGTAATTAGTAAGCTTCCTAAGTGTTTTGTAGGTTTGTGTGTTGGAAGTTGGTATTGGGTTGATCCAAGAAAACCCTATTGTTTGTATTTCCTTTTTTTATTAATCTATAAAAGTTTTCGGTTGTCTTAATGAAGAACCTATCAGTGTAAAGGTTTTAGGTTGTCCTAGTGAAAAACTATCAGTGTAAAGGTTTTGGGGATCCACCAAATTGATTTCTATGCGACTATGTTTCGAGAAAAAAAAATTATCATCTTCTTTTAGGAATAGAGGATTTCAAGTTCATTTTCTTTTGTGCTATGTTTGGTTTGTGGATTTAGGAAGGAATTTAGAAAGCGAATGGAAAAAAGTGCGTGAAACACAGATAAAATATAGTTACATTTCATTTACATTTTATCTACGTTTTCTCTTTCCCTGTCCAAATTGCTCCCCAAATCCATGAACGCATTTCTCCATGACTATTTTTTTTTAATTAAAATAAAAATCGTCAATCAAAAACACTAATTTTAGCACAAATCAAAATCCCTAAATTTCGAGCAAATCAACATAAATAAAAAATCCTAATTTATGAACACCACCATCCCTAATTTTAGCATAAATAACAATAAATCAAAACCCTTAATTTTAGCAAATCAAAACCCATCACTTCAAGCACAAATAAACCATAAATCAACATATCCATTTTTATTTGAGAGAAGGAAAAAATAATAAAAAAAAGATTAGAGAGAGTACTTTTAAACAGTGGTGACTATAGGTAGAGACAACTGGAGCCCCAAATTCAACCAAAATTTTTGCCTCCACTCTCCAATGTATGTCTGCATTTTCATTGAATCAAAACAATCAAGTTAAATGAAATGTAAAAGAAGCCCTAATCAGAATAAGAATACTGAGATTATAAATATGTTTACCTTGGAGAGAGAAGGACGAGAGTCGTGTCGTCGTCGGTGTGTTAATTAAAATCAATGTTCGTAAAATTTGTTTTTTTTTTTAAATTATTAGTTTGATTTATTTGTTAATAGGGTTTGGCTTTGGTTCAGTCCAAGATCGGACTAGATCATACTGTTGGGCCCGTGGGAGTCTACTAAGGGTTTCGTTTTGATAATTCGAACCGTTCAATGTGTATAACTCGTCGAATACTATACGTTTGTAAATAATCACATTGATCGGATTTCGATAACTATGTGATCAAAACAGTTTTTGTCAACCGTTAATTTTTTCACCGTTCATTTTTTTATACAAAACTGATTTAATCACATAACTATTGATATCCGATCAACGTGATTTTTTTAAATATATAGTATTCGATGAGTTCTACACATTGAACGGTTCGGATTATCAAAACGGGACTCATGCTGGGCCTCCACGGACCCAACAGCACGATCCAGTCCGATCTTAGACTGGACCAAAGCCAGACCCTTGTTAATATTAATCGGTGCTCGTAAAATTGTATTTTTTTATAATAATTATTGGTTTGATTTATCGTTAATATAATCAGTGTCCGTAAGTATTAAAGTGTATATAAATCTCTCTTTAGCTAAGTGTTTTAAGAGTTGTTGGTTTGATTTATTTATTTGTTGTCTTCATTTTGTGTGTGTTTAAAAAAGAAAAATCAGTGTTCTTAAATTTATGTGTGTGTTTAAAAAAATTAGTGTTTATTTGTTTGATGTCTTCATTTTGTATGTGGACTGTAAGTGTATATTGTTAATTATAATCAGTGTTCGTAAAATTTGTTTTTTTTAAGAAAATTATTGGTTTGATTTATTTGTTAATATAATCAATGTTCATAAATTTCAGTACAACAAAAAAAATTTTTGGCGACGCTTTTTAGCAACCAAACTGAAATTAGTCGCCAATTTTACATTATCGACGACAATATAATTGTTTGTCGCCAAAAGTACACTATTGGCTACGAGTTAATATTTTTAGTCGCCAAAAGGTTTGGCGCCAACTTAATTTTTTGGGCGGGAGCGCCAAAAATATTTTCACGGCCAAATGAACATATAGCGACGAAATTTTGGTCGCCGATTGTAAAGTTTTGGCGACGGAAATGAAATAGTCGCGGAAAAGATGAACGGTACTTATGGCGACAGAAGAATTTTGTCGCTAATAAATTAGCAAACGAAGCTACGTCGTTTTGCATTTTTCAATTTTTTTTTTTTTTTAAGAGACTGGACTGACCTTTTTACTGAATAAACACACCCAAGCCTCATTTCATTGTATTCAGAGGAAAACGAGAAGAGAGGGAGAAGATAGAGGATTCAAAAGGGAATGGAAGGGAAGGGTAGGGTTTCAATCTCTCTCTCTGTGCACACTTCGACGGTACGGCGAAACTGATTCGGCAGCGGTGACAATCAACGGTACGCACTCATCTATTCTCTTCTCTTCTCATTCAACATCCAAATAGTAGACTTCAAGAGACCAAATAGCATACCCAAACGATTGTCAAGCATGAGCTAGGTAGCGAATGGCGAGAACGGTAGAGGTGTTTGGCGTAGATGAGGCAGGGAGGGGCGTGGTCGTGGGTTTGTTAGGCGTGGCCGTAGGGTAAGGGTCGCTGGAGGGGGGGACTCTCTCTTTCTCTCTCCCCCCTTCTTCAGCTTCTTATTTTTTCTGTTGGCAAATTGTGCTTGTCTCTCTTTGCCCTATAAATTGCAATTTCTATGCCCTGATT
Source organism: Camellia sinensis (assembly GCF_055761805.1). NCBI lineage: Eukaryota > Viridiplantae > Streptophyta > Magnoliopsida > Ericales > Theaceae > Camellia > Camellia sinensis. The sequence goes on from NC_138972.1 coordinate 82,436,312, forward strand.
GATTTTTTTTCTTGCCAAGTGCCTTTTTAGAATTTTTTTTAGGGGTGTTGTTGTGATGTCTGGTTTCTTTCATTAGAGTTCAAATCCCATTTTTCTTGTCTGTCAAATGTTCGATAAAATGCATCAATGATGGCCTACCGTGATTTTGTTTATTAGATCCATTTTTTTTTGACTTTTGGATCTTTGAGAATATAATTTAGGAGAATTTTGGACTCAAATACAATTTAGGAGAATATAATTTAGTTTTCTTGGTGGGTTTGTTTTTTGTGTTTATCTACAAATTGAAGTTGTGGAAGTATGTATATATAGTAAATTTAGGATCTTTGATTAATCATTTTTTAGTATTTGTCACTCCATGTATTTCAGTTATTGTGTTTTCAGTGAGAGTCTGTAATTGTACATGAATTATTTGAAATACTACAATTATTTGATTTTCAGGAACACTCAGTCGCTGCTTTCACTCGTGTTCTTGATGAGGCCAGTGTCAGAGACAAAGTCTATCTTCATCCCGATAAGGTACATACACATATATATAAATAATAGTTTTCTTGTTAGAAGAAGATTCTTATAAATTGATTTATGTGGGACTAGTGATTTGTGCTTGTGTTAGAATATAACTAACAATTTTGTTGATGAAATTTGTGTGTGTTTATTAGTCACAAAAGTTTTGTGTATCTCATTATGGCTAATATGTATATTTTGCGTTGCCAAAAATCACATGTTATTTTTGTTTTATTATTTTCTTGTTGGTCTTTGGTTGTGTACACTACATGGGGATTGAGTTTACTCTGTATTGTGGAGATTAAGGTTTAAGTTTTATGTTTCCCTCTGTATGGTTAATGTCTAATTTTAGAGTTAAAAAGAGTCCAAAATACATTCGTTAGTTGCACTATGAGAACTAAGCAACTGTTTCTCTACAGAGAACAGTTCCAAAACCTCTGATTTTGCAACAAGGGATTGAGGATAAAATATATGGACACAGTCACCATCAAAATCAGCACTAAGTGGCCCACATATAAGAGGGTTGATCTTGACTGTATGGTCATCGCGAACATAAACCGACAAAGCTTGCAGGGAATGTTTATGCATTGTCGGAGGTTTATTGATGAAAACAATATCCCCATCCATTATCCGTCGATGTACCATTTGACCAGGTCTTAAAAAAGTATGCCCTTTCGAACCTTCCCTCAGCGAGTAGGTTGACAAACCATCCCTATAGGTTAAACACAACTTTTCATCAACCAGCTTTTGCAGATACTACATGTTACATTGAGTAACTCTCTCCTCAAATGTTATCCGTTGAGCAATTTCAAAAGGCAGTCCAATCTCATTGACTCCTTTATATGCATCACCTGTAATAACACTCCGTGAGGAGAATCCACAACCCTTTCTGATAAATAGGGTTTTCATCTTCTCAAGCCATGCTTTAGTAGTAGAATCGCTTTGCTCTTTGTTAATCCCAAATCGTGTATCCATGTCACGAGATGCCTTGTAGAAGAAATATGCACGGAAAGACAAGAAAACAACAGTTGTTCATGAACATTTGCACAATTTAATTGCCAAAGGTTTGACTAGATTATCAATCTTATTCTCAATAAAGAACAAATGTCACCCAAGTAAATAGTAAACCAGCATCAACTACACAAAACACCATCTTCTAAAATGGATCATCATTCTCAGATAATTCAAATAAGCAATGCAATGGACATGATTGATGAGATCTATTAAAATAAGCAATGCAATGTACATAAAATGGATCATCATTCTCAGATAATTATGTATAATTTTTAATTAGTTTTTCTCTCAAATCCTCAAAGCAATAAAGTGCCCCCACTAAGGGTCAGCCAAACTTCCTTTGAATTAGCAACAGACATGATTGATGAGATCTATTAAATTAATAGAGTGGTGTCACACGAAATGGTAAACAAAACATGGTACATAGATGTAATCATCATAGCATTATGGCACTAAAAGTAATTTGTATATTCAACATGGGATAACTTCAAATAGTGCTTGTGTTGTAAAAGCTCACGCAGTGTACACAAATACTTGTTTCAATTTTACCCCAATATATTGATTACCCAGGAAGCTTCTGAACTTGATCTTTGATCAGTAAGTTCTATAAATTCTTGAGCCATTCTAAATTTTGTTAGTTTGGAGTCAATAAATTAGAAGTCAAAACTACGTCGTTTTGCATTTTTTTTTTTTTTAAGACTTGACCGACCCTTTTGGTGAATAAACAAATAATTATCAATATTAAGAGATGAGGGTCCAAAAGAAAAAAGGTCTGAGGCAAATAGCAGCACTCTAAATTGTTTCCTTGGTGTCTAATATTTGTCTATTTCCATCTAATTTGTAGGTGTATACAAGTAGGGAATGCAGTTGCATTTCTAGTAGCTATGGCATTCGGAAGTATGTTGGCAAAGGGAAGCTAAGGAGTCTCAAATAATGAACCCTTGACAACAACTGATCTGAAATTCCCTCTGAGTCCTGCACAATTATTTGCGTGAATAGCATTGGATTAATTAACCATTCTTAAAGTGAGTTCAATCTTGGCAAAATTCATTCTTAACAATCTTGTTGAAGAAAATTTTAAACTCACATTGAGTAGTAGACCATTCATAAAAACCATATATGGTCATTGTAGCTTGTAATTCAAATTTCCATTTTCTTCTTGTATTATCTTGAAAAATATCTGGTTAAGTACATTGAAAGATATGTAACCTTATTTTTAGCTTTTTCTTTTTGGGCCTAGACCCATATCTGTTTGCAGAGTGCTGGTGGACCGGGCACTGGAAGTGATATTGAGCTGATTGCGAGGTTCTGCTGTGGGCCCTTTCTCGGTCCATATTTCCTCACACGACCCATTATGCTGTGGGCCATTTTTAGGTGGATTTCAGTTTGTAGTTAGTGGATTATTAATCATCTTGTGTGGTAAAGATGATGCTTGTGCAAGTTTTCTTTAACATATTCAAGATCTTTATGAGGTTGATGTTGCCACATCAACTCTCTGCTTCATTTGCTGCTATGATGATGGTTTTATTTGCATCTGATTATGTCTGTTTCTTTTACCAGTATGTGAATGTTTTTAGTTGCAGCTGCTAATCCATGTAATTTCTGTATTTCTTGTCTTTTTTTATTGAAACAGGAATTATCATTAGTTTGCTCATGTTTTCTATTGAATGATTTTCATTTACACCAGCATGCTATTTACTAGTTTCATGCCTATTTACATGATCAGGACAAATGGTGGAACATGGGTTTTAGTACTGCTGCACACAGTTCTAAAGAAAAATAAGAATTCCTAGAGTAAAAGCTATTACTGCTGGCCCACTCACCAATGGTCAAAATTCTGCTTCTGCTTCACTTATTGATGATGACAAGAATGGGAAAACTGCTCCACGGTGCACTTTTCTTTTGGTTCTCTTTTGTGAATATAGAATTAATCTCATGGCGTTGCTCTGATTGGTGAGAGAAACTTTTATGTGCATAAATCTTCTGTTTCTATTGATATGTTTATTCTGCGCCTCCACTCAGCTGTGGGGAAAATAACTAATACAAAAGGATAAATAAGAATTAGGCAACAGAAACAGGAAACACTGTTACTAGCGTTGTTCTATGTATTGAGTGGCTAAGCAAACTAGGATTTACAAACCTACGATAGAGGCTTTAGGCCCCAAGAAATTGAAATGCTTTTTTGTCCAAAAGATGGCATCATAGTATTTGCTTTCAGTTTTATTTATCTTTTCTTTAGGCTTCATGGGTTTCAGAATTTGAATCTTAGTATATGAACCTTATCACCAATCACATTGCCATATGACTTCCATTAGATTCAAATGTGACACTTGGGGATGTGAAACCCCTGAATGCAATAGTTAATGCAACAGTATGAGCAGTTTAGTTAAAATTAGTAAACTCATTACAAAGTGGTGGCATTCCCAACTCCCTGTAGTTGCAATGATCTTTGAAGCACTTACAGCCATACAAGATTCAATGGAGCTGATATTAGTGCCATTCTCAACTTTATTGAGGTCAGATAGAAGTCTTTTGTTATCTTTATTCCCTTGGATAAAATTTACCTGGTTTAATCTTGAAGGACTTGTAGTAGCTGTTAGGTTATGACAAAACAATTTATGGAAAATAATTGCAGACAGCTCTTTATATTGCATAATGTTTACTAGAATTTGTATGAGCAATTTCTTTGACTATGTGACTAATTAGAGTCATTTTCATTGTTTTCTGTTTTCATATTTTCTGGGTTGTGGATGTGAACTAGAATTTGAATTTTTGTACTGGATTCTCGGCTTTTTTGATCACTCCCTAATAATATATATATACTAATATACACATAACAAACAAGCCAATGCTATCTATATATAAAGCTTTTTTCTTCTCATTGTATAAATAAGTTGGTTAACCTTTATAATTTGTTGAAATGGCTAATTATTCACATAAAAAAATGTGAATAAGGAGGTTTCCTTGTTGACTTTCCTTGATTTCTCACAGGCTCTATGCCAATTGAGGCAGATAGCTCAGGAGGTTTCTCAGTCTAATGCCACCAACTGGCTAATTATTCGTTGATTATGTTTCTCATGCATAGATTGTTAAATTATCCCAGGATGACAAATGCTGTCGACTTGTTATGCAGCTTTTGTTTTTGGTGTGTATGCTGGGGCTCAGCTTGTATGAGGCTGATTCTGCCTCTTTGTCAATCAGCCAAACTGTGCATGGCTCAAACACATCATAGATGTTTGTTTTCATTACTATGAGTTTGATTAGTTTACCGATCAATTGATTTAGCTTCCATTCAGTTGTAAACCTGCCCATGCCCCATTGAGATACCAACCCAAAGAGAAAAGTTGGCAGGTAGTTTAAACTTTAAAGCTAACAAGGAATTGTGCAGAACAAATTCAGCACTGGTAGTGTATTTTGTACCAGAAACACTAGGCGCCGAAGTTCGAACCTCCTTGGCTTTGCCCAATGTACACTTGTGGGGGCGTTGGCGTACATCCCACATTTTACCCTGTAGGGGTGGGTCCAAAGGGCCCTGCCTTGGAGGGATTCCTAGTCATTAAACAAAAATAATAATAATTTGCATTAGTAAAAATATAATAGCATATAGATGATACCTTCTGGAAAAAGAAATGAATAAGGGATTAAACTAATGAACTAGCTTGGTTAGACTTGATATCTACCTTGTGTGTCACCGACTCATCAACACTACACACTTGCACGCAATCCTGCTAGTTAAAGTTAAGTTCAACTACTGGAAATAGGTTATCACTATTCCCATGTTTATATGATCAGGAGCCTCTAGATGGTTTGATACCATACAACCACTAGAGAGCCCAGAATTTTTTTCTTTTCAACATTCCACTTTATTCATCTCATCTTTGGCGCGTGCTTTGTACATCTCATAGTTTCAAACATACAATGCAGGTACATCAGGATGTTTAAGTGACTAGTTTCTGTGTCTCTGCAGCATAGGAGTTTTGCTGCACTGTTTTATTCTTTGGTTTTCAGGAAATGATCAGACATATCCAAAGTGGTATGCTGTAAGCAATGGTTAAATTGCTTGATCTGTTCCACAATAATGCCATTGATTGTTATTAGGTTTCCCTTGAGTGTGCAAAAATTTTGTCACGCTGCTATCACACATTTGTATAATATCTACTAATATTATGTTTATTTTTATGTGGCTCATTTTTTTTTTTTTTTCCACATAACTTTCAGGATTTAATTAATGATGGAAGCATCATAGTAAGTGAAGTAAATTTCAGATTATTGTCATACTATGGTCTATTAATGCATGCTTTCTCACACTCCTACTTGTCCTTTGGATTCATCTTCTCATTTCAAGTTTAGCATTTCTTTTTCTTCTCTGTATTGTCCTTTCTTTCAGAATGTGCCCCCTGCAATACTTCTTAGGTTCTTGCGGGAGCACAGGTCAGAATGGGCAGACAGCAGTATTGATGCTTATTCAGCTGCAGTTATCAAAGTTGGTCCCTGTATCTTACCAAGGGCTCAAGCTGGAAGTTTTAGGGGCCAAGTAATTCTTCCACTAGCTCATACTATTGAGCACGAAGAGGTAAGTTATTTATTCTTGATTTACTGCTGAAATCACTATATAAGGTTGATCTTTTTAAATTCAAATTGACTTGTTGAATTGTAATGGTTTTCTTCAATTGTTGACATTGATTATACATCTCTATTTGTCCTTATTAGTTATTGGAGGTCATTAAGTTGGAAGGTGCTGGCCATTATCCTGAAGATGCAATAATGCCTAGAGACATGTTTCTCTTGCAAGTAAGTCTTGTTTCTTAACATTGTGTATTATATTTACTACATGAATAATAACGTTCTCATTTAAAAAGTTGTTTTTATTGTTTCTTTTGAAGTTGTTTACAAATTGATAGGAAGCTTTGAAAAAGCGACATGAAGAGTCTTTAGAGCCTAAGGCAATACCTTTAACTTAGGAGCAGCTGTCAATCGAGATTCTTGGAAAGAAATCGGGATACTTAAAAGGCTTTGGAGTTGGTCCAAAACCATCATCATCCAGATCTTCTGTTACTGCACAAGCACATACTGAGGTGGTTTCAAGCCTACAAAAAGAACTAGAGTCATTGAAGAATTGTCCAAGGTCCAGAAAGAACAAATTAGATTATTCATCAGAGGAATCTTATTGACAAACACTTTTGTAAGTATATTTTTCATAATTTACTTTTCAAATCACTACAAGCATTTCATTTAATATGTCTGGTTGTGTTGAACAAATGGGACCTTGATTGGATCTCCAGTTAGAAAATTAGAAAGAAAATTGTAAAACACAAGACTTAAAAGGCCCGTTAGGGGGCCAAAATTGCGAAATGACCACCAAAACCACCGAAACTTGGCACGGACAGCTTGTTCAAACCTAGATATACTTGTAGAAACAAACGGGACCACGATTGGATCTCCGGTTAGAAAATTAAAAGGAAAATTGTAAAACACAAGACTTAAAAGGCCCGTTCGGGGGCCGAAATTGCGAAATGACCACCGAAACCACCAAAACTTGGCATGGATGGATTTTTCAAGCCTAAATAGACTTGTAGAAACAAACGGGACCTCGATTGGATTTCTGGTTAAAAAATTAGAAGGAAAAATGTAAAACACAAGACTTAAAAGGCCCGTTCGGGAGCCGAAATTTCGAAATGACTATCGAAACCACCGAAACTTGGCACAAACAGCTTGTTCAAGTCTAAGTAGACTTGTAGGAACAAACGGAACCTCAATTGGATCTCCGGTTAGAAAGTTAGAAGGAAAATTGTAAAACACAAGACTTAAAAGGCCCGTTTGGGGGCTAAAATTGCGAAATGACCACCGAAACCACCGAAACTTGGCACGGACAGCTTGTTCAAGCCTAAATAGACTTGTAGGAACAAACGGGACATTGATTGGATTTTCGGTTAAAAAATTAGAAGGAAAAATGTAAAACACAAGACTTAAAAGGCCCGTTTGGGGGCCGAAATTTCAAAATGACCACCGAAACCACCAAAACTTGGCACGGATAGCCTTTTCAAGCCTAAATAGACTTGTAGGAACAAACGGGACCGCTGTTGGATCTTCGGTTAGAAAATTAGAAGGAAAATTTGTAATACACAAAACTTAAAAGGCTCGTTCAGGAGCCGAAATTGCGAAATGACAACCGAAACCACCAAAACTTGGCACGGACAGCTTGTTCAAACCTAAATAGACTTGTAGGAACAAACGGTACCTCGATTGGATTTTTGGTTAGAAAATTAGAAGAAAAAATGTAAAACACAAGACTTAAAAGGCCCATTCGGGGGCCAAAATTGCAAAATGACCACTGAAACCACCGAAACTTGGCACGGGTAGCTTGTTCAAGCTTAAATAGAGTTGTATGAGCAAACAGTACCCGATTGGACTATTGTGAAGTTCATATCGAGTTTTTTTTTTTTTTTGTCAATCTAATATTGTTTTTTCTTTTTTCATGTGACAGATTGGCAATGGTGGAAAATAGTTTGGGCTACATCAGAAGATTTGATTTTGTGTTTTTGGAAATATTTTAACATAGGATTTTGGTAAATGATTTATGGATTAAATGTTTAGCATCAAAATATTTGGTGTTGTGTTTTTTGCAAATATTTTGACATAGGATTTTAGTAAATGACTTGTTGGTTAGATGTTTAACATCAAAATATTTGGTTGTAATTTTGAAAATATTTTGACATAGGATTTGGTAATGTATTTATGGGTTTGATATTAGTAGTTTGTAAGTACTTTGGTATGCATGTTTTAGATTGTCAGAGAATTGTAATTATGTTTATTGAGATTTTTCATAGCTATTAATTTTGAATTAGTATGAATGTCTTGCACAGGTGTATTATTATTTACATTACATTTGTGTATATATTGTGCACAGGAAAATAGGTGTTTTGGATTATTTTGAACAGGAAAATTATTAAAATCAAAATTTGTGTAGTGAATTTTTAGTAACAGGTGGTGTTTTTGTTGTTGTTAATATATTTGGCGACAACATATTGTTTTTGTCGCTAAAAGTTAGTGGTTATTCCAGGAACATTTAGCAACCAAAACTTACTCGTCGCTAAAAATGTGATTTTTAGCGACCAAATTAATTTTGTCGTTAAATAGTACTTTTGGCGACGCATTTATTTGTCGCTAAAAGTGCATAGCCTATCCAAATTTTAACCTTTTAGCAACAAATTGTAATTTTATAGCGACAAAATATATGATTTTTGACGACCAATTTTGCGTGTCGCTAAATGTCTACATACGGTGACAATTTTTGATTTCGTCGCCAATACTTTTAGTGACAGGGCTTTGGCGACAAGTTATATATTTTGTCGCCGATTCTTTTGGCAACGAAATTTGTACTTTTGGCGACGAAATTTGTGGGTCGCCAAATGTGTTTTTTGTTGTAGTGTTTTAAGTGTATATCAAATCTCTTTGCTTCTAAGTGTTTTAAGAATCATTGGTTTGATTTATTTGTTTGTTGTCTTTATTTTGTGTATGTTTAAATAATAAAAAAAAATCAGTGTTCTTAAATTTTTTGTGTATGCTTAAAAAAATTAGTGTTTTTTTGTTTATTTTCTTCGTTAGTGTTCTAAAAAAAAAAAAAAGCAATGTTCTTAAATTTTTGGTGTGTGTTTAAAAAATTCAATGTTATTAAATAATTAATTGTTCTTATCAGGTTCCTTCTATAAATGATCATCATCATACTACATATAGAGAACATTTGAGCAAAATTACAAAATAAGCACGTTGTTGAAGAACATGTATTCTACGCAAGAAATACGTAACTTCTCAGGTAAATGACGAACATATTGTTATGATTATATATACAAACTTATGCAGATTTCTTTTTATAGTTATATGACAAAATTATTCTTCTAATAAGAATAATTCAATTGCACGTGAATATACAAAATAAATAAATAAATAAATAAAAATGACTACAGTGGTTAATCCGAATGTTATCCTACCAAATGGTAAGCTCTAAGATGTTATTATAATTATTACTTTGTAAATGTTGCTACTGTTAATAATTTGGTGTATTCAATACTAACTTTTTCTACTTATAATAGTTTCGGAAGAACTAGCCACAGAGGCAAATTCGAATTTCACCCTGCCAAATGGTAACCTCTAACATGTTATTAGTAGTATTTTTTTTCTTCTAAAAATATAGGTGTTGAATTTAATAATTTTGTGTTTTTCAATACTAACTATTTACTTATAACAATTTCAAAAGAAGTGATTACCAAACCAAACTTGAATATTGCCGGACAAAATGGTAATTTATAATATGGGTATTTGGAAAGTAACTATTTTAGCAGGTTATTTTAGGAGACTAAAATTTTTGTGTTTGGGAAGATAGTTGAATTTTTTTGTAATTGGATGTTGTGTTTGTGAGATAAAAAGTGAAATAATTATGAGTTTGATATAACATTTTGTCTTATTAATTATTTTAACCTATTTTGTCTTTTAGTGCTATTTTAGCCACAAAAAAAAAAACCAAAAAAGTTGCTTCCCAAACACCCTTATTATTATTATTTTTTTTAAAGTTTACCTACTGAAAGTTTTTATAATTTTATGCATTCAATACCAACTATTTACCTAGAACACTTTCACTTTTTTATGTATGCATACATAGCAAATATTATCTCAAGAAATGGTAAGTTTTAAGATGTTATTATTATTTTTTGTGTATTCAATAAGGCTTCGTTTGGGAAGCCAAAGGTTGGGCTTTTTTTGGCTAAAATAACCATAAAAAATAAAATAGACTTTTTAGTCACAAAAAACAAAACATTATATTCAATCCATAATCATTACATTTATTCTCTCATAAAAAAGTCAAAAAAACTAAAAGAGTCAAAAGTCCTTCCCAAACGAGATTTTTTAACCCCATGCTAAAATAGTTAAAAAAACCAAAAAGCCAATCCAACTCTAACTCTTTCACTTATAATAGTTTCCAAAGAAATGATTACGAAGGCAAGCTTGAATGTCACCCTACCAAATCGTAACCTCTAATATGTTATTATTAGTTTTTTTATGTAAAATATAGGCACTGAAGTTAACAATTTTGTGCATTTCAATACTTACTCTTTTGATTTGTAAAGGTGCTATAATAACCGAGTTAAAAGCTTGGTTAATTTCTTTAGAATAATCAAAAATGGTTTTCACACTTGCTTGGCAGCTCAGTTGTTTATTATCAAAAATCAGTTTGTTTCTACTTTTCCAATTAATCCAGTGTCATAACAAAAAGCTGAGGTTGAGAGCTTCTCCCTTTCCCATTCAATCTGATCCAAGAAAGGAACGTGGTGAGAACTAAACTTAATACAGATGGCAGCCTCAAAGGCAAGCGTAACAATGGAGGCTTTGGAGGCTTGTTTCGTGATGAGAAAGGAACATGGATCAGCGGATATTACGGCAGGTTGGAGAGGTGCACTAGTTTGGAAGCTGAACTCTAGGCAGTATACAAAGGCCTCACAATCATCCTGCAAAGAGGCATGAGTCAAGTAATCATCGAAACGGATGCGGAGCAAGTAGTGCAACTGTTGAATGAAGAACCAGGTGAAAAATGCCATTTCCGAGGAATTGTGGAAGATGCAAGGATTATTCTAAGGAGATGCGATTGCTCCATCGAACATGTCCGCAGATGAGGCAATATCTGTGCTAATGCTTTAGCTAAATTAGGAGCTAATCAACCACTTGATTTGCTTATTGTAAATGATCCACCAGAAGAAATCCACCATGCTTTAGTTGCCGATATGCTGTACCTGGATGGGAATTATGGGGCTTAGTCCTTTGTTATTTCTGATGTACCCAAAAATAAATAAATAAATAAATACTAACTCTTAAAGCAATTTCAGAAGAAGTGATTACATAGCCAAACCTAAATAGTACCGTACCAAATGGTAATTTTGAATTTGTTCTTATTATTATTATTTAAAATTTACCTACTAAAAGTTTATAATTTTATACATTTAATACTAACTCTATACCTATAACAATTTTACTTTTTCTATACACGTACATAACATGATGACAATCAAATCATCAACATAGGATAAAAATAATTACACAAGTTTCGTGCATACATTATATTAGTAACTATGCAAATTTTGTGTATATATTTATTTATAGCTATTATGGTTCTTTTCTACATTCTTTATTTTATATTCTCATAAATATTTTTGTTATTATTTATACAGTTACCCGTTATCCTTATTTTGCTCATTTTCATCCATACAGAAAAAATTGGATGGTTAGAGCACGGTTAGTCAGATTGGTACAAGTGTTCAATCATGGCAGGGGAAACATGATATTGAGCTAGATTTTTCTTGACAAACAGATATTTACATATTATCATTACCTTATGCTTTAATACTATATGAGAGGGTGATTTATGATCTGGAGTTGGGCCGAGGTAACGGCCGAGCAAGTTGAGAGCCCAACGGTGCATGGGGCCGAGATGACCGACTATCCGCCCAGACTTGGGCCGGGCAGAACGTGGGCCGAGTGTGTGCCGCCCCAGACCGTAAAGAAACTGCCCGGCAAGGCAGTGCTCGGTTTGACCGAGCTGCTCGATCAATGGATGGCCGAAGCCGGACAAGCTGAGTGACCGGCGCCAGGAAAGGCATGGCCAGCCGAGGTAACTGTTTGACCGGCAGAAAGGCCGACCTCAAGAGGAGCCTCGGGCTAGGCTTTGCCGAGATACTGCCTAGCCCGGTCCTCCTTGGGCTTAGCCAGTGAAGTGCTTGGATATGAAGCACGGCCCGGCATGGCAATGGATAGAGCAGCTCGGCTGCCGAGCTCCAGCTGTGAAGGCAGGCAGTTGAGATTAGGTGATGTTCAGCAAGGTCTATGTTGACAGATGGGATAGCGGAGCCACGTGTCAGGAGATGACTGGGAGTAGATATGGGGCACAGAGGGCATATAAGCATGTCTGCGCCCCCCATACGCGACAGATGAACACTTTGTAAGGAAATTCTTACATTCAAACACTCCTCCCTCTCTCTCTCTCTATCCTAAGGTGTGTGCTAACTTGATCGTCGGAGGGTTTTTCCGGCCACACACCGCCGGGTAGCTCACCGTTATTTGCTCGCAGGTGATCGGACAGAAACGGAGCTCGGAAGAAAGGAGTACGGGCTTGCCGGAATATAATCTCCCCGTACAATTGGCGCCGTCTGTGGGAACCTTGACAGACAAAACCTTGTCTTCTAGGTTCATCTGATCGCCGTCCATGGCGAACAACGAAGAATTTCCGTTGTCTGCCATAGATGGAGTTACCCCGGAGTTCACCCGAAGGAGAGAAGGCCTTCTTACCATCCATCCAATGGCGGACTTAGGGACGCCCACCGGAGGACAGTCAGGAGACGCGCAGGATAAGCGCGGAAGAAGTCATGGACATTCACGGAGTCCAGACGGTCACCGGCGGAGGAGAGACTCAAACGCCAGGCGACTGGAGAGTAAGTTGAGGGACCAAGATGCTGTTATCCGGCAAATGGCGGCGGAGATGGAGGACCTGAAGCGGCATGTCAAAGGGAAGGGTGTAGATGGAGTGGGAGACCACAGTGAGCGCACCCCATCCCGTCGTTCAGGCGGCCAGAGTCAGCGACATACTCAGTCCATATCTATTACCAGAAGTTACCAGGTTGGTGATTCCGACGCGCATGCAGAAAAGTCTAGTGCGCAAGACAGCACCTACAAACCCTCACGTCCGGCGACGACGTCGAGGTATTCTTACTCCGCTCAGTCCGAGGATTTACGGGCGGTCTTAAAGGAGCGGGCTCGCCGGTGCAAAGCTCAAAGAATACCTGCCTTCCAGCGGCTTTCCTACGGGGTTCACGCCAGCGAGGAGGTCGGAATGCCTCCACCTCGCCAAGCAATGCCGCTCTTTGAAGATACGGACTTGGCTAGGCTGAATGCCACCCCTTTTTCCCTGGATATAGAAACAACACCGCTTCCGGCAGGCTTCCACCAGCCTAAGTTCACACTTTACGACGGAAAAACCGATCCATACATGCATGTGAGCCACTTCCGACAAGTTATGGCCGGACATAGACGTAATGACGGACTTATGTGCCTAATCTTCCCGTCAAGTTTAGGCGAGCTGGGCTTAAAGTGGTTCGAGAGATTGCCGGAAGGGAGCATACAACGGTGGCATCAGTTGGCCGGGGCGTTTGTTACACGCTTCAAAACCAACACAAAGACACCAAAGGAAGTCGATCACTTGCTAAGTGTCAAGATGGAACCGAGCGACACACTGAAGGTATACAACTCAAGATACTGGGAAACCTTCAACGAAATCTTGGACTGCCCGGTCAACCTTGCAATCACGCAATACAAGTGTGGTCTCCCGGTCGGACATAGACTGCGGGACTCGCTTACCATGCACCAGCCGACCTCCATGGGCCAGCTCATGCAGCGCATCGATGAGCACATCCGAGTAGAGGATGACGCGTCAGCTTCTACCATGAAGGCCACTCCGGTAGCAACAGACAAGAAGACAGCATGCAAAGTGCACGCAGTTGGGCAAGAGTCCAGCCGCTCAAGTGACCGAGCAGAGGAATCGGACCGTGGCTCGAATCGTAAAAACCGGGGTAGAGGACGTCGGAATGACCGGGATGACTACCCCCGAGATGATGTAGCGGACACAAACAAAAGGCTGAAGGCAAGAACTGGCATAACCACGGTCTTCAAGATTCCAATATATCACATACTTAGTGAAATCTGAGACGAGGAGTATGTCCGGTTTCCTGCTAAGTTAGGCGATGGACAAAAGGGCTACAATCCGCGGTATCGTTGTACGTTCCACCGGGAGAGAGGCCACCGAACTGAGGACTGTTTGCCTTTGAGGCAACATTTAGAAGAGCTGGTCGTAGCCGGGCACCTAGACCTTTACATTGACGGCGGTGTGAAGCCGAATCCGGCTCCGGTAGATCCCAGGGGACAGGATGACCGAGATGCACCACCACAGGGAGTTATTAATGTCATCCACGGCATCGTAGAACTGGAGCGTGTTTGCGAACTCCGGGGCATGATAAAGAAGGCAGAACATATGAGGGAAGTTTTGTCGGTACAGCCTGCCATAAAAAGGGGAAAGACTGAAGAAAAGGATGTGATCAGTTTCACCTCAAGGGATTTAGAGCGTATCTAGACGCCGCACAACGATGCCCTAGTAATAACTCTACGCGTCAAAGAATTTGATGTTAGACGGATCTTGATCGATCAGGGAAGCTCGGTCGAGATCATGTACTATGATGCGTTCAAACAGCTCAAACTCCGTGAGACAGACCTGGCTCCGGCTACTTCGCCACTGGTTGGATTCAACTCGCAACCGGAATGGCCCTTGGGAAAGATTATCCTGCCGGTCAAAGCTGGATCCGTTGTCAAGCAAGTGGAGTTTTGGGTGCTACAAGTGCCTTCGACGTACAACCTTATCCTTGGAAGAGGATGGCTTCACGCTATGCAAGCCGTAGCGTCGACCTACCACCAAGTGATGAGATTCCCCTCGGCTATGGGGGCAATCGAGGAGATTTGGGGCGATCAGGTCATGTCCAAGCAGTGCTTCGTGGCGGTCAACGGTAGCCGGGCTGCCAAAGGATTCGTTCAAATGATTGAGGGACCGGGGGACCAGGGTGTCTTGGACGACGTGGGTAACAAGGCCGAAGACAAGGCGGTTGAGGAATTGGTTGAGGTGCGAATTGACACCGAACAGCCGGACAAGTTCTTCTTGCTCGGTTCAAGTCTCACGGCCGTAGAGAGGACCGAGATGGTTGAGTTTCTGATGGCCAACATCGAGGTCTTCGCATGGTCGCCTTACGACATACCTGGCCTCGACCCAAGTTTTATGTGCCATCACCTCAATGTCTTCCCTGGAGCGAAGCCAGTCATCCAGCGAACAAGGAGATCGGCACTGCAGCACGCCGAGGTAGTTGCAAAGGAGGTGAAAAACCTGCTTGAGGCACGGGCAATTCAGGAGGTGCACTACCCTCGGTGGATTTCCAATACAGTAGTGGTACCGAAGAAGAATGGAAAGTGGCGAGTTTGTGTCGACTATAAGACAGTCAACCGAGCTTGTCCCAAAGACAGCTTCCCCTTACCGCGCATTGACCAGCTAGTGGACTTGACGGCTGGACACAATCGGCTCAGTTTCTTGGATGCCTACCGTGGCTACCATCAGATTGCCATGCACGGGCCCGACCGAGAGATCACCTCTTTCACGACTCCGAGGGGACTCTTCTGCTACCAAGTTATGCCTTTTGGTTTGAAGAATGCCGGGGCAACCTTTCAAAGGATTGTGACCAAAATGTTTGCTCCTTTGCTTGGCCGGACAATGGAGGCTTACATCGATGATATGGTAGTAAAAAGCCGATATGAAGCAAACCATCTGTCCGACTTAACCGAGATGTTTGCCATTCTGAAGAAGTACAAGCTGTGCTTGAATGCGTCAAAGTGTGCCTTTGGCGTGGGATCTGGAAAATTTTTGGGATTCTTAGTCACAAACCGAGGCATCGAAGCAGACCCTACTCAGATCAGAGCCGTGCAAGAATTGAAGCAGCCCAGCTCAGCTAAGGACGTGCAGCATCTGGCCGGGATGGTCGCCGCGCTTAATCGGTTTATAAGCCGGTCATCAGATCGCTGCCGCCCTTTCTTTCAAGCATTGAAATCAAAGTTCTCGTGGGACGCAGAGTGTGACCGAGCTTTGGCCGAGCTCAAGGAATATCTGTCTACTCCGCCACTGCTGGTTACACCAAAGCTGGGAGAGGAACTTTATCTTTACCTTGCTGTCTCCCAGCATGCGGTCAGTGCGGTGCTAGTCCGCGCTGAAGGAATCAAGCACTTCCCCATTTTTTATGTCAGCAAGACCTTGCTGCCGGCTGAGACGAGATATTTGCCGCTGGAAAAACTTGCGTTGGCATTGATGATGGCTTCGAGGAAGTTGGCGCATTATTTTCACGCCCATACCATCATCGTACTGACCGAGTTTCCCCTCAAGGCCTTGTTCGAACGGGCGGACTTTTCAGGCCAAGTTCTAAAGTGGGCGGTTGAGTTGGGTCAGTTTAACGTCAAGTTCCAGCCGCGCACTGCTATCAAAGCCCAGACCTTGGCAGATTTTGTCGCTGAGTTCTCACCTGGCACTCATCCGGTATGCCCGGTCGATATTACCGAGGCAGATGATGTGATGCATGCAAGACCATCAGAGATACAACGAGTTGATGGCAGTAGCGACGCGGAATTTGCGCACACCGGTGTAGCACCCTCAGTTTGCACGGTTATATCACCTGGTGATGCGATGACGGAGGTGAGTATCACCGACCCATCCGCTCTGTCCGGTCCCGCATCACCAAGGGGGGAGGAAATTGTCCCACACAGCTCAGACCCTGCGGCCGGCATAACACCGCAACCTGATGATTCGCCTATGGACTTAAGCATGACAGATCAACTTGCCGAGTCCGGTTTCGAATCATCAAGGGGGGAAGGAATGGATCCACACAGCTCAGAACCTGCGGCCGGCTTAACACCGCAACCTGATGATTCGCCCACGGACTTGAGCATTACAGAACTTGCTGAGTCCGGTGCCGAATCACCAAGGGGGACTGAATTGGAACCGGTTAACATAGAACATGAAACCGCACAGCCGAGCAGTTGTGATCCCATTGCCCTTCGCAACTCTCAGGACCCATCCGACTGCTGGCAGCTTTTTGTGGGGGAAATGTGGAAGCTTTTCGTTGATGGCGCGTCCAACCGTCATGGTGCCGGCCTAGGTATCGTTCTTATCTCGCCCGATGGCCTAACCATTGAACATTCTATCACGCTTGGCTTCCCAGCATCTAACAACGAGGCTAAGTACAAGGCACTTCTCGCCGGGCTCAAGAGCGCAATTCAAATGAAGGCTGTCGAGCTCTTGGTGTACAGTGATTCCCAGCTTGTGGTTAACCAAGTCTCTGGGATTTACGAAGCAAAGGACGAAAGAATGGCGAAGTACCAAGCTCTGGTCAGGGAACATATCAAGCAGTTTGAGGCGATCAGAGTCCAACAGATTGACCGGGAAGCAAACAGCTGAGCTGATGAACTGGCCGGCCTCGCTTCCATGGTAGATAGTACGTCTCCAAACCCTCTGTTGATTGACTTTCTTCCGCGGCCAAGCATTGAAGACGCCGGGCAGACGGATGTACTCTGCGCCGCGCTGGGTCCTTCTTAGATGGACTCCTTGATCTTGTTCCTCAAAGACCAGACTCTTCCAACTGACAAGAAAGTAGCACACAAAATCCGGATGAAGTCAGAGCGGTTTTGGCTTTCTCCATCTGGCGCGTTGTATAAGAAGTCCTTCACTGGTCCTTACCTAAAGTGCGTGCACCCAAATAGTGTAGAGGCCTTCTTGTACGAAATTCATGAAGGCATTTGTGGCAGCCACATAGGGGGCAAGTCTTTGGCCTACCGAGCTATTTCGCAGGGATACTGGTGGCCGTGTATGCAGGCCGACGCACAAAAGTACGTCCGCAAGTGCGAAAAATGCCAGAAATTCGCCCATCAGATCCATCAGCCTGCTAGGGAACTTCTTCCCCTCACCAGTCCTTGGCCCTTCGCCATGTGGGGGCTAGATATAGTGGGGCCACTGCCAACAGCACCGGGCAACCGGAAATTCTTTATTGCGGCCACAGATTACTTCACGAAATGGGTTGAAGCTGAGCCCTTGGCAACCATCAAAGAGAAAGACGTGAAGCAGTTTGTCTGGCCGAACGTGGTCACACGGTTTGGCGTCCCCAAAATTTTGATCTCTGACAATGGCACCCAGTTTGACGGCCGCCTATTCAAAGGATTTTGTGAAGATTTGAAGATTGAATTCTACAACTCCACCCCGGCTTACCCGCAGTCCAATGGTCAAGCCGAGGCATCAAACAAGACTATACTGGACGGATTAAAGAAACGGCTGGAGAAGGCAAAGGGAAAATGGGCTGAGGAATTGCCCAGCGTCCTGTGGGCATACCGAACAACCCCGCGGCGATCTACCGGGAAAACTCCATTTGCTTTGGCTTACGGCATGGAGGCGGTCATACCTTTGGAAGTTGGAATGCCCACCCTTAGAAGCGAGAGTTTTGAGCCCGAGCTGAACGCCGAGGCTATTGCCTTGGAGCTGGACCTAGTGGAAGAGCGTCGGGAGAAGGCCCTCGTCCATGTGGCCGCCTACCAACAAGAGCTCTCAAAGAAGTATAACAAGACGGTGCACCCCAGACCGTTCAAAGTTGGTGATTGGGTTTTGAGGAAGATTATGGGCAACACCCTAGTGCCAGGAGAAGGCAAACTAGGGGCAAATTGGGAAGGACCCTGAAGATCACCGGTCTGGCGGGCAAGGGGGCCTACCACTTGGAGGATTTAGAGGGAAGAGCAATACCCCGGCCATGGAATGCGGCCAACTTGAAACTGTATTATTTTTAAGCTTTTGCTTTCTTTTCTTGTGCAAAGAAATTTTTTGGCTTGCACCACAGCATGTAATTCTTTTTGTCAATTTATAGAAGTAATTTTGCTTTAGCACTTGGACTGTTGTTTTAATGTTAAAGACCGAGATGATGTACTCCGGTTGGAAGAGTTGGTGTTTTGTCCAACTTCGCATTCCCAACCGAGATGATGTACTCCGGTTGGAAGAGTTGGTGTCTTGTCCAACTTCGGGTTCCCAACCGAGATGATGTACTCCGGTTGGAAGAGTTGGTGTCTTGTCCAACTTCGGATTCCCAACCGAGATGATGTACTCCGATTAGAAGAGTTGGTGTCTTGTCCAACTTCGGATTCCCAACCGAGATGATGTACTCCGGTTGGAAGAGTTGGTGTTTCGGCCAACTTTGGATTCCCAACCGAGATGATGTACTCCGGCTGGAAGTGTTGATGATTTGTTCAACTTTGTTATTACCAACCGGGCTGGTTATTTCGTTTTATAAATTTGTTTTGTTCTGCTTAAGTACTTCAACCGAGTTATGAATTCCGGTTGACGAGGTGTTCTGTTCAAACAATGATTTATACCGGGATATTTTGCTGAAGATGGAATTGATGACTACCGTGCAAACACTTGGCAAAATTTGAATTTTTCATTGACAAGAAAATCAATACAAAAGGTGGGGACAGAGCCCGGTTACATCAGAAGTGTTGAAAGCAAAAATACAAAAAAGAAAAAAGAAAGCTAAACTAGAGGGGAGAGATTGGTGAACTCGTCCTCGCCAGCATCAAGGTTGATGGTTGGACTTGCGTCTTGGGCACCGGGCTCAGCATTGCCGGGCTGCTCTTGCACCTCGGCCTCCTCTGCCTCAGCATCTGTCTCACCGTCTCCATCTTCAAGTCCTTCCTCGGCCTCAGCTTGCAAAGCGCTGAAAACGTCGTTTGCATAAGGCACGAGGTAGACCGATAGCGAAGCTGGAGGAGGGTTGGCAAATACGTCGGTGTCAGAGCCCTGGCCGAGGTGTTCGCAGGCGGACTTCCAGCCGGCCTTGAAGTAGATGTCTTGTGTTGCAAAGACTTGCTTTTTGTAGCTCTGCTCGGCCTCGTTAAAACCGGCATTGTTGGCAGCCCGGCAAGCTTTCTTCTTCGACTTTTTCAGAGTGTCCATCTCGGTCTGGAGCTCATCCCGTTTTTTCTCGGCCGCATCCAGCTGGCCGAGCAGTCTGTTATTATCGGAGTTGGCCATCTCAAGGGAAGACTTAGCCCGGCCGAGCTCGGCTTGAAGGCTTTCGACCTGGCTGGCTGTGTCGTTGGCCTTTTGCCTAAGTCTGTGGATGCGCTCCAAAACCAGGTGTTGTTTTTGAATGGCCTGCAAAAAGCAAAGTTGATTAGCAAAAGGAACCGGGCAAACACTTGTAAAATTTTCAGAGGAACATCGACTTACCCTGGCCATAGACTTCACTGACGATTTGACTAACTGGGTGTCGGGGACGTGGTCGCTGCCGACCACGTCGCTCGGTAGTAGCAGGGCTTTGGACAGATCGAAGGCGAGCAGATGCTCTTTGTCAGCCTTGATCGAAGCCGTGGCCGGGATGTCTTGACCCCGGTGCTTCAAATGTGGACGCCAGGCCGGCACTGGGGCGGGGGCGTCAACTGGATGCTCGGTGGTAAGCTCGGCGACTAGCTCGGCGGATGGGTCTGCCCGAGCTCTTTTACCGGCACGTCGTGCGGAGGGTTCTCGGCTGGATTGCCCGGCGGATTGAGAGGCGAGGGCGACCACAGCGCCACTGGATTGACCGGCGACTGGCGAGCGAATTACGACGCTCGGCATCTCGGCGGATGGGGCGGTGAGCAGGTTCTTGATTCTGCTGCGCTTGGCCATTTCTTGCTCCTCGGTCAGGCGAATGAGGGGAACGTCTAGCAGAGTAGGATCTGGAGGCGGCGAAGGAGCGCGGAGGAAGTCAGTTACTCTACTCCGGCGCGGAGCAGAATACCTGTAGGTCGGTGTGTAGCCGAGTAAATCGTTGCAATCTCGGTGAGGATACCGAAGCACGGTCCGAATCGCTTCGACGTTGGGAAATTGATAGTTGGCTTGCAAGGCTTGGATTGCTGCAAAAGAAACAAGAAAATTGGTTATTTACAAAGTAAAGAGTTAAGCTAACCGAGCAAGTTTGAGTGGCTTACATGAAGAACCGAAGTCCTTGTTTATGAACCAGCCCGGCACCTCGGCTGCTTCGTAATTGCCTGACACCCAGAAAAAATCGTCGTCGTGCAGATCTTTATCCGGGGTGCCGGTTACAATTTTTTCCTTGCCCGGTCTTATCTTCAAGTAATATGCTAGGCCGTCGCCGGTGTGGCCCATTGTGTATTGCCTTAATATCTCGGCTAGACCTAAGTTGGTGCCTAGCCGATTGTTCAATTCGTGAACACCGTTGATAATTCTATAGGTATTGGTGGACACTTGTGTGGGTGCCAGCCCGGTGCGGCGAAGGAACTCGGTTATAAGAGGGTTGAGCGGGAAACGGAGGCCCCCTTCGACAATTGAGAGCACGGTGAAGGGGCATTGGTCAAGTCTGCCCCAGGGTGTGGTCTCCTCTTCAGCCAGTTCGAGATGAACATCGGCCGGGATGCCGTAATCCTCTCTGAAAGCAGCTAGCGCGGCCGGAGTATCCACTAGGAAGCGAAATTTCCCCATTTGTGGCCGGCTTAGTGTATCCCGGCTGAGGGGTTTGGCACTGGTTATTGGATGCTGCTCGGTCCTGAGAGCCTCAGGAATGACAGTGGTCCCCTTGAACTCTGCAGGAAAAGGATGGCAAGTGTTAAGTGTGAGCGCGGTCGCGCAAAAGGAGCTGGACTTTAGCTCGGTCATTAAGAGTGCCAAACCACCTCGGTTGTCTATTCTATCTAAGGAGCCCGGTCGCCCAAGCAGACTAGATGTTAGCCCGGTTGAGCGACCAAGTCCTTTTGTTATCTCGGTTTTTACTGGGGTTGAGACAAACATGTTATTTGCTCGGTCAGATTGGTTTTTTGGATCAAAAGAAGACCAGGAGCCCGGTTCGCTCCGGTTCTTCAGTGTTCTTCAGGAAGAAGAAGAACACCAAGAACAGTGGGAGGTTAGGGACGGATTCTATGGCCTATGCCCTAAGAGCTACGTTTTTGTGCCCTAATGTGTGTAATATGAAAGAAAATAGCAACAAAATAGGGGTAGAAGGACTTACCAGTGAAGGGCAGGATCTAATCCCTCAAACACGAAGAATGGCAGAAGAGGCCAAGTCAAGAATGCTAGAGCTCTGAGGTCGAATATCGAAGTGGCAGTAGGAGGAGTTGGAGTTTGGGGGGTCTTATATGTGTAGGCAGGAGGGAGTCCGCCCAAATTCAAAATTCTGGCAAAAACGGCGGGTTGGCTGCTCGATGACCAATGGCAGCCCGCCACGTGTCCCCATTTATGGCGCCGTCAGGACTGAAGCGACGGGTTGAAGAGTCGAAGAGCCAACCGAGCTACTTTCGAAGGAACAGATGTCAGCCGAGAAGTATAATCGGGCAGGTTTGTAGACAGTTATGTTAACTAGCCCGGTCGCCCTTTGGCTTCTTGGAGGCCAGAGAAATGTTATCTCGGTCGAAGTGAGTAATCCCAGTCACGCTTTCGCGGACGGAATTAAGGGGTAATTGAGAGGGTGATTTATGATCTGGAGTTGGGCCGAGGTAACGGCCGAGCTGGTTGAGAGCCCAACGGTGCATAGGGCCGAGATGACCGACTATCCGCCCAGACTTGGGCCGGGCAGAACGTGGGCCGAGTGTGTGCCGCCCCAGACCGTAAAGGCAGTGCTCGGTTTGACCGAGCTGCTCGATCAATGGATGGCCGAAGCCGGACAAGCTGAGTGACCGGCGCCAGGAAAGGCATGGCCAGCCGAGGTAACTGTTTGACCGGCAGAAAGGCCGACCTCAGGAGGAGCCTCGGGCTAGACTTTGCAGAGATGCCGCCTAGCCCGGTCCTCCTTGGGCTTAGCCAGTGAAGTGCTTGGATATGAAGCACGGCCCGGCATGGCAACGGATAGAGCAGCTCGGCTGCCGAGCTCCAGCTGTGAAGGCAGGCAGTTGAGATTAGGTGATGTTCAGCAAGGTCTATGCTGACAGATGGGATAGCGGAGCCATGTGTCAGGAGATGACTGGGAGTAGATATGGGGCACAGAGGGTATATAAGCATGTCTGCGCCCCCCATACTCGACAGATGAACACTTTGTAAGGAAATTCTTACATTCAAACACTCCTCCCTCTCTCTCTCTCTCTATCCTAAGGTGTGTGCTAACTTGATCGTCGGAGGGTTTTTCCGGCCACACACCGCCGGGTAGCTCACCGTTATTTGCTCGCAGGTGATCGGACAGAAACGGAGCTCGGAAGAAAGGAGTATGGGCTTGCCGGAATATAATCTCCCCGTACACTATACATTAATCATTATGCCTTAATACTATGCATTAATAAGAGTTACTTAAAAAAAATTATTATTTAACAAATGTGTATTTAATTTTTCTTTAAGTTGATGTTATGGAAAGAACTGTATGTCATGAACAAGTTGATTTCTTTAAGGGCAAATTACAAAAATATTGCCTATAGTTTACCCGTGGTTTCATTTTGGTCCCTGCACTTTTAAATGTATCAATTTTGCCCTTCAGTTTGGTTTTTGACTCAAAATGGTCTAATAGTTAATGCTGATTAGACTTTTAGACGGAAATTTCACGCGTGCAAGGCACGCACAGGACAATTTTGACTTTTCTTGGCTGTTTTTGTAACAAATCAATTTGTTCTCTAATATAATCACTCAAATTTAACTCATTCAATTATTTTTTTAAATAAATTTATTTAAAATTTTAATTAAAAAAATAACATATATTTTTATTGATATTTTATTTATTTAATTTTTAAAATAAATTTATTTAATTGTGTATAAAAAGTTATCACTATTCACCAAAAGTCAAAAATTACGGCTGCACAACTTCCAATCCTAATTTTTCCCTACACACTAATTTATACAACTTTTTAATACACATTTTTTCATAAAAAGTCAAAAAGTTAACCCAAACATTCATATTTTTTTCCTCAATTTTTTAGTCCAAAAAGACAAAAAGTGCACTTATTTAGATCAATGGATGGCTAAATCATCCGCCAAAGCCATAATATGGCAACTTGAGCCAAAAACAGCTTCTCCAATGGCATGCTATAACAGCTACCAAATTTGGCAACTGCCAAATCAAGTGCTAAATTTGGCAACTACTTTGGCAGCTGCCAAATCTGTCAAGTCACCCAAAATTAACTGTTTTCTCTCTTTCTTCCTTCCCTCCTTTCCTTTCGGTTGGGATTTTCCAGATTCATCAATATTCATGAATGAACAAGAATGAACAAATTCATCAATATTCACTAAAAGTTTTATTCATCAATACTCATCAAATTCATCAATATTCAACAAGAATGAACAAGAATTCATCAATATTCAGAAAATTCATCAAATTCATACCAAAAACAGATTTAAAAAGATTTCATCAAATTCATACTAGAATTCATCATGTATATATATAAATATATACGAATTGCAGCAGGTTGGAAATGGTGAGAGCAGCGTAGAAGCATTCGGAGACAGAGCAGCGTAGAAGGAGCAAGATTAATGAGAGGTAATCTGAAATAATCCAAGAAAAATACCTGATCTGAGGGTTGAAGTTCACTGATCCGAAAAAAATCTTGACTGATCCGAGGGTTGAAAAGGGTTGGAAGTTCATCTTCATTGATCTAAAGCTGATCCGAAGTTCATCCGAAGGTCTCTCCCTCTGATCTTCACTCATCCGAAGCTCTGATCTTCCCTCTGATCTTCCCCCTTCCCTCTGATCTTCACTCATCCGAAGCTCTCTCTCTCTCTCTCTCTCTCTCTCTCTCTCTCTCTTAAGTTTCGAAGCTCTCTCTCTCTCAAGAGTGGATCTGGAAATTTCCTAAAGTTTATTGAACTTGGGGAACTTTATTCATGAGTGGGTTACTTTATTCATTAAAAAAAATAAAAATTAAATAAAAACATAATTGAAACATATATCTACAACGGCTATAAAAAAAAAATGGATGAATACAAACCGGCTATAAAAACGGCTATAAAAAAAAACGGCTCGTTTCTTTATGTTAAAACGGCTATAAAAGAAAACGGCTCTTTTTTTTTCTATAAATACAAACATTTTGTGCTCTCTTTTTACTCAATTTCATTTCACAACAAATTTTCTAAATTACATTTTTATTTTTATTTATATTTTCTTTACACAATCGGTATGGAAGGTTCATCAAAAATAAAGAGAGGAAAATCATTCACCATTGCTAAAGATATGGCACTTTGTAAAGCTTGGTGTCACATTTCTGAAGATCCAATTGTTGGTAATTCACAATCTTATACTCACTTTTGGGGGAGAATTTATGAAAATTATTGCTCCCTTCAGAATGATCAGTCAAGAACACAAGTTTCTATCCAATCTCGATGGGGTACTGTACGGGAAAGAAATAAACCTTCTTGTATAATCCTGTTGATCAAGTCTGCGCTCCTCCGTACATTGTCGCTTTACTCCCTGAAAACACAAACGTGAGCTAGCCGGCGGGTGTGTGCCGGATACCTCTCCGATGCCTAAGTCAGCAAAATAGACAAAGACAAAAAGCTCTGTGTATTCAAGAATCAAAGTTGTGTGTTACCTCTCCATAGGTGATGTTATGAGCTTTTATAGGTTCCGCGTGGCACAATCCTAATAGGACTCTTACTCCTCTATGTAGAGTCCTCCTGGGATTCATACTCCTGAAAGATAATGTTTATCCTTCAACACCACCCTCACTGCTTAAACCAAGTGAGATGGTTTTACCATGGCCAGACTCCAACATGACCGAGGTAAGCATGGCTATGCTAAGCCGCAAACTAGACCGAGATAACTCTACCTCGGTTCTTCTATTCACTACTCCTACCGCAGTTTTCCCAGCGTTGACCTTAGTATTGCTTAGACCGTGCTAACCATTAGCTAGGTCCGATAGAGCTAGCTGCGCTATACCGTGACCGGACTAACTCTGTGTGCGGCATCCTAGCGACCGAGCTACCCGTAGTACTCTCCCGGACCGAGATAACACTAGGTTCTCTGGGTCCGGATTAACTTTAGGGCCGTCTGGAACTGGACTAACTTCAAGTTTCTGGAACCGGACTAATCTTCAAGGCCTTTTTACTCTGCCCCCCATATTGTGGTCCATAACGGCCCATTACCCAGCTCGGCCCACTTTTCATATAAATTTCCCTCTTAAGTACAATCATGAAATGTTCTAACAAATTTCGTGGATGTTTAGCGCAAGTCGAAAATCTACACCCAAGTGGGATATCTCAAGTTGATTTAGTAAGATTTCATCTTCATTTATTACGTTAGTTTTTATTTTATTTTATTTTGTCTCATATAAAAATTAAATAATTACTTAATTCAATATTGATACATATTTTATTTTATTTTATTGATACTTACTTAATTCAATATTGATACAGATGCTTCAAGCAAAACTTTTATACCATCAAGATGAAAAGAAACATTTTGCTTTTGAACATTGTTGGTCAATCTTGCAAGACAATATCAGGTAGCAAGATGTAACTCCTACGAATACGGTGAAGTCAAGGATACATACACCATTTTCCCCTGATTCAGCCCCCGATTCTCCTATGGATAATTGCATTTCTCTTGAAGATGACACCAGTCCAAGTGTTGGTAACAATCTAACTGTTGGTGAGGGTAGTGTCTCTGCAAAGGGTAAAAGGCCGATGGGTAGGAAATCTGCAAAAGAATTATTTCGGAAAAATCAAGTCTTTCAAGCTGAAGTTCAAAATATGAGCACACAATTGGACACATTTAACCAATACCTTGCTGAGAAGGAAAAGAAAAAAGATAAAAGAGAAGAAAAAAGGATTCAAGCAATGCAGGAGATGAAAGAACTTGAGATAAAAAAACATGACTTCGAGATCAAAAGACAAGAACATGAGATGAAAAAACATGACTTCGAGATCAGAAGACAAGAACATGAGATGAGAAAGGAAGAACACCAAATAATGACTGCGGACATTTCTCATTTGGACCCTCAGATGGAAGCGTATTACACAATGCGAAAAAATGAGATTTTCGCCAAGTGGTCCTCAAATGTGAGCAGCCCAAATTTTTATTTCCCCCTACCTCCTGATGAATAATTACGGGATAAATGTTAGTCTTTTTTTTTTTATGTAATTTTTAATGAAATTTCATGTTGTTTTAAGAAACATTTTTTAGTATTTTGTACTTCACAATGTAAAAAAAGACATTAACTGACATTAAAAGACATTGTAAAATAAAAAGACATTAAATGAAGAACAAATTTTTTGGTGGGGTGAATTAATCAAACAAATTTTTTTTTTCCAATTTTTCATTTTTTATATTTTTTATATTTGTCTAGTTGGGAATAATATAAATATATAATTTTTTTAACAAACAGATAAAAAAATGTCACAAAAGACAAAAAATAAATAAAAATAAAATCACAAAAAACCTATATCCAAACAACACCTACAAAGTTGGAGATGCTCTTAGGATACCCCAAAAATAGCAAATAACTATTGGAGCACCATTGCTATAATTTGGCAAAATAACACTATTCATTGCCAAATTATAGCAATAGCAACCCCAATATAGCAACAACCATTGGAGATGCTCTTAGGATACCCCAAACAACCACTAAAGATATGTTTAATATTGTTATTACTTAGTAAACAATTGAAAAATGATAAAATAGCCTTTGTACATTTATCCTTATCCAGTTCGTCCAACCAAACATTAGATTCAATAAAAATAGTTATTTCCAAACATCTAACCCCATAAGAAAACAAACACAGGATACACATCCAATCTAACCAAATAATCTAGGGGATTCACAATCCCAAGATTCAAGTCCGATGAATTCTAATCCCCCCATTTTCTAATTGTTTACTAAGTAATAGTATGACGGTAAAATACATATTTCACACATTAATCCCATGGGATACCAATCGCATGGAAATAATCCTCCTTAGGATTGTTTAGCCCTTCATACGAGGGATATGGAGTCCAGCGGACTAAATTATTAATAAAAAATAATTTATTATTAAAATAGACATTTATAAATATATTAATAAAAAATTAAAATTATATATTAATAAAAATTAAAATTATAAATTATCAATGTCTATATTTTTTATTAATATATTTATAAATGTCTATTTTAATAATAAATTATTTTTTATTAATTATTTAGTCCGCCGAACATGGAGTCCGGCCGGACTCCATATCCCTCGTATGAGGGACTAAACAATCTTAGGGGGATTATTTTCATGGAATTGGTATCCATGGGATTAATGTGTGAAATGTCTATTTTACCGTCATGCTATTACTTAGTAAACAATTAGGAAATGGGAGATTAGAATCCATCGGATTTGAATCCTACGACTGTGAATCCCCAAGACTATTTGATTGGATTGGATGTGTATACCGTATTTGTTTTTCTCATGGGATTAGATGTCTGAAAATGACTATTTTTAGTGAATCTAATATTTGGTTGGACAAACTAGATAAAAATAAATGTGCAAAAGATTATTTTACCATTTTTTAATTATTCACTAAGTAATAGCAAAATTAAACATATCTTTAATATTTTAATTATTTTTAGCTAGATTAAATAAAAAAATTGTTTTATTTTATTTTTTACACAATTAAATAAATTTATTTTTAAAAAATAAATAAATAAAATATCAATAAAAATATATGTTATTTTTTTAATTAAAATTTTAAATAAATTTATTTTAAAAAATAATAATAATTAAATAATGAAATTAAATAAAACATCTATTAAATGAGTTAAATTTGAGTGATTATTTCAGAGAACAAATTGAATTGTTGCAAAAACAGTCAAGAAAGTCAAAATTGTCCCGTGTGTGCCTTGCACGCGTAGAATTTCCACCCAAAAGTCTAACCATTGTTAACTATTGGACCATTTCGAAGTAAAAACCAAACTACTGGGGCAAATTTGATACATTTAGAAGTGCAGGGACCAAAATGAAATCACAGGTAAACTATAAAAACCATTTCTGTAATTTGTCCTTTCTTTAAAGAACATCTTAAGGGGGTGTTTTGGATGATTTAAATAAATATACTTTTTAACTTTTTACGAAAAAAAAACATAAAGTATGGGTTGACTTTAAAATGATATAGTAGAGAGATAATATGACCCAAATAAGATAATGTACTAAAATAGCCAGTGCTATTTTAGCACATGCCAAATACCCTCTTATTGAAAGCAAGTTATACCAACAAATGAGAAGTTTAAGTTAGTCTCATACTACTACTATAAAATGTACTTCAATGACGATATAATAATTGAATATATAATTGACCCTTGTGATAAGATACTACTCTACTGGCATTTTATTAAAAGATTATCAAATATTGATCAATTTCTTCATCAAGATGTACAACTAATGGGTACACTATTATAAACCAATACTTTAAAAATCGGACCAGTGTGGGAACCAAAAAAGGAATTGGGTGGAAGGATCACCAGTTTAACCATTAGGTTGAATGGAATCGAACCGTGACATCATAAATATATTAAAATTATATTTAAATAAAATATAAGTAATAAAATTATAAATTTAAAAAAAAACTAAAAAATATTAAATTATCTTAAATATTTCTCCTAATATTTTTTTACTAAAAAATATAATAATATATTTTAAAATATTATTAATTTTTATTTTGGAAGAGGAAACCAAATAGTCAATGTTCCTTCCATATGATTTTAATTCAAATAATTTGCTTGAAAGAAGAGCAAACATTTTGGAGGGATATCCAATTTTTAAATCTCCATTCAATAAAGTTGATTGAATCCTATATGAATTTCTTGAGTTTGTTTAGAAGAATTGTTTTCTTATAAATAGGTAGAGACTTTCACAATAATTTCAAATTTTCAATGGGATTCTTCACAATAGGAGACTTTGAAAGAAAGTTTCTAATCAAAAATTTTCCTTTATATATATATATATATATATATAATAAGAAAGAAAGAAATAATAAAAAAAAAATAGTTAGAAAATATCAACAAAAAAAAGTCCAAAATTTAAAGGGTTGTTTGGAATGATCTAAATAAGTGCACTTTTTGACTTTTTATGAAATATGGGTTGTGTTTGGATTGGGTTTGAAGTAATGTGTTAGAGAGGTGATGTGACTTAAATAAGATGATGTGACTTAAATAGGATAGTGACATTTTGACTTTTTAGCTTTTTTCAAACATGCCAAACCAGCCCTTAGTTTCATCAGCCCGGCTGGTTCGTTTAACTCGTCTCCGGGTCATCCAATTCGACAGTCTAACTGTCGATTTTTCCGATTCTCTCTAAATAGGTCAGTTTTTAACTTGGAACGGTTTAGAGGGTATATTCGAACTGGAACCCTAACCGGTCAACGATTTAATCGATCGAACCGACCGGTCCAGTCCAATTTTTAAAATCATGTTATAAACTATTTTTTTCAATGAAATAACAACTCATGAACAATGTAAATAATCATATGTAAATTTTTAGACCATGTTGCATTTGACAGATGTGGTTGTCTTGGTTGTTAGCGTCACTGAGTGACAAATTATTCAAAATCGTTCTAATTTGAAGAGGGATATTGTACTACTTGATAACAAGTATGATACTTTAATTTAAATTATATTATTATAAATTAGAAATTCTTACGAAATAGTATATCAATCTTTTTATATTAATTTTTTTAAATTGTAATATCTGATCTTTATGATACATCGAAAAACAGTATGACATTAGTTCGTCTAACTCTGTGGAATTGACAATTGATAGGATGCATTTGTTAGAGACACTTGATAATGATAATGTTTTGTTAGCAATTGGATTAATGGTTAAATATTTTCATGGTAAGCTCGTAATTCATTGTTTTTGTTTTTATTTTTATAATATATACTTAAAATCATTTTATTTAAAAATTATATTTTTTCAACTATTAGGTTCATGTCTCTATATGCAAGTATAGCAAGTTGTAGCTTGCTTTTCGTGCTCCTTTTGGATACAACTAGCCTTACAGTTCGGACTCCCGTGGCTCTGAATCTGATTTCACAAGTGTAATGTGAAATAGATAAATACAAAAGAGTCCAAATCCAGCAAATCTTTTAGAAAATCGATTTTGAATCAAAATACAAAAAATGGACTGCTTTGCCAGTAACAAAGTCACCTCCTAAATATTTTTGAAAATTTTAGGAAACCCATGACTCGTGCCAAAAGCCACATGTCCGCCATCACCAAGATTGTCTCAGTTCAAGAACTTAGATATGAGAGGAGAAGGTCATGAATTAAGCACCCCACTCGCCCAATCAAAGATCGGTCTTTACTAATCATGATGTGATTGTTATTTACGTTAGGTGCTCTTGTTCCGATTATTAGACTAATTTACTATATGTCGCACACAAATATAGACTAAGTTGCAAAAGTTGGGATACTTGGATTTCATGTTTGTTTGAAAATTGTTTCGAATATGTACCACTTGAAAAAGTGATCTCATATGCACATTACTCAAATTATCCCAATTTACGCAATTAGCCTTCATCCACAAGCATTCAAGAGTTATATCACTTAAGCACTTAGCCTCATAGTAATCATGCTTGACATGACAACAATCACACTCATGCAAATATGCTAAAGCAATAAAGCTTACCCAAATTCCCAAGGCGAGCCAAAAGAGAGAAAATAGTTGAAAAAATGCATGATCCTAATTAATGCAATATAACTAATGCAACACATGCAATAAGCAATTAATAGGCCAGCTACCAGCATGGCAGGTGAATCAATTTGATAGCATGTAGTTTTAAGCATGTTTTCAAAGAAGTTATAATTAACAATGCTTTGTTAGAATGATGAGCCGAGCCTAATGCATGCAAGACAATGAATGTAAACATGGAAAATGCTAAACGAAATGTGATGTGCTACACTATCCATCATAAGCGGATAAATAAAAGGGAGAAAGACGTGGGGTTGGAAGACATACACATTATTACATATTTTGCCCTCACGCAGGAGGATCCGAATAAATGGACTAGCTAATTATTACAACACTACAAATTAACTAGCTATTCTAGCTAATTAATTAAATGCAACACATTACTAGCTTTTAGCTAATTATTACAATACCAAAATTAGGGAATTGAAAATAACTAATTAATTACAAATCCACCATTTAGTGACTCCCGAGGATCAATGAAAGGACTTATGCATGCAAGCGGATTTTCCACCCGAAATGTCTTTGTTTTGCTGCCAAAAGGGTTCTATTTTGCAGCCAGAAACTTGCACCGTTTTGCCTCAACCTCTGTTTTGTTCTGTAAAAAAAAAGGTACTGCCTGGTGGATAAAAGTGGCCGGCAGGCCAGAAATGGTGGTCGGCCACCCACTAATAGTGGTCTGCGGCCCAATAAAGGTGGTCTACCGGCCATTAATAATGGGTTTCTCTTGCAGCAACAGAAAACAAACAGAGCATAAACAGAGCATCCTCAAGGGATGTTTGTCCACCCTACCTCTCCTTATCATTGAACAGCTCAAATGAGTGGTAGGCTCGATTCACAAGCCATCAATCGGCGCAAATTTATTGCGTAATGACTTATGAACCAAGGGACACAATTTAAATACATGCACAATTAAAGACTCGTGAATCCCCTCCCTATCATGATATTGATCGAGGGAAGCAGTTGACATCAACTCTTGACAAGTATAAAACGACTCAAGACTCAATGGGTTCAATTAATGTCCGATAGAACCCCAAACCATTTTATTATCTTACTTCATTTTATTCTAATTTTAACACCTCTTTTAGTTACCTTTCTATTCCTTAATCATTTTAGTCCAAAATGAGCATTAAGTCCACTAATGGAAAGAAGTGTCAAACAAAGGGTTGTTTTGGGCATGAGAGAGACGTCATGCCGTTAGTAATGAACCTCCGAAGAGATTAAACTATTAAGCACAATGATCTTAATCTCAAACTTAAACAAACAATCGGTTTGAAACGACTCTCAAAGCAAGGAAGAAGCCAAGAAATGAGAGAAGTACAAAGATGATTAGAGATGAACACAAGTATGGAAAGTTTGAAATAAATACTATCAACTCAAATCAGTTGGTGGCTAAGGCCTAAACCACCAAACCTATGAGGACCATTACACTGTAAACATACTATACAAAGCATAAATGAAACAAACACATAAAAAAAATCCTAAATTAAGCTAAAATAGTGTTGGAATTGAGGTAAAAATAGCTAAATGAGTAAGCCAAAATGATGAAGAATTTAAGCTAGTAAACAAGCAAAGGAGAGTTGACTAACCCCTCCATTTTTGGGACTTCAAAACCATATTTTTAACCTCTGAAAACCTCTGAAAATTAGTGGCAAAAAGTTGAAAAAAATTGATGAAGATATGGGAAACACAAGGGCAAAAGCTTATGAGGCAAGGTTCAAAGAAGGGTGATTAACCCCTCTACCTTTAGTAGCTTTAAACCACAAGTTTCAGCCCATAGAAATAGTGTAAAAATAGCCTAAAAACAGTAAGAAAAGAGAAGGAAGAAGTAGTGTAGAGATGCCCAAAATTATACCTCTTGAAGCAAGGTAACTATTTTGTTAACAAACCCACAAGTTCTCACTCTCAAGGGCTGAGATTTGAGCTCAAGAACCTCAACAAGAAATGCTAAATTTTTGGTTTAGGAAGTGCAAAGAGAGAGTGTGTAGGTTGCAAGATAGAGAGAGAGAGAGAGAGAGAGAGAGAGTGCTTTACAAGTTTTGGAGTTTAAGGAATTTTTTCTAACCTTAAAAACATGAGGGAAGGTTAAGTATATATAGAAACATAGGTTGATATCTCGGAAATATCCATATAGAGACAGTTGGTGCAGTGCATGCACCTGTGGGGGACAACTGGCAAAAATATCTGCGCTTTTACATAAGTGGGCGGTAAGCCATTAAAAGGGGGTGGCAGGCCACTAATAGTGGCTGGCCAAACAAAAATTTGTTTTTAAGCCCGACTTCAAACGGGCATATCTCCCTCATCCGTACTCGGTTTAGGTCATTCTTGAGTCTAAATTGAAGCCCCGGAAGTCCACTTTCAAATGATGGTGGCTTCATATCTAAATTCTAAGTGTGCAAAGAGATATGCCTATTTTAGTGAAGGCTGCTCATTTCTATCCTAACGGCTTGATGCCCAATTTCTTCCCCAACTAGTTTTCTTCCCTCCCCTCATATTTTCTTTAACTCCAAACCTCTAAATAAGATGTTTTAAAGATTTTTTTCAAATAGTTTACCTCCTCCCTTTCATTTATTTCCACTTTGTTCTTACTCGGTTTATCGAAAAGTGCAACATTTTAAACGAAATGCAAGTCTCGGAACATCGTAGAAACATTTGGAAAAATATTTTGAAAAAAGAAAGGGTTTTAAGGTCTAAAATGACGTGTAAGGATTTGATGTAGAAGCTCTTCTTGTTGAAGAAATTGAACGTTTGTACAGCATAACTTTCATCATCAAGTGATCAACCTAAGGTACCCAAGTCTTAAGGGCGGTCAAAAATGGGGTGTCTATAGTTGCCCCTCTTTAACAGAGCTCAAAGTCATGAAATGACGTGAGTGAATGTCAAAACCCGAAAATGACCCACTTTGACAAGGCCATAAGACTTGGGCAAACAAACAAAATGCAAATGCAGTTGGTTGAACCCAAGGGTTGCCTACGTATCCCTTTACAAGGAATCAAACCGGCGTAATTCAAGGGTAAAATGCAAAATGATACATAGTGCAACGAAATAATCAAACCACAAGCAGTGCAGAACACATGAATACCATAAAGGAATGGAGATGCAAATCAAACTACGTTTCATATAGAAAAGAAGTGGGCATAGCCAAACGACGCCTAACACAGGCTAAGTGCCTACACCCTCAATACTGGCCTCAACGCAGCATAAGTACTTTCACATAACAGAACCATGGTTTAACGTGAAAGGCGTGCGGGCACATGCAAAACTATATTTTTCGTAGAAATAGAAAGAGTACAAGTAATTGGGTGGTATGATATAAGTGATGAATGATTTACTAGGGAAAGATAATGATCCTAAAAGTTGAATGCAACAATACAAAGTACAATGCAATGGATGCAGTGAATAAGGGGCGTAGACCAAACCACATCTTACCTAGAAAAGGCCTAGACACAAAACAAACCACGTCTGACACAAAAAAAATGTTGACACCCTCAATACTAGCCTCAACGCAGCATGGGTACTTACACATGACAGAACCATGTTTGAACAAGGAAAAGGTATAAGCACATGTTGAACTAAGCTTAACATGAAAAGGATCCAGGTATTAAAATGGCATGATGTAATGGATACGATGGATAATGTAGTAGATGAATACGGTGACATACTCCAACCATGTTAGAATCATGAGAGGAGGAAGAACAAATCCTAAATATGCTGAAATTGTGTGAGGGAGAGAACACTCAAACTACGCTGAAATCTTGAGAAGAGGTCTTACTGCTCAAGGTTGCGCCTCACGCATCCTGAGATAAATTCCATACACGCTGAAATCGTGTGAGGGAGCGAACACTCAAACCACGCTGAAATCGTGAGAAAATTTCTTGAGAAAATGTCTTGAGAAAACCACTCAGGGCCGCGCCTCATGCGTCCTAAGATAAATTCCAAACACGCTAAAATCGTGCGAGGAAAGGAACACTCAAATCACACTGAAATCGTGAAAAGAGGTCCCGAGAAAACCGTTCAGGGTCGCATTCCATACGTTCTGAGATAAATTCTAGACACGCTGACATTGTGTGAGGAAAGGAACACTCAAACCATGCTAAAATTGTGAGAAGAGATCTTGAGAAAACCGTTCGGGGTCGCACTCCGCGTGTCCTGAGATAAATTTCAAACATGCTGAAATCATGTGAGGAAAGGAACACTAAAACCATGCTAAAATCATGAGAAGAGGTCCTGAGAAAACCGTTTAGGGTCGTGTTCCACGCATTCTGAGATAAATTCTAAACACGCTGAAATCGTGTAAGGAAATGAACACCCAAACTACGCTGAAATCGTGAGAAGAGGTTTTGAGAAAATCGCTAAGGGTCGCGTTCCACGCGTCCTGAGATAAATTCCAAGCACGCTGAAATCGTGTGAGGAAGGGA
This sequence comes from Camellia sinensis, assembly GCF_055761805.1. Lineage (NCBI taxonomy): Eukaryota > Viridiplantae > Streptophyta > Magnoliopsida > Ericales > Theaceae > Camellia > Camellia sinensis. Next base: position 82,472,508 of record NC_138972.1, read on the forward strand.
ACACTCAAACCTCGCTGAAATCATGAGAAGAGGTCCTGAAATGATACGATAGATGCACAGAGTATGATGAGTTTGTGTGATAGATACACATGATATGTGTGACAAGCAATGTAGTGGATGATGCTGAGAAAATGCAGCAAACAATCAAAGTGGCGCTTTTGAAAACACCTTATGGGGCAAGTGGTGATGAACCGCTCTACTCTGACGGGGATCTCCTCCTTGTATTCTTCGAACTCTTACCTTCAACTCACAGTTCAAAGGCCCTCAAATGCTGACAAAGGGTAACCTCTGCATGTAGAAGCCATGGATGTCGCTTTTATTCCTGATCACATTCAGAACTTTCCCTATTCTTCAGCGGGGTGACAGACTAGGTTGGTTCAGTATCTAGAATTGAGGCGCATATACGCTACCTTAACCTATGGGGCTGCCATACAGATTTCAAGTAGAGGATACACCCCTGGGTATTTAAACCAGGCTTTAGTCTTGGAAATTCCAAACTTTTGTGTTCTAGGCATCGCCATTTGAACTCTAGTTTCCACCGTCATAGTTGGTCTCCTAGGAACTCATTGCAAACATAGCCAAGATGCCTCTGGCAGGGAATGGTGTTTAGGGAGAGCACTTTCATCGCCATTCTAACTTAAAGCAGGTTTTAAGCTTGAGGTCGAGGTACACTCATACTTCAGAGAAATGACAAGGCCTGAGAAGGTGCATTCGGAATGCAATCTCAAAATTTTCAGAAGTTGAAAAAAACTCAGATGCTCCAATTTTCTTTCTCGCTCTTTGTAGACACCCTATTTTTGACCGTCCTTAAGACTTGGTTGTGCTTGTAGGTACACCCAACAACTAGTTCGATTGCTTGCCGAGTACTCGACTTTCATGGCGGAACGTCACAGGTTTGAACTTTCCAAACCCTGTATCCTTTCTGCCCCATTTTTGGACCTTATATTGGCCCTTTCTGCATGCTTTGTGGAAGGCACTGCCGGCCCCTTTTTGGTCCTGCCGACCATTGATGATGCCTGCCGGCCATCAATGAGCCACTACCGACCACCACTGATGGCCGGCAGACCCCCTGTCTCAGCAGATTTCACGCCAGATCTTTTGAGCCAGCTGGTTTTCACTCCGTGTATGGAGGGATGAAGCTCTTGCCAAGCTTGTTTAACAAGCTTCTTCTTGTATTCTTCTATATAAGGAAGGAGCCTTCTTCTATATCAGAGGTTGAAGAAAGTTTTGAAGGAGTTGTATCTCTCTCTCTCTCTCTCTATATTTCTCACGCTCTCTCTATATATTGCATAGAATAGTGCTCTAAAGTCCATTTTTCTTGTACTTTTGCACTACAATACATAGAGATACACCACCATCTTTGAGCTGAGGTTCTTGAGGGGGTTACTTCAGCTCTGAAACTTGGTTTTTGGCCCCTGAGATTGCAGGTTTCGAAGTTGGTCTTCAAGGGTGAGTTTCTTTCCCTTTTTAGAATTTATTTGTACCTCATTTTGGCCATCCTTGCATATTGTTTTAGGCCTTGCTTTCAACTGAAAAAATTTCTATATTTAAGTGTTTTTGAAGTTTGTTTAAGGTCTTTTTGGTGTTAGGGGTGTACAACCCTCTTGTATGCTTTGTTTGGCCTTGTTTTGAGCCATGCTTTAAGGCCTTTGATCTAGGTTTTGTTTGGCCTTTTAGCTACTGAAATCTAGTGAATTTTCAATGGTAGGCATGCGGTTTTGAAGTCTCAAATCAGAGGGAGTGGCCCCCTCTCTTTTTTTTTTTGTTTGCTTGTGTTATTGGCCTGTCAAAGGAGCATGTATCCCTTTACTTTTGAGGCTTGGTTCAGGCCCTTTTTTGTGACTTTTAGGACCTTCCTTGACTCTGTCCATGGCTGGTTTGGTCGTATTTTGCATGCTTCTTGTATGTGTAGTGTAATCTCATTTGTGGCTCATCAAAGTAGCATGTTTTCCTAGCTTATGTTAAGTCCATTTCAACATGTTTTTGGTGATGTTTTGCCATGACATAACTCTATCTAAAGTGGGTTTGGTCATCTTTTGCATGCTCCATATACTTGTAGAACAAATCTTTCTTACTAGCTTTACGTGCATGATGTTTTGACTCATCATTCCAGCATGTTTTGGCTTTGCTCCAGCATGATTTTATTCTTATTTTGGGCTGTTCTAGGACTGTTTTGGGCTTCCATGGTCATATCACTCATGTTTTGTATAGCTATAATGTAAATGTTTTGGCTAGCCTTGGGTTTTGAGGCCCCTACCATGCCATGCATGTGATGTTTCCATGCTTTGCCATCATCTTGAATGTTATTTCAGTCCATGAAATGTGGTCATACACCTACATTTGACATGCTTTCAATGTCTTAGAGAGTTTGTGTTTTATGCCTCATGAATGGATCATTGTGCATGCCTCTATACTTAGGTCTTTGGAATGCCATCTCAGTGGACTTTTGGGGTTATTATGTCATGATATAACTTTGATTTTTGTTGATTGAGTCATCCTATGCTTGGTCTTAATAGGTGTAGTCACCTTATTTGCCTTGTATGCATCATGCCTCATGCTCTTCATGCTAGCTTGTTTTGGCTTACTTTCATACATGTTTTAGTCTCATTTTAACATATTCTAGGACTGTTTTGGGTTGCCTTTGCCATATCCTTCATGCTTTGTATAGCTGTAGTGCAATTGGCCTTGCTAGCTTTGTGTTTTGATGCTTCATGCATGCTATATTTAAGCTATTTTGATGATTTGGCATCATTTAATGCTTCATTTCAGAGCATGTAGCATTGACATATTCCCACTTCATTCATGCTTTAAGTGTCTTTGAGTGTTGTGCATTATTGCCTAGTTTATGGCTTAGCTTGTATGCTTGCGTGCCTAGGTATTTGAGCCTTCATCTCAGCATGTTTAAGTCTTTGTTTAGACCTATTTAACCTCTGTCCATGTTTGGTTCAATCATTTGTGCCATGTATTGCATGCCCTTTGTGTAGTCCCTTTGATGGCTTTGTGCCTTAGGTCCTCTTGCATGCCTTACTTGTGTTGTTTGAATGATTTGGTAACATTTCACACTTGATTTCAGAGCCTTTAGTGTTGTCACACTTCCATGTTTATCACTTCTTTATCATGATTAAGGTTTGTGTTTTGAGGTCTAGTTGTTAAGCCATTGCATTGTGCATGTTTATATATGCTTTCATGCCTTAGTTTTAATGCATTTTGGCCACTGATTTGGGCATAGTTGAGCTCTGCCCATTTTGGTTTAAGTCCACCCTTGCATGTTGTTACATGCTTGTCTTGCATATTGTTGTATGCTTGCTCCATCCTTGCATGTTGTTACATACTTGTCTTGCATATTGTTGTATGCTTGCTCCATCCTTGCATGTTGTTGCATGTTTGTCTCGCATGTTGTCGCATGCTAGTTCCATTACATGTTGTTTGCATGCTTGCCTTACATCGTATTGTGTGCCATGTGCATTAGCATTGTGCATGCCATTAGCCTTACTAGGTTGTTCATATTGCATTAGCATCGTGTTTGGCACATCTTGCATTGCATCGTTGTTTGGATTAAGTCTTAATCCGAGCACGAGAAACGAGGGACGTTTCATGCTTCAAGTGATGAAACGTGTCTCAATTCTCGGTCACTGACGCTCTTGATCATCCATGATAGAGTTCTAGGCACTTATGTGTTTTATTTGTGCATTCATTTCGCATTGATTTGCACAAGTTAGATCTTTGGCCATCATGCATCGGGATACGTGATTGATAGTCTTGGATCCGACTATGCCTCTCCCTTGATGTTTCGAGGTGATATGGGGTGGCATAGTGCATACATACCCTTGGGAGACCCTCCCTTTTCTCTTTTTTGTGCTCTGCTGCAACTCGGTGTCACAGCACATCAGTGGCCGGCAGTGCCCTACAGATGGCCGGCAGTCCTTCATTCTTGGCCGGCAGTGTACCATCTTTGGCCGGCAGGTGGTCGGCAGCATCTATCCATGGCTGGCAGGCCACTGATGCATTCTCCATACTGGTTTTGGTAAGTTCCAGCAGCAAGGTCTCAAGGACACCCTGCAAACAGAGCCTCTAAAGAGTAACCGGAGAGCTTACCGGGACGGGAACCGAGCATGCATGTTCACCTTCTTCAACTTGCCGAGGCAGCATTGTTCAATTGCTTACTTGTTAGTTAGCATTTGATTTTGTAATTTAATTAGTTAATTTGTTAATTAATTAAGTTTTGTAATAATTAGTTGTAGCTAGTTATTCATTCGGTCATGTAATAGTTAATTAGCTTGTTAGTTAGTTAATTAGTTGGCATGTATTATTCATTCGGACCCTCCGTTGAGAGGGCAAATTTTGTAATAAGTGTGCGTGCGTGTGTGCATGTCTTCCAATCCCACGTCTTTCTCCCTTTTACTTATGCTAGCAATACGGATGAATGATGCAAACGTGCGTGTGTGCATGTCTTCCAACCCCACGTCTTTCTTCCAACCCTACGTCTTTCTATCCTTATGCTATGCATGTTTGCATCATTCATCCGTATTACATGCACCGGGCTCGGCGCATCATACTAACTGCATTGTATTTCAATTCCAAGTTGAATACATGTATCAAATGTTGCATCTCATATGTCATCTTAGAATAGCCGAGCCTATTTCTAGTTGCATTTCGCATGTGTTGCATTAGCCATCTTAACGTGAACTAGGATCATGCATTGATTACTAACTAGTTTATGTTTTAGTTCGGAGTACACTGTAAGTATTTATGCTTTAGCAACCTTGCATGAGTGTGAGTTTTGCCATGACAACATGTTTGCCTTGAGGCTATTTGCTTAATTGTTTTAACTGCTTGAATGCCTGTGCGTGAAGGTTGGATTACTTGAATTGGAACGATTCATTGAAATTCGTGTTTTAGCCTACTTGCGAGTAGCAAACTTCAAACCATTTCCAAACAAACGGATATGCGATGCTTTGTTCCAAATTAGGCGATCTAGTCTATACTTGTGTATTGTGTGCATCACATAGTAATTCTAGCTAATTAACCGGAATAAGAACGCATGTGTTTTCAAAAACAAGATATCATGCTTAGTACAGGCCGATCTTTGATCGGGTGAGAGGGGGTGCGCATAGATGACCTTCCCCAATCGTACCCAAGTTCTCGAGCCGAGGCAACTTTGGTGATGACGGACACGTGGCCTTAGGTAACGAGTCAGGGTTTCCTAAATTTCCCCCCCAAAAAAAATAAAATATTTAGGTGGCGACTCTGTATCTGGCAAAGCAGTCCATGTTTGACACTTCTTTCTTAAAAATCAGTTTTTCAAAACGATTTTCCGGATTTGGACTCTTTGGTGATTTATCGGTCTTGCATTGCACTTTGCGAGATCAGATTCAGAACCATGACATTTGAGTCCGAACTGTAGCATAGAAGCCCGAGGGCGCGTCTACACTCTTTTGCTTTCGCAGTCCGGAACCTATGTAGCTTCAGATAGGTCTTTGTTCTGTTACTCCCTCTTTTGATCAGGATTGGAACCTGCAGTTTATGAAAGAAAGAATCTTGTTTTGTTCATCATGTTGGGAATGACACAACACTCTTAAACACAAAACAATTAATTTTTGCAATTGAAACTAACAATGAGTTCTTAACCGAGTATTAAGACTACGACTGATCACAGTACACCACGACTCAACAAAGGAAAAACAAAGTAAAAACAATCTAAACACGTCTATTTACACTCACAACGACTCAAAACAAGAATAAAGACAAACAAAAACACAACACTTGGGTGTTTACCACTAATGCGAGACCTCTCAGTTCACGGGGAGCCCACTGCTTCTCCAGGTATTGTTTCCCACCATTTCTCATTTGTGATTCTCACATCACCTTGGCACTCAATCTCTATTTTCTCTGAAAAACCCTTTCCTTACTTTTTCTCTCAGCGCACATCTTTTTATTCTTTAATCTCTCATATTTTTTTTTATCCCTTCCCAGGTGTAGTTGATGGATAAGTTGGAAGTCGTGGACCTTATGAGGGGGGTCGAATATTCTGCTCCATTACTAGTTCATTCTTTGCACTTGGCTCGATACCTCGTTGCTTGGAGGATGAGAGAGCTTTTGGCGCCTGAGGCTAGCTTCAGCTGTGCCCTTTCTGGCGAGTACATTGACAATGGGGAAAAGACAAAAAACCTAACTCGATTGTGTCTCTAGTTCATCACTTTGAACATTTCTTTTTTTTGGCTTCTGCTAAAACAATTTTGACCATGAGAGTTAGATTAATATGCTTGCTCGACTTTCTGCTTTAAAATCATGTAAGTCAGGCCATGAGCACTGAAAAAAAAAAATTCCTTTTTTTTTGGTCCAAGAAATGGTCCGGTTTTGAAAATAATGGAATAATTTCCGAGAGAATCAGTCAACTTCATTAAAAATCCTTAAAATTGTTTTTACAAATGGCCACTACCCGACTAACGAGGAATTAACTTTTGAGATGCACAACCTCAGATCTGAACTTGATTTGTCTTGTAGCTGAATCTTCTAACGGAATAGGACAATCGATTTTGAACGAAGATGAGTCAATTTGCACGTGGATAGGATAGCCGAGTTTAAATAAGGATAAGCCAACCAACATGGATGAGACAAACACGCTAAAAACGGTTAGGGCCGAACTTCAGGATGAAGTTTCCTACGTATCCCAAAGATGGGAATCAGGCCGTACGTAGCTCCCAGGTTAAGGTACACTTAGATATTAATACTCTCCTTTTGCACTTTAACTTTTGCCAAAGTCGCCCTTTCGGGTTTTCAACCTTACGAGCTCTATTTTTCCTTTCGTTTTTCATTTTTCGTTTTTCTTCTTTTTTCTTTTTTCTTTTCTTTTTCTTTTTTCTTTTCTTTGTTTTCATTTCTTTTTTTCTTCTTTGTTTCTATTTTTGCATTTTTGTTCTTTTTTTTTTCTTGCTTTAACTTTTACCTGGGTCGTCCTTTCGAGTTTTCGGCCCAGCGAGCCTCTCAAGGATAGAAAAGTTTAACTTGTCCATGTTGATTGGTTCGTCGGATCTCTAAGCCATATTAATCCATGAGAATGGCTACTATTCCTGACTAAATAGTCTTGATGATGTAAGAGCCCATCTAATTGGGTCTGAATTTGTCCCTAGTGTCGTGGATTAGGGATGGCACTTTAAACCCGGCCTGACGGGGACCGGACCCCCTCGACCCCGATTAGAGTGGTTTTTCCCCGAAAAATACCCCCAACGGGCTGGGGATGGTATTTAAAAATAAATCCCTGATAATGTTCGGGCCGGGGACGATGATACATTTCCCAGTCCCATCCCCGGCCCGACCCCGCCCCGCCCCGCCCCCCAACCCCGCCCCATTTTTCTCTCAAAATAAAATTATAATTCTACCCCTGTCTATATATATTTGTGTGTCTGCTGATATGCTCCTTCACACAATCACACTCACACGACTTCATTCGCGTGAGAAAAATGAGAGGAGAGAGAAAGGGAGGGAGAGTCCATCCTCGTCGATCTCCTCCACCGAGAGAAGAGCTGCTCCACCGATCTCCTTCACCGCCCTCCTCCGCTGATCTCACAGCGCCGTTCCTCCACCGCCCTCCTCTGCCGATCTCCTTCGCCACCTGACTCTTTCCGTCTCTCTTTCTCTATGTGTTATATATATATATATATATATTAGATTGCAGCTCAGATCTCTCTCTCTACTTAGATCTATCTCTCTGTACTCAGATTTGTGTGTTGTTGATGTTGTTTGATGATATTGTTGTTGATGATGTTGATGTTGAAGATGTTGTTGTAGATTTGTGTCTTGTTGATCTATCTCTCGTTACTTTTTTTTTTTTTTTTTATCCGGGGAATTTTTGGGGTCGGGGAAACCCGATCCCCGTTAGGGGACGGGGACGGGGATGGTAATAGGTTCCCCGTCGAGGATCGGGGCCGAGGACGGGGACATTCTTACCATCGGGGATCGGGGACGGGGAGGGTGATCTTCGTCCCCGCCCCACCCCGTTGCCATTCCTATTTTGGATAGGAACTCGATTATCCTTCAGCAAAACTTTCTTCTTTCAAATTCTGGGATTTTGTTTCTTGCTGATCTCCATTGACTTGAGAAATGACCCATTTTTTAATCTTCGAGCGTATTTGACCTTTTTTGCCCCTAGTTCAAGGGCTGCTTCTAATCCAGCTATGCAAGTTTCTTTTGATGACATAGGACCTTATTGCCCCTTGTTCAAAGGCTGCTTCCAAGTCAGCTACGCAAGCCTCCTATTGTGATTGATTGTCGAACATTCTAAATCAAGGTTCAACGTTTGAAAGCAACGGGGTCGAGTCTCGAGGCCAAGAGTATTCCTATGCTGTACAATCGCAAGATCAATTTCAGGCATGTCTTCGTAGGACCACGCAAAATATTTTTTGAAATCTTTTAATAAAGCGACTAGTCACTCATACTCTTTTGAAGACAATGCAGAACCAATCTGGACCAAGCTAGGATCTTTCTCAGTACTCACATTAACAGACATGATCTCATTCGTTAAGGGCTTAGCAGGCCTCTCTTCCTCTCAATTGATCAAATTTTTGCAAATCCTGAGGAATTCTTTCCTCTTTGTTTTCACCACAGTTTTGGAAATAGTTTTGAAAAACTTTGGTCAATACAATAATTAAAGGCACAGAGGAGTAGGTGGAAATTACTGCCATTTCATTCAGATCTTCAAGCTCAACTGGCTCAATGGTAGAAACAGACGCAAAAGAAAGAGTGAAAAGATAAACAAACACAAACAGGGAAGTGATACTGAGTTCACACCCCCGAAATCACCGAACCCTAACACAACAAGACTGACTCAATACAACAAGACTGACTCAATACCCAAGATTGAAAGTAAAATAAACAGCATTTTCAAAGTGCTAAAACAGTGCGTGCCATCCACTACATCTAGAGTAAAATGAGTGCCATCAACAGGTGGTTCATCTCTGATCACATAGTCACATTATCCCCCAAGTGCATCGATCCAGTGCCGATAGACTTTGTAGGACCCGGTGATGCAATGACCTTGTTATCAATCAGATCTTGTATTTCATGGCGAAGGTGAAAACAGCAGTCAGTGTCATGGTCGGTTTATTGATGGAAGGCGCAATACTTGGCAATATTATACTTGGCTGGAAAGGGATTAGAGAGAAGCCGAGGGTCAAGGGGTTTGAGATGGACTTGTCTTATGAGAATTTGGAGAGCTTTAGATAAGGTCATAAAAAGGGAATTGAAGGTACGGTTACCAATCCTGACAGGATTGACGGAGCGCTTGGCAGGTGTTGCCTGGGTTTGGAGATCTCCGACGGGTTTAGGATTGGAGCTGGAATGGGTGTTTCTAGTACGACAGCCTTTTTCATGGTTTATTCCTAGATTCAAAATACCCCCAACTTGAACGACAAAAGTGTCATCCACAGTCTTAGCAACATCTGCAAGCACTTACGGTTTGTTCAACCCTTTGACCTTCAAAGCCTCAATAGCCCATTGAAGATGTTCATAAGGATCAATACTTGTCAGGGCCTTGTTCTTGCGACTTGCTTCAGCTTTGCCAAGGGATTGGGTGACTATATTGAAGCGAGGTCCAGTTGTTGTTGACATGTCGTCACCCAGACTTGAAACGGCTTCGAGCTGGCCTTTTTCAAATGCAGCCCGTTCTAAGATTGGGGAGCTGTCACGACCCAAACCCGCCCCTATGGGTTTAGCATTGTAACCGGCCAATAATCCTTGGATTACCAAAGGCCTCTTAACAGAATAATATATAAGCAGAGGCTGCGGAAGCAAATATACAAAACATACATAGTCCATAGAGCTGTGCAGACATATATGGGACAGGAAATTTTCAAAACAAACTTATATATATATATATATATATACAGATGTGGCGTCGAAAATACATTAGTCTTACGTCACCCAAGACACTTATACAAAACTTTCAAACGTGTTCAGACCAGGCATAAGCATTTATAAGGTACAAAAGTCCCAAGGACAAAAAAAATTTGAGCAGATCTCAAAAGGGAACCTCCACGAGAGGCATGATGGCTGGATGACACCAAAACTTGCCAGGCAGCAACTTGGGCCTGGTCACGCACCTACTCACCTACATACATACAAATAGATAATGAGCGGAAGCCCAGTGAATAATAACAAGGTAAAGGGTTTTAATGAATGATGTCTATCATAGAGTTAAAAACCATAGCTTATATTGAAAGCAGATTCTTATGCATATTCAGATTTCAAATCAAAATTAGGTTCATATTCACGTTCATATTCACATTCAGATTTCGCATAAGATCATACGTGGTACATCCATTAGGTATCGTATTAACTTGATCCTGAAACACACACACACACACATATATATATATATATATACATAGTCGGTACCGACAACTATAAAGGCCCATATCTTGCGCGTAAGTAGCCATGGTATTGTTACCCCCAGGCAAGGGCTACGTGAATATAGGCCTCAGTATTGTTACCCCAGGGCAAGGGCCATGTGAATATAAACTACAGTATTGTTACCCCTGGGTGAGGGCCACGTGCATATTGGCCACGGTATTGTTACCCCCGGGTGAGGGCCACGTGAACTGAGGATGCCACAAATACATTTAAGAAAAATGGACATTTATTCAAAATTCATAAAATAGCATTTCAGAAAACAGATCGCATCATATCAATCAGAAAATACTTGTAATTAAATATAACTTTATAGAGTTATTAGTCACAGTTAACAGATGGCTCCAAGTAAACGAGTAGAGTAGGTAATTCACTTAACTCACGGCACGTGACCTACATAACATGACAGAGACATACATTTAAACACATGCTCGAATTGCACAAAACACATTTTCGTGTCTTAAGTGTGTTTCTAACCTTTATCCTCATTATAGTGTCTTAATCATAGCCTAGGAATGCCTAGGATGGAATGAGGGTGCAACAATGCACTTGAAAACATTTTTCAAAACTTGCTGAAAACAGGGTCCACGCTCGAGCGTGGCTTTCCTCGCTCGAGCGTAAATGCAAAATGTGAAGGTCCGCTCGAGCGTAACTTCCTTCGCTTGAGCGGTCTGTAAACTTTGGCAAAAGTACTGGTTGCTTGTTTTTCACGTTCGACGGACGCTCGATCCCTACTCAAGCGTGAGACTCAAACCCTCGCTCGAGCGTGAGACTCAGACCCTCGCTCGAACGTGACTTCTGTCGCTCGAGCGTACTGCAAAACATGTGAACTTCTAGATACATGCATTTCACGCTCAAGCGGGTACCATGTCGCTCGAGCGGAAGTGCACGCATTCAGAGTGCTTTGCTCGAGCGTGAACTCCTACGCTGGAGCGTAGATTCAAATTCTGGAATTTCCATATTTGATCTCCAAGCTTCAAACTCAAACTAAACACTTCAAAACTCATCCTCTTGGGCCAAAATTCTGGAAAACATTTAGAAACTCACAAAACATCATGCTTTGAAGATCATTTTGTGAAATCAAGGCCCAAAAGCATGCCAATTGTTCAAAAATTCAACTTAAACTTTATGAATGTTTATGAACATAACATGCATGAATTTTTTTGATCTTGAGCTTCTCAAAACATGATCAAATGCCATAAAATAACATAAGACTTGATAATTTCCAAAATCAAGGTGAATTCAAGACATGCATGAGGGAATTCTTGGAAATTCAACTTAAAATGTGGGAAAATATACATGCATGCATGGTATGGTTTAACACTCTTTATTTCTCACCCAAATCCCTCATGAATTCATTTAATTCACTAGAAGTCTTGTAAGATCTAACCCAATTACACAACTAAGAGTTTGATTCCATACCTAGAGACTTGAATTCACAAAGGTTGAAGTTGAAACTCTTAAATCCTCTTCAAATGTCAACAATTCCTAGCAAATCCTTTGTTTGAGCTCAATTTCTCCCTACTCTCTCTCTCTCTCTCTCATGTTTTCTTACTTGAATAGGCTCAAAATGTATTGAAATGAAAGAAAATAGATGAGTAGGGGCTCAATTGGTGCCTAATATAGGTTTGGTTAAAGTGTAATTAATTGAGGTTAAAATAAGTGGGAACTAATTTAATCTAATTTAATAGTTCCAAATCGAATTTTAATTAAACCTACTATAAAGCTCTAAAAATTCCAAATAGCACATATATCAAGCCAATTTCATGATCGAATGCCGATAAGGCCTTCGATTTACAGAACGAAACAGAAATTCAAATAGATGTATCTATGATGAACAGATAAAATCAAAATTTATGCAACACATATGCAATTAATTTAAAATCTGGTCTTAAGAACTTATTAGGCATATTAAATTATGGATTAACGTTAATCATAGGCTGGGGTTGTTACAGGAGCCTTTTGACATAAAATTCCTGGTATGTAATGTGGTCGATGATAGAGCCAATATCCCAAAGGCTAGATCTGTCACAGTTCTCTAAAGATCTTTCAATCATGCTCATTAGCTTAGAAGCAGTGGGTTCATGGGTTTGAGATGATTGGGGTTCAAGTGCATCCACCATACACAAGTCTGTGCTTTCTGGAATGAACACCTCAAGCTTGGGTGAACGGGCCGAGGTGATGTATATACTGGGGTTGTAGATGGATGGCAGTGAATGGATTAGGTTGAGGTGGGGAGGTGATGGGTTAGTGGTGGTATGAGGTCTTTTTGGTGGAGCTATAATCTCTTCGTCAATAAGATTGTGAATCTTATGACGGAGGCGGATGCAACGGTTTGTATCATGACCGTACTGTTGATGATAGGTACAGTATTTAGCGGGGTTATGTCTTGGTGGAAGAGGATTTGGAAGGGGTCGGGTTCTAGAAGCTCTAGGTGCCATTTTTCTAGCAGCGTTTTCAAGGCTTGAGAAAGACTCATGTAAATAGGATGGAAATTTCGAGCTTGGGGCTATTACCAGGAAATTAGTTTTGATGGGAGTGGTGACAGTATTTACTTCTGAGCAGTTCACAGTTGTGCTACCACTGGTAGTAGCATTGGAACTGTGAATAACATTCTTCTTCAAAGGCTCATTATCTTCCAACGATGATCCCTTGTCTGATGACAACCTCGATTTGAACCCCCATTTCATGAAGCTCTATAAAGGTAAATAAAAGTATAACAATCATCTTCTGCAGCAACTTGCCATGCAGATTCTGAACAACCATTCTTACCTGATCCTTCTTGGAAGGTCTCGTGGTCATCATCGAGGCTTTGGCCCTCCATCCTGTCATAAACTCAGAGAAACCCTCCTTCGGCTCTTGTCGTGTTGCCTCGGGATCACGAGTTATGACCTTAATCTATATATTGTAAAAGTAATGAGCAATGAAGGCTTCGGCCATCTCCTCCCAATTTTGTTTGACGGAACCTTCTAATTTAGCATACCAAATGGCTGCTATACCCGACATGGTGCGACCAAAAAGAGATAGCTTTTGTGGTCTAGTTAAGCCCATGGACCGTAAGATATCAGAAAACAATCGTAAGTGGACCATCGGATCCCCGAAGCCGTCAAAACGATCAATGTGCGGCATCCTAAATCGATCCGGCAATGTAACTGCAGAATCAGTGTATCCATCCTCTATGTCTGGGATGGAGTTAACCCCTTGTGCTCTCTTGAACAATTTCTCTAATTTGTTGACTTTGAGCACAGTTAGATCAACTTCGAATTCAAATGGTGCCTCAGTTTGATAAATCAGTGCTTTAGAAGCTTGTGTTGGGATGGTTTTCTTGGATTGCCCTGGTTTTCTTGGACATCAGCAATGGCACCGAGCATAGGGATAGTTGCGATGGGTACATGTGATGCAGAGGCCGTTGTTGGCTACGGTTGTTGTTGCTATAGCCTGGTTATAACCTTGGCCTGACAGGCCGTAACCTCTGCTTGATGGACTGCGTCATGCTGTAGTGTTTCAATTGTCTGTTGCAAATGATGTATTAGTTCCACCATACTGGCTAGGGGTTACTATGTCATTGCAATATGTGACTAGTCTTGTGTTGGGTTGGAAGTAGATGACTGTTCCTAAACTGGATTGGACACTGGTGAGCCGAGGGGTGATTGCTGTAGGAACTGGATTGGTGAATTCTGTCTAATCCTCCTTCACCTTGTAACCGGTGGCAGTGAAGCAAACACTAGTTGCCCCTGAACTAGGTTCCTGACTTTACAAAGTCTATCGACACAAGTCCAGAGTACCCGAGGGATATCGAAGCCTTCTGAAGCTATGGTTCCAGGACTACCTAGCAAAAGAGAAAAACAGACAACACCTCAGTCCAATTTCACTAAAACAGATATGATCACAACTGAGTGATTGTACTCCACATTGAATTCTGCCCCAAAATAGATACCAACCTTGCAACTGATATGCACATTCCTGTACAGTTTCACTGTAAAGTACATACCAGTTAAGAGAGAGCCAAAACACCCCCTATGGGGGGATAGGGTTACCCTGTCCTAGTTTTAGCATGAACTAGGGTTTCAATATTTCAATCAAGCGGTTTCACGCAATCCTGCATACGGGTGAGCATCATGTCGTAGTTTGGAATAGTCACTATGGCTTTACTATATGCAGCTAGGCCAAATGGTCAAAAAGGATACCTCAGCAAGACTACCTAATATACATCTCACGCCTAACACCGAGAAGTAAAAGGAAAATCAAACGGTACAGCGGTAGTCCAGATCCAAGGGTGGTGTTCCCAACAAGGCAGAGCCCACGACCAGTAAGCCTTTTGGAAAGCTTTTGGGCAAGCCTCCAACAAACCGTCTAGGAATAGCAGATGGCAAACACAGTGACTTAAGCGCACCAATGCAAATGCAATTCAAAGAACATATAAGTGTAGATAAAATTTCAAATCATGAAGTTCGAGTCAAGTTTTCTAAATTCCCCAGCAAAGTTGCTAGAAATTGTAGCTTGCTTTTTGTGCTCCTTTCAGATACGACTAGCCTGACAGTTCGGACTCCTGTGGTTTTGAATCTGATTTCATAAGTGCAATGTGAAATAGATAAACACAAAAGAGTCCAAATCCGGTAAATCTTTTGGAAAATTGATTTTGAATCAAAATGCCAAAAACGAACTGTTTTTCCAGATACATAGTCACCGTCTAAATATTTTTAAAAAATTTAGAAAACCTATCACTTGTGCCAAAGGCCATATGTCCGTCATCACCAAGAGTATCTCGGCTCGGGAACTTAGGTACCAAAAGGAAAGGTCATGAATTAAGCATCCCACTCGCCCAATCAAAGATCAACCTCTACTAATCATGATGTGATTCTTATTTACGTTATATGCTCTTGTTTAGATTATTAGACTAATTTACTATGTGTCGCACACAAGTATAGACTAAGTTTCAAAAGTTGGAATACTTTGATTTCATGTTTGTTTGAAAATTGTTTCAAATATGTACCACTTGAAAAAGTGATCTCATATGCATATTACTTAAATTATCCCAATTTAAGCAATTAGCCTTCATCCATAAGCATTCAAAAGTTATATCACTTAAGCACTTAGCCTCATAGTAATTATGCTTAACATGGCAACAATCACACTCATGCAAATATGCTAAGGCAATAAAGCTTACCCCAATTCCCAAGGTGAGCCAAAAGAGAGAAAACAGTAAGAAAAATGCATAATCCTAACTAATACAATATGCCTAATGCATGATCCTAACTAATGCAAAAGTGGCCAACAGACCAGAAATGGTAGCCGGCCGCCCACTAATAGTGGCCTGCCGCCCAATAAAGGTGGCCTGCCGACCACTAATGTTGGATTTTTCCTGCTACAACAGAAAATAAACAGAGCATCCTTAGGGGTTGTTTGTCCACCCTACCCCTCCTTATCATCGAAAAGCTCAAAGGAGTGGTAGGCTCGATTTGCAAGCCATCAATCGGCGCAAATTCATCATGTGATAACTTATGAACCAAGGGACACAATTTCAATAAATGCACAATTAAAGACTCACTAACCCCCTCCCTATCATGATATTGATCAAGAGAAGCAGTTGACATCGACTCTTGAACCGTTTTCATCACTAACAAATATAAAACAACTCAAGACTCAATGGGTTCAATTAACGATGGAACCCTAAACCATTTTATTATCTTACTCCATTTTATTTCAATTTTAACACCTTTTTTAATTACCTCTCCATTCCTTAATCATTTTAGTCCAAAAGGAGCATTAAGTCCAGTAATGGAAAGAAGTGTCAAACAAAGGGTTGTTTTGGGCATGAGAGAGATGTCATGTTGTTGGTAAAAAGTTAAAAAAAAAGTTGATGAAGAGATAGGAAACGCAAGGGCAAAAGCTTAGGAGACAAGGTTCAAAGAAATGTGATTAACCCCTCCACCTTTGGTAGCTTTAAACTACAAGTTTCAGCCCATAAAAATAGTGTAAAAATAGCCCAAAAATAGTTGGAAAAGAGAAGGAATAAGTAGTGTAGAGATGCCCAAAATTATACCTCTTGAAGTAAGGTAACTCTTTTGTTAACAAACCCATAAGTAGGGATGGCAATTTGAACCCGGCCCGACGTGGACCCGCTCCCCAGACCCCGCTTAGAGTGGTTTTTTCCCGAAAAATACCCCTAATGGGCGAAGGATGGTATTCAAAAATGAATCCTTGGTGATTTTCGAGCCGAGGATGGTGATATATTTTCCAACCCCAGCCCTGGCCCGTACCCGGCCCGACTCCATCCCCGTTTCCCTCCGACTATATATATCCATCTAATAATTATGACCCCTCTATCTCTGTCTCTATCTCTGTCTCTGTCTCTCTCTTTCTCTTCCCTCTACTCTCTCTCACTCTCGCACCTCTCCTCCAAGAGACAACACCGCCACTGTCCGCTCCACTTCCATTGCAACCCTCTCTCTTTTCCAGTCGCCGCCACCTCCTCCGTCCCCTTCTCTCATCTTCATCGTCCTTCTCTGTCGTCCATCGCTACCGATCTCCTCCGTCGTCCTTTCAGATCTGTGTTGATGATGAACGCAGCACACTCAGATCTCATGTATACTTGTGTGTCTCTATCTATCCTTTTTTTTTTTTAGTAGTTGATCTGTTGTTAATGATTTTATTGATGATGTTGATGTTGAAAATGTATGTGTGCCTCTATGTTGTTGTTGATCTGTTTGATGACGTTAATGATTTTATGTATGTGTCTCTACATGTGTGATGTTGTTTATTGATGATGTTGAAACAAATTTAGGTCAGGGAATTTTCTAGGTCAAGGAAACCCGATCCCCGTTTGGGGGCGGGGATGGGACGGTGATAGGTTCCCCGTTAGGGATCGGGGCCGAGGACGGGGCAATTTTCACCATCGGGGATCGAGGAAGGGGAGTGTGATCCCCGACCCCACCCTACCCTGTTGCCATTTCTATCCACAAGTTCTCACTCTCATGTAACGCCCCAAAGTTCTAGCCCAAATGATAATACAACAATCATGGCTCTTTCAAGAAAAACCGAATATAAATCTCCAAACTTACATTACATGATACAATAGTTCTTCATGCAACAATACATTAATCCAACAACAAGTAAATAAACAAATAAATACCCCCAAGGGTTTACAAGTTTCCAAGGCTTGAGCTTGGTTATACAAAACGGTTATTCAAACCCACACAAAAACAGCCCTTGGCTTACACACAGTCACAGCAAAATGAGAGTCTCGTACTCTCAACACACATTTCCTTGCCTTTAGTTAGACGGCATCACCACATCTTTTCCTACACAAAAATCCCATAGAGTGAGCATAATGCCCGGTAGGAAATCCTTAACAAAGTATATACATTTTATACAAGTCTCAAGAGATGAAATACACATGCCATGCTATGCCCATTTTTGAAGATAAATCACATTTTCATCTTTTGAAAACCATCATGCTCAATGATGTCATGTAATTTCAATTGTTCAAAACTTAACAATTTATTTCAAGGGTGGTAAATACGACTCTAGTAATCCCTAGGTCGGTGTCTGCAAGTAGACTATATAAGTACTACCAAATTGTCATTTTTACCGATATTAACCGGAAGGCTCGACACCTATCCGCGCGGGTTTTCGGTCTTTCACCCCGGACTCTCAGGCCAACTTATTTAATATCATCTACACCACCTATCAAGACTTACCAACGTATTTATCCCAAAGCCATTGCATGAAAATTTGTTTCTCAACATTCTTTTTTCAATGCAAGTTTTCAAATCAACTTTCAAAGTTTAATGTAATCAAATGAATTGTTATGCCAACAACATAAGATGAATATAAATAATTTTATTCTAATTCATCATCCAAGGAATAACACAATTCCCTTTTCTCAAGTATCCTCAACAATTAGTCATTTCAAGACTATTTCAACGTTTTGAACAATAATTTCCAAAATGAACAACAATTCTCATATTCCTTGAAATTTATCATTTATATAAATATAAATAAGAAATTTTCCAAACATCCATTTATTTTGACACACAAAATAAATACAACAATATCATTCATGGATTTTCAGTCTCTTTTAAAAAATCCCAAAATTCTAGGTTTTCTCACCAAAACTATACAACTCAAATCCTTTGAAAGAAAACTTTCCAAAATCATCTTTTCTTCAATCAACGAAGATCAAAACCCATAAGATCATTTTAAAAGAACAAGAGATAAACCCACTTTCAAAATTGCTCAACTTCTTGAATCAACAATCAATTTTCAAAGCTATCGAAAGATGATTTCGAAAATCATATAGATCTTGCAAAAATATATATATAACTCTAAGAAAATCCATACCTCAAGTTTTGAAGAAGAAATGAGATGAAACCCCCAAAATCAATGGTGTCGAACCTCGATCTTCACCGCACACAACGAAGCCCTCGAGAGTTAACCAACTTTGATCCAACTTTGATGAAGAACTTATGGCAGAATTCTAATGGATCATGAGAAATCAAGGTTTTGATCCAATTTGGCGTAGGAAAATGTAAAGAAAAGGGAGAGCAAAGGGTTTTTAAAGAGAGATATACAAAAGTGATCTGAAATATCAGATTCACGAACTGATATAACATGGCCCGCTCGAGCATCAAATACACTTTCCCAGTACTTTTGCAAACAGGTCAAACTTCTGAAATCAAACATTCTCTGCTCGAGCGCATAAACGGCCGCTCGAGCGAACAAGCAACTTCTAATGCATTTTGCATTTTTGCTTCGCGAGCACTGCCCCTTAACCCTGCCAGGGCGCTGCCCTAGAACCCGCCAAGCGGCGCTGCCCCCTGGACCCCTGCGAGCTGACCGGGCAACTCAATCCCCACCAGGGCACTGCCCTTAGACCCGCCAAGGGGTGCTACCCCATGGACCCCCGCGAGCTGACCAGGCAGCTCGATCCCCGACATACTCAGCGAAGTGGCAAAACTGGGATCTCTACACTCAAGAGCTGAGATTTGAGCTCAAGAACCTCAGCAAGAAGAGATAAATTTTTGGTTTAGGAAGTGTAGAGAGAGAGTGTGCTATACAAGTTTTGGAGTTTAAGGAATTTTTTCTAACCTTAAAAACATGAGGGAATGTCAAGTATATATAGAAACATAGGTTAATACCTCGAAAATATCCATATAGAGACAGCTGGTGTAGTGCATGCACCTGTGGGGGACAGATGGAAAAAATATCTGCGTTTTATACAAGTGGCCAATAGGCCACTAAAAAGGGGCGGTAGGCCACTAGTGGCCGGCCAGACAAAAATCTATTTTGAAGCCCGATTTCAAAGGGGCATATCTCCTTCATCAGGACTCAGTTTTAGGTCATGCGTGAGTCTAAATTGAAGCCCCAAAAGTCTAATTTCCAATGGTGGTGGCCTCACATTTAAATTATAAGTATGCAAAGAGATATTCCTATTTTAGTGAAGACTACTCATTTCTATCCTAACGAATTGATGCCCAACTTCTTCCCCAACTAGTTTTCTTCTCTTCTCTCCTATTTTCTTCAACTCCAAACCTCTAAATAAGATGTTTTAAAGATTTTTTCAAAGAGTTTACCTCCCTTTCATTTATTTCCACTTTGTCCTTACTCTGTTTACCAAAAAGTGTAACATTTTAAATGAAATGTGAGCCTCGGAACATTGTAGAAATATTTTGAAAAATATTTTGAAAAAAAAGAAGAGGGTTTTAAGGTCTAAAATAGTTTTGGTCTAAAATGAAATGTAAGGTTGGGATTCAGAAGCTCTTTTTGCTGAAGAAATCGAACATTTGTACAGCATAAATTTCATCATTGAGTGATCAACCTGAGGTGCTCAAGTCTTAAGGGCGGTCAAAAATGGGATGTCTACACAAGTTATATGTTAATCATTCTCTACCTTATGCAAAATGTATTCGTAAATGGTATGTAAAACTTGCATGCTCTTCTCCACTAACATACAACAATCTATTCATGATATTTATTATGTGAAAAAATCCTTACTGAGGGTTCCTTTCTCTAGAGTTGAGAGCTTCTCTCTCTAGAGATTTTTTATGGCTTTTCACAGCCATGGAAATAGAGTTGTTTCCCATCTCCTCCCCTAAGAACCCAGATGCCTCCCCTTAGGCTATATTGGATTTTTGTTTTTTTTAGGAGATTTGTGTTTTTGAGATATCTCCTCTATGCTATAGAGTCTAATCTATTGGGTTATACCCCTTCTCTTGCTTCAAGATTTACTTCTACATGATGGATGGTGTGTTTTCTGGTGTTTTCCATTTTTTGTGTGCAAACTTTCATGGTGAGAACTAAGAACCCACTTTGGTTATCCAGATTTGCTATGAAATTTCCTTTCTCTTTCTAGATTCTTGTTTGTGTATGCAAGATCTTGTGGTGGTTTTTGTTGATGGGTAAATTTCCGTGCGTTTTTCTGAAAATCCTTGATTTGCCATTAAGAGTGATATAAAAAAATTCTTGCATTTGTGGGTTCCCATAAGATGTTTATATATGTTGGAGATAGTATTTTTTGTTCCAGCACAGCCAGAGTTTTGGCCGACCGATCTTCATGTGTGCCTGTCATTGCTGCTGTTGAATTACTGATGAGTTACTGTACTGTTGTTATTGCTATTGGTTTGTTTAAATCCATGTTGGGTTTGTTCCAAAACCCATGGGTAGTTTTGTTTAAACCATGGGCTGGGTTTGGTGAAAACCATGAGCTGATTTGCCTCAAACCATGGGTTGGTTTGAGAGCCTTGGCTGGTTTTCTTGTCCTAATAATATTGATTCGACAGAAATTTATTTAAAATTTATTTGTTCAGTGTGTTGTATTGTTTTAGCCTAGCTCTCTGAACTTGTTTAAATTAGTTTAGTAGATTATGTTGTGGGTTAGTAGTTCGGATTGTTTCCTTTTCGTGAAGGGTGTATTGCCTTTTAGGCATGTAATGAACTTCATTGCAACATCTAATTTTTTGGTATAAAATATATGAGTTACAAAAAAATAAAATGTTTACTGCAGAAGAACGTGCACGAAAAGTGGTCTCTTGGAATCGGGGGAATGGATAGTGCCGGCCCTGGGCATGGGCCAATAAGGCCATGGACTAGGGGCCCTCAAAATAGACCCAAAAAAGAAGCCCCCTTCTATTATGATTTCGTGTAATATATTAGGTATGTTTTAAGTTTAAAAAAAAAAATTAACGAAGGCCCAAACTAACTTAAAATAAATTGATTCATTAAAAAATTGAAAGGCCCATTTAAAAAAATTAACATTGTTATCCATTGAAAATAGACCTAAGAAAAGGGTCCCTCCTATTATAGTTTATTGTAATATATTAGGTATATTTTAAATCAAAAAAAAAATTAAGGAAGACCCAAACTAACTTAAAACAAATTGACCCATTAAAAAATTGAAAGGCCCATTTAAAAAATTAGGATTGTTATCCATTGAAAATGATTTTGCAAAAAAAACTAAATTATGCAAGTACGATTGATTTATTTGTTTCTAAAAATGCAAGAAGAGCGAGGATCAAACGACATTTATTAATTGTTGTAATGTAGTAATAATTTTTTGTGATTTTGACACAAATTTTTTGTCTTTTATCTTCATTTTTTTTTTCATTCAATGAAAAAAAAATGTGAAGGGCCCCAAAAATTTATTAGTTGATTATTGACTTTGGACCCCGAAAATCTCAAGGCCGAGCCTGGGAATGGATTCTCAATTTCATTGCCATTATTAATATCAAATGCTAAAAGAATTTAAATACGAAATTTTGCGCCTATGCCTCATGTAAGATTTTTTAATCTTTAACAATAAAAATTATAAAAATATTGATATATAATATATTCAATGTTTAATTAATTTAAAATTGTGTGCAGGTCCAACATTTTTGTATTCTTGGATTTGTTGAAGAAATAAATATTGATGATTTGTGGGTTGATTTATGCAAGACTTGTAATGTGAAGGTTAAAGATTATTATGGTCAAAATATTTTTCATCATTGCAAATGTCATAATGTTGAAACTATAATGAGGTAGTTATCTTTTGATTAATAATCAAAATAATATAATATAATAATATTAATTTTTCTTTTTATTGTTTATTTATAAAAAAAAAGGGTATGATGTGAATATGGTGGCAAAAGACCCAACCGGTGCATCACAAAAATACCAATGCACAAGATAAATGATGTCTTGTGGACATCGAGTATAGTTTCAACCTGCAAATAAAACATACAGCAAAGATGAATGAGGGAATGTATGTGTTGGCTTTTTGGCTTTCGAAGGTTATTATTATAATTGCGAGCGTGCCAGCAAGGATCAATCAGTCCTTACAGAAATTTAATTGCCAACCAATTATCAGACGATTGTGTTTTAGTTCTCTCAGCCTCAATGAAAAGGACTTTTACTGGTGGCTTGATTCAGGAAAATTAAGCAAAAATATCAATCAAACAAAGAACAACTGAAGCATTTCATTAGAATGAAAAACTTACAATGATTCAAACTCAACCTCGTAGAGGTTTACGATGATAATCTACTTGAAACTACTCCTATGAATGAAGTGCAGTGCAGAATTTAAAGTACTGGAATGTAAAGAACAGGAAATGTAAAAAACTAAGTAAAGTAGAATAAGACTGATTTTTTGGATCTGAGTCTGGGGGGGCTTTTCTAGGGCCTTCTCTGCTATTTATACTGCTTAAGGATGACCATCGAACTGTATTTCTAACCGTCGAACTGCTCCTCCATGATCGCTGATCATGTTGCCTCAAGATTAGCTGCATTATGCCATCACTTGCAGTTAGGCTTCCCTCCTAAATTTGAATTCAAATGTGAGTAACCGATGATGCCACATCACATCACTTTGTATCTCTCTGCTGATCCACTGCTACTCAGATCTCGTAACAACCAATACTAACTGCCACGTGTACGATCAGGATCGAAGATTTGAATAGTCTTCCTGTACTACCCTTACTTTACCACGCGTCGAATTGTAATTGGCGTGTACAAAATATGTAGCCAACATTACCCCCCGCACTAATATACCCAATACTTGGTGATATTAGTGGATCAAGGTCTTTTTCCCACGTCTTAGAACGTGCATGGGTTTTGCATTTTCCCAGAAATACAACTGTCATTTACTATATGCATTAAACTCTTCTTCAATCTTTTGAACCCCCCACCACCTTAGCATTCGAACAGACTGATACATTTTATGGCCGAATCAATTTTCTCCTCCAATGATTGAACACACGAAGAGTCATATGACGATGCTGTTCCTCCTTGAAAGAACCTCCATGCATTAATTAGCCACCTTTACCCACCTTTCTATATTCAGGTCATGGATGTCTTTGCAAATTATCAACCCTTAGACTTCGAACATATTGCCCTTAATCCTTCGATTCAGAAACTCACAAATATGGACATGGGAAGTTCTTCTTCTGACTCACCCTTGGACTACGAACAAACTGCTCTCAATCCTTTGATTCAGAAAGTTACAAATATGGACATGGGAAGTTCTTCTTCACAACCCTCTGCATGGGACAAGGCTGCGACTTCTTCCTCTTCTGGGGCTTCCGACTGGACAAGCTGGTCAAAACCTGAGGCCTGTGATTTGAGGGAACGAATCAACCATCACTTTATCAAATTTACTGACCCTTTAGAGTTCCCTTCTTATGCGCGAAGCTCGGTGGTCTATCCCTACGTGCCCATTGACCATCGATGCAGTTTGGAGGAGAATCTGCTTGTGACATGGTATACATCCTCCATGCCTACAAAGATAGTGCACGCCGCCCAACGCTTAGAAGAGGCACAAGGGTACAATCCATCATTCTTAGCCCAGAAGGCAAAGATTTGTTCTTCTGACTGGCTCGATTATATTAATGCCCTTGTTCCTTCTGCCCTTGTTCCATCTCCTGAAATAGAAGCATCCACACCTTCCCCTCCGCTAAATCCTTGCTGGACAGAGAGATTGAGGCTTGCCCTTTCCGCAGATAAGATCTTTCCACCCTACAAGCCTCCACATTCCCCTACTCCAGTTAAGCGAAAGCAAGCTCAACTTCTGCTCGCGGCTTTTTCTCATTTGCCATTCAATGTTCTTGAGGACGAAGTCCCTTTCAAGAACCTTCGATGGGCTTGTGATATTCTGACTCGGGGTCATGTCCTCAATCCCCTCGCCCAAGCAGAGCTTCACATGTTTTTGGACCAACTTCCATTGCTTCTCCACTGGCATCGGACCTCTATGACCACCATACAATCTTTAGACCAACTTTCGTCCCTTCGAATTCATGCCCAATACGAAGCAGAGAACTTCATTGAAGAATTCGATGATTTCAAGAATAAAGATTCTGCATACTGGGATGACTTAGAGATAAACGAATTGAAACAAGGATTGAGAGAAATAGCATTCGAAATAAAGGCTGAAGAGCTCTTTTACAAAGTGAGAGCACATCAACTCATGCAACCAATGTTAGAAGAAATAGAGGATAGAATAAAGAAAGAACAGAAATTCATTAATCATTATTGGACTAAATTTCATGATCTTGTTATTTATTCCATTCCCTATTTTTATGAGCTTGAGTTTGTACCCAAATAGGGCCATTCGATGCAATTGCTTTGGTTTTTAATACCACTAAGACTTTTTCTTTGTTTGGTATGGTTTGATCTTATCTCCATTTGTCTTTTAAAAGCAAATTCAGAGCTTCGAACTGAACAAGCTTATCCTTCGAACTCGGACTCAATTTTTTTAAATGAAACACTAAAAGAACCAACAATGAACCTGTCCAATTTATGGAATATAGTTAACATTTTTTGTTGATTTTTATTTAAAATTGGTGCTTTGAATTTAACAATCTTACCCCTTAAAGCTTGTTTCGATCATAACCAACATATGGTCATGGTCAGTATGATCAATCAATTTTAAATTGACCATTTTTCCTTAGAATAACAGTCCATACTTTCAAAAATATGAAAGCTCCTTTTTAGGGCTGCACTGTTTTAGTCTAGAAAAAGCATCTTTCTTGAATACAAACCAATTATTTGTTTTGATGTTTCGAACAGCAATTCCCACCCTTAAGGGATCACAAGTCTTGCTTCGAAGAACATTATTTTTATTAAGAAACCTAAAACAGGTCTTTAATCCCTTTGAAGTAAATGAATACTTGAGCATTCTTGCATCCATTAGGTACAAAATGTGCTTCGAAGCCGGCTTCGTAGTTTCAATGCCGTTGTTATTTGACTCTTGGCGCCAAAATCTAGTTTCGAAGCCAAATATTTTATTTCGAAGCTGGTATTATCATCTGGGCTGTGTTTTTTCCTCCAAAAGTATCAATATTGAAGGAAACTCTTCGTATTCGTACTTTTAGCACTTAACAAATTACCCGATATATTTTCCAGACACAAAGGCTTTTAAAACCCTTTTATTTCGTGCTCTGAAATCACTCGCTCGTTCAACACACAAACCCTTCTCCTCTGTTAACCCTCTCTTCCTTGCCTCTTCTTTGCTACTTATCACCAATGGCTTCTTCTTCTCTCATAGTGCTTGCTGGTGATCGTATAAGCCCAATCATGGCTTTGAAAAAATGCATTGATGAAGAGATTGCCAAGTTAACAACTGGTGAGTCAAGTGCCATAGACGGCCGTCTCTTCGTCCCTCGCCACAGCAACAAGCAAGAATATGTCTTGGGCCCCATCTTTCGAGAGGCTCCTGCTCAACTTCCAACTTTATACCCTCGGCTGGAGGACTATTTTCTTCTCTACGAAGGAGGGCTCGATTGGGGAAATTGGAGGGTGACCCGACCTCATTGCTGCTGGCCAACATTGAAAGCTGAATGGGAAAAATGGTATGACAGAGTTGTACCTGTACAAGAAGACGACCTGCAAGAGCTCTGTATTCTCGATGCCCTCCGTCTTTCCAGGTTTATCATTCCTGAAGACCCTTTCTTGATTCCTGCTGCTCTTTGTTTTTGGAACACGGCCTTCAATTTTTTCCAATTTCGGTGTGGCATGATGGCTCCCACCGTTCTTGATATTTTCCATCTTTTAGGGCTTTCACCCCTTGGCTCTCCTTTCACTCCCAGTTATCCAGACCTCTCTGTTAAGTTCTCCCTTCCACCCTTAAACTCCTCCTACAGTGATTTTGTAAAGGCCGAAAATAAAAGGGT
This sequence comes from Camellia sinensis, assembly GCF_055761805.1. Classification (NCBI taxonomy): domain Eukaryota; kingdom Viridiplantae; phylum Streptophyta; class Magnoliopsida; order Ericales; family Theaceae; genus Camellia; species Camellia sinensis. The sequence goes on from NC_138972.1 coordinate 82,499,054, forward strand.
AGGTCCCGTAAGGGATAGAGAACTTTTTTCCTTCATTTTGTACTGGTTGTGTAAATTTCTTTTTTGTACATCATCTCAGAGGATTATGCCTAAGTTTGCTCCACTTGCGAAGGCACTTATTTTGAAAAAATGTATAGCCCTGGCTTCTTACCTCTTAGGCCATGTTTATAGAGCATGTTCCCAATTTTGTGAGAAACCTCTCGATGTGAACCAAGGGGGTTCCCTTTAGGTGCTCCAACTTTGGCTCTTCGCCTATTTCACTGATTTGCATCCCAAATGCTTAAGATTCCTTGTTCAGGACTCTAGCACTTATGGGGAGAAGTATGCTAGGATTGTCCTTTATCCTGCTTCATCTCACTTTTTTTCACCAACTCCCTATTTCTCTATCTCCCACCTTCTTTTATCCTTTTAATGCCAGCAAAGGACCTGCTTGGCTGTAAACCTTTTTGGCTGATAAAGAATGTTCCACCTCACCTCACAAAGATATGTGGGCTTTTATTTTGCTACCAAGGGAGCTGTTTATTGGCACTTTAAACCCTCGAGCTTATAAATGTATAGCTGAGGTGTATTGTCCTTCTCAGTTTGCCAGGCAATTTGGGTTTACTCAGGGGATTCCTGTTCCACTTTGCAGTCTCTCGAATGTCCATCTTACAGCCAGAGACCTGAGAATACCCAGATCAAAGCTAGAGGCAGCTACATTCAGACTGCTGAAAGAATTGTATGAGTTCACATTTGTCCCCTTTCTTCTCTATGGCTTGGTTTTGAAAAGATTCCAAAACTGGTTGTCAGTCAACATGGAAGTGCGCCTATCAGCGTACCCTCACGATTTACTGATAGGGTTAGGAGTGCTTTCTAGGGCTAAATCAACAACAGCTGAGAACATGCTTTCTCTTTCCACAGTTGCCCAAACTATTCCTGCAGCCTCACCCCCTCCAACTAGAGTCACTAAAGCTGCTTCAAAAAGGGGTAAGTAATTTCAGGTCACTTTTCTTTTCGACTCTTTTGTTTGCTTCCTTTGCACTCATACATTTTGGTGCAGGGTCTCCACAAGAAGAATCTCCTAAGATGACTGAAATTCTAGCCATTCTCAAGGACAAACAACAACAGAAAAAGAAAAGAAAGTTGGTACTTACTCCTGAAGAATCTGAATCCCACACCGAAGAGAGGGAGATTAAGAAAGAACAGGAGGTACCATTACAGAGGAAAAAGAGGAAGCAGATGACTACCTCTTCTGCTGATTCAGTCGAAAACCCTATTCCTGGGACAGCTAACAAAGCAGCAGAAAAAGAACTTGCCCCTGAAAAGTCTGAATCCCATCTTGAAGAGAGAGAGGTTGAGAAGAACAGGAAATGCCAGCACCAATAAGGAAAAAAAGGAAAACGACTGTCTCTCCTTCTGACTTCGTCAAAGACCCTATTCATGAGGCGGCTGCTAAGGCAGTGGAACAAGAACATTCTAGGGCCATAATTGTCTTTGAGAGAGCTGAGAAGAGATGGCAGCAACAATTCTTAAGAGATGAAGCTGCTGCTGCTGATGCAATCCAGAGGGAGGCTGCAAGAAGGCAACACATTGCTGAGCACTACTCTCTTCGAAGCTCTCCCATTGCTGCTATCACTTTTGAAACAAGTAACTTCTTTCAAGCCTCTATTGTTTCCCTCTTATCAAATTTTGGTGTTGAACTTGACATTACTGAGCCTATTCTTGGTGCTTCTCTTCTTTTGTAGCAACAACTACTGAGCCTATTCTTCCAATGAGGACTCCCTCAGTTCCAATTGAAGTTGAACAGATGCAAAATGTGATGAATCTTCAGATGATGCTCCCACTTCCTAGGCCTACATTCAATGTATCCTCCTTGAGGCCAAGCATTCCTGCATCTCTTTCTTTTGGATTAAATCCATATCTTCCTTACTTGTCTTTGGATCAACCTCAATTCATTTCTCTTTCGAGCCTTGCTCTTCCCCCTCCTCCTAAGGAAGTTCCACCTGCTGCTCCATCTCTGATGGTAGCTGATTCCCCTATAGAGGGTGCTGGTAGCTCTCCAACCCATGGTTTATTACCTTTACCTACTTCCAGCCCTTCTTCTCTTGACCTATTGGTGGCTAGGACCATAGAGATTGCTGAAGATGCTCCATCTATTTCTCCTATCCCCATGCAGTCCTCTGTGCCTTCCACCACTACCCTTTCTGCACCCCTCATGTCCACGGTTGAGGTAGATATCTTTGAAGCGAGACTAGCCAGTCTCTTTGACATGCCCTCTACTTCTCCAATAGTCAATGATGAAGCTGAGCCATTAGGTTTAGCTGACTCTTTACTAGAAATTTTTCAGAGTCCTTCTTCCAGTAGTAAGCCTTCTACACCTCTGATAGATTTGGACAACTGCCTGGAACTATTGATATCTTTTTCAAGGATTCCTTTCGAGACCCTAGAGAGACCTATAATAAGGAATGGCTTCCTTCAGTGTTGTAAAATTGTTGAGCAATCCGACATGTCTGTCTCAAGTCATCTATCTCAGGCAACAGCTACTATTGACTTCTACATCAATATTTGCTGTGTTGCCAAGGCTGCAGAGGAGAAATTGGTCAGAGATCAAGATTTTGTTTCAACAGTACATGTTGAGATATCAGAGCTGAAGGGACAACATTCCTCTGTCTCCCAATTTTGCACTCAACTACTGGAGAGGAAGGCTCAACTTGAAGAGGAATTATCTGTAGTCAACCAGGCCGTAGCCCGAGCTGATACCAAGTTGCTGATTGCCAACCAAAGACTGGCCGATCGAAAGCAAGAAATGTCTACAGCCATTCAGTTGTTTTCATCTTTTAAAACTAGAACATCTGTCGTAAAAGAACAACTGAGGCATTGTAATGATTTTTGGGCCAATTTATGGCAGAATGTATTCAACTCTTCATGAAAAACAAATTCTTATTTATCATTTGAGTATTTTTGTGTTCTTGTACTTGGCATTTATTTTTCTCCTTGTGTTTCCTATATAGTTGGAAAATAAGGCTTCAAATACCTGCCATTAATCTTTTTGGGATGTACATATCAATTCAAATTTCTCAAATGGTATGCTCCAAAAGGAAGGACTCTATGGACTTGATATGGCCCCTTCCAGTTAGGTGACCATTTGCCAAACTTATGGCTTTTAATCCCTATTGGGAGTATGGTTTTCCACACCAAATCACCTTCATCGAAGCCAATGTATTTGACTTTCTTATTGTAATTTTTGGCTGCTTTCTTCTTTTGAAAGATGCCAGAATTCTAGCTTCATCCATTCCTTCTAATTCCAAGCACATACTCTGATGGTATTGCTCAGGATCTAGCTGGTCTTGGCATCTTATCCTCAAAGACTTAACATTAATTTCCACAGGCAATACAGCATCATGCCCATACACCAAGGCATAAGGAGTAACTCTTGTGCTTGACCTTGGGAAAGTTCTATAAGCCCACAATACATCCAACAATAAGTTATGCCAATCCCTAGTATTGTCTTCCACAACCTTTTGTATTCCTTTCTTCAAGGTCTTATTGGATGATTCAGCCTAGTCGTTGGCTTGTGCATAATAGGGGGTGGAATTAACAAGGCTAATTCCAAACTCTGCCACAAAAGACCTCACCATTTTCCCATCAAACACAGTCCCATTATCAACAGTTATAGTTTGTGGGATGCCAAACCTATGGATTAAATCCTTGATGAATCCAATGACCTCAGTCTGATCTACAGCCTTGTATGGCTTAGCTTCGACCCACTTGGTGAAGTAATCAGTAGCCACTAAAATGAAACAATGATGCTTCGAAGAGGGTGGGTGTATTTTCCCCATCATATCCATGGCCCATCCTCTGAATGGCCAAGGCTTTACTACTGCATGCAGGTCAGTTATGGGCACATGCCTTATTGTGCCATGCTTTTAACATGCCTAGCAACCCTTTGCATATTCTATGCAGTCTTTAAGGATAGTTGGCCAATAGTAGGAATGCCTTTGAAGCAGCCATCTCATTTTCACACCAGGCTGATGAGCACTACAGATGCCTTCATGAACCTCAGCCATAGCTGTTAATGCTTCTTTTGGGCCTAAACATTCCAGCAATAAACCATCTCCCCCTCTTTTGTAGAGAGCATTGTTATATATGATGTATTACATAGATTGCAATTTAATTTTTCTGCTGGCCTTTAAGGATGGGCCAGCCAAGTACTGCATTATTGGATGCCTACAATCTTGTTCCTAGAAGTCATTATGATTGACTTCCAGGACCACATTCCTTTTATTTAAGGGTGGTATAGATTTCTGGTATGTTGTTTGGCTTATGTCCCTTTGAGTATTATCCCTCATCTTGAAATTCGAAGCTTTCTGAGCCACATCATTAGCTCTATTATTCAAGAATCTTGGGACATGAGTTACATTTGCTATTTGAAATTGAGAAAGCAGATGTAATGCAACAACATAGTATGGCAACATGCATATACTTTGACATTTGAAAATCCCTTTCACTTGGTTAACCACCAATTGAGAATCTCCAAATATGTCAACTGCATGTACTTGTAATCCAATAAGAATTTCCAATCCCACTATCAAGGCTTCATATTCAGCTTGATTATTAGAACAAGTAGTTTCATCCACTCTGAAACCATGTGTGGTTTCTATTCCTTGTGGTGACTTAGTCACTATACCAATTCCAGTTAAGCCATTGGCTATCGATCCATCGAACCACATTTGCCACGGCTCAACACTAGCCATACCAAGTTCCATTATCTCTTGGCTCTCTGTTTGAGATGGATGGTCTGCCAAAAAATTGGCTAAAACGTGTCCTTTCACTGCCTTTTGGGGAACATATTCTAAATGAAATTCTGACAAGGCTAATACCCATTTGCTAATTCTTCCCCTCAACATAGGTCTAAATAACATATACTTAACCAAATCTGTGGTTGCAATTACCAAGACAGTTGTAGGCAAAAAATAATATCTTAATTTCATTGCGGCAAAGTACAATGCAAGGCAAAGCTTTTCTACAGTTGAATATTTGCATTCACAAGAATTTAAAAACCTACTAAGGTAATAAACAGCTTGCTCCTTGCCTTCTTCATTGTCTTGGGCTAAGAAAGCTCCCAATGAATCTTCTGCTGCAGCTATGTACAACTTCAAAGGCTTATCACCCTTTGGTGGCATCAGCACTAGAGGGTTGGCCAAGTAGGCTTTGATTCCTTCAAAAGTAATTTGATGCTCTGTTGTCCATACAAATTCCTATTCATCTCTTAACCTTAGCAAAGAAGAAAATACTTTAGTTTTTCCTGCAGTGTTAGAAATGAATCTTCGAAGAAAATTAACCTGTCCAAGGAACTTTTGTAATTCCTTCTTACTTGATGGGGGTCTGGCTTCAATGATGGCTTTGGCTTTATTCTGGTCAATCTGTATTCCTTTCTTGTGTACTACATAACCCAAGAAATTTCCAGATGATACACCAAAAGCACACTTAAGAGGATTGAGTTTCAACTTGAACTTTCTCATTCTTTCGAAAGCTGCTTCTAAGTGAAACAGATGCTCCTCCATGGATTGGGACTTAACTACAACATCATCAATATAACACTCTAAATACCCTCCAATGAGGTCGTGAAAGATAGTGTTCATAGCCCTCTGATATGTAGCCCCAGTATTCTTCAGACCAAATGGCATTTTAACCCATTCGAAGGTGCCAATATTTCTAGGACATGTGAATATTGTTTTGTGAACATCCTCCTTCGCAATGCAGATTTGGTTATAAGTAGAGTGCCCATCCATCATTGATAAAATTTGATGCCCTGCTGAACTGTCTACCAGCAAATCTAGTATAGGCATAGGATACTCATCTTTTGGAGTTGCTAGATTTAAGTTTCTAAAATCAATGCATACCCTTATTTTACCATTCTTTTTAACTACAGGCACAATATTAGATAGCCATTTAACATACCTGGCTGTCCTAATAAAGCCTGCCTTGAGTAGTCTAAGAATTTCTTCTTTAATTTTCTGAATCACTTCTGGACCCATTCTTCTTGGTTTTTGCTTATATGGCTTGAAGTTAGGCTTCATAGGGAGCCTATGTTCCACTAATGACCTATCCAATCCTGGTAGTTCATTATAAGACCATGCGAAACAATCTTTATATCTCCTCAGAATAACCAACAACTAGTTCCTGTCAAGAGTATTCAACCAAGCACTTATATAAATGGGTTGTTGTACAGAACCTTCCCCTAAATTTATTTCTTCTAAGGGGTCTTGTATCTAAGAACTTACTGGAGCTCCTTCTTTGATTCCTTTTGGCTTCGATGCAATCTCCTTACTGTGTTCTGTTTCCAGGTTCTTTGATTCAACCTCTTTACCCTCCTCCTCATAGACAAAGTCTGTCCACAAGGCTTCTTCTTCCTGTATTTCCTGGACTTTTGTTTCTATGTCCAATGCACAGTATTTATCAAGGGCCAAAACTCTGGCTTGTTGCTGCTCCTGCTTGTAGCCAATTATCATGGCTTTTTTCTCTTGCTCCTGCACTTTCTAGACTATTGACTTTACATCCAATATTGAAAACTTAATTAAAGCCAAAGACTTGGCTTCTGGTGCTTCATCTTGCTGCCTACAACCAGGCATCATTGTCATCTCTAACGACCACCTCTTCATCAGCACTCTCCTGGACTAAGTGCTTCAGGTGTGTCACTTCCTCATCAGCCGTCACTTCGGCTGAGCCATCAGATTTCCTCAGTATACTGAGTGGTGTCACTCCCTCAATATACAACTTGGCCTCTGCGAAGTCTACGCAAGCTATGAAAGGTTGAGGATATGCATCAATTTCCTCTGTCTCTCCATTGCCTAGGGCCATCATTATTTTCTGATCCAAAGAGGAAGGCACACATTTGTTAGTGTAGATCCAATCTCTACCAAGTAAAGCATTGTACTTAGCATTACTGTCGATGACGAAGAACGCCGTCATGCAGTCCCTGGTTCCCACACTCAGGTTGATGGGTAGAATTCCCTGGGCCATCTGTTTGTCTCCAGCAAAACCAGCAATGGTTGTACTGGTTGGGATTAACCTGGGATTCCTTTTCCCTAATTTCTTCAAGGAAGATTTCGGTAGTAAGTTCACCGTTGCCCCATTATCCACCAAGACTCGGTTTAACTGTATTCCATTAAAGAAGGCCTTAATATACAAAGGCTTAACATGCTATGTCATAGAATTCGAGGGATATTCAAAAGGATACGAGAGGTTAATACTTACCACTTCTTCACTCTCATATTCAGTTTCCATTGGGGTAACCATTCCGGAATTATCTTGCACCATACTCACTTGTGAGTCTTCGCTAGAGATTGGAATTAGGTCAATTTCTTCCCCCTCTTGATTCTCATCTCCAGCTTGGAATTCATGCGGTAGTATGTGTACCATGTTCACTGACACTGAGCCAAATTGGATGGCTGGCTATGTCTGCTTCTCCTTTTGGCCACCTTGTTCAGTTACTCCAGAAGCATCCTCCATGCTGCTCTCTGGTACTTCATCCTTTGAATGGTCTGTCACGACTGGTTTTTCAACCAGAAATGTTTGTTCAGCCATGAAGGCTTCGAACATTTCTTCCTCAACCATTTGTTTCTTTTGGCCTAAGCCAACTTCTGTCTCTGCCTCACTGTCACTCTCCATCAATGCCTTCTCAAATCCCGCTAAAATGGACTTCTCTCTGGCTTGTAGTTCAGAGTAAACTTTGGCCAACTGTTCTCTGCTGCAACCCATTTTGCCTTGTAGAGTTGGTTTTGGGGTATGGTCTGACTTTGGATTCTTCTTTCCTTCTGTCTGTACTAATGAAGAACTCTCTCCATTCTCTTTCAGGTCTCGCTGGTACTGAGTGTACCTACGCTAAAATTTTCTCCTTTGTGATATGGAAATCACGAAGACCATATCTGGTTCCTTTGTTTTTGGGTGCTTAAGCAAGACCCAATTGTTTGGAGCCACCAAAGGAGGTTTGACCATCCTACCTTGGTTTCCAGCAACCTCTCTCTGGGTAAACACCTCCCTAGGTTTGTTCTGCATTACAAACCAGTCTGGGACCCCAGGTACCCACAAACCTACTGACCCTGCCATTGAATTGCTTCTTTCCTCCTTTGAAGCCATCTTCGAAACTAGCTGCGAAGGCCACTACTTGGTCCTAACTTCATGCTTTGGGCCTAACTCAAGCCTTCGATGAAAGTGTCCACTTTCTGTCTTGCGTGAGGCTGGTCTAGAGGGCCAATCTTTGGCTTTGATCCCATAAACTGAACCTCTCTCCAATCTCCTCTCAGAATGACTGCTCTCCATTCTGTAATAATTAGGTGGCTTGGATTCATGTAAAGGCCTCTTGCCTTTGGAATGCATCCTATCAGCTGTTGGTTCAACCCTCGATGGCTGCTGCCTGACACTAGATGGATATGGCCTTTTATTGTAAGCATTGGTTGGTTTAGGACGTCTCTGCACATCCTTGTAGTATTGCTTCCCATCAATTGAAAGTCCTTTCAACCACTTGTAGCATAGTTTGCATCTAGGACACATCCTCTGCATTAGAGCTGCTTCTAAGGAATCGTCATCGAAAGAACAAAGAAAATGAAAAACAAGAAACATATAAATTATACAAAATTAGACACTTCTACAAATGAGTAACATAGTTGAATTTTTTTTTTTTATAAAAACATTTTTTTAAAAAAAACAAAAATAAAGAACACAATCACTCTGTTTGGTTCCTCTTTTCTGGACTTAATTTTTTGAAAATTGCAGAGTTTTTGTTTGGTTATTCAGAAAATCTAAAAAAGTTTTCAAAATCTGTTTTTTGGATTCTTTTTTCATAATCTCTGTTTGGTTCCTCTTTTATGTTTTGGTACATATATAGTATGTACATATATACATAAAACAAACATCGTGGTAGTTTTGATGTGATAATATATATATATATATTTTAATTGTTGAATACATCCTTTAGGCTGCCTCTCTCTCCACTTGTGGAGGGAAATTTTGTAACACTCTGTACTTTTGGGTTTAAAATTGATATGAGGTGTAATTGAATGTTGTTAAGGATTGATAGATATATATATATATATATATATTGTTGCTGTCATGCCTTATTATTAGATTGGGGGTTGTTGCTATGTTTTGTTATTATTTTGAGAACGGATGTTATTTTGAGGATGAAATTCTCTAAGGGGGAGAGATTGTGACAGTCTGTCTAGGTGACCGCTTGAGCGCAAGAAGTGGCGCTCAAGCGTAGAATTGTTGCTCCTAGTGTCTTGCATGTTTGCAGGCAAGTCGCTCGAGCGCAGGAAGTATCGCTTGAGCGTAGCAAGTGAGATTGCCCTTGACATTTTTATTAGTGTATTTGGAGTCTCCTTGTTCCATTTTGGGATGTTGATCGAAGTGGTAATATAATGGTAAAGTAAGAGTGAACCAAAAATCTTGATTCGAATAATTTTCCTATGAACAGCCATCGCTCTTTTGCCCTTTTCTTTTTTCACACTTTGAATTTGGATGTGAGGCTAGAACCATTGGAAAGCTTGTTTCCAGGGCTTCGATTTGGACACAAGAATGACCTAAAACGGAGTTCGGATGAGAGAGTTATGCTCGTTTGAAGTTTTAGTATCTGTGCTGGAAGCAAGTGCGCTCGAGTGGACTGCGCGAATTCAACAACTTAAAAAGTGCTTTTCTAGATCATTCTCTCCACTTTTCTTTTCTCTCTTCCTTCCCCTCATCCTAAGTCCGAAAACCCTTGATTTCTTGACCCAAATAGCTTCGATTTTTCAAAGATTTGGCCAAAATCTCCCACCAAAAAGTGAAGAAGGCTTGGAGATCTTACTCTTCTACCGATTGAAGTTTGGATTTGCGAAGGATTCTTCTTGAAGCTTTGCTTTCTTGCTTGATTCTTAAGGTAGGGGTTTCTAGTTCTCCTTCAATACTCTCATTTATAGATAGATTTGTGGTATTTTCTTTATATGAACACAAAATTTTTATTTTTAAGCATATTGTGGTAAATCATGAGATTGGGAGTTTAGGGTTTGAAATATTGGGGTTTAATTGTTGGGTTATGATTATGGGATTATGAAATTGGGTGTATAATTAATAGAAGAGTTAGAATAAAAATTGTTTAGGTGAAAAGCTTAATTTCTCTAAAATCCTAGTTTGGTTCATGAAGGTAGAAGATGGTTTTACTTAAATTGAAAGTAGTATTATGAAATTGGGGTGTTAAATTGTACATATACAAGTTTAATTGCAATTTGGAAGTGGTTGGAAATTTATGTAAAAGTTGCGATTGAACTCTTATTGTTGATCTTTTAAATTTTGTTATAATATGAAACTAAATTTGGGTAAATAAATTTGTTAATGGTATGGATGATATGAGATTTGAGATAAAATGATGAAGTGAATATTTAAAAAATTTATTGTGTTATGTTGAATTGCATTGAGTTATGTTAAAATTGTGTTCAGTCTAGGTTGGGTTAAGATGAGTGTGAGTAATGATAAATGGGAGATTGTAAAATATTATGGTATTATATGAAGGAGTTGTATCAAAGAAATTAATGTTGGAGATTTAATTTATAACCTTGGGTAGTAATTGATAGTCAATGTGTTGTAAAAATTGAATTTGAAAACTTGATAATAATATGGAAAAGTAAGGAAATAGTTTGAACCCAAGAGCTTTGAACCCTTTTAAAGATGAATCTTTATGCCTCTATGGATGTGTTGTTATATTTTTGTAACAAAAACAATGAATGATTTGATGGATAATGGATAAGGTGGTGGAACATATTGTGTACTTGTTATGTGAATAGAATTTTAATATACGGTGGATGTGTATTGAACTAATATGTTACATAAATAATGGAAGATGTGTTGGCATTGCCCATTAATTATAATGATGGATTATGATGTTACCTTGGGGTCTGTTTCTCGTTGTATTTTGAGCCGGCAAAGCGTGGCGCTTGAAATAGGTTCCACCTTCTGTACGGGAAAGAAATAATTCTCCTCGTATAATCCTGTTGACTAAGTGTTGGCTTTTTGGCTTTTCGAAGGGTATTTTTGTGAATGTGAGCGTGCCAGCAAGGATCAATCAGTCCTTACAGAAATTATAATTGCCAACCAATTATCAGACGATTGTATTTTAGTTCTTTTCAGCCTCAATGAAGAGGACTTTTACTGGTGACTTGACTTAGGAGAAATTAAGAGAAATAACAGTAATATGAAGAACAATTGAAGTATTTCATAAAAATGAACACTTACAATGGTCCGAACTCAGCCTCGGAGAGGTTTACAACAGCAATCTACTTGAATCTACTTGAAGCTACTCCTATGAATCGAAGTGCAGTGCGAGTATTTAAAGTGCAGGTATTTAAAGAACAGGTATTTAAAGACTGGAAATGTAAATGACTGGAAAGAAAATATATGAAGTAAATGACTGGTTTGTATGATCTGAGTCCGTCCTTTTTTCTGGGGGCTGTCCTGCTATTTATACACGTCAGTGATGACCTTCGAACTGCACTTCGAACCGTCGAACTGCTCCTCCATGATCGCTGATCATGCTTCCTTACAAGTAGCTCCATTACGCCACTACTGGCAGTTGAGCTTCCCTCTTGTACTTAGATTTGAATATGAGTAACCGTTGAGGACGCGTCATCTTGCATCCCGTTATTTGATCTAGTGTTACTCAGATCATGTGAGGACCAATATTTATTGCCACGTGTACGACCAGGATTAAGGGCTTGAATAACCTTCCTTTATTACCCTTACTATGTCACGTGTCGAACTGTAACTGGCTTTTACAAAATATGTAGCCAACATTACCCCCCGCACTAATATACCCAATACTTGGTAATATTAGTGGATTGCAGTTTTCCCGCGCTTCCAGAACGTGTATGGAGTCCATATTCTGGAAACGCAACCGTCATCCATTTTGGAGATCATCTGCATTAACTCGTCGAACATCCCAATACCTTAGTATTCGAACAGGCTATGGCTGCATCAACTTCCCTTTCTATTGATCAAGCATATGAAGAGTCTTCGAGTGATGTTGTTCCTCCTCGAAAGAACCTCCACGCATTCATTAGCTACCTTTACCCGCCCTCCTATATTCAGGTAATGGAGGCTTTTGCAGATTATAAACCTTTGGACTACGAACACATTGCCTTTAATCCTTTGGTTTACAAACTTACAGATACAAAGAGCTCTTCCTCTAAGCTCCCTTTGTATTCTGACCGAACTACCCTTGAGCCTTTGCTTCAACAAGTTGCAAATATGGATCTAGGAAACTCTTCTTCACAGACCTCTGCATGGGATGAAACTGTGACCTCTTCATCCTCTGGAGCTTCTGGCTGGACAAGCTGGTCCACTCCTGAGACTTATGATCTAAGGGAGCGAATCAATCACCGTTTTGTTGAGTTTACTGATCCCTTGGAGTTTCCCTCCTACGCTCGAAGCTCAGTGGTCTACCCTTACGTGCCCATTGACCTTCGACGTAGCTTGGAGGAGAATCTGCTTGTGGCTTGGTATACTTCTTCCATGCCTACGAAGATAATGCACCCTACCCAACGTCCAGAAGAAGCACAAGGGTACACCCCTTCTTTTTTAGCCAAAAAGGCGAAGATTTGTTCTTCTGATTGGCTTGACTACATTAATGCCTTTGTTCCTTCTGCTCCCGTGCCATCTCCCATAATAGAAGCATCTATACCTTCTTCTGCATCTGCATCTTCTGAGATAGAAACACCTGTTCCTTCCCCTTCGTCTTCTGAAGCAGAATCATCTTCTCCTTCTCCCCCTCCCATCCTTTCCTGGACAGAAAAACTAAGACTTGCCCTTCCGATGGACAAAGTCTTTCCACCTTATCAACCTCCGTCACCCCCTTCTCCAGCCGAGCGAAAGCAAGCTCAACTTTTGCTTGCGGCTTTCTCCCACCTGCCCTTCAATGTTCTTGAGGATGATATTCCTCTTAAGAACTTTCAATGGGCTTGTGATATCCTTACTAGGGGTCATGTCCTCAACCCTCTTGCTCAAGCAGAGCTCCATTTGTTTTTGGACCAACTCCCAGTGCTCCTCTACTGGCATCAGAATTCTAAGATCACCATCCAAAATCTGGATGAACTTTTATCCCTCCGAATTCATGCCCAATATGAAGCAGAGAATTTTATCGAAGAGTTCGATGACTTCAGGAATAAAGATTCTGCGTACTGGGATGATTTGGTTATAGATGACTTGGAACAAAAATCGAGGGAAGAGGCCTTCGAAGCAAAGGCTGAAGAACTCTATTATGAAGTGAGAGCTCATCAGCTTATGCAATCAACTTTAGAAGAAATAGAAGAAATAATAAAGAAAGAACAGAAATTTATTGACCATTGCTGGACAAAATTTCATGACCTTGTTATTTATTCCATTCCTTATTTTTATGAGCTTGAATTTGTACCGAGATAGAATTACTTAATGTAATTATATTGGCTTCAATACAAACAAAGTCTTTTTGTACTTAACACTGTTTGACTCTGTTTCCTTTCATCTCTAAAAGCTAATTCATAACCTCGAATTGAACAATTTCATCCTTCGAATCAACTGTTTAATGAAGTACTAAAAGAACCAATTATGTCTTCTTCCAATTCATGGAGTAAAATTGACCATTCTGGCAGATATTATTTTAGTACTTCGATTTCAAATGACTTTATATTAACTGTAACCAATATATGGTCATAGTTGATATAGCCAATCAACTTTGAAACTGATCTCTTTTGGCTTCGAAGGGCAAACTATGGCAATTCCTTCTTGCTCATGTAAAAACCAATAATTGGTCTTGGATGTTCCGAACAGTGCCCTTTTCTCCTTAAAGAGTCCTAGGGCTTGCTTCGAATGTTGTCACTTCGAACAGGTCTTTAGATTTTTTGAAGTAGACCAATACTTTAAATATTCAAACATTTTTAAGCATGCAGTATGCTTCGAAGTCGGCTCCTGCATTTCGAAGCCGTTGTTGTTTGAAATTTTAGCGCCAAAATGTGGCTTCGAAGCTGGCATCAATGTGCTTTTCCCTCCAGAAATTATCGATGTTGAAAAAGATTCCTTGTTTTCGCACGTTTTAGTACTTAATGACTTACGAGATGTATCCCTGCACACAAGAGTTATTTAAAACCTTTTCACTCTGTGCCCCGGAATTGCTTACACATTCAAACCCCTTCTAGATTTCCATTTCTCTCTACTCCCTTCTATATTTTCCGAAAACTCACTATCAATGGCTTCTTCCCCATCAAAAGTTCCGACCATAGAGCGCGTAAGCTCATCTGTGGCTTTGAAGCGGCTTATTGATGCTGAATGTGAGAAATACAAGGGTGATGAGAAAAGTGCTATAGATGGGCGTATCTTTATCCCTCGTCGCCATGTGCAGCGAGAGTACGTGCTAGGACCCATTTTCAAGGAGATCCCTTCCGAACTTCCCGCCCTATATCCTCGCTTGGAGAATCAATGCCTTCTGTATGAGGGTGGTCTCGACTGGCAAGGTTGGAAAGTCAATCGTCCTCACCGATGCTGGCCCACGATGAGACCAGAGTGGCAAGAATGGTACGACCGAGTTGTCCCTGCTAGGACTTTGGACCTTCAAGAACTCTGTCTTCTTGATGCTCTTCGACTATCTAGGGTAACTATCTCAGAAGACCCTTTTCTAATCCCCGCTGCTTTATGTTTTTGGAACCCTATTTTCAATTTCTTTCAGTTTAGGTGTGGGATGATGGCTCCCACTGTTCTTGATATTTGCCATCTATTAGGAATATCCCCCATCGGTACCCCCATCACACCAGATTTTCCTGACTTAGTAGTCTCTTTCTCCCTCCCCTCTCTTAATTTATCTTACAGTGATTTTGTTAGAGCCGAGAACAAAAGAATGGGTCCAGTAACTGATAGGGAATTCTTTTCCTTTTTATTATATTGGCTTTGCAAATTTCTTTTCTGCACCTCCTCCCAAAGAATCATGCTTGAATTTGCTCCTCTTGCCAAAGCCTTGGTTTTGCAGAAAAGAGTAGCCTTAGCCCCATACATTCTAGGTCATGTATATAGAGTTTGTTCCCTCTTTTGTGAGAAACCCCTAGATGCTAATCAAGGGGGACCATTTTGGATTCTTCAGCTTTGGCTCTTTGCCTATTTTACTGAACTACAATCCAAATGCCTTAAATTTTCTGGGCTACACTCCCTCACTCATGGCATAAAACTAGCCAATGCTTCACTTTATCCAGCTACTTTTGCCTTTTATTTCTCCTTCTTTCATCAACTACCAGCTGCTCTTCCTGATCATCGTTTCCGTCCCTTCGAAGCTAGCATAGGTCCAACCTGGTTAAATCACTTCCTCAGTGATAGGCTCTGTGCTTTGCCTATTCATAAAGATATGTGGGCTTCCCTACTGATCCCTAGGGAACTGTTTATTGGGACCACCAACCCCAGAGCCTATAAATGCATAGCTGAGCCTTATTGTCCTGCTCAATTTGCTAGACAATTTGGCCTCACACAAGGAGTTCCAATACCTCTTTGCAGCAACACCAATCTGAGTCTTACTAAGAGGGATTTGAAGGTTCGAAAATCGAGATTGGAAGAGGCAACCTTCAAGTTTATGGATGATTTGGCCAGTTTTGAGTTCACCCCTTTCTCCCCTCATGGTACTGAATTGAAGAGATATCAAAATTGGTGGGTGAGTAACATGGAGGTTTATTTGGCCATCTCCTCTCAAAACCTATTGGAGGTGCTGGATGTGCCCAAGCCCAAAGAAGCTGAGACTGTCATTTCTTCCACTATTCCAACTATAGTGCCTGCTACCACTCAGTTTACTTCTGCTGCTTCAATTCCTCCCAGAGTCACCCGAAGTATGTACCCCTTTTTCCTTTTCTCTAACCTCTCCACATAATGCTTGCTATTTTATCTCTAATTCTTCTTTTATGAAGGTGGTCAACAACAAAAGAAGAAGAGACTCCTTGAGCTAGAAAGGGAAAAAACTGAACTTCCAGAGATAGAGGAAGAAGAAAACGATTAAGAACAGGAGTCTCCCTTGAAAAGAAACAAAAGAGAAACTCAATTGGCTCAAGAGGGGATAGCCGCTAGGAAGGTAGAGGAGGAACTCATTTTTGAAGAGTCTGGACCCCAACCTAAAAAGGTCGAGAAGACAATGGAGGAGCGAATGATACCAACTCAAAGGAAAAGGAGAAGGAAAATTACCGTTTCTCCTTCCGATTTTACCGAAGATTCTGATTCTGAGACAATTGCTCAAGTAATAGAAAAGAGGAGGAAGGTTACTGCTTTGGCTCCCAGCTCGTTTGAAGACCCCATCCATGAGGCTGTAGAACAAGAATATCCCAAAGCCATAGTTGTTCTTGAAAGAGCTGAGGAGAGGCAGCAGCAACAATTCCTTGGAACAAGTAAGTTTCTTCATGCCTTTATTCTTTTCTTGTCAAATCTTCAAGACTAAGACTTGACATTACCTCCCATTTTCTTCTTTTTGCAGCAACGACCACTGCATTCATCTTCCCAACGGAACCTTCCCCAATTTCAGTCGAAGTTGATCAGATGCAACGCGTGAAAATCATTCAAATCACGCTCCCACTTCCTAAGCCTAGATTCAATACATCTTTTCCGAGTCCAAGTATCCCTGCATCTCTTTTCCTTGGCTTAGAGCCATACCTCCCTTTCTTGACTCTTGATCTGCCTCAGTTTGTTTCTTCGATCCTCGCTCTTCCTCCTATTGCTACTTCATCTCGCATGGCAGTTGATTCTCCTTCAGAAGGTGCTGATAATTCTTCAACTCATGGCTCATCACCAATGCCTACTTCCAGCCCTTCCTCACTTGATTTGCTGGTGGCCAAGACCATAGAGGCTGCCAAAGATGCTCCATCTGTTTCTCCCATCCCTATGCAGCCCTTTGCGTCTTCCACCACAACACTCTCTATGCCCTTAATGTCAAGGGATGAGGTAGACATTTTTGAAGGAAGACTAGCTAGTCTTTTTGACATACCTTCTACCTCTCCCACTTCTACTGCTGAAGCTGAGCCATTAGCCTTAGCTAACTCCCTTTTGGAAATCTTCGAGAGGTCTCCTTCCTCCAGCATCAAGCCTTTTGTACCTTCAGTAGATTTGGACACATGCTTGCAACTGTTGACTTCCTTTTCAAGGATCCCCTTCGAGGCTCTACAAAGGCCTATCATCAGGAATGGGTTCCTTCAATGCTGTAACATTGCTGAGCAGTCTGCCATGAGTGTTTCAAGTCATCTATCTCAGGCTGCAGCAACTATTGATTTTTATCTCAACATTTGCCATGCTGCTAAAGCTGCGGATGATAAGCTGGCTAAGGACCAGAGTTTTGTTTCTCAGGTGCATACTGAAGTATCAACTCTGAAAGAACAACACTCTTCTGCCTCCCACTTTCGAGTCCAACTTCTGGAGAAGAAAGCTCAGCTCGAAGAGGAGTTAGCTGCAGTAAACCAAGCCTTGGTTCGAACTGATAAGAAACTGCACATCACCAATCAAGGACTGGCTGATCGAAAAGAAAACATGGCTGCAGCTATTCAATTATTTCCTTTCCTTAGTAATAGGAAAGCTATTGTACAAAAACAATTAAAGCATTGTAATGATTTTTGGGCCAATTTGTGGCATAATGTACTTGATTCTTTATGAAAGCACACTATTTTGAATATCATTTGAACAAGCTTGTGTTTTTGCATATGGTGTTCACTCTATCCCTTGTGTTTCCCAAGTGGTTGGAAAATAAGGTTTTAGATATCTGCCATTAATCTTTTTGGGATGTACATAACCATTCAAATTTCTTAAATGGTATGCTCCAAAAGGCAAAACCCTATGAATTTGATATGGTCCTTCCCAATTAGGTGACCATTTGCCAAACTTATGGCTTTTAATCCCAATTGGGAGTATTGTCTTCCATACCAAATCACCTTCATCAAAGCCAATGTGTTTGACTTTCTTATTGTAATTCTTGGCTGCTTTCTTCTTTTGGAAAAGAATGCTATTTAATGCCAAAATTCTGGCTTCATCTACGCCTTCTAACTCTAAGCACATACTTTGATGGTATTGTTCAGGATTCAATTGATCTTGACATCTTACTCTCAAAGATTTAACATTAATCTCTACTGGTAAGACTGCATCATGTCCATACACCAAAGCATAGGGAGTGACTCCTGTGCTTGACCTCGGTGAGGTCCTATATGCCCACAGAACATCCAATAATAGGTTATGCCAATCCCTGGGATTGTCATCCACAACCTTTTGTATTCCTTTTTTCAAAGACTTATTGGATGACTCAGCTTGACCATTAGCTTGTGCATAATAGGGTGTGGAATTAACAAGGCTAATTCCAAATTCTGCCACAAAAGCCTTCACCATTTTCCCATCAAACACAGTTCCGTTATCAACTGTTATGGTTTGCGGGATTCCAAATCTATGGATCAAATCTTTAATAAAACCAATAACCTCTGTTTGGTCTACAGCCTTGTATGGCTTAGCTTCGACCCATTTAGTGAAGTAGTCAGTGGCCACTAGAATGAAACAATGATGTTTCGAAGAAGGTGGGTGTATTTTTCGCATCATATCCATGGCCCACCCTCTGAATGGCCAAGGCTTCACTACCGCATGTAGGTCAGTTATGGGCACGTGCCTTATTGTGCCATGCTTTTGACATGCCTGACACCCCTTTGCATATTCTATGCAGTCTTTAAGGATGGTTGGCCAATAATAGGAATGCCTTCGAAGCAACCATCTCATTTTTACACCAGGTTGATGAGCACCACAGATGCCTTCATGAACCTCAGCCATGGCTGTTAATGCTTCTTTCGGGCCTAGACATTCCAACAATAAGCCATCTCCCCCCCTTTTGTAGAGAGCATTACCATATATCATATATTGCATAGACTGCAATTTAACTTTTCTACTGGCCTTCGAAGATGGACCAGCCAAGTACTGCATTATTGGATGCCTCCAATCTTGTTCTTGTAAGTCATCATTATGATTGACTTCCAAGATCACATTCCTTTTATTCAAAGGTTGAATTAATCTCTGATATGTTGTTTGGCTTATGTCCCTTTGGGTATTATCCCTTCTCTTGAAGTTTGAAGCCTTTTGAGCCACATCATTGGCTCTATTGTTCAAGAATCTTGGAACATGGGTTACATTTGCTATTTGAAACTGAGAAAGCAAATGTAATGCAACAACATAATATGGCAAGATACTTATGCTTTGACACTTGAAAATTCCTTTCACTTGGTTAACCACCAATTGAGAATCCCCAAATATGTCAACTGCATGTACTTGTAATCCAATAAGAATCTCTAGTCCCACAATTAAGGCTTCATATTCAGCCTGGTTATTGGAACAGGTAGCTTCATCCACTCTAAAACCATGGGTAGTTTCTGTCCCCTGTGGAGACTTGATTACAATACCAATTCCAATTAACCCATTTGCTTTCGACCCATCGAACCACATTTGCCATGGCTCAACACTGGTCATACCAAGTTCCATTATCTCCTGGCTCTCAGTTTGAGATGGATGATCTGCCAAGAAGTTGGCTAAAACCTGCCCTTTTACTGCCCTTTGAGGGACATATTCTAGATGAAATTCTGATAAGGCAAGTATCCATTTGCCAATTCTTCCCCTCAACATTGGTCTAGATAACATATATTTAACCAAATCTGTGGTTGCAATTACCAAGACAGTTGTAGGCAAAAGATAATATCTTAATTTTATTGCAGCAAAATACAAAGCAAGACACAGCTTTTCAACAGCTGAATATTTACATTCACACGAATTTAAAAACCTACTAAGGTAATAAATAGCTTGCTCCTTGCCTTCTTCATTGTCTTGGGCTAAGAAAGCTCCCAATGAATCCTCTGCTGCAGCTATGTATAACTTCAAGGGCTTATTCCCCTTTGGTGGCATCAGCACTGGAGGGTTAGCCAAGTAGGCCTTGATACCTTCGAAAGCAATCTGATGCTCTGCTGTCCACACAAATTCCTCTTCATCTTTCAGCCTTAACAAGGAAGAAAATATTTTAGTTTTCCCTGCAGTGTTAGAAATGAACCTTCGAAGAAAGTTAACCTGCCCAAGGAACCTTTGTAATTCTTTCTTACTTGATGGGGGTTTGGCTTCGATGATTGCTTTGGCTTTATTCTGATCAATCTGTATTCCTTTCTTGTGAACAACATAGCCCAAGAAATTTCCAGATGATACCCCAAAAGCACATTTAAGAGGATTGAGCTTTAACTTGAACTTCCTCATTCTTTCAAAAGCTGCTTCTAAGTGAAACAGGTGCTCTTCCATGGATTGGGATTTAACTACAATATCATCAATATAACATTCCAGATATCCTCCAATAAGATCATGAAAGATAGTGTTCATGGCTCTTTGGTATGTAGCTCCAGCATTCTTTAGACCAAATGGCATTTTAACCCACTCAAAGGTGCCAATATTCCCAGGACATCTGAATGCTGTCTTGTGGATATCTTCCTCTGCAATGCATATTTGGTTGTAGCCGGAATGCCCATCCATCATTGACAAGACTTGGTGACCTGCTGAACTGTCTACCAGCAAGTCCACTATAGGCATAGGGTACTCATCTTTGGGAGTTGCTAGATTTAAATTTCTGAAATCGATACATACCCTCATTTTGCCATTCTTCTTGACTACAGGCACAATATTAGATAGCCACTCAACATACCTGGCTGTTCTAATAAAACCTGCCTTGAGGAGTCTAAGGATCTCTTCCTTGACCTTCTGAATTACTTCTGGACTCATCCTTCTTGGTTTCTGCTTATATGGCCTGAAATTAGGCTTCATAGGGAGCCTATGTTCGACTAATGACCTGTCCAATCCTGGTAGTTCATTATAAGACCATGCAAAGCAATCTTTGTATTTCTTCAGAACAACCAAAAGCTGGTTTCTGTCCAGAGCATTCAAACAAGCACTTACATAAGTGGGCTGTTGTACAGAACCTTCCCCTAGATTTACTTCTTCTAAAGGGTCTTGTGCATGAGAACTCCCTCTAGTTTCTGCTGCCTTTGAAGTGATCTTCGAGATTGGTTCTGCCCCTAAGTTCTTCAGTTCAATATCTCTGCCCTCCTCCTCATAGACAAAATCTGTCCACAAGGCTTCCTCTTCCTGTATTTCTTGGACTTTTGTTTCAATGTCCAAGGCACAGTACTTACCAAGAGTCAAGACTCTAGCCTGTTGCTGCTGCTGTTTGCAGCCAATTATCATGGCCTCTCTCTCTTGCTCCTGAACTTTCTGGACTATTGCTTTTATGTCCAATGCTGAAAATTTAATCAAAGCCAAGGACTTGGCTTCTTGCGGTTCCTCTCTTTGCCTATAACCAGGCATCATTGTCATCTCTAAGGACAACCTCTTCATCAGCACCTTTTTGGACTAAGTGCTTCAGGTGTGTCACTTCCTCATCAGCCGTCACTTCGGCTGAGCTGTCATCTTTCATCAGTATACTGAGAAGTGTTACTCCTTCAATATACAATTTAGCCTCCGCAAAGTCTGCACAGGCTATGAAGGGTTGAGGATCTGCATCGATCTCCTCTGTTTCTCCATTGCCTAAGGCCATCATGATTTTCTGATGTAAAGAAGAAGGCACACACTTGTTAGTGTGGATCCAGTCCCTTCCAAGCAAAGCATTGTATTTAGCATTACTGTCAATTACGAAGAATGCTGTCATACAATCCCTGGTTCCCACACTTAAATTAATGGGTAGAATCCCCTGAGCCATTTGCTTATCTCCAGCAAAACCAGCAATGGTTGTGCTGGTTGGTATCAACCTGGGATTCTTTTTCCCTAGTTTCTTCAAAGAAGATTTAGGGAGTAGGTTTACTGCTGCCCCATTGTCTATCAGGACTCGGTTCAGCTGTATTCCATCAAAGAAAGCCTTGATGTACAAAGGCTTGACGTGCTGCGTCATCGAATCCGAAGGATACTCAAATGGATACGATAAGTTGATGCTTACCACCTCCTCGCTCTCATACCCGTCTTCCATCGGGATGACCATTTCGAAGTTATCTTGCACCATACTTGCTTGTGAATCTTCACTAGAGATCTGAACTGGGTCAGCTTCCTGCCCCTCTTGATTCTCATCTCCAGCTTGAAATTCTTGTGGTAGTATGTGTACCATGTTTACTGATACTGGGGGAAACGAGCCAAACTGGATGGCTGGCTGTACTTGTTTCCCCTCTTGGTTACTTTGGTCGACTCCCTCAGAAACATCCTGCATGATGCATTCTGGTATTTCATCGCTAACTGATCCCTTCGAAGGATCCTTCCCAACTGGTTTTTCAGTCAGAAACGTTTGCTCAGCCATGAAGGCTTCGAACATCTCTTCCTCCACGACCTCTTTCTTCTGGCTTACGCTACTCTGTTCTTCAGTCTCGCTGTCTGTCTCCATCAGAGCCTTCTCCAACCCTACCAAACTAGCCTTTTCTCTGGTTTTCAGTTCAGAATGAACCTTGGCCAACTGTTCTCGGCTGCAGACCACTTTGCTCTGTGGAACTGGCTTTGGAGCATGGTCTGATTTTGGGTTCTTCCTCCCTTCCGTTTTGACTGATGAAGAATTTTCTCCACCTTCCTTCAGATCCTTTTGGTACTGGGTGTACCTGCGCTGAATTTTTCTCCTCTGTGATCTTGAGATGACTGGGATCATGTCGGGTTCCCTCGTCTTTGGGTGTTTAAGCAGCACCCAGTTGTTCGGAGCCACCATAGGAGGCTTGATCATCCTGCCTTGGTTTACAGTATCTCCATAAGCACGCACTTCCCTAGGTTTGTTTTGCATTACAAACCAATCCGGGACCCCAGGTACCCATGAGCTTACTGATTCAGAAGCTGACCTGCCTTTTTCCACCTTCGAAGCCATCTTCGAAACTGGCCGTGAAGGTAAGTGCTTGGTTTTGTCCTCATGTTTTGAATCTGATTCAGACCTTCGATACGGGTGACCATTTTCTGTCCTGCGTGAAACTGGTCTAGGGAGCCAATCTCTGGCTTTGATTCCATGAACTGAACTTCTCTCCAGCTTTCTTTCAGAATGGCTACTCTCCATTCTATAATAGTTATGTGGCCTGGATTCATGCAAGAGCTCCTTGCCTTTGTCATGCATTCTGTTTACCACAGGCTCAACCACTGGTGGTCTCTGCCTATCACTAGCCGGATACGGCCTTTTGTTGTAAGCATTGGTTGATTTAGGACGTCTCTGAACATCCCTGTAGTATTGCTTCCCATCAGTTGGAAGCCCCTTCAACCACTTGTAACTGAGTCTGCACCTGGGGCACATTCTCTGCATCACCGCTGCTTCTAAAGAATCATCATCCAGTGATTCTTCATCAGAACGTTCCATCTGGTGTGAGGAACCCTGTTCAATAACTGGTGGTCTTCTAGTATTCTTCTTGACGTTGGTTTGATTAGCAACATGCATCTGCACATTGACTCCTCCAATTCTGTCAAGGACAAGTTCTGGAAATCTGATGTAATGACATTGGCTGCTGCCTCTCCAACTTCTGGAAAGGGATCACTGTCAATTCCCATGGCTTTTTCTGTTTTAGCTGAGAACTTCAAACTTCCTTTCCGAATCTGTTCTTGGATCCTGTCTCGAAAAACAATGCAGTTTTTAGTCGAGTGAGACCAAGAATTATGCCATTTACAGTATACTTTTCCTTTCAGTTCATCTGGAGATGGTAGTTTTACTCCTTTAGGCAACTTAAGGAAATTAGCCGCGAGCAAATGATCAAAGATGTCATCTGCTTTTGTCAAATCAAAAGAGTATTTTCTGTGAAAGTCTTTCTTTTTAAACTGCTGGTCTATAGTTGTATCCTTACGAATTAATGCTTCACAGATCACAGGTTCTTTGCCTACAATCTCTGCTGCATCTATTTCATAATTAGGATCTCTATAATATGTCTTATATGATGCATTATTTCGATCTTGTTCCTCTTCTAATAATGTTTCATATCGAGACACCTTATAGGTCAGTTCGACCAAATCTCTGAATTCAGTTGAATCAAACTTCTTTCGAAGCCTGAATTCTAAACCATTTTGAGCCAATCTAACGAATTCTGGCTCTGGTAGGATGACTCTACATTTATTTCTAGCCCTTTTAAATCTGGCAATAAACTGAGTAGCCTTTTCTTCAGGCCTTTGACTCAACCTAGCCAAATCTGCCATAGATACTTCTGGCTCTGACTGGAAGAATTGGGCATGAAATGCCTCTTCCATTTGTTGCCAATTTTGAATGGAGCCAGGTGTAAGGTTGATGTACCATACAAATGCTCCCCCTGTTAGGGAATTCGGAAATAATCTCAGTTTCATATAGTCATGGTTAGTAAATTCACCGCATTGAGTAGCAAACCTGGCAATATGTTCTATCGTTGATTGATTTCCAGTCCCATAAAAAAGGGTAAAATCTGGTATCCTAAATCCCCTTGGGTATTCATGTACCCTATCTACCCATTCCGGGTATGGTTTTCTGTATATAGGAGTCTGGACCCCCCGAGCCATTGGTCCACATATCTCCCTAACAATATCAACAATCTGGTCTCTAGGGACCATATTTTGTGCTTGCTGAACCACTACTGGAGGAGCAAACACAGGATTTGGTGGACAAACTTGTGCTTGTGGTCCTCTTGGTCCATAAGGTGGTAAATTTGGGGCTGGTTGTCCTTGCGGTGCAGGTTGCTGTTGAGGGTATGGATAACCCCTTTGAGCATGACCTGCGAAAGGACCTGCAAAAGGTGCTGGAACAGGTGTTGTGTCTCTACCATTTGTAGGAAAACCCTCCAACCCCCCGGGTGTAAATTCGAATAAGGGATTAGTGTACCCCCTTGTGCCAGGTATGGCTTCGAACATGGGATTTGTAACCATTCTTACGCCAGTTTCTTGTACTTGGCCAGATCCACCAACTTGTGTGGCTTCATTATTAAGTACTGAGGCATTTTGGCCTGCTATAGGCCTTGAAATGGGTTCATACCAAGACTGAGGTGATGGTCTTTCAAAGTTTTGGGTACTAGTTTGACCATTAGTATGTCCATTAACTTGCATAGGCTGTTTTTCTCTAGCCAATCTTTGTTGGGGGACATTTACAACTTCCTCCGTTTGTCTTGTGTTTGTTGGTTGGTGGTTATTCATTCGATCCAAAAAGGATGTTGCCCACCTTTCCATTGTGTTCATTAATTGTTGTCCCATGGCATTCACTAAACCATCCCATGGATTTGTTGGTTGAATAAATGGCATAGTGGACGGTCCAATTCCTTGGTTTTGTCCAATAATATGAACATATGGTTCTTGTCCAGAAGTACTGGTCTGTTCGACCATGGGTTCTGACAATATAGGAGTTTCCACAGGATGTGTTACCACATTATCCTCTGGATTTGGTATTTCTACCTCTCCTTCCACGCCTTCTTCGAAGCGTTCATTTTCTCCTTGTCGTCTTCTTCTAGCCATTTTTAATTAAGTCCCACCGGGCGTGCCAAAAATATATGTTGGCTTTTTGGCTTTTCGAAGGGTATTTTTGTGAATGTGAGCGTGCCAGCAAGGATCAATCAGTCCTTACAGAAATTATAATTGCCAACCAATTATCAGACGATTGTATTTTAGTTCTTTTCAGCCTCAATGAAGAGGACTTTTACTGGTGACTTGACTTAGGAGAAATTAAGAGAAATAACAGTAATATGAAGAACAATTGAAGTATTTCATAAAAATGAACACTTACAATGGTCCGAACTCAGCCTCGGAGAGGTTTACAACAGCAATCTACTTGAATCTACTTGAAGCTACTCCTATGAATCGAAGTGCAGTGCGAGTATTTAAAGTGCAGGTATTTAAAGAACAGGTATTTAAAGACTGGAAATGTAAATGACTGGAAAGAAAATATATGAAGTAAATGACTGGTTTGTATGATCTGAGTCCGTCCTTTTTTCTGGGGGCTGTCCTGCTATTTATACACGTCAGTGATGACCTTCGAACTGCACTTCGAACCGTCGAACTGCTCCTCCATGATCGCTGATCATGCTTCCTTACAAGTAGCTCCATTACGCCACTACTGGCAGTTGAGCTTCCCTCTTGTACTTAGATTTGAATATGAGTAACCGTTGAGGACACGTCATCTTGCATCCCGTTATTTGATCTAGTGTTACTCAGATCATGTGAGGACCAATATTTATTGCCACGTGTACGACCAGGATTAAGGGCTTGAATAACCTTCCTTTATTACCCTTACTATGTCACGTGTCGAACTGTAACTGGCTTTTACAAAATATGTAGCCAACACTAAGTCCACGCTCCTCCGTACGACGTCGCTTTGTCACCTGAAAACTCAAACGTGAGCTAGCCGGCGGATATGTGCCGGAAACCTCTCCGATGCCTAAGTCAGCAAACTTGACAAATAGACAAAGCTCAATGTATTCAAAAAACAAAATTGTGTGTTATGTTACCTCCTCCAAGGTGATGTTTGTGAGCTTTTATAGGTTTCGAGTGGTACAATACTAGTAGGACTTTTATTCCTTCATGCAGAGTCCTCCTAGGATTCATACTCCAAAAGGATAATGCTTATCCTTTTACACCCCCCCCACTGCTTAAACCAAGTGGGATGGTTTTTACCACGGCCGAACTACCATATGACCGAAATAAAACTGGCTATGCTGAGCCACAGAGTAGGCCGAACTATCCTTAGCTCGGTTCTTTCCTTCCTACTCCCTATCTCGGTTCTTTTATGGACAAACCATGGCACGTGGACCGAGCTTCCGAGTAGCAAGGTACTGACCGATCTATCCAGAATACGTCAAGACCGGACTAACTCAGAGACTGGCCTAACTCCAAGTTGTCCGGACCGAAGTAACTTTACAATTCTTGGGCCGAAGTAGCTTAATCTCTCTTGGACCGGAGTAACTTTATCTCTCTTGGGCCGGAGTAACTTTGCGGCCTTTTTACCCAGTCCTTCGCACTTTGGGGCATGAAGTCCATCTCATAGCTCGGCCCAATTTTCACCAAAATTACCCTCTCAATTGCCCCTTAATTCCATCTGCGTAGCTAGATAGGGATTATATGTTCCTTAGCCGAGCTATAACCCCCAAAACTTCCAGCCGAGCTACAACTGTTTAGCTTATCCTGCCGAGCTAAACTTAAACCGAGCCACTCTTATCCGTTCATAATGTCTTTTCAATCACCAAAAACTGAATCGTTTTCTATTCTGATGACACGTGGCAGGCTTTGATAGGCTATGGGCAGCTGTCACACCGCCCTCGTACTACGAAAAATTTGAACAGTCCCGCCCTTTTTGCCTTTCGTCTTTTTCGCAAAACAACCCTTTCATCTTTGAATCATTCACCTTCTCTATTCATCTTCTCTCTTCGTGCCTCTGCTTCTCCAACTTCCAAGCTCGTGCTCTTCATTTGCTGCTACTGTTTCCATCTCCAGTCCCCTTTCTTCGATCTGGTAAGCAAATCCATTTTCCTTCCCCTGTTTGTGCTTTCGTATTTGTTCTATGCATTTTGTTTACTGCATTTTAGCAAAACATTTTCTTCCATTTCTGTTTCGCTTCTGTACTTTCATGGAAAAACATTAGCAGAACTCATTCGTGTATGAACTATTTTGTAGAAAACTAGTCTTGGATCCAAAATCATATAGCAACCGAACTAGGATACTGTTTGTCCTATATAGGTAGATCACTTTAGACAATAACCGAACTAGAACTTGTAGAGATAACAGCAGTTTCAGTAGGTTACCAACTCCCGAATCACTCTGGCCGAGATAAGCTCATCGAACGAAGTTTGAACTCATTAAACTAGGAACCTCGGTCTTCAACCGAGCTAAGCCTTTGGGGTTAAGCCAGCCTTCCCAGTTTCTGAACCAAACTCAGAAAGCTGCCCCTAGAGGCTCAACCGAAGTAACAAAATTCATAGTTCAACCGATTTAGGCCTTTGGGGCTAAACCAGCTTTCTTAGTTTTTAGACCGAACTCAGAAAGCTGCTCCTAGACGATGAACCGGTCTAACAATATTGTTTCCAAAGTAAGTATGCCGAGATGCTTGCCAAGGTCTGGCTAATGAAAACCCCGCTCAAACCGAGCTGCCAAGTATTTTTGCCGAACCGAGATAGAACCTGTCCCCAAAATTGAAGTAGGGCTCTTTTACCTTGCTTTTAATTTGTAGTACGGTCCAATGATCTGTGTTTAACCCCTCTGTTTTCTACTTTGTAGACTTAGGTTGCCCAAGCACTCCTGCGTGCGCTCAACCGAGCTACTGAGCACAATTTTTGCACCGATATAACTTATTCATAAATTATACAACAAATGGGTAAGTATAGGTATCTAGTAAATACTCCGGGCGGCTTAGCCGAATTCAGGAAGGACTACAATATACCCGATGATGTCCATTTGATCTTAGCCGAAAAAGACGTCATTCCCTGGGATAATGAAGGCTTTGTCCCCTTTACCCTTTTGTCAATTATAGAAACCGGACTGCGATTTCCAGTCCAACCTTTAATCTGTGAGTTTCTTAGGCAGACTAGATTATGCCCTACCCAACTATCCACCAATTCATACCGCATCATTATGGGAATAGCCGAACTGAATCGTCAAGCCGGACTAAACCTTGGCCTGGCCGAAATCTTCCACCAATATTCCATTGGCTCAAAAGAAGATAGGTGGGTTTATTATCTTAGAATACGTCGCCGCCGAGAGAAGATAATAAAATATACACCGGACAAAGACTTAAACACCGACGATTTTTTCTGGGTCTCTGGGAACTTTGAGGATTTTCAAGCCCAGATTCCTGGCCGACCTATAAATTGGAAAAAAGGAGAGCCCGGTAATTTAACTTCAGTCTTCTTCCTTGCATTTTTTTTATACTTCGGCTTTTTAATTTTTCAGCCGGACTAACAGTTGTCTTTTTTCGCAGATTCTGCCCACCTTCACTCTTTATACAGCTATCCAAACCTAGACACTTTACGCGCCGCACTACGGTATCCTGAACGTAGTTGGGCCAAATTGCTGAAATTCGAGCCGACCTACCGATACAGTGGTCGCCGGAAAGCCAAAGTAACTGACTTTCTTCTTGAAGAGGCCCCAGAACCGGACCCATCCTTGCCCGAGATTAGACTGATCCCACTAACAGCTGAAGAGGAGATGGCAAAAAAGAACAGAGTTAGGGCGCTTTTAACCGAGACAACCAGGCCCAAAGTAACACCACCAAGCCAATCGCAGCCTGCTGTTGTGGCCCTCCCTTCTTAACAGCCGTCCTCTTCCCGCCGAACCAAGGGCGCCCGGACTGCCGAAACCGGACGAAGTTTGGTTGATGAAGAACCTGCTCTTCCACCGAGCTTGCCACCGAGCCCCCAACCGGAGCCTTCTGACCGAATTACCGGTAGCTGGGCACCAAAACTTACTTTCAACAACCAAGACATCCAAGATTCAGACTCGGTTGTTGCTGAGAAAGACCACCAGTTGGCCTTCAACCTGGCCAAGGGTGTGTGCCTCCCCAAAGACATGGAGCACCACCAAAAACAACTAAACACCGAACTGAAGGCCATCCGGTCTTCGACAAAATCCATGATCTTGGCAAGTAGCTTCGTCCGTTTTTCTTTTTAGTTTTCTCTAACTTTCACTTCGGCTCAAAGGGAAGTCTTTGTCTTGTCAGGCTATTCAGAAAAACAACGTCACTCACAAAAAAATGTTAGAGCTCAGGAAAACTACGAGGCAAGCCGTGACAGAGGCCGAAGCGAAGACGACCGAGCTAGAGGAGGCCAAAAAGCAAATGGCCGAGCTACAAGCTAAGAACGGCCGACTGGCCGGACTGGTTAGCTCGGCCGAAGCAGAAAAGCAGAAGGCAGTCATTGTTTTAAAGGATAAGTATCTGCGAGAGCTGGTGAAGCTCGAAAGGAAGAAAGATGCCGAAATATCCCAACTGAAGGAGAACGCGAAAGGAGCTGAAAAGCAAGGCTACAAGAAGGCAGAGGATGCTTATGTCAAGCAGTGCGAAGCTGCCAAGGAGCTATTCTTCAAGTGCGGCTGGAGGGCAGCTGTTGAGAAGCTCGGTCACGATCCACAGACCGAGGTTTTCAACCCTCCAGCCTACTTCATACCGAGCTCCCTTGTGGAGTATGCTAATGCCATGCAACAGCAGTTTCTTGAAGGCTCAGACTCTGATGAAGACTCAGCCTTTGAGGATACTCCGGTTGTCAATGTGGATCAGACAGTTCGGTTAGAGCCCATGGTGGAAGACCTGACTATTGAACGTCCAGGGGAAACCGTGGTTCCGACCGAAACCACCCTTGCGACCATGAGCGAGCTCCCAGCTGAAACTGGTCTTCATGATGATGCCGATGCAGCTTTTGATGCCGAAATTGAAGACCTTTTCTCTTGATTTTGTACTTTTTCTCTTTTTTGTTACCTTTTATCTTTGTAACCGGGCTATGCCCCTCTGTAATTGCTTTTCAATTAATGAAAATTTTGCTTGAACTCTTATTCCGGTTTTGATGTGTATGCTTGCACTTATAATCTCTTCTATTATTCCAACTGCTATTCCGGTTTTGATGTGTATGCTTGCACTTGTAATGTTTTCTATTATTCCAACTGTTATTCCGGTTTTGATGGTTAAACTAACTATGCTTACCAGCCAACCACTCCTTAGCCGAAATAATTACTTCGGCTGAAGAGTACTCAGAGTTGGTTTAATCCAGCCAACCACTCTTCGGCCATACCCTTACTTCGGCTGAAGAGTACAAAGAGTTGGTTTAATCCAGCCAACCACTCTTCAGCCATGCCCTTACTCCGGCTGAAGAGTATAAAGAGTTGGTTTAATCCAGCCAACCACTCTTCAGCCATGCCCTTACGTCGGCTGAAGAATACAAAGAGTTGGTTTAATCCAACCAACCACTCTTCAGTCATGCCCTTACTTCGACTGAAGAGTACAAAGAGTTGGTTTAATCCAGCCAACCACTCTTCAGCCATACCCATACTTCGGCTGAATAGTACAAAGAATTGGTTTAATCCAGCCAACCACTCTTCAGCCATACCCATACTTCGGCTGAAGAGTACAAAGAGTTGGTTTAATCCAGCCAACCTCTAAGTTAGTTTTTCCAGCCAACTTAGAATAATGTTTGGTTATTCCGACCAAACGTCCTGCAGCCTGGATCCTTATGCTGGGCTTAGGAAGGGTGTTGGTTTAATCCAACCAACCTCTAAGTTTGTTTTTTCAGCCAACTTAGAATAATGTTTGGTTATTCCGACCAAACGTCCTGCAGCCTGGATCCTTATCCTGGGCTTAGGAAGGGTGTTGGTTTAATCCAGCCAACCTCTAAGTTAGTTTTTCCAGCCAACTTAGAATAATAATGTTTGCAATATTCCTAACTTTACTAAAGCTAACTTTTACAAAGAACAACTCATGCTGAAAAGAATTGATTGTTTTATTGACGAAAAAGAAATTACACATGTTTGAAAGGAAAAAAGCTAAAAATAAAATAACTTGAGATTGGCCGTGTTCCATGGCCTAGGGATTGCTTTGCCATCCTTGTCTTCTAGGTGGTATGCCCCTTTGCCTGCTAACCCAACCACTTTGTAAGGACCTTCCCAGTTCGGCCCTAACTTGCCATCTCCTGGTACCAAGGTATTTCCCATTACTTTGCGCAGTACCCAATCGCCGATCTTGAATTGTCTTGGATGCACCTTTTTGTTGTATTTTCTAATTAACTCTCGTTGGTATGAAGCAATGTGAACCAGTGCTCTTTCTCTTCTTTCTTCTGCAAGGTCGAGTTCCAGTGTTATGGCTTCTCCATTTAAGTCTGGATCAAAATTTTCGTTTCGAATTGTGGGGAGGCCAACTTCCAGTGGGATTACTACTTCCATTCCGTAAGCTAAGGAGAATGGTGTCTCTTTTGTTGATCGTCGAGGTGTGGTGCGGTAAGCCCATAAAACATGAGGAAGTTCGTCCGCCCACTTGCCTTTTGCCTTTTCTAACCTTTTCTTCAGTCCATCCAAGACAACTTTATTTGATGCTTCTGCTTGGCCATTTGCTTGAGGATATGCCGGTGTAGAATTGTAGAACTCTATCTTGTATTCTTCACAAAAGCCTCTAAAGATTCTGCTGTCGAACTGAGTGCCATTGTCTAAAATTAAGGCTTTTGGTATGCCAAACCGGGTGATGATATTCTGCCAAACGAACTTCTTCACATCTTTTTCTTTGATTGATGCCAATGCTTCTGCTTCCACCCACTTTGTGAAGTAGTCAGTTGCTGCAAAAAATAACTTCCTGTTGCCGGGTGCTGTTGGAAGTGGTCCTACTATGTCCAAGCCCCACATTGCGAAAGGCCATGGGCTAGTTAATGGTAAAAGTTCTCCTGCTGGTTGATGTATTTGGTATGCGAATTTTTGGCATTTTTCACACTTCTTCACATATTTCTCTGAGTCTGCCTGCATGTATGGCCACCAGTATCCTTGTGAAATGGCCCTGTAAGCTAGCGATCTTCCTCCTTGATGGCTTCCGCACACCCCTTCGTGTATTTCAAACAAGAATGCTTCCACTTTGCTGGGGTGAACACACTTTAGGTAAGGTCCTGAGAATGACTTCTTGTATAATGCCAAGGATGGGGAGAGCCAAAATTGCTGCGACATCGCTCTTATTCTGTTGGCTTCTTTTTTCTCTTCTGGTAGGATGCCGTCTTTTAAGAATAGGATGATAGGATCCATCCAAGAGGGGCCTAATTCTGCGCAACATACTTTTTCTGCTTCCGGTTCTTCAATACTTGGTCTAGGTAGGTAGTCGATTAGTAGTGGATGAGGTATGGAGGAATCTGCCATTGAGGAGAAGCCTGCTAGTTCGTCTGCTCTGCTGTTTTCCTCTCTGCCAATTTGTTCTATCCTTACTACTTCAAATTTCTTGATCTCTGTTCTGACCAACTCTTGGTACTTGGCCATCCTATCATCCTTCGCTTCATAGTCGCCAGAAATTTGATTTACCACCAGCTGTGAGTCGCTGTAGACCATTAGTTCGGTGGCCTTCATATAATATGCTGATTTGAGTCCTGCGAGAAGCGCTTCGTACTCCGCTTCATTGTTTGATGCTGGGAAGCCAAGGTTGATTGTTTGCTCTACAACCAGGCCGTCTGGTGAGATGAGGACTATGCCGAGTCCTGCACCATGCCGGTTGGATGCTCCATCCACAAAGAGCTTCCATATCTCACCAATGAATAACTTCCAGCAAGTGGAGGGGTCAGATGATGTCGTGGGGTCAGGAATGGTGTTTTCTTGAAGGTCCATGCTTGCTGTCTGCCCCTCGCCATCTGATTGTACTGTTGGTGAACCTTGGTTTGTTTCTTCCTTGTTATCTTTAGTCTGGTCTGCCTTGGGGTCTAACTGAGTACCTTCTACTAGGGGTTGTGCTATTCCGGCGTCAACTTCCGTCCCTAGTTCGGTTGTGTCAGTTAGGTCGACTGGGCAGCTATGATGGCTTCCAGGAGTAAATTCTGCAACAAAGTCTGCCAAAGATTGGGCTTTTATTGCGGTCCTGGGTTGGAACTTGATGTCGAATTGTCCCAACTCTGCTGCCCACTTCAAAATTCGCCCAGAAAAGTTTGCCCTCTCAAACAAAGCTTTTAGTGGGAAAGCTGTGAGGACGACTATGGTGTGGGCGTGAAAGTAGTGTGCCAATTTCCTGGAGGCCATCATCAAGGCTAATGCCAGTTTTTCCAGTGGCAAATACCTTGTTTCGGCTCCCAGCAACGTCTTGCTAACATAATAGATGGGCAAGTGGTGGATTCCTTCTGCACGAACCAACATTGCGCTAACTGCGTGCTGAGAGACCGCCAGGTATAAGAAGAGTTCCTCACCAGGTACTGGGGTAACAAGCAGTGGTAGGGAAGACATATATTCCTTCAAGCTTTCCAGAGCTTGGTCGCATTCTTCATCCCAGGCAAACTTGGCTTTTAAGGCATGAAAAAATGGTCGTAGTCTGTCTGACGACCGGCTGATAAATCGGTTGAGTGCAGCCGCCATGCCGGTGAGATGCTGCACTTCTTTTACAGAGTTGGGTCTCTCCAAATCTTGGATTGCTTTGATCTGGGAGGGGTCTGCTTCTACACCTCGGTTGGTCACCAAGAAGCCCTGAAATTTGCCAGATCCTACACCGAATGCGCACTTGGATGCGTTGAGGCGCAACTTGTGTTTCTTCAAGATCTCAAACATCTCTCCTAAGTCTTTGAGATGGTCATTCTCATCTTTGCTTTTGACCACCATGTCGTCGATGTAAGCCTCCATTGTTCTGCCTAACAATGGTTCAAACATCTTGGTGACCATCCGTTGGAATGTCGCCCCTGCGTTCTTCAGGCCAAAGGGCATGACCTTGTAACAATATAGTCCTCTTGGAGTCGTAAAGGACGTGACCTCCTGGTCTGGTTCATGCATGGCGATCTGGTGGTAGCCTCTGTATGCATCCAGGAAGCTAAGTCGGTTGTGCCCCGCCGTCAGGTCTACCAGTTGATCTATCCTTGGTAGAGGAAAGCTATCTTTTGGGCACGCCTTATTGACTGTTTTGTAGTCGACGCAGACACGCCATTTGCCATTCTTCTTTGGCACTACGACCGTGTTGGAGATCCATCTTGGGTAGTGCACTTCTCTAATTGCTCCTACCTCCAGCAGGTTACCTACTTCTTCCGCCACTATTTCGGCATGGTGAAGTGCCGATCTGCGAGTGCGCTGAATGACTGGCCTGGCGGATGGGTGGATATTGAGTTGGTGACTGATGAAGTTTGGATCAATGCCTGGCATGTCGTAGGACGTCCAGGCGAACAGTTCGATGTTAGAGGTCAAGAATTCCAAGACCTTTAATCTCTCAGTGCTAGACAACGACGAACCGAGCAGAAAGAACTTATCCGGGTTCTTTTCATCTATTTTTACTTCTACCAAGTCCTCCACTGCTTTCTGATTAACCGCTTTGCCGACATCTACAAATAGTTCATTGCTCTCAAGTTCTTCCACCGAATGAACGTATCCTTTGGCAGCGCGGCTGCCGTTTACCGTGGCGAAACATTGCTTTGACATGATTTGATCTCCATAGACTTCTTCGATTACTCCGGTGTCGTTGGGAAACCGCATTACTTGGTGGTAAGACGATGCCACTGATCGCATGGCATGTAGCCATGTTCTGCCCAAGATGATGTTGTAAGTTGAGGGGACCTTCAATACCCAAAACTCCACTTGTTTTGTCACGCTTCCTGCTCTGACTGGAAAAATTATCTTACCGACGGGCCATTCTGGCATGGAGTTGAATCCAATTAGGGGAGATACAGCAGGCGCCAAGTCTTTGTCTTGTAGCTTTAATTGTTTATATGTCTCGTAGTACATAATTTCACATGAACTACCTTGGTCCATCAGAATCCGCTTGACGTCAAAATCCTTGACTCGGAGAGTGACGACTAGGGCATCATTGTGAGGGCAGTATATTCGATCCAAGTCTTTATCCGAAAAAGACATAACGTTTGTTGCCTCTATTTTCCCCTTCTTGATGGCAGGTTGGGCACTTTGTACTTCTCTAAAGTGCTCAGCCTTTTTCATTGATCCCCTGAGCTCGCATACACGCTCAGGTTCAAAGACTCCATGTATCACATTGATAATGCCTTGAGGTAGGGCATCGATTGGCATTCCGTTGGGGTTATTGTGATCCTGGGGGGCTGGCTGTGTCCCTCTTTCAATGTATTTGTCCAAGTGACCTGCCGCCACCAACTCTTCCAAGTGTTGTCTCAATGGTGTGCAATTCTCCGTGCGGTGTCCCTTTTCTTTGTGGAAGGTGCACCGCGATCTTTCGTCATAGTCCTTCTGGGCTTCTCCTAGCTTGGCTGGCCACTTGACGAAAGGCTCATCTCTTATCTCGCTCAGAATCCGATATATCGGTTTTTTGAACACCGTGGTTATGGCAGTGCGGATTCTCAACCATCTTTTATCGGGGTCTTCTCCGTTATCTCGTCTGCCACGTCCATTTCTGTTACTTCGATCTACCGTGTTCACCTTGGCTGAGGTTTTCTTTTCTGGTACTACGGTTGCATCAGATTTTGCTTTGGCACGTGCGCCATCCTCTTCTACCCTGATGTGCTGGTGCACTCTTTCCATCAGGGCTTCCATGGTGAGGGGTGGCGTCATGGTGATTGAGTCCCTTAGTCTGTTCCCGACTGGAAGGCCTCTTTTATACTCTACAACGGCGAGATTGGTGGGGCAGTCCCCAATCTGATTGAATGTCTCCCAGTAGCGACTGTTGTAGGATCTTAGGGTCTCTTTATCACCCATGTCGATGGAGAGTAGCTGATCGATCTCCACCGGGGTTTTAGTGTTTGTTCGGAACCTTGTCACGAAGGCTTCTGCCAATTGTGCCCAAGAGGCTATGCTGCCCTCAGGAAGTTTCTCGAACCAAGTCAAGCCTAGGTCGCCAAGGCTAAACGGGAAGAGTATGCACATTAAGGCCTCGTTTCGCCTGTATACGGCCATGACTTGGCGAAAGTGGCTCAAGTGTGAGTACGGGTCCGTCTTCCCTTCATATGTAGTGAATTTCGGCTGAAGGAAGCCTGACGGTAGGGGCACATTTTCAATCGCCGGAACAAACGGTGAAGTTTGTAGCCTTGCTAATGCCTTGTCCGTTGGTTCGTAGGCAGGGCGCGGTATTGGCATTCCAACCTCGACGCTTCCATGCGTCCGAGGAGCCAACCGCTGTAAGGCAGAAACTCTGTGCGGATCCCGCGCCCCGGCATCCTCCTTGCATCGTGCTTTCTCTTCGAGCACGGTTCGTAAGTCGGATGATCTGTGTAATTCCGTCTGTCTAGATCTGGTTTGGTGTGAATGCGAGGGCCAATACATGCTTCCTTCAGTGTATGATCTTTCAGATCTCGTCCTCTCAGACCTGGAGTAACGAGTTCTGGAAGACCAGGATTGAGTGTCGCCGGTCTTGAGGCTTCTGCTTTCTCCTTGCGAGGGTGTAGTATTCCTACTACGATTTTCTGAGTGGCGAGGGGGCGTCTTGTTTTTGCACTCCTCTCCTGTCGCCACTTCTTTTTTCTTCATCTGGCGTTTCAAGGCCTCCATGTCTGCCGCCATCTTTCTTATCAATTCATCTTGTTCCTTCACGCGATCTTCCAGAGCTTGAGGATCAATCCTCCGTCTTTGCCTATCAAGACTTTGCGAGTGAGAATGACGGGGGATGTTAGTCCGCCTCCCCCTAGTATCCCTCTTGGAGTTATGTCGTTGGGGCTCCAAGTCCGCCATGGGAGAGACAGAAGGTAATCCTTCACGCCTTGCGCCTCCATCTAGAGTTAGCCCGTCTACGGCGGACTGCGGCAATTCTTCAATGTGTGTCATTGATCGTAAAGGGGAGAAGCTTTAATCAAGAGGTTTTGTTCTGTCTGTTCTTCCCACAGACGGTGCCAATTGTACAGGAAAGAAATAATTCTCCTCGTATAATCCTGTTGACTAAGTCCACGCTCCTCCGTACGACGTTGCTTTGTCACCTGAAAACTCAAACGTGAGCTAGCCGGCGGGTGTGTGCCGGAAACCTCTCCGATGCCTAAGTCAGCAAACTTGACAAATAGACAAAGCTTAATGTATTCAGAAAACAAAATTGTGTGTTGTGTTACCTCCTCCAAGGTGATGTTTGTGAGCTTTTATAGGTTTCGAGTGGTACAATCTTAGTAGGACTTTTATTCCTTCATGCAGAGTCCTCCTAGGATTCATACTCCAAAAGGATAATGCTTATCCTTTTACACCCCCCCCCCCACTGCTTAAACCAAGTGGAATGGTTTTTACCACGGCCGAACTACCATATGACCGAAATAAAACTGGCTATGCTAAGCCACAGAGTAGGCCGAACTATCCTTAGCTCGGTTCTTTCCTTCCTACTCCCTATCTCGGTTCTTTTATGGACAAACCATGGCACGTGGACCGAGCTTCCGAGTAGCAAGATACTGACCGATCTATCCAGAATACGTCAAGACCGGACTAACTCAAAGACCGGCCTAACTCCAAGTTGTCCGGACCGAAGTAACTTTACAATTCTTGGGCCGAAGTAGCTTAATCTCTCTTGGACCGGAGTAACTTTATCTCTCTTGGGCCGGAGTAACTTTGCGGCCTTTTACCCAGTCCGTCGCACTTTGGGGCATGAAGTCCATCTCATAGCTCGGCCCAATTTTCACCAATATGTTACATAAATAATGGAAGATGTGTTGGCATTGCCCATTAATTATAATGATGGATTATGATGTTACCTTGGGGTCTGTTTCTCGTTGTATTTTGAGCCGGCAAAGCGTGGCGCTTGAAATAGGTTCCACCTTCCTTCCGGAGTAGCGCTCGGTAAAGAGTGTCGTCTGTTGAGGTTTCGGCTTGAGACCGGTAAAGCATGAGATTCCGCGTTCCTTCCGGCTTATAACTGGTAAAGCGTGTGACTCATGGAGATGATGGATCCGGTATTTAATATGAATTAATTGAAAGAATGGAAAATGAAATGGTAATTGGATTAGGGGTTGGTGATGATGAACTCAATGAATTGCTTGTAACTATAAGGGAAGATTATGAGTTTTGTTTTGCAAATAATTGAGAAATTGAATTAAAAAGGGTTTGTTATTCTTGTGTTATGTTTGAACTCCAATCCTTTGGATTTTGATGTTATGGAGTATGGTAATTGGAAGTAGTATAAGGGAAAAACGGAAATGAAATGAGGAATATTAAAATGGAAATGAAATGAGTAATCATTTGGAATCGAGTTAATAAATTTAAGATGATGTCCTTTCTAAGTGTACTTGTTTTCAAAGAAAATTTATGACTTCCTAACGATGAGAGATAACATTTATGGTAGGGAGTTTTCTTAAAGGTTCAAGTGAAATTTTAAGAAAATGATACTCTTCGTATAATATTTTGAACTTATAAAATGTCACCTTACTATAATGGTGTTTGGGAAGTGGGTTTTTATATAGGTTTTTTTAGATGTAGGATATTATTGAAGAAAAAAAATTTTGTGTTTGGAAAGATAGTTGGGTTTTTTTGTGATTGGATGTGATGTTTGTGAGAGAACAAGTGAAATGATTATAGGGTTGGATGTGTTTTTTTTGGTTTTGCAAAATTTTTGTCTTTTAGTGGAAAAAATGAGAAAAAACCCAACTAAAATTCTTCCCAAACACCACCTATATGGTATCACTCTGCATGCATGATCATTTACATCTATGTGTTAGCTATTGTTGTAGAGGTATGAGATTTCTACTGGGCATTAGTACTGACCACTCGTTATTTCATTCTTTTTCAGGAAGAGAAATTCGGATTGATTAGTCAAAGAGTTATGGAGTCCATGTATTTTTTATGTATAATTTCATCGTAGATATAAAAGAAATGAATATTGTACATTGATATTTGTAATTATTGATTTGTAGCTCCGCAGTGGAAGCTTGACATTTATTATTGTTATTGTTGTATTCATTGAGAGAGAACATGTATTATTATGTTTCTATTACTCAAGGGTAATAAATATTTGTAAAAATAAAATAAAAATAAACCTAATTTTCAGGCTTTTGGTAATATTTCCGAGTAATTAAAATTTGGAGTTATGACAAATTTGAATTTGCAATAATGAAATTTTTGGAAACCAAACACATATCCATTTTCAAAATATAGTTTTCAAATCATTTTTTGAAAAATAACTCAAGAAACTAAAACCAAACATGATGAATTCAATTGTTTTTTTTTTATAAAAAAAAATCAAAAGCAAAAACCTTGGAAAGTAACAAAAAAGTTTACACCAAATAACATATGTAAATAGAAGTGGAAAAAAAAAATTACTTGAATAGAAGCAAAACGATAGGGCTTTGTGATAAAACAGAGAAGACAAATCAAACACAATCCTTCAAAAGTGAAACAACAAAAGAAAAAATCAAACCTTGTTTTTTTATAGTAAAAAACAAAATAATGCATAGAACCTGAAGAGAAGAGTAAAACCCTAATTTTCTTCAGGGGTTTTTAAAAAAAATTCTATGCAAGTTCCATTAGGTGGAATCGATTTTGAAAATAAAGTTGCAAGTTCGATTTGAAAGCAAAGAGAAAAAATATGGAAAATACCAATACAAGGAGAAGAAAAAATAACAAATAATAAATATATAACACCGGAAAATGTAGAAAGCCACATCAGTAAGGCTCTCTCCAGAATATCAACTCCTTGTATCCAAATGTGAAGATAAGAGTTTTGAATTCCATTTGAAAACGAAGAAAAAATTATTATGAAGAAATTGAGAAAAAAAAAAAAAGAGAAGAAAAGTAAAACTAGAAACGTAAAAGATGAGAGAGAGTTGTTAGAGCAATTTACAAAAACAAATAATTACCCAGCTATTATTAGTCTAGAATCCCATAATTACCAAGTGTTACCAACGGCCGAGGCATACATAACGCGTGTGCAAATTGAGAAAAAGGTTATATTATTTGATTCATATTTTCTTTAAAATATACATGTATATCATTAGCGTAATATTATGTAGGTTAAACATTTATAACTGTGTGCAATGTAACATTAGATTTTAATACATATTTCATAAATAAAATATGTACAACATAATATATACATATCTTAATAAAAATACAATATTTACTAATTTGCACAAAAAATCAAAAAAAAAAACTATATATTATGAATTCATAAAACATCTCAATTTGACGGTGACATAAGATTGGGAATTACAAATATTGCAAACAATATATAAGATACATAAAAAAAAAATGTGTATTATTTTTCTTTGTTGTACAAATATTAAAGTAAAATTTTACGTTATTTTAATAAACGAACGTACTTTAGTTAACAGATTGAAAGCATAATCACTAGCAAATGGCAGAAATTTATGCTTGAAATTATGATATGAGATTCACGCACAATATTTATTAATCTTTAAAGAAAAAATATAATACAATATTTACTAATCTTAAAAAAAATTGTACATTATGAATTTGTAGAGAAAACTCGAGATTGTGAATTGTAAAATCTACAAACAATATATAAGAACAAAAAAAAAAATTAATAAAATTTCTTAAAATTTAGAACAAATAAAATATTCATCATCTCTTTAAAACGATCATTTATCTTCTGTCAGCGTCCTTGCTAATACAACAATCACTAATAACAAATTTTAGGACATTATATTAAAAAAATTAAATAATAATAAATATATATTTAAATATTTTATTAATAGTATTTTTTTACTTTTCAAAGATATAGACATTCTTCAGACCAGTCAACATTCACCACAAATGTCACAACTGGAGTACGCTTTTGGTCACATGAAGGTACATAAACTATAAATGTATATATACAGTCCTTGTATGAAGCAATATAACATTTCATCATGTTGATTCCATTATCCTATAAAAATAATTAAAAATAAAGAATATGTTACAAATTATGTAATTTGATTTATAATTAATCTTATAATTTTTGTACCTTCAATCCGATATTTTTCAAATATGTTACTTGACATCGCAAGATGAGCGTGTCGACACTTCACGTTGCACGCTTATTTTGCTTATATATTTCTTTTTGAAGAATTTAACACAGTGAGACATAGAATAGAAATTAGAAAAACATGTGGGGTGCAAGTGAACGGTTATGGGGGTGCAAGCTCTGTGTTTTTGTAAATAAAATTTAGTCGTGTAAATGGATGTAGGTCTCCCTTTTTTTGTTGCCCTACTGTTCCCCATCCATACCCCTTTTATACATGTGTTCATACACTTGCCAATTATTGTTCTACACCAACTCAATTAGGTAGTGGTACTAATGTGACACAACTACTCATTTAATTTGTAGGGTTTTGTGCAACACCGACACCTATATACATGTAGACACACATACCCCATCTTTGACTTGCTTTATGTGCAATTGCTTCGCACCTACCCCCAAAATTATACAAACTTGCATGCGGGCCCCCTATTAATGGTTCATCATATTTCATTTATGAACAATAATTTTAATGATAGATTCATATACCAATTACAAGTCATAAACAAGTAACTCCAACGACACATATCAAATGTAGTAGCTAAAATATCAAATGTATGACAAATTTTTACAAATTTCTTCACAAGTTAAATTTAATGAAACTAATCTATAGAATCAATGAAATTATCGATAAATTTTTTTGGTTTGAACTGAAGTGTATTTTTTGAACTTAAAAAAAAAATTATATTTTAATAGTATATTTTATTTTCTAGATTAGCTCAAATAATAGACAAAAAATACATTTCGTCTAATTAAAAGCAAAAACGAAACCTATATTAAACTGAAAATCGTATTTTACACACTTTTTTTTGCCATACTGTTCCCCAGTCATACCCCTTTTGATACATATGTTCATACACCTGCTAACTTTTGTTCTACACCTACCCAATTAGCTAGTGGTGCGAGATATTAATGGTCTCTCATCCATACGAGCTCCTTATTAATAGTCCCTCATCCATACCCCTTATCAACAATGATTTTTTAGATACATTAATACACGAAACAATAATATATCAACTCCAATTACATATATCAAGTGTAATAAAAATTAAAATCAAATATATGAATTTTTTTTTTATAAATTTCTTCACAACTTAAATTTAAAGAAATCAATCTCTATTAAATGACATTATTTATGATTTTTTTTATTTATTTCAACTTAAGTTTATTTTCTAAATTAATAAAAATTACATTTTATTATTACATTTTTTTTTCTAGATTAATTTTTTACTACTGGTACTAATGTGACATGACTACTCGTTTAATTTGCAAGGTGTTTGTGCAACACCAACACCTACGTAGACATACCTACCCCATATACACCAAATTATGTGCAATTGCTTCACACGTACCCCCAAAAGTAAAGTTACATACGGGACCTTATTG
The DNA here is from genome assembly GCF_055761805.1 of Camellia sinensis. Taxonomy (NCBI): domain Eukaryota; kingdom Viridiplantae; phylum Streptophyta; class Magnoliopsida; order Ericales; family Theaceae; genus Camellia; species Camellia sinensis. The sequence continues at coordinate 82,541,937 of NC_138972.1, forward strand.
ATGGTCCATTATTTATACCCCTTACCAATAATGATTTTTTTTTTTTGATACATTAATATACCAACTACACCTTACAAGTCATAAATAATAATACATCAACTCCAACTACACATATCAAACATATTAAGAATTAATATAAAATGTATGAAAAACTTTTGCAAATTTTTTCACATCTTAAATTTAATGAAACCAATCTCTTATATTTTTTCACTAGATTAACTCAAATAATAAACAAAAAAAATACATTACGTTCAACAAAAAACATAATATACATTATGTTCAATGAAAAATACATTATAATTGGAATTTGTCAATATGTACTACATAAAGTGCATAATTTAATAAAATACTTTTTACATTTGAAAAGAATTTTGAAACCCTAAGTAACTTCCTTACAAAGGGCTCACACAAAAAAAATTGCATTTATACTCAAACAAAAATCTACATATCATAAACATTATCAGCACTGTCTTCTGAAAAGTAATCCTTACTCTCACCACTTGAAGACACTTGACTATCATCATCCATTACCCTATCAAACTTGTCTTCCTCCTCTACCAATTTCTCATCAGTAAGCCAGTCAACATTGTACTTCAGAACACAGACTTGGCTCTCCAAACTTGATAAATGTCTCTCCAGTTCATTCAACCTTTCATAAATAACTTCCAACTTTTGTTAGACAAGAGCCACCTGACTTTGAATAATAGAATCAATCTTCTGCGAATCACACATTGTGTTCGTTTTATTTTCTTATTTTCTTTTGTGGAATTGTACAAAGTAATAATTTCGAATTCTTCTTCCCCCCTATTTATAAGATCAACACATAACACATTGAATTTTAAAAGTTGTCATGCATTGTAACTTACATTTCTCTAATTATTCCACAATTATTGAATTCCACACATGCATTCATTCATTTATTATTTTTCATTTTCAAAACACACACATTTCCAAAACATATACACCAATAAGTTATTCATTCATTCATTCATAAAAAATGGTAAGGGGGGACGACACAACATTTTGGAAGTCGAAGTTGTGTTCTTCTGTTTGCTAAACAGATATTGAATTTTAAAAGTTATCATGCGTTGTATCTTATATCTCTACTTTTTCCACAATCATTTATTTCCATACACACATTCATTCACTCATTATTCATTTCTATTTGTGCACTTATTTCCAAAACATATACACCAAAAAGTTCTTCATTCATTCATTCATTTACAAAATGAAGTTTGAAGGGTGAGGCACAACATTTTGGAAGTCATGTTCTTCTAATTGCTAAAAGGACATTGAATTTTGAGGAGCATCATAATACTCGTCAAATGTAATTGGCATTAAAGAATTTTGATTGGGCTACTATTATAATAGCTAGTTTTATGCGCAATTTCTAACACGTGTGATTTTCTTGACATCTTTATGAACACAACCATCAGTATCATAAATTTTTTATTGACTATGGGTAGGTGTTTCCATCAAACAACAATTTCAAAAGTGAACATGTTTGTAATACAACAATGGGTAGGTGTTTACACCTAACACCAAAGTATGAATGAAAAGGGGTGGTTGCTTCACATTTACAACCAACTAATATACCAATTTTGCAGCCAAAATTTGTTTACTTTGCAAACTATGAAATTTCTTCTCACCTATCATTCTTTAATGTGGACAAGAAAGGTTATCGACCCCCTATTAATTCTTCCTCATATTTCATGCATGAACACTATTTTTATTATATATGAATGGTTGACACACAAAATAGAGTTATACTCAATCTAAGTGACATACTTATTGTCACGCCCCCAAAATAATACAATAAAGATAACTCATATGCGGAATAAATATGAGAAACAACATACTTTCATATATCAGAGTTCACTGTTTAATAACCAGTTAAATGTCATGTAGGCTTACATGTTTCCAAGTCATTGCTTAGTTACACAAATTGAGTCTCGCTCATTATATCTTAAGCCCTTGGCTTTACAAATAACAAACATACACACATAAGGCATAATTAAGAAGCTCTTGCTTCCCAAAACTCCATCCGCGCTACTGCCTTGGAGAAAGCATCTCACCTGTACCTAAAAATGGTATTCCCATATAGGGTGAGCCAACAGTTCAGTGGAAATAATCTAACACAATTTATAAGGTTTAGCAAAGGTATAAATACCACGTACATAAACAATACCGATCATGGAACATCCACAAGACCTGCATATCCATATGCCACTAAGACCAACCTTATTCCATTTTCCTTTAATTTTATTTCCAATTCATATATGCTACTCAATTCATGAGTTAAATTCGTTATCTTTCAACAACCAAAATGAGACTACAAGTCAATGATTTTCCCAATTATGCAAAACTCACATAAACACTTCAAACCTGCCATTTTACAAATATTTCGTCCGAAGGAATCGGCACCCATTTATATATAAAATTTCGAGTCTTTCACCTAGGACACTCCGGCCAACTTACTTTAAATGGAGTTCATTTCCTTTCTCTTGCCAAACAAATATACATATGCAGTGTATTTATAAACATAATCACATATGGAGTACATCCCATTTCTCCTCCCAATAAACATACATATAATGTATCTATAACATGGTCATATTCAATGACACCAACAATGGATTAGCATTAAATCGCCTAATCTTCATGTAATTTCTACAACAATCATAGCTATCCTCCACCGATAGCCCAATGCAATTATTTCCAAAGAGATGTTCAATATCAAAATAAATAGTTTATTCAAAACTTCTATATGTGAGATAATACGTATCCAATATCACTATTTATAATCACAACCTTCCAATTTCACGTTTTCAATGTTAATCCCAATTATTTATGCAAAACAATAATTAAATCAAAATTAGGGCAGAATCCCCCTTTCACTAAATATCAACCCAAACACCAAAATCAACTATTTTGGCACAGCATGATCTTATATTCAAGCTTCATACTCATTTACCTCATATTCATCAAAACCCCTCTTTTCATTTCACACCCAAATCCTAGATTTGTCTAAACCACAACCAAATCTCATCATCTATACACAATATCAAATAATTAAGCTAAAAACCATATTAGAGTGTAGAAAATTCCTACCTCAAGTTTTGAAGAGAATCTGAGATGAAACCCCAAAATCTATGGTGTCAAAACTTGATCTCCACCGCACACAATGAAGCCCTCGAGGTGATAACCAATTTTGGTGAAGAACTTAGGTCTAAATCCCAATGGATTTAGAGAAATCAAAGAGAGAAGATTATTTCTAAAGAGAGAGGCTCTAGACTTGGAAATTTGGAGAGTTTTAGAGAGAGGGAGGCTGCAAAAAGTGATCTAAAACCCTAATTTACGGACTGATATAACAAGGTCACTCGAGCGTGAAATACACTTTTCTGTAAGCAATTTCGAATGCATTTTGCATTTTTGCTTTCGGCGAGCTGACCGGGCAGCTCGACCCCCGAAGTTGACTGGGTCAAAATCGGGATTGCTGCACGTATGGCAACAAAGCACACTAATCGAGGTCATAGCAAACCATTTGGAACGGGTGAGATCTCTCGACCAAGGTCACCATAAATTGATTATAGATGGATATATCAATTCCTTTGGTGATTGACATTTCAACATTAATGGGTTCCCATTGTGGAGTTTAGAACCTCTACGGGGTTACAATTGCACCCCTTGCAAATATCCAAGCCTAGGAAAATATTTTGGAATTCCAATTTCATTGTTTGTCAAATGAGTTCAATGTGAACACCACTATTGACATTTTTTTTTAAGGTGACTAATGCACAATCGGTTGAAATACAACGACAGTACCCTAAGGTCAACAAGTCCCAAGTCAGTTAATGTTTGCAAAGTGAAATTGATCAATGACTCATCGACTCAATAGGCACTCACGCATGGAGGAGGCAAAGGCAGAATCAAAGATAAATGGATCAAACCCTGCATATGTTATCAAGGCTATTATGGAGGATCTTGCACTTGTCTCTGACCCTGAGCTTTCAGATTACTCAGACTTTGAGGCTGTTGATTTGAGCGAGAATTAAGAGTCCTTAACGTGTGATAAATTATGTAAGATTCTCCATGATGGCATATTGTTACATAACAAAGTTTAAAATAAACATTATGTCGAAGTTTGCTCATATTTCGAAGTGTGCATGAGCTGATGTTCTTCTCACCTACCCTTCTTCAATATGGACAACAAGGCTTTCTTTTACAATTTCACAAGTTATAATTGAGAGAAAAAAGAGTGCATGAGTTGATATTCTTCTCACATATCCTTTTCCAATATGGACAACAAGGTTTTCTTTTGCAATTTCATTGAATGAAATCACAAGCTATAATTGAGAGAAAAAGTGTACATGAGCTAATATTTTTTTCAATATGGACAACAAGATTTTGTTTTTGCAATTTCATTGAATGAAATCACAAGCTATAATTGAGAGACAAAGTGTACATGAGCTAATATTTTTTTCAATATGGACAACAAGATTTTCTTTTTGCAATTTTATTGAATGAAATTACAAGTTATAATTGAGAGAAAAAGGTTTTCTTCAATATGTTCTTCTCACCTAGCCTTCTTGAATATGGACAAGAAGTGTGCATCAGCTGATGTCTCAGTTGCAACCCACATAATAAGATGGGGAAAAATGGAAGAGGAAGAACAACCTTCGAAAATGGATCCCCTAATATCTACATAGTGCAATTACATTCTGTGCTTTTAAAAAAAAAATTACATTATCGTCCCACTATGATGTAACTCCCTCCTTAAAAAAATATATTGCATTATCTTTCCACTGTGACGTAACTTCCCCTTTAAAGATATTACATTATCTTCTTTCATTACTTTATGTCACTGCTTTACATGGTGTTTGTGTATACCTACAAACAAAGAGCCCCTTGGTACATTTAAATTTTCATTACGTCTGCCTCATATAATGACCCCTAAGATCGTTGGAATCCCGTCCCTTGTACAATGGAAATACAAATGCCGTCCCTAATCAATGGAATCATTAGGATGTCATACAATTCATGGATGAAGGGATTGTTTGGATATTTCGGAGATTAAAAAAAAAATTGAAATATCGGAACTGTGAAAGGGAAAGGACATGGGAGAAACAAAGCCAAGCATGAGAGAGAAGGAGAAGTAATCTCTAGAACAACGAGAGTTCCTAGTTCTTGCCCCACTGTGGTCGTGCTGTCTTCCCCTACTGATGTGTTGTTTTTTACACTCGGTGGTCGAAACAAAACGTTGATAGAATAAATAAGGAGTTATTGTTTTACACTCGGTGGTCGAAGCAAAACGTTGATAGAATAAATAAGGAGTTTTTGTTTTTTGGTACACTCAATGGCCAAAGCAACACGTCTATAGAATAAATAAAGACTTCATTTTTTACACTCGGTGAACAGTGTGTGTCGGTTGACTGCATGACCACAATGATTGCAAGGAATGGGCACTTTGTTCTTATAGAGAATACATCATCTCCCTCACCTCTCATGTGTGACTCCGTGCCACTCCGTCATCTTTAGCTTACACACTCCTGATGCTTCAAAAAAAAAATTTGCCACAATTTCCCCATCTATTACCCTTTTAACATATCAAATATGAGTGGTAGGTGATACATTTGAGTCGAAACAGGTAAAAACATTGATAATATCTACCAATGTCTACAACATTTAAAAAGGTGTAGGCGATTCTACCTAACAACAATTTGAAAAAGGAACATCTTTGAAAAGTGACAATGGATACAAACTTTTTCAAATGCTTAGGTTCTGCAACACTTGTATCCCACACACATTACATTTGCACCCCCACACAAACTTTCCTATCCAAATCACACTCCGACTTCACTTGCACCCCTTTAATCTTTTCCATTCTCACTTTCCATTCAATCATTTCATTCAAACAATCATTTTATTTTCTCAAAAAATTTAGGTCGGCTATTATAATGTCAATATTTGACTTACACTTTACCCATTCATTCCTACTTGTGCACTTGCCTATCCAAACCACCAAGGAGTTATGTTTTCATTTCACTAGGATGACCTTGTATTTGTTCCTTTATTTAAATTGTCATGGTGTATGCATACTCAAAATGTGGAAATTGGCAACATCATTGGGTCCTTCAACACTTGCATCCCACAGACAAGGGTAACTTTTATGTTTTTGCCGTTGCTGATAAATCAGTGTACACATTACAAAAAAAATTGATATAAGTTTAGTGTTGTCGGATCAGAGAGACTAGAAAAGAATTAGGCTATGTCTAGGAAGTCCTAGGTTAAAATAGTTAATAAAAATAAAATAAGTTAAAATAACTAATAAGATAAAAAATATCACACATCCAAACTTTTGATTTTTTATCTCACAATCATTAAATTAACTTTAAAAAAAAACTAATCAGTATATTTGGTCTCAGAATTCAGTTTTTTAGAAATTGAGTTTTTTATTTTTTGTGTTTTTTTATTTTTAGTGAATAGTTTAAAATTTTAAGCATTTTTTTTTACTTTTTTAGATGCACCTTATTTAGACGTATCTAAATAGTAAAATATTTGTGAAAAAATATTTTTAAAAGTTAATAAACTCAAAAAAATATGAAAAATGTACTGAATTATTGTATTTTTATATTTTTTTGCATTTTTGATATTTAGTGAATTTTTTTAAAAAAATTCATAAGTATTATACTTTTTAAGTGTATTTATGTTAGGTGTATTTAAAAATGGGGGATGCACCAATAAATCCCAAATTAATAACTTATGCACTGTTTAGTCCTAAAAGTTTTTTTATAGACTGAAAGGTCCCATTACAATGTTTTGAACATCAGATTAATGTTTCGAACATTAGATTTCGAACATCATATTAATGTTTCGAACATTAGATTTCGAACATCAGATTAATGTTTCAAACATTAGATTGATGTGCAAATGGGACTAAATGGATCATAAGAAAACTTTTAGGACTAAATGGTTCAACTTTTCAAAAAGTAGGACTTATGGGTAAATTTTCCTTTAAAAATTTTAAAAATTACTTGAAATATTAAAAAATTCAGTAAAAATAAAAAAATAGAGAATTTCTTGAAAAATGAATTCCGAAAGCTGAAACCAATTATATTTTCAAATATAACTTTTTTAATCAAATTAAAATAATTTAAAAAACCAAAAAATTAATTAAAACAATCAAATTTCCAGCTAAGTTCGTTTGTTGCTCTAATCACAGTAAAGCGAAGTGTTGGCACCAACATCTTATGGTCATGTTACGAGGCACTGCCCCAAATGCCCTCCACACGTGTGTTTAATGTCTCTTCATTTTCTCAGCACTCCCACACACTGCGCCTTCCTCTACAAGACTCTCTCCACTAGTAGGTTTCGTATTCTGATCTCCACAACCTCCATGTCTTACAGGCCCAACTTCCAAGGCGGCCGTCGCGGCGGAGGCCCCGCCGGTCGCGGAGGTGGAGGCCGCGGTGGCGGTGGCGGTGGCGGAGGCGGACGAGGACGAGGACGCGGCGAGCAGCGGTGGTGGGACCCTGTCTGGCGAGCCGAGCGTCTGGGCCAAAAAGCAGCTGAGGTACAAATCTCAATTGCATGATTTGTGTATATTTGTGTGTGTGTGTGTGTGTGTGTGAATTTGGTTTTAATGGCGGTGCTGGTTTTGTCAGATGGAGGTTATGGATAAGAATGAGTGGTGGGGTAAAATGGAGCAGATGAAGAGAGGCGGAGAACAGGAGATGATAATCAAGCGTCATTACAGTCGAGGGGACCAGCAAATTTTGTCTGATATGGCTTACGAATTAGGGCTTTACTTGTAAGTTTGTATCAAAATTCAGATCTTTTCAATAATATAATCTTTTTGACCATTACTGTTCTAAATTGCCATCCAGTTTATAGATTAGTGATCTTATTCTTCTTGTTCTTTTTTATTTTTTATTTTTATTTTTTTGGTTCTTTTATGATGTACATTTGTGATTATATGAAACAAGTATACAGAAAGAATGAGTAAAATGAAATATTGGCAAAATCGTATTCAAAAGTTGGTATTTGGTATTAGGAATTATAAATTGGGAAAATTGCAAGTAAGTGGTATCTTCATAAAATATTTCCAAATTCATGGAAAAGTTTATAATTAATTATTAAAGTTCACTAATTTGATTTTTTTTTTTTTTTTTTCCTGAAAGCATACGCTGAATTGTAATTTCCCCTTTCAAATTTGTGTAAAAAATTTAGTGGCTGGGAGTCGCATGATAGGTAGCTGCCTCTGGCCTATCCCTTAGGCAAGTTCATAGGCCCCAAAATTTTACTCTTTGATTTTTGTCTCAGAAGGTTCTAGGAAAAAAAACTTATTGCCTGAAGGTCCTTCACAATAAAAGCCCTGTCTAAACAGCTCTTTATCCAATGATCTGTAAAAAATGTCTTCATCTAAAGGCCAACAAAATCAAAAATCTTTTTGTTCATGGCTGCCAATCATAAAAGTTGAATATAACACTTATTGTTCAAATGGCCTTACAAAAAGGGTAAAACTTATTAACTAAGGGCTTGTTTGATTAACATGATTAATAGTGAAATGATTAATAATCTCATGAATTAGTGTAGGATTAGTTATCCAATTAAATTAGTGAGATAACCATTTATTATGTGTTCATTTTGTTTTTTTTTTCATTCATTCTTGAAACTATGATTCTTAGCCCCTCTCAATATTAAAAATTTGTCAATTTTGTTGGATTGAATATTCACCGTACATATAATCTGGTTAATAAAATTTACAATCAAACATGTGATTGTAAGTCGATGGACTAGTAAACCCAATCGTATGCTATAATTCTTGTAATCAAATATGCCCTAAAGGTTCAACAAAATAAAAACCTTCTTATACAAAGGTCCCCAGTACCAAAGGAAGTACATCCCATCTTACTATAGACCCAAAAAAACCCATCCTAATTGTTACAATACATATGCGAAGAAAATAAATGCGAGAATATTTTTTTTTTTCAATATAAAATTTTAAAAATATTATTTAAATATAAAAAAGCCTCATTTGAGATTTTTCTTAAGGCTCCCAAGATTATTGTGCCGCCCCATGTTTAACTCTACTAAGACAGTTTTGCTGTCCTCTTGTGTCGATACGTAAAATGCTGTGCATGAACTTCTATTTTCAATGGGAGTGCTGATTAATCATGTGCTCTGATTTGAAGAAATAAATGCTAGAATATTTTTTTTTTCAATATAAAATTTAAAAAATATTATTTAAATATAAAAAAGCCTCATTTGAGATTTTTCCTAAGGCTCCCAAGATTATTGTGCCGCCCCTATGCTTAACTCTACTAAGACAGTTCTGCTGTCCACGTGTCAATATGTAAAATGCCATGCATGAACTTCTATTTTCAAGGGGAGTGCTGATTAATCACGTGCTCTGATTTGAAGAAATAGTCTTTTAATTTAGCAACTGCAAGTAAGCTTACTTTATGATCCTACTTATCAAAAAATGGGAAAAAAGCTTTCTTTATGATTCCTTTTTCATGGTTTTGTATTTGTGGAAAGAAAGCCATGCGTATAACAAAGGGCAGACACTTGTTGTGAGCAAAGTTCCATTGCCGAATTACCGTGCAGATCTTGATGAACGTCATGGATCCACACAGAAAGAGGTGCGAATGATGCATGCCACAAAATGTTGTATTGTTGCTTAAGATTTGTATTTAGTCTTCATTTTCTACCATTTTGCAGATACGAATGTCTACAGAAATTGAGAGAAAAGTTGGGAATCTATTGGATAGCTCAAAAGGGACAGTTTCTGTAGATAATGTCCCTGGTGCATCCTCTCAGATTGCCAAACAGTCAGTGCCTGATGTAGATATTTTACAACCAGTCTCTGTGTTGGAGATTGATACTGGCAACGAGAGACTTAGTGTTGAACTCAAAGAAAGACAAGAGAAAATGAAGGTACATAACATGATATTTCTAGCTGTTATTTATGCTGTAAAACCTGGAGCATTCGACATTAATGCAAGAGTCCTCTTGGTATCTCTAAGTTAGTTATTGCTTGCAGGCCCGTGACAGCGGAAAGGCAATGCGCTCGTTCAGAGAAAGGCTGCCTGCATTCAAAGTGAAATCTGAGTTTTTAAAAGCTGTTGCCGCAAATCAGGTTGAATTTTTAATAGATGCCTGCATTTTTTGACATATTAGTGCATACTCGATCGTTGAGACTCACTCAAGTAATCAAGTTTGTCAAATTTTGTATCTAGTCAACTTTCAATTTTAGTACTTTGTGTAGTAAAAAAGGTCGTATCCAATGCAGAAGGCTCCCTGCTCTCACGAGGGGGACATGGTAGACAATCGTACCCTCATTTTTTTTTTGGGGTGTGAAAATACTTTGTGTGCTATGTGTTTTATTTTTTTGTTTTGTCATATAAGCTCAAATTCGATTTCACTGCTATGAATGAATCATTTTGCATTAAGAAAAAAAAAAACTAAAGACTAAGGGTGGGTTTGATAACGTTTACGTTTTCAGTTTATATTTATAAAAAATTTATAAACTGATTTTTGTTTATTTTTAGAAAAACGTAAACTACAAACGCGTTTAGTAATTGACAAAATGTTTAAAAAAAATTTTAAATATAAAAAGAATGAGAAATGACAAGTAGTGGCAAGTGGCGGCGGAAGACGGTAGTGGAAAGTGGTGACGGTGGGTGGTGGATAGCTGGTGGTGGTGGGTGGTGGTAGTAGTGGGTGGGTGGGTGGGTGGGTGACGGTGTTGGGTGGTAGCGAATGGGTGGTGGTGGTGGTGGTGGTAGTGGTGGTGGCGGGTGGTAGGTGGTGGTGGTGGATGGCGGGTGGTGGTGGATGGTGGGTGGTGGTGGGTGACGGTGGCGGGTGGTGGGTGGTAGCGAATGGATGGTGGTGGCAGGTGGTAGGTGGTGGTGGGTGGTGATGGTGGGTGGGTGACGGTGGCGAGTGGTGGGTGGTGGTGGTGGTGGCGGCGGGTGATGGGTGGTGGTGGCAGGTGGTGGGTGACGGTGGTGGGTGGTAGATGGTAGCGAGTGGATGGTGGTGGTAGTGGTGGTGGGTGGCGGATGGTGGCAGGTGGGTGGCGGGTGGGTGCTGGTGGCGGGTGGGTGGCTGGTGGTGGCAGGTGAGTGGTGAGTGGTGGCGGCGGGCGATGGTGGCGAGCGGTGGATGGTAGTGGCTGGTGGTGGGTGGTGGGTGGTGGTGGTGGTGGCGAGGGGTGAATGGTGGTGGCGAGTGGGTGGCAGGTGGCTGGTGGGTGGTGGTGGTGGGTGGTGAGTGGTGGTGGTGGGGGGGTGGGTGGTGGTGGCGGAAGACGGTGGTGGAAAATGGTGACGGGTGGTGGCGCTAGTGTTGGGTGGTAAAAAAAAAAAAAACTGAAAACTCAAAATGGAAACACATTTTTTGTGTTTTCATTTTTTGGCCAAATTTATAAACTGAGACCACTGATTTATAAATCAAAAATTTTACCAAACAAGTTTTTATTTGAGTTTTTAAAATTTTTGTAAATATAAACAGAAAACAAAAAACGTAAGTGTTACCAAACGGCACCTAAGGGTCTGTTTGGTAACGTTTATGTTTTCAGTTTATATTTACAAAAATTTTATAAACTGGTTTTTGTTTATTTTTAGAAAAACATAAATTACAAACGCGTTTGGTAATTGACAAAATGTTTAAAAAAATTTAAAAATATAAAAAAGAGTGAGAAATGGCAAGTGGTGGCAAGTGGCGGCGAAAGACGGTGGTGGAAAGTGGTGACGGTGGGTGGTGGTGGTGGATGGGTGGGTGACGGTGGCAAATGGTAGCGAGTGGGTGGTGGTGGTGGCAGGTGGGTGGTGGATGGCGGGTAGTGGCGGTGGGTGAGTGGGTGATAGTGGCGGGTGGTGGGTGGTAATGGCAGGTGGTGGGTGGTGGTGGCAGGTGGGTGGCGGATAGCGGGTGGTGGCGGGTGGGTAGTGGATGGTGATGGTGGGTGGCTGGATGGGTGACGGTGGCGGGTGGTGGGTGGTAACGAGTGGGTGGTGGTTGCGGTGCCACAGGTGGTGGGTGGTGGTGGTAGGTGGGTGGCGGATGGCGGGTGGTGGCGGGTGGGTGGGTGGTAGGTGGTGATGGTGGGTGGGTAGGTGACGGTGGCGGGTAATGGGTAGTAGCGAGTGGGTGGTGGTGGGGGGGGTGGTGGGGGCAGGTGGGTGGGGGATGGCGGGTGGTGGCGGGTGGTGGATGGGTGGGTGACGGTGGCAGTAGGTGGTAGCGAGTGGGTAGTGGTGGTGGTGGTGATGGTGGTGGGTGGTGGATGGTGGTGGCAAGTGGGTGGCGGGTGGGTGGTGGGTGATGGTGGTGGTGGCGATGTGTGGTGGTGGTGGGTGAGTGGTAGATGGCTGGTGGTGGTGGGTGGCTGGTGGTGGATGGTGGTGGCAGGTGGGTGGTGAATGTTGGTGGCAAGTAGGTGGCGGGTGGTGGTGAAGGGCGGTGGATGGTAGTGACGGGTGGATGGTAGGTGGGTGGTGGTGGTGGTGGTGGTGGTGGTGGCGAGGGATGGGTGGTGGTGGCGAGTGGGTGGCAGGTGGGTGGTGGTGTGTGGTGGTGGCAGGTGGGGGTGGGTGGTAGTGGCGGAAGACGGTGGTAGAAAATGGTGGCGGGTGGTGGCTAGTATTGAGTGGTAAAAAAAAAAAACTCGAAACTCAAAATGGAAACACATTTTTTGTGTTTTCATTTTTTGGCCAAATTTATAAACTGAGATCACTGATTTATAAATAAAAAATTTTACCAAACAAGTTTTTATTTGAGTTTTTTAAATTTTTGTAAATATAAACAGAAAAATGAAAACGTAAGTGTTACCAAACGGCACCTAAGTAATAGGAACTTGCATTGCATTCTACAACATTATCTGGGTAGTCATCAAACATTAGTGAGAAAACTAGCCGTCTGAGCAATCCCCCCATAATTCATAAATAAATGTCTTTCATCTAACACCTGTAGGAGAAATAATGAGAACAATCAAAAGAACAAGAAATAACAAAGATAGAATTATACAAAGAGGGAGAGAAACAGAGGAAATTCGAATAATTCTCAATCTTACACCAAAATAATGTAGCTGTTCAATACAACTCATCCTCATATATATGGCCCATAAGCATTATCCAATCAGGAAACAAAAATAAAACTATGATCCTAATGAAATTAAGGTTCCTAAATAAACTAGTATTTCTAATCTTCAATTGTTCGTCACCCAATTCCTTTTTGTTCCATAGCCCGCTTTGTCTAATATTTTGATAGCATTCATATTCTCTTTTGAATGTATGGGTGATGGATGCTACACAAGATTTGTGGATGGAGCCTTTTGGGAATTATGGCAGGTGTTGAGATGGTGCTGAGTCATCGGAGGGTGGATGGGGTGAGAGCAGAGTCGATCTTCAGAGCTGGAAAGAGAGAGAGAGAGAACAATGGAGGTTAGGAGATAAAGAATTGGAGCCTCCATGGTTGGGGATGGAGATGAGTGGATGTCTTTGTGGATGGGGATGGAGGCTCTAGATATAGGAGAATCAGGCCATGAAATCTAGTACACTTGGTCAAGTGCCCGAGCGAGGGCAAGAGGACAAATGGCCTCCCTTTCTTGGCTCGATAAATTGTAGTCAATAGCCACTATTGGGTATTAGCACCGAAATCTTCATACGCTTTGGCAATTGTAACTATGTTTCTTGTTAATGGTTTGGGATTATCTTCTAATAGAGATTCCTGTATTCTCTTTCTCTCGCTATAAGACCGGTCAAGTGTAAGTCCCTTGAGGGAGATTGGTACCTTGATTAGTGCTCAACTTTGGTCACTAAGTCACAAGATCTTGGTGGTTTCGTGGGAGGTCATGTGGTTACTTGAGCACCCCATAATCTCACAACAATGCTAAGGGGGTTTCTAGGATCTACTCTAAACCTAGGCTAGAATAGGTATATTGTGGTGCCTTTGAAGAATGAAGTATGAAGTATAGATTATAGGGAAATTAGGTTTGAGTGGAGAATCTTCTTGGCTAGGTTGATTGAGAGAAGTTCAAATGTATTGCCATGAGTGGAGATGGATGAGCTAGGATGAAGGGGTTGTCAAGCAAGGGAGCTAGGACAGAGTGCTTAAGATGTTCCTTGGAGATTGCTTGTACATGCATTGGGTTGAGAGTAAGGCACCATGTATGTTAGACTCAACCAACAAAGCTCTATTAATCTCTTTCTTCTTTTTCTTCTTTTTTGTGGATTTCACGTATAAAATGTATCTCTTTCTATTATTATTATTATTATTATTATTATTTTTATTTTTATTTTTATTTTTATTTTATAGTTAGAAATATGTTTGAAAAGGTGTATGGTATTGGGCTATATGGAAAAATGCATTCAATTGGCATTAGGTCTGTACATGTGGGTGGTTGATATCTTTTCTTCTTTTTTTTTAATTAGTCATATATTGCAGTTTGTGTCCCCGAAACATGTATTTTACGAATTGTTTGGCATCAGCTTCATAGCAATGAATTTCTTGGATTATCAACTAATTACTATGTTCATTGCATTGTACATGATTTTTCTGTACTAATGCAAGGTACTACAGTTAAAACTCTTTACTTGGTTGCCATTCATTCTTACAAGTTTTGATTGGCAATGTAGGTATTGGTAGTTTCTGGAGAGACAGGCTGTGGCAAAACTACACAACTCCCTCAATTCATTCTTGAGGATGAGATTTCATCTCTTCGTGGTGCCAATTGCAACATAATATGCACTCAACCTCGTCGTATATCAGCAATTTCTGTTGCAGCTCGAATATCCTCTGAAAGGGGAGAGAGTCTTGGTGAAAGTGTTGGTTACCAGATCCGCCTGGAATCAAAATGCTCAGCTCAAACACGGTTGCTATTTTGCACCACTGGAGTGTTGCTTCGAAAGCTGGTAATGTGATTCCTCTCACACATGTTATTTTTTCTGTTAGAGGCTCCTAAAGTTATTTGGATTATATTATGCATTTTCAAATATATATTGTGCATCCTTTTTCTTTTCTTTTTTTTTAAATTTCTTATTGTGTTGGAATTTGTTTACTGAGGTGCTTGATTTTCATGTTGCCCTCATATCAAGTTTTGGAACTTATGCATAAGGATCCTGCAAAGTTTCTAAGTCTCCATTGGTTAAATTGCCTAAACTAAGATAGGGTAAATTTTGTATAGGTCCCATAATAATCTACAGTTTTAATAGATTAATTAAGTCACACGATTTTTTTGTTAACCCACTAAGTTCCACGCATCATCGCTTGACCGAAATACTCTTATGTTATTAAAATGTGAGGTGCACATAAACAACTTGGAGGCAGGTATACTTTTTTTTTTTTATCTAAAACGTTAAAATTTCGTAACTTTAGTTCTACAGATCTGTTTTTTCACAGAGTTATATTTTTGGAACCTATTTGAGGAGATCTATTAAACAAGATTTATATTGTATATTAAAAAACTTTGAAGAAAAAAAAAAACTGAGAAATTTCATTGATAACTGAGAAATTTCACTGTTACATAAAATTTTACTGTTTACTGAGAATTTTCCCTACTATTTTACTGCAAAATTTCTCAGCTACTCAAACATGAAAAGGGCAAAAAATTTCAGTTCTTTTTTTTCCTACATAATTTTAAATCCAATATCAATCTTGTTTTGATAGATCTCGACGAGCGGATTTCAAGAATACAAATTTTATTAAAAATGGATGTGTACAATTAAAGTTATGACATTTTAAGTTTGAAAAGAAGAGGAAAAAAATAGAAAAGACTAACTTGACAGGTAAGCAACACAAGTGGCGTTGTAAGATGTGCTCCAGTAAGGGAAATAATATCCAAATCTTTGCTTAAAATTTAAAAACGAGGCTTAACTTGTTGAAGACTAAAATCAATGGGAACTTTTGTGTTAACTAAAAAGTCATGGGATGTAATCTACTACAAATCCTATCCATGGGACTTGTCGCCAAAAACCCCAGTCAGAAATGCTACTATAATGATGGGTGGGTTTGAATTATGCAATGCCTCAGAAGCACCCAATTTTTTGTGCGTGGCACGGAGCAGGTCCATTGCAAAACTAGTGCTTCAACATGTTAAAAATAACACGAGGTTATTTACATTTTGGCAACCTATACCTATTTGAAGCTATAAATGATTTTTACATGAGCTATCTTTCAGTCCAAAATAACCTTGGGGCTAGCTGATGGCTCAAATGGATTTCTGCCCCCTGATCTGATTGAACCAAATGACATCCAAAACTTCTTAAAAGTCTCTAGCCACATCAAACCATCCTTCATGCGCCTCCTTGGCTTCTGCCCCCTGATTGAACAAAATGACATTCAAAACTCCTCCAACCACGTCAAGCCTTCCTTCACTCCCCTCCATGGCTGGTATGAACACCGCCCCTATTACCTCCATCCTACACTTCCACCTTAACATACCTCCCCCCTATTAGATGGACTTAGAAACTTCACCCTATAACATTTCCACTCAATTTTATCAGAAATTTCTCACTAAGTCTACTCTTCGAAGCTGCAGCCACACAAACCCATTTGAGGTCTAAATTCACTGGTCTGCACAACCTTGATCCCTTTTAGTAAGAGAAAACCCTAACTCTTGCGTTCCTTTCACAGTAAGATCAGAATTCTTCCATCCTTACATAGAGTAAATGTCTTCAGAAGCCAACGGTAGGCATTTGGGAAATTTGCTGTTAAATCGTTTAATCTTTTGATGAGTGGGAATGTAAGGGGTTATTTTCTTGGACATGTATTTGAAAGGTTGGGGTTCCCAGTATGTTCTGTTTTTTCGCTGTGGACTGCAGATTAGATTCTATTCCGACTTTAGATACTAGAAGAAAGTTGGTAAAACGCTCCCCAAGTGGTGTTGCATGTGTAGGAAGGCTGAGGGTCAGTTAATTACCTTCTATTATGTTGTGATGTGGTGAGAGAGTGGTGGAGCATGCTATTTTCTATGTATGGACTGTTTGGGTTATGCTGGCTTCGATAATCTCTTCTATGAGAGCTGGTAAAGAGGTGAAGAAAGCATGGAAAGTGGCAACATTGGTTTTGATGCAGTGTATTTGGAGAGAGCTAAAATAGTGTACCTTTAAGGAAGTAAAAATGGTTATACATGCACTTAAGATACATCTTTTACACTTTCAAATTTTGGCTAGAGAGGGAATTTCATGAATCTTCTTTATCTTTTGTTGATTTTATAGGGAGTTATCTTTTGTAGATGCTGTATAGTTGGCTTCTGTATACCCCTTTGCGCAAAAGTTGCACTCCTCTTTTGGCACTTTTAGTGAGTTTATTTACCAATCTCCAAAAAAAAAAAAGGCCATTGTGCCAAAGCACACAGTTTTTTAGTTTGAAGGACCATGACTGGATTTCTAAAGTACCCTTCCCTTCTGCCAAGCCATGGTCTGGATCATGAAATCTTTAGGAATATTAGAAAAGTCAATGTCTTGAATTTTCTGAGCGACATTATTGTATCACTAAGAGGGGCAGTTAGAAGCCAAGGAAGATAGGAGTACTTCTAAAAACTGTGCTAAGCATGAGATAAGCATCACATTCAAAACAGACTGAATTCTGTTGAAGATAAGAAGCCTTGAGTAAGCTAAGCTCACCACTTCCACCTCAGCAACTTCGATTCCTTTGGCAAAAATCAATCCTTTAAAATCTTTTTTTTTTTATCATCTCAATTCTTTAAACTATGCTATTTATGTGTGTGTGTGTGTGTGTGTGTTAAGTCCTGCAAATACTAAGAGCATGAATACAAATGTTCACACATATAAAATCCACTCTGGAAATCTTAAAAATAAAGTTTCAGGAGTAATGAGTTGTTAAAGACTAAGAGGAGTGGAGTTTAGTAAAGGCAGTGAGAAATGTAGGGCTCATAAAGATCGAGTCTGCCAAAATAGCAGTTTTCAACAGGTAAAAGTTTTCTTAATAGGGTAGGTTGCAGCTTCTTCATCAAATGGGTGAGTGGAGGGGGGAAGCTGAGGCTGTTAGGGAATTGAAATTTGATTAAATTATAAATTGATTAGACTTATAGGGATAATTTTGGAAATGTACAATTTAAAGCGTGAAGTGCATTTATGCTTCTATGTAGTGTACATGGTTTCAATAATGAATTATTGCAATTAGCTTATGGGGGAGTTCATAAGTTCTTATTGTGGTTGTGCTTCTTATGAAATGCATATTGACATTTTATTCTGTTTTGTCATGTTAAACTACAGGTTCAGGACCCTGTTTTAACTGGAGTTAGCCATTTGCTAGTGGATGAAATCCATGAAAGAGGCATGAATGAGGACTTTCTCTTAATAATTTTGCGTGACCTTCTTCCTCGTCGTCCAGATCTCCGTCTTATTCTAATGAGTGCGACCATTAATGCTGAATTATTCTCCAAATACTTTGGGAATGCCCCAACTATTCATATCCCGGTATTGTTTTTGGTTGCATCATGGTTGTAGAACATGTATTCTGGAATTTGTAAAATGCATTTTTATTTTACGCATGGTATGATATTCCTATGATTTTTTGGCAGGGCCTCACGTTCCCTGTGGCAGAGTTGTTTCTTGAAGACGTGTTGGAGAAAACTCATTACAGTATCAAATCAGAATTTGACAACTTTCGAGGGAGTTCAAGGAGGAGGAGACAACAAGAGTCTAAGAAAGATCCTATGACTGAATTGTTTGAGGCATGATTATTGTTTTTAACATATCTATCTAAAATACCCCTATAGTAGTTATTTACAACACAAAATTATATAATGAGATGAATAGGGCGCTTTTATGGGTCCTTGTACGTGGCCCAATGTTACCTGGAATGCAGATAGTTCCTGTACATAGAATGGGAATGTGAAATGACACATGATCTAAAATATGATGTGATAGGGGTAAGCTTGTGTAGATTACACTTTTGGAATTTAAGGTACTTTAAATTAATTATGTAATCATACATTTCTAGAGGATTATGGCCTATTTTTATATCTTATCCCGCCAAAGCTCTACTCTCCTAGCTTTTAGTTCATTGTATATGATTCTTTTTTCTCCTACTTACAAAAAAAAATAAAAAATTATTCCTACAGAAACCTTTAAGATAAAAAATAGGCAAAAATTTTGGGATCACCTTGGACCACTGAATTCTACATTTTGGATTAGAAGTATACCATGTTTAAGAATGGTGTGTTGCAAAACGTAAATCGCTTGGGTAATAACATTTTTTGAAAACATTGCCATCGCCTTGAGTAGATTAAGTACGAGTTTTAAAAAGATTTGGGAGTCTTGGTCAAAGTGGTAGGAGCATCGGTAGCCTATAGAAATTTATGTGCCCCAACATCAATGAATGTTCACTTCAGAGAACTTGGCAACATCTAAGATTTTTGAGTGGTTGTTTGGTGCAACCCTTTAACGTATATGGATGTTTTAAAGGGATCTTCGGCAGAGATTCTTAGAATTTTCTTCTCCTCCTCCTCCTCCTCCTCAATGAGAATACAATCATTAAGAAAAATCTTGAGAGCCAAAAATCATTAGTGAATCATGGCCTTCATTCAGCGTATAATAACATTGAACTCTTCTAAGATCCAATTAGCCCAAGTGTCACGTAACTTATGTTCACCTGTACTTGAATGAATTAATTATTATGATAATTATGAAGATTTTGATTTCATGTTTTTAAGAAGTAATTTTGTATTAGCATAGTAGAATGTATTTGAAACAAACCTCGAAGGGGTGAATGAGTGCTGCAGTAACGAACATTATAATTTTTGCGTTGCATTATAAAAGCAAGACAATACTAACCAAGCCTTGATTGTTGGTTTAACTTGGACTCCTGTCATAATTCATGTGTCCAGTAAAATTTTGTGAGTAATTTTCCAATTTTGTCTTTCACCATTATAAGTTGCTTAACCTTTCCCTGCTGTTTCTTTCTTTCTTTTTTTGTTGTGTGTGTGTGTGTGTTATAATTGGACTGTTTTAACTTTTTAATTTCATCTTCATATATTTTTATATGATATGCCGCGTGCATTTTCAGCCAAGTAGTTAATCTTCCGGCAGTCAAACAGCCCAATTGTATGCATAGATGCAACCATTGGAGTTAAGAAGCATGTCCTGCTCTACATAAATTGTGTAGTTGATACTATAGAAGGATTCGTTCTAATACTTAGTTTGGTCAACATTCAATATTGACTGATTTTAACTTTTCAAGTAATTAACAGTCAGTTTTGCAGCTTTACTTGCATTTAATTGAACATTTTATTTTCCAAGAGAATATATCATGCTATGATTGTTTTGTCTTTCAGAATATTCTTCTATTCTTATATGAAATACTTATTTGAATCTCTCTCTCTCTCTCTCTCTAGGATGTTGACATTGATTCTCACTACAATAGCTACAACACGACTACTAGACAATCTCTTGAAGCTTGGTCGGGCTCACAACTTGATTTGGGTCTTGTATGTATCTTCATGATTCTTTCAAGTTTCAACCCTTTTGAAGCACCTGTTTTACCGTTGACATGAAGTTCTCTTGTATAGTCTTAGGAAGCAACCGTACTGCTATGGCATTACCAATGTCAATTGTTGCCAGTTACACACACAAACACACGAATATTGTTTTCTCTTGTAGTTAAACCCTTAGTTAGAATCCTTCCGGACCTGGAAAAAATGAGATTAATGTTATTTTGTCTGCGATATTTTTCTAGATTGTGCTTGCTCGAGGTTAGAAGGATTATTCAATTTCCAAATGCATACTAACGTGAAAATGAATTTAGCTTTTGGTTTTCACTTTTGAGGATTTCTTGTCCTCCATTGTATCTCTTTTCTCTCCATTTTAATAAAATTATTCTTTTGTTGCTGATCAAACAAAAAAAAAAAGAATTTAGCTTTTGGTTATACAGTTTCATAGAAAAAGCTTGACTATAAAATGGTACAAAGGTCGTCCATGAAACTTGGTGGTATAGGGTTACTCCACTAGATGTAAGAGGGGAGCTTTTATTTCCACACACCACATTGTCTCAATTCACACACTTTTTTGGTTTGGATATCAACTTCCGAACAAAATTGCATGGTTTGAAAATCAACTTTCAAACGAAACCTTATGATTAGGCTATACCTTTGGTTCCGAAGTTGATTTCCAAACCATGTAATTTTGTTTGGAAAACAACTTTCGAACCTAAAATGGTGTGTGAACTGAGAGAGTTGTGTGTGGAATTAGAAGCTCCCATGTAGGAGGGAAGTTTGTGGTGTGGCACACCAGCCAACTACCTAGATACTGGACATTTGAGCATTTACATTTGAATTGTCAAATAGATTGTTACTTGAGGAAGATATTGGAGTGACACTTTGGAGCTGGACAAATATTTATAATAAGGCTACTCCTTTAATTTAAACAAGTTTGAGGGGTGTCTAGGATTTCCTTCTCGAACCTGATCTTGTTTGCTGAAGGTGACACAGGGTAAGCTCTTTCTTCTTGATGGGTGGTGAGGAAAGAAGTCTAGAGGTCATGATCTGGAGCAATGACAAATGCTATCTGCTCCCAGCGTTGTGGAGTGGGTTTGAATCCTGGAATCGACCTCTCTACAAACAGTTTGGGGAAGGTTGCCCGCTTATTCCTATCCTAGACCTTGTTGTGAGCGGGGAGCCTTATGTATTGAGTGCAGCCCTTTTTTATTTGTGGGAAACTAAGAGAAATATGATGTTGGAACTTTGGGCATCATGGTGCTGTTATTATTATTAATTCTGTTAGAATTTACCATTCACACTCACCTACTACACTCCACCTACCACCAATTCACCCTCACCTACTCCTCACCTACTACCCAAACCCTCTCCTATATAATGCCACTCTGATTTGTAATACAATATAACAATCATTCATCAATCAATAATACATATATTTTTACATGGTATCAGAGCAAGGTTAAAAAAAAAAAAAACCTGATCATTCTGCTTCACCGGCGGGCGGCAGCCTCGCCTTGGCCGCCCGCCGGACCTCTACACATATCCTGACTCCGCTGTAACTTCATCTTCCTCTCCTCACTATTGAAGAACTCTGCTATTAGCCCTCTTCTTTCTTTCTTCGTCACAGTACCGGATACGAAGAAACCGACCAAGAACGGCCAGTTCTGACTCCATTCTCGCCGGAAGAAAACAGGCCACGGATCGAACTTCCTCATCTCTCTCTAAAACTCTCTCTCTCTCTCTCTCTAGATGAGACGCTACAGATAACATGTCACTCAGAAGATCATTTCTCTCGCGAAGGATCAACAGTCGCTCCTTTGCGCTATCCAAATCGTTCAAAGAATTCAAAACCCTAGACACTGCACAGGCCGAAGCGAATTTGAGGAGTAATGGTAGAGACGACGATGTTGAGGCCGAATTGGAGGGCTCTTGGTCGAATATGCTGCCGGAGCTACTCGGAGAGATCATACGGAGAGTCGAAGCGAGCGAAGATCGGTGGCCGATCCGACAAAACGTCGTCGCTTGCGCTTGTGTGTGCA
This sequence comes from Camellia sinensis, assembly GCF_055761805.1. Taxonomy (NCBI): domain Eukaryota; kingdom Viridiplantae; phylum Streptophyta; class Magnoliopsida; order Ericales; family Theaceae; genus Camellia; species Camellia sinensis. Next base: position 82,564,443 of record NC_138972.1, read on the forward strand.
AGAGGTGGAGAGGAGTCACCAGAGAGATCGTTAGGTCTCCGTTTCGCAGTGGCCAGATCACCTTCCCTTCTTGCCTCAAACAGCGGGGTCCTCGTGACTCTCCTCTTCAGTGTCTTATAAAACGGAACAAGAAGAACTCAACAAAGGGACGAGCGAGAAAGCTGCGCGGACGAAAAGTTAACCTCCGAGCTTCAGAGGAAATCCATGGCGGAAATTCCAACTCTGCTTTGAAAACCTTTCTATACATGTTCATGAGGTTCTCATCTTGAAATCACCAAATAAAAAAAAAATAAAATAAAATAAAATAAAAAATAAAATAAAATAAAATAAAATAAAAATAAAACAATCAGAAAGAAGAATATATAGAATCACACAAAGGCATACACATGCACGACATTTCTCTCTCACACTTTACTTTATTCAACCCACTAGATTTCCTTTATTTTCTTTTAATATATTACCAACGCACACACCACACCCACGTTCTTTTCCACTTTACGTTTATTTTAATATCTATATATATATATATATATATTTTTTTTATTATCCTATCTTTCCACCATCCTCTCCAATAATACTTCTTCTCTCTCTCACCCAATACTCACCCACGGCACTCACAGCAGGCCCACACTCACACACACCCACGGGATTTCTACTGCCCACATTTTTTTTTAATCATCACACACATACACCAGCACATACACCACCCCACAACAGAACCACTTTCTTTTCTTTTCTTTTCTTTATTCTCCACTCACCAAACATTATCATCCCCGTTGCTCCACTTTTTCTCTTTTCTTTTATTTTTTTTATTTTTTTATTTATTTATTTTATTTTTAAAAAAAAAAAAAAAAAAAAAAAAACAAACAAACACGGAGGAAGAAGACGAACTGCAAAATTTTATTCATATCGGGCCTCACCCCGATCATCATTTTACACAAAAAAAAAAAAAAAAAAAAAAAAAAAAAAAAAAATACACACAAAACAACCACAGTGGGATTTTTCTTTTCCCTTCTCTATTCTACTGCAGGTCTCTTCTTCTTACTTTTATCTTGGGTGTCCCGTGCCAGTCCGGTCTCCGTGTTTCCTTGTCCACTGAGCACGTTCACTCCCCCATACTCCTCCACTGCAGCATATGGAGGACCTCCAAATCGGAACATCACGGTGGCCTTCCGCTTCAGCTCCTTGTTTTCTGCCCTTAGTACGCTTATCTCTGCTCGCGCATCCTTATACATGCGTTGGAGCAGAGCCAGCTGGGAGTTTAAATGCTGCACCTCATTTGTCCTACTCTGCAGCCGGTTCGACAGGTTTGTGACCGCCGTCATGCTTTCCACACATGCCTTCAAAGTATACTGATTGGCCTCCACATCCGACAGCCCTGCCATTCTTTGCTCCACAGACCGCATCGGAAAGTTCAACGGAGTATACCCAGCGGTGTTTGGTTGAGGTTCACTGGCTACCGCACCAGTTCTCTCTCTCGTTGACTCGTTGAGGTCGGGAAAGAGGGTGAGCAGCCCGCGGGAAGACGATGAAGCCATTCTCTCAGACAACAGAGTGTTACAGAATCTCTCTCAGAAATCTCTCTCAGACACGGCAGAATTTTTCAGAGGTTTTCGCAGGTTTTTTTTTTTTTTTTTTGCCTCTGCCTCGGCCTCAGGCTCCTACTTGGTTAAATAACCGAGTCAGCCACGCGCATCGCGCGCCTCTTGCCACAAGCCGACAAACGGGCGCACCAACCAAGGCACTCACGTGCTTCGCCATGATGAATCCGGCACACCTTTTAATGAATTGGGCACGCCTTTTGATGGCACGCCTTTTGATAAAATTGGGCACGCCTTTTGAGGGTGCAACTTCACCCAGGGTCCGACAAGACTCTATAAACTGTCCCGACATTTGATACCGGTTAGCTTTTTCAAGGGTCCGACAAGACTCTGTAAACTGTCCCGACATTGATTCCGGTTAGCTCCTTTATGGGTCCGACAAGACTCTGTAAACTGTCCCGACATAGATTCCGGTTAGTTTCTACAACGGTCCGACATGACCCCATAAACTGTCTTCTACAACGGTCCGACATGACCCCATAAACTGTCTTCTACATCGGTCTGACACCACCATACAGTGTCCTCTACAACGTTATGACACCCCATACAGTGTCTTCACCAACGGTCTGACACGACCATACAGTGTCTCCTATCTTTTTTTTTTTATTTTATTGTATTTTCTTGTTTTGTTCCTCTCTTCAAACTCAAGTTGGTTAGTTTCTATCCTCCTTGAGTTTGCGGGGGGCTGTTAGAATTTACCATTCACACTCACCTACTACACTCCACCTACCACCAATTCACCCTCACCTACTCCTCACCTACTACCCAAACCCTCTCCTATATAATGCCACTCTGATTTGTAATACAATATAACAATCATTCATCAATCAATAATACATATATTTTTACAAATTCTATATGTTGCGTTTAAAATTCTTCAGATGAGTTTTAAGTACAAATTTATTTGTTTGAAAAAAAGAAGGTATAAGGTTTGAACTGCATCATTGAACAATTTTATGCTAGTAGCATTTTCATTTATTTGTTGAACATACTTGTAAAGCTCTTGGAACATATTAGAAGGTTCTCACAAGTCATATTGGTGTTAATTCTTACCTCGAAATTGCTTCTTTGCCTAAAAGATACATTAATCTCTTTTAGGTGGAATCAACAATAGAACACATCTGTCGTCGTGAAGGTGATGGAGCCATTCTTGTATTCCTCACTGGTTGGGATGACATTTCTAAGCTGCTTGAAAAAATTAAAGCAAACAGTTTACTTAGAGATCCCAGCAAGTTTCTTGTTCTTCCTCTTCATGGTTCAATGCCTACCATCAATCAACGTGAAATATTTGATCGCCCACCTGCCAATGTGAGGTATCCATCTTTCTTGTTGAGGTTCTATCTTTTGGTAAAGATTTATGATACTTTTTTTTTTTTTTATCCTTAGCGAATGAATTAAATTTATTTTGAGCATTTGGATTTTTTCCAAAGTCATGTATTTTTTCTTGTCTCTTCAATTGCTTAGTTGTGTACTCAAACTTAAGGTGATTCATCATCAAGGATGGTTTTTTACCAAACCAAGCCTTAAGTCCCATCAAATGGGGTCGGTTAGATGAATCCTTCTTCTTCACACGGCCCTATCAAAGGCCCCCATCAAAGGCCCCCTATCAAAGGCCATTTCATTAGTCATCAAGGATAGTTTTTTGTTTATTCTTTTTCGTTTTCTTCTTCTTTTCACTGATTGGTATTGATGTGCAAATATACAGAAGACAACATAAGTTAAATCATGGTCATGGTTACTATTCAGAATTACTTAAACTTTGTCGAGTGACAGCATTACATATTCTCTTAGTTCGCTATTTGAACCATCTGTGTCATTCATTTTGAATCTGTTCTAGTGGGCATAAACTTGGATACTGTCTGGTGACAGAAATCTAATTGTATTGAGCTGTTCCATGGTCTGTAGACTGTAGTAATGAATTATATTTGTCCTAGTGAGCATCTTGGTTTTTAAAGGTGTTGTGCTCCTTCATCCCTTGTTCCCTTTTACTGTGTAGATTGAATGGCTGATGGTATCAATTTGCTTGCCCGTCTCAGCTAACTTGAATCTTATTCACTGATATAACAATATTTTGTGTTGCTGTACTCTCACTTTGTTCTCTATTTGAGAAAATCTAGACTCCCTTGGGAAACTGTTTGGTGGAGCCGGTCTTCAAGGTTTGTACTGATTGAATGGTTCACATCACCCTAGCATTCAATATATGATGATATGAATTTTCTGAATATATTGATTTGTATGTTTATATTTTTATGGTAGTGTTGCAATAGATAGTTTTGCTAATCTGTAATCTTTCAAAATTCTTGTTTATTTCCAAAATCTTAGGTGTATTTTATGTGCTTTGCAGAAAAATTGTGCTAGCGACAAACATTGCTGAGAGTAGTATAACCATAGATGATGTTATATATGTCATAGATTGTGGAAAGGCAAAGGAGACTAGTTATGATGCTCTAAACAAGCTGGCTTGTCTGTTGCCATCATGGATCTCAAAGGCCTCAGCACATCAGGTTCACTACTACCTACAAATTGTATCTCTATTCTAAATGTAAGTCTGTATAAATTATCCAAAGTCACACCTTAGGGCCACTGGAGGATTGCCTGGTCGTTAACTTCAGGGCCCTGAGATTAGTCGAGGTGCTCGAAAGTTGGCCCGGTCACTCGGATATCGAAAAAAAAATTATCCAGCCTACTCTTAAAATTATTGCAACTAAATTTCTTGAGTGCTTACTCGCATTTTTACTTCATGTTTTATGTTTGAGACAATTGCAGAGACGTGGTCGTGCGGGTCGTGTGCAACCTGGAGTTTGTTATAGATTGTATCCAAAATTGATCCACGATGCGATGCCCCAGTATCAACTGCCTGAAATTCTTCGAACACCTTTGCAAGAGCTATGCCTGCATATTAAAAGTTTGCAGCTTGGAGTCATTGGATCATTTTTAGCGAAGGCACTTCAGCCTCCAGATGCCCTCTCTGTTCAAAATGCGATTGAACTTCTTAAGACAATTGGGGCTCTAGATGATAATGAAGAGCTCACTCCACTTGGTATGTAATCTCATATGCCTGTGGAGTCCCTATCAATTTATAGATTTAGAAAATCCTCTGATTAATTTTACTTGACAGGGCGCCACCTGTGCACTCTGCCTTTGGACCCAAATATTGGAAAGATGCTTCTCATGGGTTCAATCTTTCAATGCCTTAATCCTGCATTAACAATTGCTTCTGCTCTGGCACACCGTGATCCATTTGTCCTCCCAATAAATAGGAAAGAGGAAGCTGATGATGCAAAGAGATCCTTTGCTGGTGATTCTTGCAGGTTTGGTTATTTACTAAAGCCATACTGTTTTCTTTTTATTTTTTTTATAAAATATTTCACCCCTTTCTAATGCAGCGATCACATTGCGCTTCTCAAAGCATTTGACGAATGGAAGGATGCAAAACATTATGGAAAGGAAAAAGCCTTCTGTTGGGAAAATTTTCTATCTCCTGTAACATTACAGATGATGGAGGATATGAGAAGCCAGTTTCTGGATCTATTGTCAGGAATTGGCTTTGTAGATAAATCCAGAGGTCCTAATGTAAGCTCTAAAGTAAAATTCCATAAATGTCTGCCATTAATCGTTTGCCTATGCCTACTCATGGTTAACTAATAGTTGCCCTTCTGATTGCTTAGGAGATGAATTTGTTTGGTTGAGTTTTCAGAATCCATTTTCTGAAAAATAAATAAATAATAAATTCATGAAAAAAATGAAAAATAAAAAACACATTATTTTCATATGATTCTCTTTTTTGAGGAGGAAATAATTTTTAAAAAATTTAAAAAATCATTTTTTGTGGTTATTTTTGTCCAGCTAGTTTATAATTTTTCAAAAAAAATTCAGAAAACTAGTTTTGAAAACTCAACCAAATAATGTTATTGATTCTGAAACATTTAGGATAAACATGGATATGGAATGATTGTTCAAAACTACCTAAACCAGTTGAGACACATGGTTAATAGACTCGTATCCATTTTTTGCAGGCTTATAACCAATATAGTAATGATTTGGAGATGGTATCTGCAATCCTTTGTGCTGGGCTCTACCCGAATGTTGTGCAGTGTAAAAGAAGAGGAAAGCGGACCGCGTTCTACACTAAAGAAGTCGGGAAAGTTGACATCCATCCTGCATCTGTAAATGCTGGTGTTCATCTTTTCCCTCTTCCTTACATGGTTTATAGCGAAAAGGTGAAGACAACCAGCATATATATAAGAGATTCCACAAATATATCAGACTATGCTCTACTTATGTTCGGTGGTAATCTCATTCCTAGCAAAACTGGTGAAGGTATTGAAATGCTTGGAGGGTACCTTCATTTCTCCGCTTCAAAGAGCGTGTTGGAGTTGATACGGGTAATGTCTCCTTTTGGGAGTCTCTCTCTATTTGCCCCTCTTCTCTCTTCTGCCCTTTTCCTACCAAGGGCTGCAAACGAGCTGAGTTGAGCTAAACTTTGCAGGGCTGGAGCTTTGGCCCGTTTGTTTATCAAGCTCAAGCTCGGCTTGACTCATTTATACTAGTCATGCTCGAGCTCAGGTCAAACCTCAATAATGGGGGGGAAAAAAAAAAAGAAGTCAGCTTGATAATCAAGTTTGGTTGGCTTGTTAAATATTATTATATATTAAATATACATATATAACACATTAATATTATTTAACATCTTATTATTTAAGTAAATAATAAACAATATGAACTTATTCTAGCTCGAGCATTCGTTTATTAAACGAGCTTAAAAACCTGCTTGAGCTTTTTTATATACGTAACGAACCAAGCTTAGCCGAACCCTTACTGAGCCAAGCTCGCAAGCAGCGTGGTTCATTTGCGGTCCTACTCTTACCATTCCTTTGTTTCTTTTCTTTTCTTCTCTTTTCCCTGTTTGAATTTTGAAAATGGTGAAAATTTGAGTTGTTAAATGGGGGGATGGTTTTTTTGCAGAAATTGCGAGGGGAGCTTGACAAGCTTCTGAATAGGAAGATTGAGGAACCCGGGCTGGATGTCTCTGTCGAGGGAAAGGGAGTGGTTGCTGCTGTGGTTGAGTTACTGCATAGTCAGAGTGTACAGTATTGAGATTCTCTACCTTTCTTAGAACTGAACACTTAGAAATAGGAGCACTTCGGTTGTTTAGATATATATACAAAACTTAGAACTTATTTTGTACTACTATTATTATTGTAATTCGAGGTTAAAAGAGAATTTTGTCCGGGAATTTTCTAGGATATGTTGAGCACTGGTTCAACTGAAATTTATATTTTAATAAAGGAAAAGCTTGTTTCTACTAAAACTTCGTTTGTTTAGGGGAAAAAAGTGTTATTCCATATTTTGGTATTTGGTATAATGGGAAATGAAAATGAACGAAAAATGTTCCTGTTGTGGTTAATGTTAAATGAGTTGATTTGGGCAAAAAATATTTTTCGAACTAGTGTACCAATGCTGTTATATAATCATTACTATTGCTCCTATTGTCGCTACCCCATTATTGCTATACTATTACTACCATCACTACCACCACTGCTAGAGCTATACTACTACCATCACCACCATTGCCCTGCACGGCCACCCTACTGTCATTGGTAGTGCCAATAATGCCATGCATCAAGTGATGATTCAGTTCGTTCAAAAAAAAGAAAAAAAGAAAGTGATAATTCAGGCATTAAACAGAGAGGAACAGGCGGTTTTCCAATTGATTTTGCAGTTGTTGCCAGTGATTGTATACGGTTATCATCCTCTATTTCCTTATGGCAATTTTGGTCCATGGCGTTTGTAGAGCTGGTGCAGCATGATTGTGATCGGTTGGCCTTCAATTTCTCAACAAAACCTTCTACTACTTGCCAAAAAAAATTCCTTTCCTGAACTATACAACAAATAAGCATGCTCTTTCTCCACACACACACACACACAAAAATAAAAAACAAATATGAAAACATAAACAAATAGACAAAAACAATCAAAAACCGATATATTGTTTTAGGTAGATTATTGATTCTTGGTCTGAATTTTAAGCCGAATATATAACTTATATGACAAGTCATGATTAAATTATACGTATGAATTGGATTCAATTATATATTACAAATGTTATATCACATATCATTGTCGTTTCTTCAACTCAACATCCATTTAAAATTTCGACTCCATTCCCCCTTGTTCATTTGCTTTCTAACAAAATTACCAACAAATAGGGAGGCTTTTCCCAAACTAAGCCTCTTTTGCCTCCTATTTCCCAAACTAGGCCTAGTTTTGACGGATTTCCCAAACTAAGCTAAAGCGCTATTACAAATCGCGCTTTAACTGTTTGGAGACCAAAATTTGATGAATAGTGAAGGTGCTATTGTGAATCGCGATTTTAATTAAGAAAACATTGTTCCGAATAGCGATTTTAACCTCAATTTTTTTCCCCGTATAAAACGCTATTCCAAATAGCGCTTCATTCCTGAAGAAAACGCTATTCCGAATAGCGACTTCACTGTGCATCACCTTGTGAATAAAACGCTATTTCAAATGGCGACTTCACTGTAGCTAAATGAAAACGCTAATTGAAAAAGCGTTTTTAACACTCCTATAAAAGACGAAGCCCCCCTCATTTGCATTCACGTTTTTGACACTTAGGTTTTTCGTCTCTTGCTCGATCTATCTGTCTCAAACAGACTCTCCATCTCTCACTCTCCATCTCCCTCTGCTCTCAGACTCACTCGATCTCGCTCTGCTTCGGCTCACTGTCGCTCTCGCTCTCCCTCTGCTCTCTGCTCTCACTCTCTGTCTCTGCTCTCTCTCTCTCCGTGGTATGACAGTTAACCATAATTTTATGTATTTATTTTTTGTGTTTGTGAAAATGTGAATGTGTTTTAATTTGCTGTGAATGTTAGGGTTTTATATGTGAATTATTAAACGTGTTAGGGTTTTATCAATGTGGTTATGAAATTAGGATTTAGAATTTTTTGAAATCAAAAATTAGGGTTTGGAAATCAGAAATCAGAAATGTGAATGCTTTTGAATTTGTGGAATTTTTTATGCTTTTGAATTTTTGGATGTTGCTTGTGAATTGAATATTTGGGTTTGGATTTTTTACGCTTTATCAGTGTGGTTATGAAATTAGGGTTCTAATGATAATTGTTGCTCGATATCAGATTGTTCACACATCCTTTTAGGATGACATTTTAGGGTTCACATTATTAAGGGTTCTAATGCTTGTGAATTTTTATGCTTTTGAATCATAAATCAGGTTTGAAATTTTTTGAATTTTTTAAATAAATCATAAATATGAGAATTGAGAATTGAAAATTGGAATTATGAAATTCATAAATTCATAAATCATAAATATGTTAATGTCATATTATGAAATTCATATAATTGAGAATTGAGAATTGAAATTATGAAATGTTTATATTTTGAAATTTGAAATCAGAAATTGGAATTTTTAAATTATGCTTGTGAATCAAAATGTCTATATTTTGAATTTTGAATAAACCAACTTATATTTGTTGAATTAGAAATTGTTTTTTTTCGCTTGTTAAGAGGAATTAAAAGGAAATTAGGGTTTGACATTAGGGTTTTAAAAGGAATTTTTTTTAATTAAGAATCGTGATTAAAAAATCCGAAATTCATATAATTGATAATTGTTAATGTCATATTATGATATTCATGTAATTGAGAATTGTTGAATTGAAATTATGAAATGTCTATCTTTTGAAATTTGAAATCAGAAATTGGAATTTTGAAATTATGCTTGTGAGTTTTTTTTTTTTTTTTTCTTGTTAAGAGGAATTAAAAGGAAATTAGGGTTTGAAATTAGGGTTTTAAAAGTAATTTTGTTTAATTAAGGTGTGACACCGAGTGGCGGTTGCATGCGACTGATAGACGTGGCCGAGCCAGCACTGACTGGAGTGTGTATCATATGCGATACATACAGTTGTGGGATGCCCGTCGCGACACTATTGTACAGGCTGAGTGGAGCGATGGGGTCCTCCCCTCTCCCAACCCTTATATGTTGTGGTATCGGCGACATACACACCTACTTGTCGGTAATCCGAGCCACCTGTCTGAGGCCAGATATCAGGGAGTTGGGCCTTCTCTCGAGGCATTGGTGAGTATCATAGTATGTGTCAGGTAATTGTTAAAATCATAATTGATTATTTTCAGTCAACTATAGCCTAATATATCTGATTTTTTGTTCAGGTGGTTCGAGTTGGGAGGTCATATCACTTGGCTGAGGACGCCATTTTCAGACGTAATGGACAGCTTGGTCTGCAGGCCCTTACAGAGATCCGAGAGTTATTGTACGAGGGGATCCAGCATGCCCATCGGGTAGATCGTCTGCATTTTGGGGACTACGATGTACACAGTGCAGCAGCTGCTCCAGACACATCAGTCCCGTCCACGTCAGTGCCTCCCACTACAGCGCCAGCCACAGCAGGTCATTGGACTTCAGTCACCCCACCGCATGATACCCCATACATTTCTTCAGATTCCCCACATGTACATCTTACCCAGTATGCTGACCCTGACCCTGATTGGACACCGCCCCGGTTCATGCATGATGTTGTTACCCCACCCACCTAGTTACCACCTGCTTTTCTAGGGAGTACTTCGATCGCGCCCCGGTTCATGCATGATGTTGTTACCCCTCCCACCCAGTTACCACCTGCTTTTCTGGGGACTACTTCGACCGCGCCCATGAGTACACATGATGCAGTTCTCACTGACATCTCCCACGTTGACGATGAGGCCGATATTGAGCCCCCCCTAGAGCGCGAGGGAGAGGCCGAGGTTATGGTCGTGGAGGACGTCGCGGCCGAGGTCGGGGTGCGGGCAGAGACAGAGGTCGAGGTCCAGCTGCAGATCGTGACATAGTTGCACCAGATGAGGGAGTTTCACAGCTCACAGCAGTATCCGATCTGCAGGCACAGACAAGATCAGGGGCAGCAGATGCAGGAGAGAGGGGGTCACACTCACAGGCGCCACAGGCAGTCAGTGGAGGGCCACATGCAGGGGAGGGAGTGCCAGATATTCAGAGAGTCTACCGCAGGAGACCGAGGAGGGAGGTCCACGGTCGGGGTTGTGGGACTGGGGGCAGGTTAGGGCATTAGCGGTTGTGATATGGACTGTACAGAGCTTTTTTTTTTTGTAATTGTTATAGTTTTTGTAAATCAAACTTATACAGCTGATGTAAATGTGTCATACTTATTTATTCGCAATTATAATTTCACAATTTTTTATTCTTACTTATATTGATGAATCACACAAATCTCTTTCACATCTCTACCTCTCTCTCATTATCCGTAGTCTGTGCATTATTTATAGTAATTTATGATTTTTCCTCAATTTTACAAATTGAGACAATCATTTATAAAATTGAAGTTTAAATAAATTTGAAGAATTAAATTATAAATCCTAAACCCTAAAATAAAAATAAATAAGGTAGCGCTTGGTAACGTTTATGTTTTTGGTTTATGTTTACAAAAAAATTAAAAACTGATTTTTGTTTATTTTTAGAAAAACATAAATTACAAATGCGTTTGGTTTGAACAAAATGTTTAAACAACCCATAAAAACATAAAATAAAAAATATGTTTGTTCATGCCTAAAAAATGTGTTTGTTCAAGCCTAAAAATAATTGAAATATCTCCCTTCATTGATAAGTCGTGGATAAGCATTACAAATTCATTACAACATAAATGGTTTGGTCATTTATCCAAACAATTTTATTCATTATCATCATCATCTGACATCTCAATATCAGATTCATACATAACATCCATGCTCCACGCGTAGTACTGGTGTGCATCATCCATTAACCCATCTTCGGCACGCTCATTTGTGGTCTTCATTAGTGAGGACCTTTGCAAACGTTGGGTCATGCAATTAACTTCATCGCGGATACGATGCAATGCCCTTTGCAACAACTGTGGAGTGTCAGTTGGCATACGCATGGCTAACCGACGAGGAAATTTAATATTAACTTCATGACATAACTCAACGAGAATGTTTGCTCGAGTTATGCGAAATTCCCACTCAACTCTCATGGTATTGACGGTGCCACGTGAGTAACGCAAATTTGGATTTAATGGGTATTGAAATTCATCTCCATCCGCAACCCAATAGCGACCCATTGCTGAATATAGATCAACCACCGTATATCTCATGATGATATCGCTCGAAGTAGCTGTAAAACTTTTGTTGTGGTATGATGCGATATTTATACCATATATACACATGGTAGCTGTATGTATGAAATTATTGCAAACAACTATGACAACTATGCATCAGAGTTGTCACGTCAACTTTGACGACCTGAACAACTATGCATCAACTTGATAGGAGTTGTCACTTCGACTTTTATGAATTGCATAATTTATTGTTATTTGAAAACAAAAAGTAACAAATTTGAGAAAAAATATTTCAAGAAATTAATAAATACATGAAAATACAAAAAATGTACTGAATGCTTGTATTTTTTTTTAATATTTTTGGTATTTAGTGAATTTTTAAAAGATTTTGTTTAGAATTTTTTTACTTTTTAAGTGTACTTATGTTAGGTGTGTCTAAAAAGTAAAAAAATTGCTTAATATATTAAAAAAATTCAATAAAAGAAAAACACGAAAATTAACCCCCACTATGATATCTATAGTGCCCTAGCACGCATTATCGTCACCAGATCATTTCTAGTTAACCCCCACTATGATGTCTATAAATATCCCAATATGATGTTTGTTGAAGTCATAACAATAGTAATATATCTACAATTAGTATTATTATTAAATTTTTTATTTTATCAACAATGTCTTCAAGAGATGCAGGAAGTTCACGCCGGCAAAGAAATCCGAAAGTGTGGCTGCTACCTCCATTTACCTATGACTACAAGAGCGAAAAGTACTCGAGTCTGAAGGATTATTATGTTGGTATCCGAGCAAAATGGGCGTTCAGGGTAACGGAGCAAGAAGAATTGTATAATGATCTACGTAACTTTGGGGCACCGGTACCTCATCGTCGTTCATTGACCATGGCTAGACGAAATGTGAGTGACTATGAAAAAGCAGTTAGCAGAATTAAGAAAGAGAACAACAGAATGTTGATGCGGAGATGTCGACATTTCATGCTTCAGCTAGCCACCGAAATGGCAGAAGCAAGCAACAGAGATTTGATAGTGATTGAGCGAAATAATGTCTTAAACAATGAAAAATATCTCTCTGACTACTACATGTCAGATGAGGAATAAGAAATCAAACACCGTTATCTTTTATATATGTTTGTATGTACGTTATGTCGTATGTTCGTTACTGGAGTGTAAGACAATGTTGTTGTTCATCTAACGTACAGATGTATTTCAAGTATTTGTTTTATGAACCTGAAGTTTATGAAATAACTATATTTATAGTAATTTACAGTTATTAGTTCATGACTTTCTTTATTGAATTGTAATGAGTTAATGAATGTTCTGGATTAATGAATGGATTAATGTATGTTCAATTATGTGAATAATTAAAACACATAAAACAGAACAGGTAGCTCAGTGAAAAGCTTCCCTTAACTGCGCCTCGTTAAATAGGGATCCTCTACGTAAAGAATTTCAATCTCCATCAGGAAAGAAGAAAGAGTCACCTTCCAATTCTTGTAAGTCCAGTACAAATGATGACTCTGGTAAGGAATGGGGGGTTGACAGAAAACTAAACTCGGTGAAACGAACTATCGCCTTCAATAACACATAAAACATAAGAGGTAGGTCGGTGAAAAGCTTCCCGTAACTGGGCCTCGTCAAATACGGATCCTCTACGTAAAGAATTTCAATATCCATTAGGAAAGAAGAAAGAGTCACATTCTAATTCCTGAAGTCCAGTAAAAATGATGACTCTGGTAAGGAATGGGGGGTTGACATAAAACTAAACTTCGGGGGCTGGACAAACAGGCTCAAAACCAAGTGGTTGGTTCAGTTGGGGGACTAATAAAGTTCAGACAAACGAACTACCGCCTTCAATAACACATAAAACAGAACAGGTAGCTCGGTGAAATGCTTACCTTAACTGCGCCTCGTTAAATAGGGATCCTCTACGTAAAGAATTCCAATCTCCATCAGGGAAGAAGAAAGAGTCACCTTCCAATTCTTGTAAGTCCAGTACAAATAATGACTCTGGTAAGGAATGGGGGGTTGACAGAAAACTAAACTTCGGGGGCTGGACAAACAAGCTCAAACCCAAGTGGTTGGTCCAGTTAAAACCCAATTGGTTTTATTTGATTTGGTTGGGATGAATCACTATTTAGAATTAATTATACCCAAACAGATTATTTTCTGCACATTTTTGAAGAAATTGACGATTCTCTTAGTATAGAAACTAGAATTGTTATCAGTTCTAATGACGCTGATTTGTTAATTTTCGTATTTATACCCAAAGAGAACAACACTTCCGAAATTACTGTGTAACACCAATTTTCCAGACAGATTTGAATGCACCAGTTTTCTGGACAGATTTGAATGCACCATGATATTCATAAACATTGGTGGCCAAGTACTCCTACGTAACCCACGTTTCACTCACAAAATCCACCATTATTTTAAAGTTGATTTCAAAAGTTGAGATTGTAAATGTTTCCCAAAATATTACAAATCGAATATTCAAAAGTTGATTTTAAAATAATTCCAAATGACAACAGAAATTCAAATAGTCATACTTTTCCCGTTGATAGAAATAGTAGGTCGTAACAACGAATGATGCATAGCTAAGTGAAACACAACATTGCCTACATAAGCTTCATTTTTTCAAACATTGAGTAGTCAAATCGTGGAGAGACTTGTCATTGCGAAGTCATGTGACCTAGTGCACAGGCTTTGGTTTTCTCGATATTTTGCTCGATTATTTGATACACAGTGACAACTCATCTCTTATTGATATATGTGGGATTCTCAATTCAGAAAGTCACATGGCAACAGTGAATTCACTGATTTACCTTACAGTGAGCATGCCCTTATTTTGTCTGTATATGCAGATGGATTGTCAAGTCATGTGACTTAGTGCACAAGCTTTGGTAAAGTTGATTTTTTGCTCGATTTTTTAATTACAGTGACAACGCATCTCTTATTGATATATATGGGATTCTCAATTCAGAAAGTCACATGGCAACAGTGAATTCACTGCTTTACCTTACAGTGAGCATGCCTTTATTTTGTCCGTATATGCAGATGGATTGTCAAGTCATGTGACTTGGTGCACAGGCTTTGGTCAAGTTGATTTTTTGCTCGATTTTTTAATTACAGTGACAACTCATCTCTTATTGATATATGTGGGATTCTCAATTTAGAAAGTCACATGGCAACAGTGAATTCACTGATTTACCTTACAGTGAGCATGTCCTTATTTTGTCCGTATATGCAGATGGATTTTCAAGTCATGTGACTTGGTGCACAGGCTTTGGTCAAGTTGATTTTTTGCTCGATTTTTTAATTACAGTGACAACTCATCTCTTATTGATATATGTGGGATTCTCAATTCAGAAAGTCACATGGCAACAGTGAATTCACTGCTTTATCTTACAGTGAGCATGCCCTTATTTTGTCCGTATATGCAGATGGATTGTCAAGTCATGTGACTTGGTGCACAGGCTTTGGTCAAGTTGATTTTTTGCTCGATTTTTTAATTACAGTAACAACTCATCTCTTATTGATATATGTGGGATTCTCAATTCAGAAACTCACATGGCAACAGTGAATTCACTGATTTACCTTATAGTCAGCATGCCCTTATTTTGTCCGTATATGTAGATGGATTGTGAAGTCATGTGCCTTGGTGCACATGCTTTGGTTTTCTTGATTTTCTGCTCGAATTTTTTATTACAGTGACAACTCATCTGTTATTGATATATGTGGGATTCTCAATTCAGAAAGTCACATGGCAACAGTGAATTCACTGATTTACCTTAAAGTCAGCATGCCTTTATTTTGTCCGTATATGCAGATAGATTGTCAAGTCACGTGACTTCGTACACAGTATTTGCTTTTCTCTGTTTTTTCAGTCTAGTGACACTCATACCTTGTTCATATATGTGGGATTGTGATGCAGAGGCATCTTTCTAAAGCCGTTCATAACCAACTATATGAACGAATAAAGGTGAAGACACAACCTACAACTCATTTCACTCTACAAAATTATCATTTATTTGTTTTAAAAAATTAGCATGGCTACATGGTTCATGGGAGGGAGTGGGAATCGCAGAGGTGGTAGGAACTTGCAAAGGGGTGACAGTTCACGACGAGGAGGGGGAAGGGGAAGTGGCAATGCTGAAGATGAAACACCATTTCCTTTGTTAAATGCCTCTTGTGCTTATCATGATAGGTTTGGGAAGCGACATTTTGTCTTGCCCAAATACTATCGAGATCCATGTGGTTTGGTGGAGGATCCATCAGATAATCAAACAGGATATGGTTTAGCAAACGCTAGACTTCTGAAGTGGCCCGCACTATTTATAGAGCGAGTGTAAATGGAAAGATTATGTCGGGAAAATTGACTGAAGGTGCCAAAAGCACATTCTGTTGAGATCCAAAAGGAAGATCCTGATAATGTTGATCGACTATGTGAAAGACTACAACGTGAGATTTCTCAAATGCGCCGTAGGTTAGCCCGCGATATGCAGCTATACATAGTTAAGAAGGATGCCTAGAAGAACAGAACAGAACCAAATGTTGCGGCTATCAACGGTATCATGAAGGATCCTGAGCTTGTCTCTGACGCTGAGCTTTCGGATTATTTAGACTCTGAGCCACCTGCCGATTTAAGCGCGAATTAGGTGTTAATGTCTACACTTCGGCAATATTAGGTCATGCATTAATATGTAATGTCTGTGTTAGAGTAAGTATAACTATTATGTTATGTTTATGTTTATGTTTATGTATTGTATCTGTCAAATGTTGCGGCTATTAATATGCAATATTAGGTCATGAATTAGGTGTTTGTCTGTCTAACTGTTATGTTTATGTATTGTGTGTTCAGTTCAGGATGTCCAGGATGTATGTAATGTGTGTTCAGTTCATGGTGTCCAGAATATATTTTTGTGGGAGAATTATGTCTGTACTACCTATGTAACTGAAAACTATTACATTTGCAACTTCAGTTATGTTGTTTTCATGCTTGTATGAGTATTTAGTAAATTAGTGACTTCGTATAATATGTATTAAGATTTATTACAAAAATGTTGACAAAATTTATTTTAGGAGCTCTCGCTGTGGCCTTCGTCTTCTTGGCCTACTCCGCGGTGGTCTTCGCGTCTCACCCTTCGTCGTTGCTCGTCGAGCTGCACAGTGTGTAGGTGTGCTTCGGACTGTAGAGCATGCGTATCACCTTCTAACCCATAACAAAGACGAAACAAAAAAATAAATTTTTTTAATGAAAACGGGTACAAAGCGGTTTTACTAAACTAGTTTTCTGAATTACGTTCTCACCTTCTAACCCAAAACAAAGACAAAATGATAAATATATATGTATATTTAAATGAAAACGGCTTTCGTAAAGCCAAAATAATTTTCTGAATAACACCTTCTAACTCAAAACAAAGACAAAAGAAAAAAAAAAATTTACATGAAAAACGACTTTAGTAAAGCAAAAAAAAAATTTATTAATTACATTATCACCTTCTAACCCAAAACAAACACAAAACAATAAACAAAAAAAATTTACATGAAAACGGCTTTAGTAAAGATCAAAAAAAATTTTGAATTACATTTTCTAAACCAAAACAAAGACAAAAGAAAAAATAAAAAATTTAACATGAGAACGGCTTCAGTAAAGCCAAACAAAATTTATGAATTACATTATCACCGAAACAATGACAACAGAAAAAAAATATTTACAAAAAAAATTAAATCTAATTTAAATGAACAGTGAATGTGTGGTTTCAATCCATGCTTACAATAGTGAACAGTGAAACCATGACTTTTGTCAATGAACATGATTGGCTTAATAATATCTAAATGAATATGATTTTAAAATTATATATATGAAAAATATTATGTAAAATAAATATATGAAAATAGGTTTTTCTCATATTATGTAAAATTTCTGAATTACACCTTCTAAACCAAAACAAAAAAAAAAAAAAAAAACAAATTTTAACATGAATGGCTTTAAAGCCAATAAAATTTTATAAATCACATTATCACCAAAACAATGACAACAGGAAAAAAAACAAAATATTAAACAATAATCTGCTTACCAAGAAAGAAATGAACACTGAAAGCGTTCTCAATTGCAGTTTAACAGTGTAAACGCTATTCTAAATAGCGTTTTATTCAAGTAAACTCGCTATTTGCAATAGCGTTTTCTTCGTAAACTCGCTATTTGTAATAGCGTTTTATTTACAAAACCAATCCGCAAATAAAGCGCTATTTGGTATAGCGTTTTATACGGGGGAAAAAATTGAGGTTAAAATCGCTATTCGGAACGGCGTTTTTTTAATTAAAATCGCGATTCACAATAGCACCTTCACTATTCATCAAATTTTGGCCTCCAAACAGTTAAAACGCGATTTGTAATAGCGTTTTAGCTTAGTTTGGGAAATCCGTCAAAACTAGGCCTAGTTTGGGAAATAGGAGGCAAAAGAGGCTTAGTTTGGGAAAAGCCTCACAAACAGGCACAAATTTTTTTTTTTTCAAATAAAGAGAAAAAGAAGAAGAAAAAGAGGAGAGAATTGGGGGAACAAGGGAGTAAAGAAAGGAAAATAAATTATTTGCTTGGAGTTATTTTTCACTTGCCATCAAGCATTCTAAAGGAAAAATTATTATTCAGTGTAATATTAAAAAGTATTTACAAACATATGAAAAAATTATGTTTTTAATTATTAAAATTGATACAATTTATCATTAATTTATAATTAAATTTTTACAATTACACTGATCTGTAGTTTCCCATATTCTAAAAATATATAAGATATCATAATCAATTCGTGATTAGCATAGACAAAAATGAGAGTCGCTGACACAAAACAGGTTCAGCATTAATTTTTTCTCAAAATCAAAACAATTATTTTATTTGAAAGCTGGTTATAGGATGAAACTTTTTAATACCCCTAACCTCATATTAAGTGACGTCTCTTATTAATTAAATAAAAATATAATGCAGGATTTAATTAATTGATCAAATTCCCTTCTATGGCATTACGACTATTCTAATCAAATTAGTTAGATTTTCATTATATTTTAATTTAAAAATTATTTTTTTATTTTGATTATATACATTTTAAATACAATTTTTTTAGGAATTTTTATGTATAAATCTCATTTTGAGAAATGATGATCCGTTTAGTCTCAAATTTTTTTTATAGACCAATGGTCCCTTTTATTTTGGAAAGGTAAATTTAATATATTATTTAAAAATTGAGTTTACGGTTATATACCCTTATTTCTATTATGTTTCTTTTTTTTTTCTTCTTCTTCTTCTTTTCTTTTGTGCTAGAAAGGTAAGATACACAAGCTATGGGAATCAAATTTAGGATGAATTTTTATATGAGAATATTTTTTATTTTGAATGACTTGAAATGTGAGATTCTTCAAACATTTTAAAAAAATTTCTTAGTAAACTTTGAATAAATGTATAATTTCAAACTGTAACACTTCAATGTAATACTCAAACGTAACACACTCTAATGTAATACTCCAAAAAAACTTCATAGTGTACTTTTTCCAAACGTAATACTCCAATGTAACATAAAAAACTCATTAATGTATTTTTTTCAAACGTAACACTCTAATGTATTCTTCAAACCATTCCAAAAGGATGTGAGATTCTTCAAACTATTCCAAAAGAAGTACAAAAATTTCTTAGTAAACTTCGGACAAATGTATAATTTCAAACTGTGAGTGTTACGTTTAGGAGGGAAAAGAATGTGAGATTCTTCAAACTATTCCAAAAGATGGAATGTTTTCACAATTATAATTTTGGTATTATTTGGGAGGGAAAAGAAATTTTGAGGGTATCAAAATTTATAAGTGGGGGCTCAAAAAAATAGGAGATCCAAAATAATTCATGGGATGCTAATAGCACAACTCTTTATAAATTTATCCTTGTAATAAACTATTACATTTTTATCCATATGTCCTTTACCTTTGTAACCAACCAGAATTAATTTAAGAGCATCCTTACCACCCTACTTATATTTTATCATAAAATATTATTAAAAAATTCATTTCCTATTTTAGAAATCACTTTTTTATCTACTTCCCCCTTTATATTTATGGGGGATGAACTGTAACAATCCCGACCCATGATTAACATATAATCCATGATTAAGAAGGCTTAATAAATAATTAACGTGAAATTTTGCATGAATTGCCTGTATATTGCATTATTTGTATTCATATATGTTTATCGTAGAAAGATCTATTCATATTTATGTTTTGTTCTGCGAATTGAAGGCCTTATCGACATCCGATTATAAAATTGACTTCGGTTATATGTTATTTGGAATTTTTAGATTTTTATGGTAGGTTTAATTAAAATTTGATTCGGAGCGATTAAATTGGATTAATTAATGTTCTCTTGCTTAGCTATAATTAGCCACCACTAATGAAGCCTATATAAGGCTCCTTATGTGCCCCCACTCATTTATTTCCCTCATTTTAACATATCTTTGAACTTATATACACACCAAACGTGTGAGAGAGGGAGAGTGAGAAGTAGGGGTAAGCATGGTCCGAATTGGACCAGATTGGAGTAAAACCAGAACCAATCCGTTATTTACGGTTCCTGAAAAATTGAAACCAATCCAATCCGTTTAAATCATGGAACCAATCCGAACCAATCCATTTAAATATGGATTGGATCGGTTTAGGACCACGGATTCACATAATTAAAGAACAAAATATATATATATATATATATATATAACACTTTAATTTCATAAAAGCATAAACATAGTGCTATATTAGTTTCACAATAGCAACATGTCTTTCTATAACAGCGACATACTGTTCTAGAATTTAAACAACCATAAGAAAATTGGTTTCACCATAAGTATTTAGACCATTACAAATTAAAACTAAAAACTAACAAACAAAAGTAATAAAAGAATATATGATGCGGGTTTAAGTTTGAGTTTAGGTTTATATAGAATAAAAGGAGATATTATGGGGGATGATGTATAATAAAAATATAGATTATTTGTATACGGTCCGGATCGGTTCCAATTCGGAACCGTAGAGTTCAATCCGGAACCAATCCGTGGACTACGGATTTTTAATTCTTCAATCCGGAACCAAACCACGGATTGAAAAAACCAATGCAAACCTATCGGATTAGACTGGACTGGATCGGATTACGGATTTCACGGCTTCTTTGCTCAGCCCTAGTGAGAAGAGGTTGTGCTCAAGCTTGAGTTGAGAGAAGATTGAAGAGAAATAAAAGAGATTGAACTCATTTTCTTGAATAATTTGAGTCTTAGGTAAGAATTCAACTCAGGTATGTAACCTTAAATTCATTTTCTTGAAGAATCAAAGAGAATTAAGTTACGTCAATTAAGAATTGAACTAGAAGTGTAAAAATTGAGCCATACCATGCATGCATGCACGCACTTCCATCACATTTTTTAGTTTGAATTTCAAACATATTTCACATGTATGTGTCTATCATGACTGGGTTTTGAGAATTCATCACATTTCTTACCATTTGACCTTAATAGATCATGTTTTGGAAAGTCTAAGTTCATAGTAATTCATGCAAGTCACGTTCATGGCATATTTATAAGTTTTAAGTTGACTTTTGAACAATGGGCATGTTATTCGGCTTGATTTTACGAAATGGTTTTGAATTCAAGATGTTTTCCAAGTTTACACATGTATCTTTAAGTTTTTAGCCCAAAAAGATGAGTTTTGATGCATTGAATTTGAGTTTTGCAGCTTGAAATGAATATGGAAATTCCAGAATTTGACCCATCCGCTTGAG
Source organism: Camellia sinensis (assembly GCF_055761805.1). Lineage (NCBI taxonomy): Eukaryota > Viridiplantae > Streptophyta > Magnoliopsida > Ericales > Theaceae > Camellia > Camellia sinensis. The sequence goes on from NC_138972.1 coordinate 82,585,987, forward strand.
CGGCAGATCCTGTGCTTGAGCGACCACTCTTTGATCTTGCACTTCCATTCGAGCGACCAGAATTTTGCTCAAACGTGAAATACAAGCTCCCAGAAGTTTTATGTTTTTGCAGACGGCTTGAGCGACAAGAGTTGCGCTTGAGCGAGGACCTCAGTTTCACGCTCGAGTGATCGGCGAGTGGAGAATCCACACAACCAGTACTTTTGCAAAGTTTACAGGCTGCTCGAGCGACAGAAGTTGAGCTCGAGCGACTACTCATATTTTGCATGTCCGCTCGAGCAAAAGAAGTTACGCTCAAGCGAGACCCCTATTTTTAACAAATTTCATTAAGTGTTTCCAAGTGCATTTTAGCATCCTCATTGCATCCTAGGCATTCCTAAGCTAAGATTAAGACATAATAATGAGGATAAAGGCTAGAAACACACTAAGAACAAAATGAAATGAGTTATTTACAATCCAAGCATGTGTTTCAGTATATGTATCTGTTATGTTTGTGTAGGTCACAAGCCGTGAGTTGTTGGTCTATTAGTTTACTATCAAGCTATCTGTGAAGCTATCTGTGAGTAATAATTTAGTAAAACTACGTTTGATATGAAATACTTTCTAAATATTATGATATGATATGAACTGTTTTTGAATGATACAAACGGCTATTTTGTGATTATATGAATGATGATCCAATTCTTTGAAATGTCGTTGTGGTATCCTTAGCGGAGGCCCTCGTCCAGGGGAAATAATACTGTGACTTATGGTCATGAGGCCCTCGCCCAAGGGAGATAATCCCGTGGCCCAAGCCCTCTCTCGGAAAAATAATACCGTATCACAGGCCCTCGCCCGAGGGAAACAATACCGTGGCCCACGTATGAGATAGATTACCAAGTACCGGTGGTTCCAATGTGGAGCTTACTATGCTTGACCAAAGAGATATGTTTATGACTCTGTTTCTGATATGAATATGTTTATGTTTATGTTTCTGTTCAATAAGAGATTTTAAAGTTATATTTATGACGGACATCATTCATTGAACCTCTTTACTCTGTTACTATTTACTGGGCTTCTGCTCACTATTTATATTATGTATGTAGATGATTAGGCTCGGGGTTGATGAACTGACATCTCGGTTTTGTCAGCCAGCCGTTGTGCTTCTGAGGAGGTTCCTTTTTGCGAGCGGGTCAAGTCTAAATGGCTTATGTTTAAAACTTTGTCTTCTGTTTGGTATAGAACAAATTCTGTTCATCTGTACACTGGGCTAAGTTCGACTTTTGTTTTATCTGTATATGAGATTGAGGCACGACTAATATATATGATGTCACATGTGTGTTATTAAAGTTTTAAATTTGTCCCATATACGTCAGCATAGTTCTATGGACAATGTGTTTTATATGATTGCTTCCACAACCCCTAATTATATATTATTTTGTTTAGAGGCCTTTGGTAATCCCATAATTGCTGGCCGATTATGACGCTAAATCTATAGGGACGGGTTTGAGTCGTGAAATAAACAGTTGCTCTCTACATTTGGGGAGCAACTGTAACATTTCTTATAATAGAGAGTTGTTTTAAGGGAGTTGATGTGGTTGATTTTATAAAGAAAGATTTCCTAAAATAGATAAGGGGTCGATTTAGGGGATCCAATGGGGATGCTTTAACATAATACCTTATATTTTCACATGAACAACTTGTCATTGTCTGGTTCTACTACTTTTCCAATCAATCTCACCCTTAATATGATATGGGATGAGAGTGTAACATTGTAAATTCGCTTCGTTGTCGTCCTTATGGGTCATTAAAATAGATAATTGGTGAGAGTAATTATTATTTTATTAGTATTCCAAAATGGATGTGCAGATAAGCTAACTATTATTTTTTTGGTATTCCAAAATGTATGTGCAGATTAGTTGCTCCATACATCTGCTAGGGGATATTGTCCCTTAATACCCATATACATTTGCCGAAACCAACACCACACCTACGTCAGGACTGAAACTAAGGTTTCAGAGTACTTTAGGCATTAAGAAGTAGATGTAACCCCAATAATCTACTAAGGAGGAGATTTGAACTTAGACGTTGAACAAGGTGGACCTTACCACTGAACTAACAAATCATTAGTGAGAGTAATTATTTATATTATGTGAATTTATTGTTATCTTTGGCAACATGTGAGTGGGGTTATTTTAGCTTATTTCACGAATCATTAGTGAGAGAATATTATAAGAATTTATTGTTATCTTTGGCAACCTGTGTGTGAGGCTATTTTAGCCTCTGTTTGGGAAGAAAAAGCCCAGGCTTTTTTGGCTAAAATAGCCACAAAAAACAAAATAGGCTATTTTAGCTACAAAAAACAAAACATCAAATCCAACCCATAATCATTACAATCCTCTCTCACAAAAAAAGTCAAAAAAGTCAAAAAGTCAAAAAGCCCTTCCCAAACTAGGCTAAAATAGCCCAGGCTAAAATAGCCAAAAAACCAAAAAGCCAAAAAGCCAACCCACTTCCCAAACCGAGGCTAGTTTATTTCACCAAAAAAAAAAAAAAAAAAAAGCTAAATAGCCTCATTGTAGCTGAGGTAGGAAAGAATTGGATTTCACTTTTGAAAATACTATTTTACCCTTTGTTTAGCTTATATAAAAAACCAGAGTAATCCTTGATGTAGAGGCCCTCATCTGTCTCACCCACTTAACTAGCATGTACTTTTTCCATTTATTACATACAAAAAATTGTGTAATATATATGTATCACTAGTCAACAAGGGTTGGAGGCGGCAGTGTCCTCATTTGCCACATCATTGGCTTTTTTATAGTTTTTGGTATGGGCACTATAGTCATTTTACATAATACTATAATTTTAAATACATTTTTCAATATAACAACTTAAATAAAAATTCATCTCATATTTTTAAACACAAAAATTAAAATAACCTAATAAAATAGTCAAAAAATCTAAAAAATAATCACTTCTCAAACACCCATTATGTATCCAATCATTACAAGAGTTATATGAAATATATGATATTGAAAACAAATAAATTATAGACAAATCATAAAATATAACTAAAAGGTACAAGGACATGTGATATTCTGAACTCACTCTATTTGGTTGAAGTATATTTACGAATTTTTTTAAAAAATTATAAATTAATTTGACAAAAGTAGGCACCAAAATATTTTTATGTAATTATTAAAGTTGGTAAATTTTTGTCATTGATTTGAAATTTGTTTTGAAAATATAGGCTGAATTGTAATTTTCCCAACAAAAAAATAGGGGAAATTCTATGTACACCCCAGAGACTATCGTTCTCTTCGTTCTGTACGTAAAACCCTAATTCTAAGAATCTCTCTCTCTCTCTCTCTCTGTGCACAGAACAAAACGAGAGCACCCAAATGGGTCGTCCCGAGCCTTGTGTGTTGTTCGCTCAGACATTTGTTCATCCCCAACTCGATGAGTACGTCGACGAGGTACTACTTCTTCCTCAATCTTCTCTCTTCCGTTTCTTCACATTGTTCTATTGTTGATGGGTTTGCCATGCTTTAATCAATTCTGGGCATGATTTACTTTTGGTGCACTGTTCGGTTGTTGTTACCAATTTGGGTTTTGGGTGATAGTAGGAAGAAATTTACTCCACAAAGTTCATATTTTTTTAAAAAAGATTTTGTATTTTCAACATTTTATTGGCAGCTGAATGGATTTTAACTCAGTACTCGTGTATTCTCTATTATGTTTATACTATGTATGAATCGATATGTTATTTTATTGTTTTAAGTAGATTTCAGTACCAGAATTACATAGAACATGAGATTCGATGTTAAACTAGACGAAATTAAACCTGCTTGCCAACTATGTAGGGTTCTATTATATATAATTTTGGAGAATAGTGATATATAAGTAGGCATTAAAAGTTTGTATTTGTTCCTTACCCTTTTGGTAGGATGATGTTGAGAGTGGAATTTAGGAGAACCTAATTACAAAGTTATTTACTTCTATTTATGGTTGTTTTAGGATTAGTTTAAGTGGATAAGCTCTTTTGTGAACCGCCTTTTAAATGGGGTTAATATGATCAAAGAGATATGGAAACTTTAAAAAGGGTTTTGAAAGTATTGTTGACCAACTATCAACAGTTTAGTTTCAGAGAAAGTAAAGATCTGTTTAGTTGTTGTTTATATAATTTTTGATTAGTACAAGGGTCTACATTTTCTAACCAGCAATGTTGACTGCTTAGGAACTAGACTATACAGACTCTCTTCAGGCTTAACTGATGTAAATGGTTTGTGGTGTACTTTGTGCATCAATAAGGACTAGGTTGACTCAAATCTGTTGGGGACAAAGTAATAATAACCTTTTCATCTGAGGATGCATGAGCAGTTTTCTGTGCATTTGCTTGCCATTCAATTGATTGGTGAACTAGTTTTATCCTGTTGTGGTGCTAGAGAGCAAAATGGATAAAAGAAGAAAAAGATAGGGTGACTGTAGAGATGGGCCTTTACTCTTTGTTTGGTATAGTGGTGGGGAGAGAAGTGAGTTACCAAGAATAGGTTTACACCAAGGATTGGTGCTCATCCTTACTTTTGTGCATTATTTATGGATGAACTCACACTCACTTATCCTGCTTTATATCGCTTGTTAATGACAAAGCTCTAAATTGTGAGTTGGAATGTTATTGGAGAAATGCTTTAGAATTTAAGGACTATATGGGCTATATAGATTTGATTTTAGAAAAGTCAAAAGCAAATTTGTGACTACAGCCCAGCTGTGTCTATAACGATGGAAAATTGATTGTATATAACATAAGACTTAAAGAGTTGGATCATTGAAGTGTGAAGGTTCTTTAGGAGTGTTGTATGGCTGTTGAATTGCTAGGCAGTAAGGAAACATCAATGTTAAGATGAATGTGTGCAACGATCCCGTTCAGCATTGGAAGTTTGCATAAGTGATCATGGGTATAAATGTTACATGATCTTGGGTAAAACTTAGGGTTGGTTTGGGATGTTCTAAAAAAGTGCACTTTTTGACTTATTGGCTTATATGGGTTGGGTTTGGGTTGGGTTTGATGTGATGTGCTAGAGAGGTGTTGTGATTTAAATAGGATAGTGATTTTTTGATTTTTTGTATTATTTAGTAGATGTCAAACTTGGCCTTAATCCCAAAAGCTAGATAATGAGATGAGGGTGCCCTTATGCTTATAGGCTATGAAGCACGGACATGGACACGGACACGGTCACCAACATGGGATACAGAAATTTTAAAAAAATGGGGACACAGACACGGCAGGGAATACGGCGATTTTTTTTTTATTATATATTTTTATGTGTTATGTAGATTCATATTACATTCATCCTAAATCAAAATTAACAAACACCAACATAGTAATATTAATTCAATAAATATAACCACCACATTTAAACAAATTAATAGATCATCCATTCACAAAAAAGTCACAATAAACGATAACAAGAATAAAGACGAGAAGGGGAAAACATTCAACATCCAACAATATTCTTCACAAAAGCACTAAATAAGAGAGGCAAAAGAAGGAAAAAGAAAAAAAGAAAAAAGTGAGCCCCGATGTGTCCCATGCTGTGTCCCGATATAGACACGCGTGTCCCCGCTATGTCTCATGTCGTTTCCCAATATGGACACACGTGCCCCCTACAAAAAAATCATTAAATTAGATGGCGCGTCACTGTCACGTCACCTATTTTGGAGTGTCCATGCTTCATAACTTATAGGCTTCACATTATTTTAGTACCTAGGCAATGTGGGATTTCGCTTCACACCCTGCCTCACACACAACGTGCTCACTCGGTAGTACTTGCCGCATGCAGGCCAAGCACATGCACTTTACCCATCCCTAGTTACTCCAGTTCTGATACCATGTTTGCTTTGAATTTTGTATCAATAAAAGGCACCACTAGGTTGCTACTAATTAACTTAAATTTAAGCATTTTGAGTCATGGTTGGAGAGAAATGCACAGATCTTTGATGAAAAGGAGTCAGATGCAGAATCTCCATGGGATAAGGCGGATATTTGCCTTCGTTTTGGGCTTTTGTGTCTCATCCTTTTAAAGGAGTTCTATTTTTATTGATTTCTAGGGATTGGGCTACTGCTTGCCATCCTTAGTGATTGGTTTTTTTGTTGATTGTTTTCGGTTTTGTTTAGACCTTTTTCATTGTTCGAGGACTCCTTGTCTTCTCTCCCCTTTCTTGCTTATGCTTAATAAAATTCTTCATTGCTTTTCAAAAAAAAAAAAAAAAAAAAAATGTTGGTATTAGAGTCAACCCATGCACACTACCATGTGGGTCACTGTTCTGGGCTTACTATGAGCTTAAAGATTTTAGGTCATGTTGTATGGTGATGAATAATTGTTAGAAGTGGTTTGGTCATTTGCGACATAGATCATCTAATGTGGTAGCAAGAAAGGGTGATGCAATCCATGTAGAATGTCTTATAAAGATAAGAGGAAGACCATGAAAGAATTGGGTTCAAGCATTGAGAAAGAATTAGTTGCTTTGTTTTTAACTAATGACATGGTTATGAATTGAGCTAATTAGAGAATGCAAATCCTGCAATTGACCTATGTGATCTGATTAAGGCTTATTGAGTTTAGGGGATGGTGAGTAATGGAAAAATGTTGTAACACATTACAAGTATTTCAACAGATGATCATTTGAATTGTAGAAGATGTATGATCATATTTGATGTTGTATGTGTAAGGTGGTCAATGAACTAAACTTTTTTGTTCATTATTTGGAGTTTGTTTGCTAGACTTGTGCTTTATTTGTTGTTATCCTTTTGTTATCTTGTGCATCTTAGCTTTTGAATGGGTGTTGGATCAAAAGAGGGAAGAAGTAGGCCTCCTTTCTCCCTTTGTGCATATTGTGATAATGATTTTGGATAATTTTTTAGAACCAGAAGCTTGGTATTCCTATGCGAATAGTCATGTTGGACAATTTTCCTGTAGGTTTGCAATCTCAAATATACCATATTCATATTCTCCTAAGCTCTCTAAGGCTTTGTTTGGTTAATAAGAATTTTGTATGGGAAAGTTGTTCCCAGGAAAAGTATGTTAAAGGAAAAGGAAATTTATTTTGATGACAGATTTTTGCAAGAAAAATAAAAATTATTTGTTCTTTTATTAGGAAATGGAAAGTTATGGGAAAGTGCTTGAGTTGCTTATGAGATTCCCGTGAAACCTTGTATTTTTTTGTGGGATTAGTTTTGAAGGAAAGTTTATCCCAATGGGAAAGTGAAATAAATGGGCCCTACAAGTTTCCTACCAACTGAAAAGTTAAAAATTAATATTGGAAAGTTGATTTTCTTTTACTTTACTTTCCTGACAACTGAATGGGGCCTAATTGTTTTTCATTTAACGTTCTCTCAAAATTGTGATTATGGTTTAAATTATTGTTATTATTATTATTATTTTTTTATTTTTTGGAAGAAGGCTTCCTTTCGTAGACAGTTTTTTTGTGTTTGTTATTGATGATGATAATCTATAGATTATCTCCACCTTGTTGCAAGTTCCACTATATTCAGTGTGTTTGGTTTGAGTTTTTTGAATTAAGTTTTTTGAAAATTAAGTTTTTTAGTTTTCGTATTTTTTTGTTTTTAGTGAATATTTTTAAAATTTTAAACATTTTTTTTTTACTTTTTAGATGCACCTTACTTAGATGTATTTAAAAGGTAAAAAATTTGTGAAAAAATATTTTAAAATATTAATAAATACATAAAAATACAAAAAATGTACTGAATTCTCGTATTTTTTTTTGTATTTTGGGTATTTAGTGAATTTTTAAAAGGTTTTCTTCACAAATTTTTTACTTTTTAGATACATCTAAGTTAGGTCTGTCTAAAAATTTTAAAAATTGCTTAAAATATTAAAAAAAATCAGTAAAAACAAAAAAAACACGGAAAATTAGAAAGTAGAATTTTCTGAAAAGTGTTTTTTGAAAAGGGAAACCAAGCATAGTGATTTTTTTTTTTCTTCTTTTGGTCTCTAAACATCTTCAATCTTGATCTGCAACTAATGTTTGAATAGCTGGCTTAATTGACAACGTTCTGCATATTTTATTTTCTATATTTTTTAGTTTTTTTGTGTTACAGTAGTCTGCTCATTTGTTATATGCCACTAACATATTATATCTCTTTCCAGGTAATATTTGCTGAACCTATTGTCATCACTGCTTGTGAGTTCCTCGAACAGAATGCTACATCAGCTTCTCCGGCAGTAACACTAGTAGGGTAAGAGTGTTAGTAATGTTGGTTGATTTTTTGCTTGTTATGTTATTCTTAGGAACCATGTATGGCCTAGTGAATGGTGCTATATATTATGTTTGATTTAGAATTTAGGCAAGTATACTTTCAATTTGAAAGATATACTTTGCTATATGTATTGTAGAAGAAAAATTGCAAATTGGAGAAGTAAAAGCTTTTAAATGGATTGCTCACTTTTTCCTGTCACTAAAAACATTTTTCTTTCTTTTGACCAGCAACAAAGAAATTTTATTAAATAAAATAGAAGAAAAAGTACAGAGGACTATAAATCTTCCAAGTAAAGATTACCAAAATTACATCTCACACAACTTTCCAATTTGTATTAATAAAAAACAAGAAACCCCCTTGAAAGAATGCAACACTGATACCCAAAAAGAAGTCAAATAACAAATTGTCCATAAACCCATGCTTTCATCCTTTTCCTAAAAAGTCTTGCATTACTTTTTAACCAAATTACTCTAAACATGACACAAATCACATATTTCCAAAGAACTTGGGCTCTTCTATTGGGGCTAAACTCCCTTGCAAAACCCCCCCTTGCGGGAAAAAAAAGGAAATATCCTGTGGTATTTTCTTCATGGTGTGTGTTTCTATTTTCCAATTTTGTGTTACTGTTGTTATCATTACCTTTTCCACCAGCTTATCTTGTGATGTTCTTTTTCTTGTACAGGGGCACTTCACCTCCTTCATTTGCTTTGGAGGTTTTTGTTCAGTGTGAAGGGGAAACGAGGTTTAGGCGACTCTGTCAGTCTTTTCTGTATTCTCATTCTTCGTCAAATGCACTTGAAGTTGAGGTAACTACTACTGTTCTTTGCTGCTTCGCCAATGATACCAAAAAATGCTAGTATTCTAGTGATTTACATTGATGTTCCAAAGTGGTGAATTTAGCAATCCAAAATGATCCCAATTTTTTTTCCTATTTATTTCCTTCAAAAGTTTTCTTTAGGAGAAAAAATATAGATTAGTTCAACTAAAGTACTCATGCATTCTTATTTCAGAAATATGTATAAGAATGCAAAGTGGTTTACTTTCAACAAATACAGATGTGTTTACATTTATATTTTGATGGTAACTTTGACTTTATTTAGTTATCTTGGCCTACACTTTGGCAGCAATTTTGGCTGAAAGTAAGCGAAGTTGTTGAGTGATTGGGAGATATAAATGATACATAAGCACTCTGGATTAAAATAGCTAATTTTCCACCCTAGGGTGGTGGATGTCACTCTAAAATGTGAATCAGTGGACTGCAGTTTCATTGATTTCATTCTGCAAATTAATCTGAGCAGTTACTGGGTTCATTATAAATTGTGAATGTAGCAAATGATTGGGTGGCACTTGGCCTTGTTGCCGGTATGCCACACACATCCTATTGCTCGCGGCTGAACTTTTGACCGCACCTTAGAAGCGCGTTGATACAGTTCATATCTTGAAAGTCTAATGCATGGTGTGTGGCTTGAACCAGTGGCCTCATTAAATTTCAACAACAATGCTACCGCTGTGATCCCTCACGTGTTTAATAAAAAAAAGTAAAAAAAATGCGTATATATTGTAAAGCTCGCATGCGTCTGGTGGAGAGAGTCACTGATGGGTCAGTAACATACAGGCTTTCAGTGGTAACTGCCTGGATGTCTTTCAGTTATAGCCCTTTTAAGAACTGCTAGAGCTTGTTTGGGGCTGTTCATGGTCGGCCCTAGGAATATTTTGGGTAAGATGATTTCAAATTAGAGTTCAATGGAACGGTTGCAAATTTTATGTCTGTTCAATCAGCAGCAATTCACCATGTATACATTTTTGCAATTCACCATAATTAGATATGTTTTTCTAATGTATATGTAATTTCTTTTCCTTTCCCATAAATATAGTCAACATTTAAAGAAAGTATGGTGATAATTATAATGTTTTTAACATTTTATTGGAAGTATTTATATATATAAATGTGCACTGCAAGATAAGATAAAATATTCAGCTCACCAAAGCTGCAACTGAAATCGAAATATACAAGGAACCCATTCAGTTTCTGTTTGGTTCTTGTTGCTTTGTTTGGTTCAAGCTAGTGAACCTAGTTTTGATAATTTTGGGGACAAGGTGGGCTACCACCTGCACTTACATGGGATGCCCCTCATATTTCTTGTTATTACTCTTTCAATGTTTTTTTTTTTTTCGATAACTCGGTATTCGGCCCAATGAACCGACTAATACAAGGGACCAAATCCTACTGTTCACTAGTGGGGCCCCCAATTAAAGCTAGGTCAAAGCCCCGTATAGATTGGCCCCAAGAAATTGTTTGCACCTAGGAGGTTTCGAACTTGAGGTTGAGACCATGGAGGAGGGAGCACCTCCCCCCAAGCCCCAGGCCTTGACCACTAGGCCAACCCCTTGGGGTTTCTTTCATTGGTTGACTTGCAAGTTAGATGTCCTCAGTTGTCTCTCGCAGTGGTTGTTTCTTACCTTTGCCTTAATTCAGCCAATTTTATGGTGCTCAACCCCTTCCCCCTTTCTTCTTCTTGGTATATCTTTCATTGGGAAATCTGTGACCTATTTTTTAAGTTTTTGTAAGTAATAATACACAATTTTGTTGCAGGCTGTTGTAACTAATCATTTGGTTGTAAGAGGCAGCTACCGCAGCCTTAGCTTGGTCATATATGGGAACACAGCAGAAGATCTGGGGCAGTTCAGCATAGAAGTTGATTTAGATAGCTCTTTAACTAATACAGTTTTTTCTATTGAGGGAAAGCTTGAAGATCTCCCACCTGCGCTGCATCTGACTAATCTGACAATTGAGGAATTGATATCTTCCCCAAAAGCATTATCTCTAGAAGTTGTTGCATCCGATATTTCTGTTGAGATTAAACAGTTGTTAGAGTTGACATTTAAGGCTTTGCAATTGTCGAACCTTGGTGATGCAGTCAATAAAGTTATTAGTTCTTTTGTGTCAGCAGCCTCGTCTTATGATACTCATTGTTGGTATTGTCCAGCCATCGGTCAAAAACAATCTTTGGAGGGCAGGTCTAGAAATTGTGTACTTGCTGAGGCTAGAAAGGATCTGTTGGATATCTACGATAGCCTTCAACATAAATCAGGAAACCTTTCAGCTGAATCCTTGGCAGACAGCACATTTCTCGATTCTGAGGCTGATGTGGCTACTTCCAAACAGTTGATGGATATCCTAAGTAAATATTTCCATTTTGATAGGACTTCTGGAAATCCTGGGCATCATCAGCTTTCAAAGGTGGTTTAAATTCTCAATGGTTTTCGGTTACTTCAGCAGATTTTGACGTCATTTAACTGAATTGAATTAATGCGCTCCTCTCTCTCTCTCTCTCTATATATATATATATATATATGTATGTATGTTTATATACATATATATGCTTGAATTCATTGATCACTGATTTTGTAACTTTCTTCTCAGAATAAGGGCATCATTCTGTGGTTGAGTGCTGCTCTTTTGTTTTGCTCTAGTAGAGAGAGCTGCTTTCACTTTGTTAATAGTGGTGGTATGGAGCAGCTTGGACATATTTTTTGTAATGGCATGCGAAATTCTCATGCCATTACATTGTTGTTACTTGGGGTTGTGGAGCAGGCTACTCGGAACTCAATTGGTTGTGAAGGATTCCTTGGTTGGTGGCCTCGTGAAGATGAAAGCATTCCTTCTGGGACCAGTGAAGGTTATAATCAATTATTGAAGTTGTTATTGCAGAAACAGCCGCATGATGTTGCTTCTCTTGCAACTCATATACTTCAACGCTTGCGTTTTTATGAAGTTGCTTGCAGATATGAGGTATATGCTTGGACTTGGTAGTGCGTATTGGGGTGGTGGTGGTTGCCAGTAGTTGTATGATTCTAGTTACAGTGACTTATTTATCATTGCTGTTTTGGCAGTCTGCAGTATTATCTGTACTTGGAAGTCTTTCGGCTGCTGGAAAGGTTACTAGTGTCACCTTGGACAAGCTTGCCAATGCTAAATTCCAACTCAAAACTCTCATGGTTAGTTGAAAGCTTCTTATTCTTTGTCTATTTGGGCTTTAAAGCAGACTAGTAGTCACTTTCTAGTAATACTACAATTGTTGTTTATTAGTTAATGTTTGTTGACAAGTGTTGCTGCAGAAATTGATAACTTCACGTGGTCCTATTGAAGATCCTTCCCCACTGGCCTGCACAAGCAGATCATTGCTTCTTGGTGAAACGGAAGGCTTGTTGTCATACAAATCAACTTGTAGCTTGATTACTTCCTCAAATTGTTGGTATTCTAATTGGGATATTGACTCACACTTGCTATTCCTTCTCAAGGTATGTTGTTGCATCTTCTCTTTCACTCAAAAGTGGCTATAGTTGGGACATGAACTCACATTTGCTTTCGTTTCACAAGCTCTACTGTGTATTAGCTCCTTTTCATTCTAAAAGTGGTTCTTAGCATATTTTTTTTGTTGCTTCATCCCTTTTTTATTTGGTAATAATTTTTTGGCATATTTCTTTGGCATTTTTTTTTTTTGTTTCTTTCCCCTTTCTTCCTACTTCACTCTTCATTGATCTTTGACGTTCTGTTTTTGAGCAATATAGCTCTGTTTTTTTGTGCTAATTAATAATAAGCTTGTTCTTCCAAGGAAGCATGATGAAAATTTATTTGTATGGAAGAAGTTCATAAATGGCGGAGACTTGTTTATCACATATATGTGAGATCACGATTGAACATTAACCTTGTTCAATAGACCATTCAGCAGACATCTAGGGTATGTACGCAAAGAAGAAAGAGAAGGAGGAGAAGAAGAAGAGAGGGAAAGAGGCCAATCACACACAAACACAATCTCCATTTCTCATAATATCAATTCTTCATTGAATTATTGAGATTACACATATATTCCGTTTTGCAAATCACATAAGGTATCAAATCTTTGCAGCAAATAAAGCACCACACAAACACCATTGGCTTGACTAAAGTGCTGACTTACACCTCCTACAGTGTCGGAAAATCAGAGTAGGAACCAGGATGGACATTCCGCAAGGTAGATAAATCTCAGGTCCATCCACGCAGCCATCCCAAGAACGATCTTGTAGAGAAAAAAAAGGGCAAGCAACCTAATCAAACCACCCAAATGATTAAAACAATAAAGTATGTGTATTAGGGAAGGGGCAAAACAGGGGGTCTCCAAGGTCAAAAGGTACTTTGGAAATCCTGCTTTCCTCTGAAATGATCTCTACCTTCTGGTTGGATTTTCACAAATATATGGAACTCATGTTTGTAAAAGCTCGAGCTGTCAAGTCTGAGAATGTAGGTTCGAGTCTGTGAACAACCACTTCGTGCAAATAATGCCATAATTAGTAAATTAAGGAGTTTGACTTATTGGACATAAATTGACCCATGTGACCCGTGGAGCAAAACCCCAACTTGGGTGCTGCTAATTACACCCCCAAAATTTCTTTTCACTCCCACCTTCATCTCACACATATTGGGAATTGTGCTCTCACAATGTGGGTGTGGAGATAAATTCAAGATGTAAATAGAATTACCTCAACGCATGCTCAACAATTCTAAAAATAACCAAAATACTACTAAAACCTAATAAAATAAAATATAAAGAAACCTGTCTGGCAGCTACTAACTTATAAAAATTACAAATTTACTACTTTACCCTAAACATGATTATATAGTGTTAATGGCATGCTCCAAGAAAAATTCCAGATTTGATCCCTTTTTGCTTTCCATGTGTTGCATCAGTCAAGGTACTTGGCTTTCTTGAAGTCAACTGGCCATGCTCTTTTTTTTTTTTTTTTAATTGTTTATTTTCTTATTGTTTTAAGTTCTGTTCCTGTGCAATTAACTCTATGTTTTCGTGTAAGCAGGAGAGAGGCTTCTTTCCTTTGTCAGCTGCACTGTTGTCATCTTCTCTTTTACGGTCTGAAATGGGACGTTCTATGGACATATTTGTGGATATCACATCATGTCTTCAGGCCATAATTCTGTCACTTCTTTTCTGTCGCTCAGGTTTTGTGGAAGCTACCTTTATCATATTTTGTCACATTTACTGGTTTTTCTGACCCTTTTTCTTAATGGTGTTTTTTTTTGATTCGTGTTGTTTCTTTTCTCTATCAGGCTTAATATTCCTTCTACTTCACTCTGAACTTTTCACTACTGTAATTCTTGCTCTAAGGGGTGCTGATGGTTTGAGGAAGGAAGAGCCTCTTCCTCTACGTTATGCATCTGTCTTGATATCCAAGGGTTTCTTTTGTCACCCAGAGGAAATTGGAATGATTGTCGAAACTCATTTGAGGGTGGTTAGTTCCATTTATTGCATTATTATTGTAGTTTCCTTTTTGCTCTCAACTTTAGTTTTGTTTCCTGTAGTTTTCTCTTTCTTTTCTCTTTTTATTTTTGTTCTCTCTCTCTCTCTCTCTCTCTCTCTCTCTCTCTCTCTCTCTGTTTTTTTCCCTGTCCTTTTTTGAGATAAGAAGCGTGACATGGACACGTGACAAGACATAGACATGCCGGCACGGAAATTTTTTAAAAATGCAGGACATGACACGCAATGGACAAACACTTTTATATATTTAGTATATGACATATACAAGGGTAAAAAAAATATTATATGCGATATGAAATTTTTTTCCAAAGATAATAATTAAGTCTAAAGGAGGAGAATATGTATAAATTTATGTTGTTTTTCTTTTATTATTGGATTTCATGTTATTTTATTCAAACTTATAATGTGTTTGTTTCTCAAGTGTTTGAAGCCTGTCCGAGTATAGAGATTTTAAAAATAGTTGGACATGTTTGTTTGTGTGTTGAGAAGTGTTCGATGAGTGGCGTGTCATATCGGAGTCGGCCACACCACGCCACGCCACACCACACCACCTTCTTAGGAGTGTCCGCGCTTCTTAGCTTTTGAGTTCTATTCTTGTTGTTTAGCAATTTATGTAAATTGTCATGTTTTGGATGCAGGTCAATGCTATAGATCGTCTACTTACTTCACATGCACACTCTGAAGAAATTTTATCTGTGTTATGGGAGCTGTGTGGTCTTTCTAGGTGGAGCTATTGATTTGTTTGCCTGCTATTGTGCTTCAATGTAATATGAATGGTTTGGGAGTCCTTTGACTGATACTCATGAGTTGATTTGTAGGTCTCATTGCGGGCGACAAGCTCTATTGGCTCTAGGGCATTTTCCAGAGGTATTATTGAATTTGTTGTTGTGAGGCATAAAAAGTGTGGCAGTCAGATTCTAACTTTTAGTTGACATACTTACAAACTCTGTTATTAGAATCTTATGATTCGTGATTCGATTCACGATTCGATTCACAATTTTTGCAAAATCAATACGAATGTATGGGTGAATCTATTTTGGAAGTAAATCTACAGTGAATCGCACGATTCAGAATCGATTTACGATTCGATTGACTTTTTACGATTCGTGCAATTCTTAAAACTATCGTGTCCGATATATTTTCAATTATTTTTTTCTCCATCTTTGTAGTGAAAATGACATAATACAGCTTCTAATCCATCTTTGTAGTGAAAATGACATAATACAACTTCTAATAGCATTTAGTACCAAAATAACCAATACATGTACATGATTTGTTGTCATTTAGTGATCATGTAGTTTTTAATAGGATCCAATCAGATTTAGTCAGACCTAACATGTTTTTTAACTTTCTTTTCATTTTTTTCCCTTAAAAAATCATAATATATCTGCTTTAAGATTAACGTAACACCATGAATTATCTATTGCTATTTTATTACATTAAATATAGTTGAATATTACATTTATCAAAAAAAAAATAAATATATATATATATAGTTGAATATTACATGGGTGAAGTTAGTTATACTTTTTAAAATGTTTTAAGCTTTTTAAAATAAAAGATCCTAAATAATTCTGTTATTTGGTCATTGTTACTTGGAAGAATATGTATGCTTATTGTCTAAATATCAATATTGTTGTTAAATTATTGTTACTTTAGAAATTGAGAATTTGTTTTTGTTTACTATCTTTATTAAGAATGATTGATAAGAAATATCAAAAAAAGGGAAAAGGTGAGATGAGGATCTTACATAGGAACTTTTGTTAACTTCTTACCTAATAAACTACGCGATCATCATTAAAATTAATATTTTCATTGATTTAAGTCTAAATATTTCATATTTATAAGATACATTTTACATCCAAGGGTGTAGATATATTTTTCCAAGTAATATAGAAAAGCGACCGAATTGTCTAAATATCAATATTGTTGTTAAATTATTGTTACTTTAGAAATTGAGAATTTGTTTTTGTTTCCTATTTTTGTTAAGAATGATTGATAAGAAATATCAAAAAAAGGGAAAAGGTAATACGGTGATCTTACACAGGAACTTTTGTTAACTTCTTACTTATTAAACTACGCGACCATCATTAAAAATAACATTTTCATTGATTTAAGTCTAAATATTTCATATTTATAAGATACATTTACGTCCAAGGGTGTAGATATATTTTTCCAAGTAATATAGAAAAGTGACTGAATCTTTACGATTCACGATTCGAATCCCGATTTGACAACAATGCTTACAAATGCCACATGAGATTCAAAGAAACAAAAACATGGTTGATATTAGTATCTTTAAAATTTTATGATTCTTATTGCTATTATTTATTATTCTACCAATATTATTGTTCATTTTGTCATTGTTACATTGGCTAATTTTTCTTTTTCTTTTGCTTATGCTGAATCTAAAGATATATCACAGTATGACTTATCCAAAAAAAAAAAAAAAAAAGATTTATTGCTATATGAATTATAAGATCAGTTTTTTTCTTGGAAATAATTGTTATTTAACCATTGAAATTGCTAAACATATTGCTTTTAAAAAAAGAAGAGGAGAAATTGCTAAACATATTATTGTTAATACTTAAGCTATCACTATTGAGTGTGTTTGCTTTTCAAAGCAGTTTTCCTTGTTTGGTATTGGCAGATTCTCATAATTGTTCATTTGATTCTTATAATATGCCTTTTAAACGTATTATGTTATGATCTTCGAGGACTCCTTGCCATCCTGTGTACTCTATTTTTTCTTTAATAAAATTAATAATGTGGTAGATAAAATAAAAAAAAAATTATTATGATTGTGTACGAGCATATTTAGACTAGTAGTTCTAATGAACTTTGACATTTTTCCTGCCCCCTGTTTGTAGGCTGTTTCTGTTTTGATAGGAGCGTTACATTCTATCAAGGAATTGGATCCAGTTACCTCAAATAGTGGTAGTTCACTACTTTATTTTTCAATAAAAAATAGTTTTAGTTATTCACTTGTTACTGTGTGCATGTTAATTCGATGAAATCCTTGATTTGCAGGAGCTTCACCGCTTAATCTGGCAGTCTTTCACTCAGCTGCTGAGATTTTTGAAATCATTGTTGCTGATCTGACAGCATCTTCCCTGGGTTCTTGGATTGGAAATGCTACGGAACTTCATAGAGCTTTGCATTCCTCTTCCCCTGGTTCCAACAGGAAGGATGCTCCTACACGGCTTTTGGAGTGGATAGATGCCAGTATAGTTTATCATAGAAAAGGGGCTACTGGTCTTCTACAGTACACTGCTGTGTTGGCTTCTGGAGGAGATGCACACATTGCTTCGACAAGCATTCTGTCATCAGATACAATGGATGTTGAGAATATTGTTGGAGATTCTTCCACAAGTTCTGATTGTAATCTTATCGAGAATCTGCTTGGTAAACCTATTTTTGAAAATAGTTATCGCGCTGGCGTTCTTCGTGACTCTTCAGTGGCTCAACTGACAACTGCATTTCGAATTTTAGCTTTCATTTCGGAGAACCCGGTATGAGCTTGACTTTTTCTTCATCTGTATGATCCAAATGAATTTTAGCTGTCTAAATGTTGTTCAATTATTGAAGGCTGTTGCTGCTGCTCTGTACGACGATGGTGCTGTAGTGGTTATCCATGCTATTCTAATTGACTGTAAGCTCATGCTTGAGAGGTCCTCCAACAATTATGGTCAGTACAAAGTGTTACCAGTTTTTAAATTATTTCCTTTGAACTATGTTTTTTTTTTTGTGCTTCTGGCAATTAGATGCCATTTTCCTTGAAAATTATTACTCACCAACTTATTCTTGGTTGGCTTTATAGTTGCAATATGTGCACATTTCCTATGCCTATCTTCTTCTTAAGTTTTTTTGGTAGCGAACAATTTCATAGAAGTGCAGGAACTGGCCAACTTCAAAATTTCAATGCAAGTACAGATCCATCACAAGGTCTATCAATAATAGAAAAGGATTTGTAGTTATTAGTCAAAATTCTTTTTCTATGTAGTATGAGAATTGTTATCCTATCCGAAAGGAATTGTATGCATTACGGAAATTAAAATTTTTATTTTGATTCCTAGTACCCATAATCATGTTTATGTATATATAAAACTAACTTTGGATTATCCATGGAGATAGTTAGGATAAATACCTCAAACACAAAATCCAATTCAATGATTGGTTTTTTTTAGTCAACTTGAATTCACAACCGATCAATTGTCCAGTCTCTAAAAGTATCCACACGAAGTAAATCTTTAGTACAAAGGTACCCTTAAACTTCACAAGTTTTCTAGATAGCGCAGGAGAGAGAATTCTCAATTAGAGTACTAGCTTTGTGAAGACACTCATATTTATAGAACTAGGCAATCTTTTTTTCACGAGGATGAGTCTACCTTGTCCTACAAGAAATAGACTTTACAATTAGTGCTTAATTGTAATATGACCCTTAATCCGTAGAGATAGTTAGGATGAGCCTACCTTGTCCTACATAGCCCTGACAAAGGTCCAACTGACAGTGCACAGTGGAAAGCAGCTTTTTGTTTTGTTTTGTTTAGTTTTTTAAAATCTATAAAAAAGGATATAAAATACTATTAACATTAGTTTGTTTGCAAGGATTGATTTCTT
Source organism: Camellia sinensis (assembly GCF_055761805.1). Taxonomy (NCBI): domain Eukaryota; kingdom Viridiplantae; phylum Streptophyta; class Magnoliopsida; order Ericales; family Theaceae; genus Camellia; species Camellia sinensis. The sequence continues at coordinate 82,605,175 of NC_138972.1, forward strand.
GTGTATGTATTATAGAATATTGCTAAATCTACAGCCTACATGGTTGAATCCACTACTGTCTCTCACAAGGTGTGGCCCACCTATGTGAGAGGCAGGAGTGTGGATTTAACAAACTTCATATTATTTAAAAAATTGTAGACTTGATGAGGTTTTTGAGTTTTTTTATTTTTCTTTTGATTCTAGGGGGTTATCCTTTTCTCTTTACTCTCACAGGGGTATAGGTATTTATTTGTTTCGCTTTCTGTTTCCATTGGTTTTTTAAGAGAATTGCTGTCTTTATAGAAAAATATCTTGAATTTTTTAAAGATTAAAATTGAAGATACTCTTGAAACTTGTGAACATTATTTATTTATTTTTTTGCTCGGCCTGTTCTGTAAGCATTAAATTGATTCATCAGAAAGAAGACTTAGGAGTGTGTTCAGTTGAACTTGCTATTTGATAAAATGGTGTTACTATGACAAACAAGAGTGATTAAATTGTGTGGTTCCTTGGAAAAAGCTATGGAGGGTTTCCAAGATTTTTATAGTTAGTGAAATTGAAAGTTACTGCACTTTTCTAATCAGGTTAATATGTTATTCATATTAATCCAGTCGTCTCTGATTCTAATTCTTGCAAGTTGCACTTTGCTTGCTGATAGGCTCTCGGCAGTGATATATGTGATCTCATTTGTTGTTTTATGTTGGTTGCTTCTGTTATTTATTTATTATTTTATTTAAGAGACAAAATTCTTGATTATTGATTGATATGCACTTTCTAATCTTGAAAGCTTGTTATTTGATTGGTTGTCCTGAACAGATTACCTTGTTGATGAGGGTACAGAAGGCAATTCGACTTCTGATTTACTGCTGGAACGCAATCGTGAGCAGAGCCTAGTTGATCTTCTGATTCCTACTTTGGTACTGTTGGTTAATCTCCTGCAGAGATTACAGGTCTGTCATGATTTCTCTGCTGTAGTTTTTTTGTTATTTTTTTCAAGTATTATGTACTCTAGTTGGGTTTTTTCTTTCAACTTGATCATACCATATTTGCTATTTGCTGCTGAGAGAGTGGCAGTGGGGAGGAAGGTTGCAGAAATATGTTTACCTATTCTGCCTATTATAATTTGTTAGGAAGCCAAGGAGCAGCACAGGAATACAAAACTGATGAAAGCCATTTTACAATTGCATCGAGAAATGAGGTACTTTGAAATGTTGTCTTTACCTTTACATGGCGTGATGATATTTTGTGAATATAATTTAGTATATTCTTGGATTTGCAGCCCCAGGTTAGCTGCCTGTGCGGCAGATTTATCCTCTCCTTATCCTGGTTCTGCACTTGGTTTCGAGGCTGTATGCCATCTCCTTGTTTCAGCACTTGCTTGTTGGCCAGTATATGGTTGGACTCCTGGGATTTTCAATTTCCTCGTTGATAGTCTTCATGCTACTTCATTGCTGGCCTTGGGCCCAAAGGAGGCCTGCTGTTTGCTTTGCCTACTGGTATTCAAAATTTCCTTTATATTGGTGCTCTGAGGACCTCACAATCAGAGATGTATTATTTCATATTCAAGTATATATTTTGGATTGATATTTCATTCAAAAATGTGAAATGTGACTGTTCCTTTCCTGATTTTTCTTTGGCACTGCTAGAATGATCTATTTCCTGAAGAAGGTTTCTGGCTTTGGAAGAATGGAATGCCCATGTTAAGTGCTCTTAGAACATTGGCTGTTGGGACATTATTAGGGCCTCAGAAGGAGAAACAGATTGCTTGGTACTTACAGCCTGAACACCTTGAGACGCTGCTAAGCCAATTGACACCACAGCTTGACAAAATTGCGCAGATTATTCTACATTGTGCTGTCAGTGTAAGCGAGTCCTCCTCAATATGTTTACTCTTAATGTCCCCCCTTTTCCCCAGCTTCATTGCCTGGTCCGTTGTTGGGGCAGCTTGCTACTGGATGGGGCAGGGGTATAGATATGCTATTGATTTAAGAGTAACGTTTTCAGAACTGTAGCGAACTGTATTGTCAAACCGGTCAGACTGCCACTCAGTTTACTTTCTGTTGTAGAAAATTCTACAAAACTGTTTCTATTGAAACCATTTACTTCCATTGAATTCATTTAGTCGGGGCAGTTGAACCATGACTTAGTCATGGGTTTGCCAGACCATCTCAGTCTTTAACAAACAATGATAACCTCACTTTTTTGATTCCTTTCTTTCTCGTTGGATACCTCCCTACATCAATTAGTTTCTCCACCCATCATTATCATTCCTAGAATCCCAGATCCCTTTAATTGTTCAGTTTGAAGCATTAGGTTGGCTGGCTGCTTTGGTGTCTGGTAAGTCTATATCAGCTTATCTGGAATGCCACTGGTTTCTGAATCATAACAAGGCTCTGTGTCTGCTTTTCTGCACTAAGTTTTATTCGGTATGTGTGAGTGTGCACGCTCACTTATTACCGGAATGGCAATCAATTGGATTCAAATCTCTATTGAATAGCTACTAAGAGCACATATTGATGTTATTACCTATTTTGTAACAATTGATTTCTTTTCTTGTGTTTTGTGAAAAGTATTTTGTAGATTACAGGGTATTATGTTTGTCTAAACCAAACCAAGTCCTAAGTCCCATCAAATGGGTCGGCTACATGAATCCTTCTTCTCCACGCGGTCCTATCAAGGCCATTTCATTAGTGAAATTAAGTAGATCCATATCTCTATTTACAATGCTAGCCAACGTTAATTTAGGCTTATCCCGTCCCTTAACACTTCCATCTACCGTTATAGCATCGCATCTCTTTACTACTGTCTCTGTTGGTCTCCGTTGAATATGACCAAACCATCTCAATCGATTCTCTCTCAACTTATCTTCTATCGGTGTTACTCCTACCCATTTCCGAATACACTCATTCCTATTTTTGTCTTGTCTAGTCTTGCCACACATCCAACTTAGTATCCTCATCTCAGCCACACTGCTGAATTGGGTTGACGTGACAGTTTAAACCACTGAATTGTTACCCAACTCCTTTTACCAGTTGACAAGCGGTCAAGTTTTGAAAAAAAATTGTTGAGTATACCTTTGCATTTTGTCTGTATCTGATAATTTTATTTTTGTTGATCAGACATTGGCAGTCATACAAGATATGCTTCGGGTATTTATCATTCGTATTGCTTGCCTGAATGGTGATCATGCACGCATACTTCTACGCCCTATAATTTTGTGGATTCGTGATCGAATTTCTGAACTATCTTTACTACTGGACACAGATGCTTACAAGGTTCTAGCTATTTCGTCTGTTACAATTTTCTTCGGTTTGGGACCTTTAATTTTTCCTATTGTTCATACTTTTTTTTTACACTTTTCAGGTTTACAGATTGCTCGATTTTCTTTCTATCTTGTTGGAGCATCCACGTGCCAAGGTTTTCTAAAATAAATTAACCATGTTAAATATAATTTTTTTATTTGGAAAACAGCTGGTGGAAAAAAGTTCTAACTTTCATGTACTGTCAGCCATTGTTATTGAAGGAGGGTGCTGTTCAGATGCTTATTAAAGTGCTCGAGAGGTGTATCGCCATCGCTGATTCAGATGAGCAGCAGTTCTGTGACAGCAGAAATATAGCTAAATTTGGGTTTTCTCAACTAACTTTTTGTGTCCCTGTATGCAAGTCCATCTCACTGATTAGTGATTCTCGGACATCTGCGCAATACATTGGGATGCATGATAGGTGAGTTTATGTTTGTTTCCAGTTATTATACTTTATTTTTCTACTTTTTCTTTTCTTAATTTTTTATTTTTCCCCCTTTCCACCCCCTTCCCCTTTTGAGAAGAGAAAACTGAGTGTGAGCACACACAAGCAATGTAGAGATACTGCAATTGACGTGTTTGCTATATTTATTTCTTGCTTTGTTAGGCGTGATCTTGAAACTTTGACGATTGAAGATTGTTCAAGGATCTTCTTGTGTCTTCTTAAGCTATGCAAGGTATATTCCTTCTTCATATAGATGTAGGATATCATATTGGAGGGGGGGGGGGGGTTGTGAATTTGTTTACTGATTCTATCCATTCCAGTTGGGGCTTTATGTGTGATAATCTGGTTATTCTAGCTGTGAATTCTCTTTGTACATCATTTGTTTATTTTACTGAACATAATCTCTGTTGTTACCAATGTTTACTGCAGTTAATTATTTTTTATTTGTTAGTTTAGTGTCATCTTGAGAAATCTAATATATAGTATTAACAGTAATGTTTACACTTGAGTTTTGTATCTCTTCTAGGTGGCACATATGTGGAACTCTCTACCTTTATATTTTTATAATTCCACACCGTAAGGGTAGTGAATATTATCCATACTATTTTATTTATTATGAAACACTATTTTGGGAAGAGTTATGTTTAATATAAACTATATAATACATCTGCATTAAGAATGCTTTTTTCATCAAAATATAAACTGTTTTGTTTGGGCGCTTTCACCCAAAAGTGGGAGTTTCTTTATGTTAATTATGTATTGTATTTGATCTTCATTGTGATTGTAATTCATTCCAATAAAGTGACAGACCTAATTAATTGACCAAACCACCTACTGAAAGCTGATTTGGCAAGGCGCCTATATTTGTTGGACCCACCACTGTTGTCAGAAACCTCACAAGTGATACAGATCAACAAATGTCTAACTGGAAAATCTTACCAAATATAGAGCGTACCATTTTAGCTGAGTTTTTTGGGGGCAACAATCCATTTGGTTGAGTTTTAAAATTTTAATTTTAAAAAAAATTGAAACTAATTTGATGAAAAAATAAAAAGCAGTCATCATTTTGAAATGATTTTCTCTTTTTGGAGCAATTTAAAAAAAATTCAAAGTGTTTTATTGTTGCTTTTTTGTCAAACTAATTTTTTTTTTTTTATTGAAAAAGAAAAAAGAAACAGATTCTGAAAACTCAGCACAGAACTAATAACAAAAAAATAATTTTGACCACCTATATTTTTTTTAATTTTTATAATTAATGCGGCGATTAGTTATTTATTCCTAGACTTATTATTCTTCACTCACCAACAAATTCTTCGCTCTAAACTGAAGAGTGGGTCAGGCTTATATTTTGCCTTAGTTTTGTTTTGTTAATTTACCAAAATATTAAGTCTAGGAATACATGACTAATCACAGGATTAATTATAAAAGAATATAGTTGGTCAAAATTAGTTTTTGTTATTAGTTTTGTATAGATTTACACACCCTGTTTGATTGAGTTTTCAGAATCTGTTTCTTATTATTATTATTTTTTTCTAAAAATAGAAATATTTTAGACAAAATAAAACAACAATAAAAAGTTTGAATATATATATTTTTAAATTGCTCCGAAAAAGAGAAAATCATTTGAAAACAAGTAGTTCTTTTAATTTTTTCATCAAATTAGTTTTAAAATTTCTAAAAAGTAAAAAACTAAAATTAAAATTGTAAAACTCAACCAAAAAATGATTGTTTCCCAAAAACAAAAAAGAAAAAGAAAGGGATCTACTAAAATTGTGTGCTTCATATTTGGTAAGATTTTCTAGTAAGGCATTTATTGATCTGTATCACTATGAGATCTTTGGCAACAGTGGTGGGTTAAATAAATATAGGTGTCTTGCCAAATCAGCTTTCGGTAGTTGGTTCGGTTAACTTATTGAATTCATTTGGCTTTATTGTAATGTCATATATTAATAAAAAACCCTTTCTTGGACCATTTTCAAGTATATATGTTTGAGTACTTCGAGTTTTCCATTTTCAAGGTTTTGTTGTGTTTCTTTCCTTATACATATTATGACTCAGGTATTGCTGTGTATTTATCTTGCCTTGTTGATGGTAATATTACCTTTCTGCAGATCCTACCAGTTGGAAGAGGGTTGCTTGCTTGTTTGTCAACTTTTAAGGAATTAGGTTCTTGCAGTGAAGGGCAAAGTGCTTTGCTGTCTATTTTCTTGCATATTCAATCTTCTAGTACTGAGGAATATGATTCGGATAGTAGACACGAAAGGGATGGAAGCTATAATCTACTTAATGCACTTGAATGGAGGAAATCACCTCCTTTGCTATGTTGCTGGATAACTTTACTAAGATCCCTTGATTCAAAGGATGATGTGCCAGATTTTGCAATTGAGGCTGTTGGTGCATTGTCTTCTGGTGCTTTGCTCTTTTGCATGGATGGGAAAATGTGAGTTTCTTTATACATCTGTTTACTTAATAGCCTCCTCCTTAAACATCTTTTGAAACCCTTTTATGCCCTATTCCTTTTTAAGTGTCATTTACTTGAAGGTAACCACACTTTCAATCCATTGCCTGACATCAGATTTGGTACCATAGCTGTGTGTTTCTGTCCAATGGCTGTATTTGAATGAATTGAATCCATATCACAAACCATGTGCTCCAGCTGAGGCATTTACGAACCACTTTAATAGTGCACATGCAGGAAATGAATAATGGCATCATTTTGTTTGTACAATGCAATCACTTGATGACTTGGATTTGCAAATCACCTTGCAAATAAAGATTGAGTTGATGAGCAATGAAAGAAATCCAGTAAAGCAAAATGAATACTTGTGCTAGCTTGTTGCCTTGAAAAATCACTCGGGCAAACTTTACTTTATCCCCCTGTGGTTGGGCCGCGTGCAGTTTACCCCTTGACGTTTGGAAATCACCACATAACCCCCTTGTGGTTACTGGATTGAATTGCAAAGATAATATTTCCATCTAGCATAACATTCTGTGCATGACACGCGCCTAATATGCAAATGGGCATGGAAAGATGATTTTCCCGCCGAATTAAATGACTAAATGCCCTCATCTTCATCATCAATTTCCAAAACCTACCCTCATCTTCATCATCAATATCCAGATCTGTAAATTTCTGCCTAGGAAAAAAAAAGAAAGAAAAAAGGTGGTGAAAGGACTATTAGATCTATTACAGAATCCATCGTGCAGAAATGATTTCTTTCTACAATTAGATATAAATAGAAACACAAAGATAAAATGACAACAGAAAAAAAAATAACCAACAAAATCTTGTTTGCTTTTCTTTTTTCCTCAAAATCTTGATTATTTTTTTCCTTCTTTTTGGGTTTCATGAACTCCAAAATTTGTGTAGGTAGGTGGTATTATTGCCTACCTTATTGACCCATTAGATATGGATGAAACCTTGCAAATGCCTGTTGAAGTGGTGAATGGCAGGTCTTTGTAGCAAGCAACCAGTTGATTGTCTGTGTGTAGATCCACTTGAATTGTTTCCCAAACCACCTTCTTAGGGTTTAACATTTTGTTTGGGAACTTAGGAGAGAAAAGAAAAGAAATGATTACTTAGGCCTTGTTTGGCAAGTGACTTTTTTAGCCAAAAAGTCAAAAAGTCACTAAAAAAATCAAAAAGCCAACAATCTATACCAAAAAGTCAAAGATTCTCTTTTCTCTCTACTTTTTGCACATCTTTTCGTAAAAAGCCAAAAAGTCATCCCAAACATACTAGTTTTTTTTAGCTCATATTTTAGCCAAATAGCCAAAAATTTACTAAATTAGCCTGTTCCCAAACGAGGCCTTAAGTTACAAGAGAAAAGAAAAGAAAAGAAAAGAAAAGAAAAGAAATGATTGTGATTTCTCTCCTTCTTGTTTGGATAAGTAAGAAATAAAAAAAAAGAAATAATTATGATTTCTCTCCTTTTTGTTTGGTTAGATTTCATAAAAGAAAAGAAAAGAAACTATTTTATATTATATTACCAAAATAACCTTTTTATATTTTGTCAATCATTTTATTTCTTTTATTTTTACAGGGACAAAATTGGTATTATGAAAATATAAGAATATGTTGGTTTCTTTTCTCTTTCAATCTCTCCACTTTTGGAAAGATTGAAAATGAGGGTTATAAGAGAAATGGGTCTTTCTCCGTTTCTCTCCGTATCTCCTTGTTTCTCTCCACTTAAATTATCCAAACAAGAAAAATACATCTCTCCATTTCTTTTCTTTTATTTTCTCTCCAAATCACTCAATCCAAACATAGTGTAAAAGATCACCCGGATCACCTTTGAACCCTGGAAATATTACTCTCTCCAACAGCAGCAGAGTGGGGTGGCTCAACCAATTCAACCTAAAATCACATCAGCATCAATCAGGATTTACATTTCCCAGTGATCTCTTCACTAAACATCTATTCATATTCTAAAACCACACATGAGAGCTTTTAAAAAAGTCAAATAAAAAACATGAACAGCCCAAATCTTAGTTCTATAACGGCAGGAACTAAAATGTTGACCCAAATAAATTCTAAAAGTCAAACAATAACTAATAGAAGCAACCTCGGGACTCCAATCCCGATGTCGCCGCCGACTACGCTTCCAACAATGTCGTTCACGCCTCCAGTAGGAGTCACGAGCGCAAGAGAGGTACTCCATAGATCCATCTGTGATTTCAAATTACAGTATCCGAATTCGAATCGATTTATCAACGAATTCGTATTTGAATCGATCTCAATGTTCACAGATTTGTATGTAATATTTGTGTGTTGATTTAATTGGTTTGTTTGATTGATTAATTGATTAATTAATTGGTTTGTTTCAAATTACACCACTGCATGCGCGCGCGCGCACACACACACACACACATTGGCAGAAACAATCTTCACAATTTATTGTGTAATGCTCACTAAATTTCAACAAGAGAAAAAGTGAATAATTGGTTTGAACTTTAAACTTGAAGGCAAATTGAACATTCATTAAATTATTTTTGGATAGAAATTATGTTGTTTAAATTAATTTGTTAAATCAAAACCCTAATTTCATATATCGAAATCCTAAGTTCTCTTCCTTGCTCTTCTCAAATGCACAACTGTTGAATGAAAATGCTAAACAAAGGTTATATGTATAAGGGTGAAATAGTCTTTTTACTTCTGATATTAATGGTGTTAATTGTGCAATTCAATCCAGTAAGTAGAAGGGGGTTATGTGAGGATTTCCAAACGTCAAGGGGGTAAACTGCACGCGACCCAAACCACAGGGGGGTAAAGTGAAGTTTGCCCAAATCACTTTTGAAGTGTCTAGGACAAAATAAAAGTCGCTTTGATGAAAATGAGCATGAAGGGAGATTTTTTGATATTTTTTTCATGAGAAGGAATATCAAGTAAATGCTAAAAGAGTGAAGGAAAAGAATATCAAAACATATGTTGTATTCCCACTGTTCGAGTTATTGATCTCACTGGAAGATTCTTTGTCCTTATTTGCTCTAATACTTGATCTGTTTATCCTGGAAAAATTATGTTATACCATTATTATGATGGATTTCTGAGACAACTGTGTAATATTATATTATATTATCATCATTATTAAGACATGCTCAAATGATTACCTTGTTGCCTATGGTGAAGATGATGAAGCTTTGCCAGATCCCAAGGTATCGTTCTAGTATGTAATTGCAGAACATACTGCTTGAGCTTTTTTCCCAGATCCAAGCATGGACATTTATTTGGTTTATTTAATCTAAATAACTTCTTTTTTTATTTTTTATTTTTTAAAGTGAAAACAAATGGGGCTATGTGTGGTTGATACTGCATAACAACCACCAGTTACAACTGAAACCTATTTAAAGTTCCTTCAATTTTAAAGAGTGACCTCAATTGATGAACACGCTTTTTGGTGAAAGATGGTTTTGAATCTTAAATGTAAGGACAAATCAATATCGAGTTTTTCAATTTTAAACATTCAGTGCTTAAACACATCTGCAGTACCATTAATTCAGCACTATTGTTAAAATTACTTAGACTGTCAATTTTATCAAATGGACCGTACTTAGGTTGTCAATTTTATCAAAATTCCCTGTACTTTATGCTATTGGTATGTTGAATTCTTGTCAACATTTATGTTTTTATCAAGATGATATAAGATGAAGGAATAATTTCTCTATTAATCTTTCACTTTTGTGCAATTACACTAATGTGCCCTAGTTATATTATCCTCTTTAATGAGTTTCTTCTAGAAATACGACTACTTCATGCATAATTTGTTTTTTTCTTTTTCTTTTGTGTTTTGCATCTTTTTCTATTTTACGTGGATGTAGAGTTCTTGACTTAAACTTATTTGTGAAGTACTCAGATGAAGGTTTTTACACTTTTTAACCTCATCACCATCACTTTTGTCTCTTCCAGAGTTCCATTGTTCAATGTGAATTAATTTTAGTGGAAATTTTGATGTCATTCAACATACTAAATCTGCATTTTGGTTTTTTCCCTTTTCAGTTTGAACTTGGACAGGGTTGTGGCACTGAAGTATCTTTTTGGGCTTCCTTCTGATATGAGTGGCACTGATGATTTCCCTGAAGAGAACATAAAGTATGTCGACGATTTGACAACCTTGCTATGCTCCAGGATAAGTGATGATGACTATCCAGCTGATTCCGATATGAATTCAACTCTTTATCAGGTATAATTTATTCCGATTTACCTATCCCCCTCAACACATGCAGAGAAACCCCCCCCCCCCACCCCCCCAAAAAAAAAAAAAAAATCTTGTATAGTTCAGACCACCTAGGTAAAGGGTACAAGAATGGGAAATACGGTAGGTTACATGCTCTAAAATGCAGTGCGTCAGCAGTAGGCTTATAAGACAGCTTATGCTTATTGATGTATATCTAGATATGAGAGTGATTCTCCTTTAAAATGTTGGTGTTTATGGAACATATAATTGTTGGAATGAACAAGCTCTTGATTTGTTTAATGAAATTTGTTGTGATTGGATTAATTGTTCATGGAAAAACTGGGCGAGAAATAGGAAAGGTTTTTGTCTCTTAAAGAGTGGGCGGAGGGGTTGTTTCGCTAAATTTAAATGCAACTGTACCTTGTTTTGGAATGAGCATTCCAATACCTAAACCACTAGGCTATGAGTGCTTTCTAGTAATTTCTCCCCCACCCCACCCCACCCCACCCCACCCCACCTCATTCCTCTCTTCTTTTTCTCCCTTCCGTTCCAAAATGCTATGTTTGAATGCTCAACTGGGTTATCATTTTGTGCAGGTTAAGGAGTCTGCAAAGTCGTTATTGGTTTTGTTGCAAAAACCTTCTGGCTCGGTAAAGACAGATGATATAATTTCTGGTGCTTTGTCTTCAAGTGATGTTCATGTTTCTTCAAAGATGCATAAAAGAGCTGATGGAAGTGCTGGAAAGGCTGAAGATTACAACTTAGGTGGACTTGCAGACAAATTTCTCTGGGAATGTCCTGAAAACTTACGTGATAGGTTGTCACAGTCAGCTCTTCCGTTGAAACGGAAAATGCCATCTCTAGAGGGTGCAAATAGGCGTCCAAGAGGAGACAATGCCCCCAATGAAACTGTGGTCCAAAATGCATTCTCCACTCGATCAGGGCCAACTATTGCTCCATCTGGCCCTAGTCGCAGGGATACCTTCAGGCAACGGAAGCCTAATACCAGTAGGCCCCCTTCTATGCATGTGGATGATTATGTTGCTAGAGAAAGAAATGTTGATGGCACTACTAGTTCCAATGTAATTGCAGTACCGCGAGTTGGATCTAGCAGCGGGAGACCTCCATCTATTCATGTGGATGAATTTATGGCCAGACAAAGGGAGCGCCAAAATCCTGTTGGAATGGCAGTTGGTGATGTGGTAGCACAATTGAAAAATGCACCTCCTGAAAGTGACACAGATGCAGACAAGTCCAACAAACCTAGGCAGTTGAAACCGGATCTTGATGATGATCTTCAGGGAATAGATATAGTCTTCGATGGTGAGGAGTCAGAATCTGATGATAAATTGCCCTTTCCTCAGCCGGATGATAATTTACCACAACCTACATCTGTTGTGGTTGAGCAAAGTTCTCATTCAATTGTGGAAGAGACAGAGGGTGATGTAAATGAGAGTAGTCAGTTTTCTCACTTGGGCGCTCCATTAGCATCTAATGTTGACGAAAATACCCTGAGTGAATTTTCTTCTAGGATGTCTGTTTCACATCCTGATATGCCATTGACTCGAGAACCAAGTGTTTCTTCAGATAGAAAATATTATGAGCAGTCTGATGACACAAAGAATGTTCCGATTAAGACCTGTAGCGGGTTTGAGTCTGATGTTGTACCAAGTAGTTCTAAGTTTTCTTCGGTTTATAATAAAACTTCTGTGCCGCCTGTACAATTACCAATTGATTCTAGAATACCTCCGCACTTGCATTCAAATATTAGTCATCAACAAACTGGTAATGTACCATTAGCTAGCGGTTCCCAGAGAATTTATGACCCTAAATTTCAACCGCCTTTACCTCCAATGCCACCACCTCCAACAATCTCACCAGTACCATCTCAAAATCCGGATCCTGTTCCAAGTCAGTCATCTCCCTTTGTTAATGCTATGGCAGATTTGCAGGCACCCCCACCTACAGGCTTTCATGTAAGAGAAGAAATACCTTTCAATCAAAATTCTTCTGCATGCTTGTTTTGTCCAGCTAGTTTATCTATTAATATGGGGTCCAGGGATTTAAATATCATTACGTATTGGTATTTTGGATTTCTAATAGCGTTATTCATCGATATATCGGCCAATATTAACCAATATATGACTGAATCACTGATACCGATATATATCCCTATACCGTTATTTAAAACCATGATGGGGTCACATTCTCTGTTTTGTTTTGCAGGTTCAGAAGGAGTATCTATCTGCATTGAGCAACAGTTCAGCCTCTATGTCATCTTCCAGTTTTGTGTCAGATTCCAAGTATGGTTGGGGTTCAATCTCTTCCCCTGGTGGATCATCTAGGCCTCCGCCACCGCTCCCACCTACACCACCACCGTACACAGCCACCTCTACTTTCCCATCTTTAAAACCTTCGGCATCACAATCTTCTGTGTACAATCAAACTAGTATTGGGACAAGTGAGCTCTTGCAGACTTCTGTTGCACCTTTAAACGACCCTCGCATAGGAAACCTTTCTGCATCGGGGGCCCTACTTGCGTCTTACCCACCACCTCCACTAATGCCACCATTGCTTTTCAGTAGGCCCTCTACGATGCCCGTAAGTCTTTATGGAAGTAGCCCAACTCCACATCAGGGTGAAAATCTGCCTAGCATTTCACAGAATCTTTCGATTCCTTTATCTTCCATTCAGTCCATACAACCTCTTGCTCAATTGCAGCCGCTGCAACCACCCCAAATTCTTCGTCCTCCTCAACCGCCTCAGCATCTTAGGCCTCCAATCCCGGCTTCACCACAGTCAGAGCAAGGTGGTGCGTCTTTGCTACAGAGCCCTGTTCAAATGCAGTTACAAATGTTGCAACAATCCCAAGTTTCTCCGCTTAATGTATATTACCAACAACCACAACAAGATAGCTTTTCACATCCACAGCAACTGTTACAGCAACAGCAACAGCAACAGCAACAACAAGGTGAAGGAACATCCCAGCAGGAACAAGATTCTGCAATGTCGTTACAGCATTTCTTCAGTTCCCCAGAAGCTATTCAGGTGTTTAAAACTCGACTACCAGAATTTTCTGTGTTGATTTCTTGTAGGAGTTTTTGTAGGTCTGATGATTACTATTCTTCTTTCATGGCAGTCCCTATTGAGTGACCGGGATAAACTTTGCCAGCTTTTAGAGCAGCATCCAAAATTAATGCAGATGCTTCAGGTTCAATACTAATCTCTCTCTCTCTCTCAAGCACAAACACGCACACACACTCAGGCATGATGCCCATACCTCAACCTACCAGTTAACATCCACACATTTTTTGCTCTACTGTTTTTCCCTTTCTGCAATATTCTGATCTACTTTGTAATGGTAATAATAGCCTGTTGCTCAATGGTGATGAAAGTGGAGATGGTATCGGTATGATAGACAATTGTAAATATTGACTCCCTTTTTGAAGTGGGAAATTCCAATAATTTTGTGTTGTTATCATGTATTTATTCCAACCTAATTTGTGTATCGGACACTTTGTCTTATATGGGATTCGGCATTGCACTCACGGTTTGTTTTTAGAGCGGCAGGGAGTGGCATTGTGTACCTAACAATCTCTTCCTCAGGATGATGCTCTTGGGACTCGAACCTATGTCAACTTGGCTTTCATACCACTTGTTGGACCGAGTTCCACCATCTCTCCTAAAACCAATTGGTGTTAGGAAGGGCTTCACTTAATCTTTTATGGCATTCAACATCGTGCTCGCATGCTTGTTTTTTGGTTGGTCACAGGGAGTGACATAGTGTACCCAACCAAGTGCCTTGTTTTAGTTCGATGTGTTACTTTTGTTGACTTGTCTGAGGGAAACCAAGTCCAAGTGGCTGTTCCTTAATGATGGTTCATTTTTTCAATAGTCCTGCTGCCCCTTTTACTAAGCTCCTTTGCCTGTTAATTGCAATTTTGCCTTCTACACATTGAACATTAATTGTGAAATTCCAAAGCTTTTACAATCATTTAATCTCTTCTACACTAATTCTGTACTTATGCACAAGATTTGTTTGTTTGTTTGTTGTGGCATGTCAGGAAAGGTTGGGCAAACTATAACTATGATATGAAAACAGATGGTAAACTTGTACCGTAATCTGGTTACTCTTTCAGCCTGTGCAGATCACATTTGGAGTTGGTATCAAATGACATTCCTCACGCCGAGTACTATTTTGTGCCCAAAGAGGCTTCATTGTTTTGGAATGTCAGACATGCTTGTGGGCATATCCTGTCTTCTACACTAAAATTTGTATCAGTGAACTGTATATTTTTCAATTAGTTGAAATTTTCTTGCCTTTCAATTTTTTGTTTCCATTTTTATTTTTTTGTTTATATTATGGGAATCTCCTGTTGTTATATGAATATTACCACCCCCAACTATGGTTGTATTTCTGTATGCTTTGCCGATTAGTTTAAAGTTGAACTTACTGGGGACCGAATATGCTTTTTATTGTGCTGTATTTTTACTACAGTCCCGTTACAGAGCCCAAATTGCTCGAGCTCGAATTTGCCCGAATCCAAAAACGATGTCGTTTTGGAATTATTATTTATTTGTTTATTTATTTTTTCTTTCCCTCTTTCCTTCGTAGTAACTCACAGAAGAAGAAAGAAGAAAGAAAGAAGAGGGGAGCAGAGAAGAAAGAAGAAGAAAGAAGAAAGAGAAAGAGAGATCAACCAGCATCATCAACAATCCAAGAGGCATCAAACCCAGATTTTGATTCATCATCATCAGATTTTGATTCAAACCCAGATTTTGATTTTGATTCAAACCCAGATGTGTACATATCATCATCATCATCAGATCTGTACACATCATCATCAAAATAAAAAAAATTTGGATTCAAACTCAGATTTTGATTATCATCATCAACATGCCTCTGTACCCGTCGGTGATAGCAGCTCTGGTGTGGCGCCGGAGATCTACACAGATCTCTTGCCTATCCCTCTTCTCTTCTCCCCTTTCTCTCTCCTTGTATTTCTCTTTCTCCCTCTGCTCTCTCTTCTCTCTCTTCCTCCCTCTGCTCTCTCCCTCTTCTCTTTCTCTTCTCTCTCCTTTCTCTCTTTCGCCTCTGTGTCTTTGTTAAAAAACAGGAAAATGCCTGTCTCTGTTAAAAAACGGGAAAATGAAGAAAAAGAAAACAAAAGCAAGAGAAGAAAAAAAAAAAAATTTGAAACCCAAAATGACATCGTTTTGGGTTTCGAGCCAACCATTTTGGGCCCTCAAACAATTTTCTTTTTACTATTACCTTGTGGATGCAACATAGTTTCAATGTACTAATTGTTGAATTATCTATCCCTTTTAAAATTATTAGTCCTATAAATTTTGATAATTTTCAATTTAGCCCCTATAGTTTCAATTGTGAAACATTGAGGCTCGGATTTTTGGAATTTGGATCATGTGCAATGCCTACAAAGTTTCAAAATGACATTTTGGAATGACTAAAACAAAAACAAAAAAAACAGAATTCCCTTTTGCCTCCCCCGTTGCCACCACCACCTCCTAGGGCAACCTCCTCCACCTTCACTCATCCTTTCTTGCAACCCTTACCCCACTGGCGATCAGGGACAGATCCGGGATTATGACTTGGGAGTTATTCTATAGTTTAAAAAATTGAGAGAATATTCTACAAAATTTTAAAATTATCTAAAAAAAATTTAGGGGTGCGAACTCTTATAATTTTAAATTTTTGAAATTTTTTTAATATAATATATGATATTTTTCAAATTTTTGGAGGTGCGGCCGCCTCCCTAACCCCCTAGATCCATCATTGCTGGCGACCCTGTCCCCCATCCCTTGTTGCAAGCCTGCAACCACTCTTGTAAAGCCCTCTGATGACCACCCTTACACACCACAAACCCTGCCACCACGTTTGGTTTCAACTCGTTTGGGAAAAAACTTTGAAGTACTATCAACCGTAATGATTTTTAATTGATAGAATTTGATGGAGAAGGGGGCTTTCTTGTGATGCTGGAATGGTGGGCAGCATGCTACCAATGATGATGTTGATATGGTGGTTAGGGATGGCAATTTAAAACCGGCCCGATGGGGATCCCTGACCCCGACCCCGATTTGAGCGGTTTTTTCCCGAAAAATACCCTCGACGGGCCGGGAATGGTATTTAAAAATGAATCCCCAATGACTTTCGGGCCGGGGACGGGGATACGTTTCCCAGGCCCGTCCCCGGCCCCGATCCCCGCCCCGACCCCCCGCCCCGATTCTCCCCGAAATAAAATTACAATTTAGCCCCTGTATATATATATATATAATATATGCGTGTCTTTATGTTGCTCAGTGAGACTCTTTGAACCACGTGATGTTGCTCAGTAAGACTCTCACAGTCACTTTGCTCCTGTTGGCAGAAAAATTGATAGAGAGGGAGGGAGGCTGTTGGCGTGAGAAAAATGGAGAGAGGGAGGGAGGGTCCTCCGCCGCCCGAGGGAGGGAGAGAAAGCCGATCCTCCGCCGTCGCCTCATTCTCCTCGTTCTCCTCTTTTGATCGTCTTCCTCCGTCGTCACACTCACAGCCACCCATCGCCTGCGAATCTCCGATCGTCCTCCGTCGTCTCGTCCATCGCCACTGTCGGCGACGCCGACCGTCCTCCTTCGTCCACCATCGCCTCCTCCGTTGTCCATTTCCGTCGATAGTCCACTCTTTCTCTCTCTGTGATAGATCTCAGATCTGTTTGTATTTTTTTTTTTTTTTATGATCTGTTGATGAATCTGGGATGTTGTTGATAGGGGATGATGATGAATGATGTTATTGTTGATTGTGTTGTTGTTGAAACAGATGGAGGGCGGGGAATCTTCGGGGTCGGGGAAACCCGATCCCCGTTGGGGCCGGGGATGGGGATGGTGGTAGGTTCCCCGTCGGGGATCGGGGCCGGGGCCGGGGAGATTTTCCAAATCTGGGATCGGGGACCGGGAGTGCGATCCCCGGCCCCGCCCCGCCCTGTTGCCATTCTTAATGGTGGTTGGATGGTTTGACGAAAAGTTAATTGTCATGTACTTTTCTTAATTGTTTGATGATGTTTATTTTTATTTTTTTATCATGCCAAATTCAATTTTAATGCTACGCCTATCATTTAATTTTATCACTTTTCCATGCTACTTAACAATGTTTTGAAAATCAAACCGGATTGGTTTGATCGGTCAAGTGACTGAAATTTGATAATTATAATATAACTCTTGCAATTTAGTAGGGGTCAATAGTTTAAATTTCTTCATATAAGTACACGGATATGTTTTTTTTTTTTTAATTTTTTTGTTTCAATGTCTCAATACATTTTATACTATTAAGTTAGGAAAATTTAGTCAAAATCTTTCCATTGGACTCTTAGTCCTCGTTTGGGAACAAGCTAATTTAGTAATTTTTTGGCTATTTGGCTAAAAAGGTAGGTAAAAAAAACTTGTATGTTTGGGATGACTTTTTGGCTAATTACGAAAAGATGTGCAAAAAGTAGAGAGAAAAGAGAATCTTTGACTTTTTGATATGGGTTGTTGGCTTTTTGGCTAATTTAATAACTTTTTGACTAATTGACTAAAATAGTCTCTTGCCAAACGAGGCCTTATTTGGTGAAAATGATAGCCAAATTTACGTTGTTTTGTAAACCCCCTAAGGAGGAGGTGTATAATTGAGTAAGGACAAGATAAAATATATATTTTTTTCTTGAAAAATATTGCCAGAGTAACATTTATTGTTTACATCAATTTTGACAGTAATAATTTTTTTAATAAATAATTTCATAGTCAACATGGATCTTATTTGATAGATTTTGATAAGAGAATTCTAAAAATATTAATTTTATGAAAAATCTAATTCTAGATTAAAAGTTATATTAGTGTTATATGTTTGACTTTTTAATTATTATTATTTTTTACTTTTTTTTAATGTATTAAATTTTATTATGAGAAGGTTTTGATCAAATCCCATTAAATTAAGTTTTAAAATTCAATTGTCTCAGAATTTTGTATGATGTAGTGATTAAGCCCTGGTTTGGCTATCATTTTAGGGCTAAAAAAGTACAAAATGACAAAATAGGATAAATAAATTAATAAGACAAAATATAACATCAAACTCATAATCATTACATTTTTTCTCTCATAAAAATCAAAAAATTCAATCTAAACGAGGCTAAAAAAGCCAAACTAAAAAGTCACAACATAAAAAAATTAATTATATTAGCTAATGTCAAACGAAACTTAGAATTGCTCTTAACACAAGAGACAGGAGGATTTGAAGGCAAAACATGTACAATGTAAATAGAGAGAGAGTGTGTGTGACGCGGGTTCGATTCCCGCTATCCGCCCCATGGTGAAGAATAAAATAAAAAAAAGATTTTCCCTTTGAGTGGATTTCATACGCACAAACAAAAAAACCATTTCGTTTTATGGTTGTTCCATAGAAGACATTCCAACCAATTCTCAAAAAAATATAAATTTGTATCAACTTAGAAACTAAAATGGTAAAAATACTTTTAAATTCCACTAATATGTAGCTAGTTCTTAACTTTTTGTTTTTCAGATAATTGTAATTTTAAGAGTAAATGAGAAGGCAATTCTGGATCAGTTCGATTTCAGTGTTTTTAATGGATTGAAATACGAAATTAATTATTAATTATTAATTTTAATCAGAATCATATTATTAAGTTAACAAAAATGTTAGAGATTCTAAAAGTTTTACTAAATTTTTTATCAAATGTCTCATATAAGTGTGAGACTCACATGAGACCCACATAGTATAAATCCTATGTTTGGCATTTCTGTGGTCCGTAGCATTGCTCTTAAGCTAATTACTTCCCCATTTTTCCTATGAGAATCTTAAATAGTGTTTGGTAGAGTTTTAAAATTATGATTTGAATGTGAAGTTGTATTTTGAGTTTTTGAGTTTTTAAATTATAATTTGAAAAGATAAAATTTGTTTGGTTATGAATTTTGAAAAGAGTTTTAAAAAGAGATTTGAATTGAGTTTTGAATTTTTGAAATGAATTTTTAAATTAGAAAAGTTGTTTGATTCAAAAAACTTATAACTCATAATCAAACACACAACTCAAAATTCTACTAAAAGCTCGTAACCAAACTCTTTTTAAAATTCAATTCCAAAAAATAATTATTGATAAAAACAATTTTTTTATTTAAAAAAAGTTAAAATTCCGAAAATATTTTTTACGTAAAATATAAAAAAAATTATTATTTTTTGTTAAAAAAATAAAAAACAAATCCCCTTTCTTTTCTTTTTTTTTTTTCTCCAAATAACGGGTGCCAATTGTCCATCCAAAAAAAAAAATCTGTTCCGATCAACTGGCCAGACGTCCGGAAAAATGATTGGGTAGACTTAATTTGCTCTTTTCAAAATTCAAAAAACTCTCAACTCTCTAAACATGATTTGAAATGAGTTTTGAAATGTGACATTGAAATCAATTTTTGAAAACTTAAACCAAACAAAACACTGAAAAATACACTGGAATCATGTTTCCAGAGTTACTCCAAACACAGCCTTAGATTCCAAAAAAAATGTTATTTATTTAAATGTAAAAAACAATAATTTGATTTACAATATTTAAAATTTTATTTGTTTCCGATTGAGAATTACCGATGAAATCAAACACTTGATTAGTATTGACACAAGTATTTTATTACTAGTAATTAAGGGTGTGCACGGTGCAGTTCAAACGATTTAAGAATAAAATTATAAATTGAATGGCGGATTAGCAAATTGACAGATTGCTGTTTGGGTAGTTTTGGACGAATTGGGAGATTGAAAAATATTTTAACCAATTATTAAATATTTGCATAATATATAACACTAATTTGAATAATATTATATATATATATATATATATGTATAATATGAACTAATTTTACATAATATGTTCCATATATATAATTACTAATCTGTAACAAATTTCACATCTTAATTCATCCTCACACTCAGTTTTACTTTAATATTTCATTAGAAGTTAAAAAATTTATAGATATTAATTATAGGGGAACGGAACAGTTTGGAAGATGAATTATAAATTTTAAAATTTAATCCATGGTTTAAGGATAGTATTTTGTACCACCTTACTAGTAACCACATAATTAGTAATTATATTTTTATTCTCTTTCAAAATTATTGTCATTGAAAAATTGCCGTAATGTAATTATCAAAAAGGTTCACTATTTAGAATAATGAAATATACTAAATTTATAAAAAAATAAATATAAAAAATCAACCTATTTTCTTTATATTTTTAAATATTTTTTTTCATAAAAAATTAAAAAATTATTAAAAAATTCAATTCCTAAAACGACTTTAATCCAATTCAATTTAGATAAAAAAAAAAAAAAAAACTTAAGATTAGACCATTATAACAAAATAAAATTTGAATTTTTAATTTTGTTAATTAAAAGTTCTAATTTTTTTGATTTGTTTTCAAAATAAAAAAAAATATTTTAAATATTTTATGCACCCTTATAATACACTGAGTCTAATGGATAAATACCATTTTTCATCTATTTTACTTAATAAAAATAAATAAATAATTTATATGAAAAATAAATTAAAAAATTAAAACTAAAATTGTTAAATTAAAAATTTATTTTATTTTAAAATTTTGCTCTTTACTCCGCCGTCAGAATCGTCGATCGTAAACTAAACCCTAAAAACTATAAACCCCCCACCGCCTATATATACAAACGCAACGCATATATATATCATCAGAGTTGTAATCTAAACGCTAAATCCCCTAAATCCACCTCCTATATATATATAACGCATATAACCTGCTTCTAGGGTTTCTACGGCGGAGGCCGGTGAACCGACGGTGGCGGCGATGGTGGCTGCGCTGTTGGCTCTTTGCGATTGCTCGATTTGTTTGTAAGGATATAATTATGTAGATTTATATATGTTTAGTATAATTTTTTGAAGATTGATTGGGGTTTTCTTCAACCCTTTGGTGTTGCATAGGCCTTATATGATCTGGGTATAACTTTTCTTCAATTTATTTGTGGAAAAATCTGGTAATGCTGTCAGATCATATCAAGCAAAACACTTTTCACTGTCTAGTGGAGTCATGAATGGTGTAAATTTACACTTTTTGTTGTTATCCCTTGTTCTTTTCATTTTGAGGGATATACATAATAAGTGGATGCTAACTATTTTCTTTGTTTTATTTATTTTATTCATCAAATTAGTGAACCAACTTGTCAGATCAGTCAGTCCAATTGTAAATTTAAGAGTATACTTTAGACCAAGTTATTCTTGTTTCATAGGTTTGGTACATTGCTGGAATTGTTCATATAATAGTTTGAATACAATGTTTCAGAAATAAATCATGTTTTGCAGCTGCAAATATCAAACATGTAATGATCGGGTTTAATGTATTTTCTTTATATATTAAGTTTATCTTATTCGCTACATTTGTGGTACAACTCTTTGATATAATCTGTTGTTGTAATTGGAATTTATTTGATCGAAAGTTCCATTCATAATGTATCTATTGTATTGATTGATTATTTTTTGTTTTTATTTTGTTGGTTTGGTGTTGTGTATAGAATTTCGATGATGATAAATCTAAGGCTTGTTTCTCAAAACATTCGCGGTGGCCGACTAAGATCTTTCGCCTTCGCAAGGCTTGAGAGATAATGCTGCTTCATTCCTTCCTTGGATGTCTGAGATATTCACTGCTACTTGATATTGATTTATTTTCATAAGTAAAGCTTAATTGATTGATTTTGTTCACAATGCATTTACGGTATTGATTGGTTATTTTTGTTTTTATTTTGTTGGTTTGATGTTGTGTATACAATTTCGATGATGACAAATCTAAGGCTTGTTTCTCAAAACATTCGCGGTGGCCGACTAAGATCTTTCGCCTTCGCCAGGCTTGAGAGATGGTGCTGCTTCATTCCTTCCTTGGATGTCTGAGATATTCATTGCTACTTGATACTAATTTATTTCATAAATAAAGCTTAATTGATTGATTTTGTTCACAATGCATCTATTGTATTTGATTGATTATTTTTTGTTTTTATTTTGTTGGTTTGGTGTTGTATAGAATTTCGATGATGATAAATCTAAGGCTTGTTTCTCAAAACATTTGCGGTGGCCGACTAAGATCTTTCGCCTTCGCCAGGCTTGAGAGATAATGCTGCTTCCTTTCTTCCTTGGATGTCTGAGATCTTCATTTCTACTTTCTATTAATTTATTTTCATAAGTAAAGCTTAATTGATTGATCTTGTTCACAATGCATTTACTCTATTGATTTGTTATTTTTGTTTTTATTTTGTTGGTTTGGTGTTGTGTATACAATTTTGATGATGACAATTCTATGGCTTCTTCTCAAAACACTCGCGGTGGCCGACTAATATGTTTCGCCTTTGCCAGGTTTGAGAGATAATGCTGCTTCATTTCTTCCTTGGATGTCTGAGATATTCATTGCTCTACTTGATATTAGTTTGTTTTCATAAAGAAAAATTAATTGATTGATTTTGTTCACAATGCATCTACTGTATTGATTTGTTATTTTTGTTTTTAATTTGTTGGTTTGATGTTGTATATAGAATTTCAATGATGACAAATCTATAAGGCTTGTTTCTCAAAACATTCACAGTGGCCGACTAAGATCTTTCGCCTTCGCCAGGCTTGAGAGATAATGCTGCTTCCTTCCTTCCTTGGATGTCTCAGATATTCATTTCTACTTTATATTAATTTATTTTCATAAATAAAGCTTAATTGATTGATCTTGTTCACAATGCATTTACTCTATTGATTGGTTATTTTTGTTTTTATTTTGTTGGTTTGGTGTTGTGTATACAATTTCGATGATGACAATTCTAAGGCTTGTTTCTCAAAACATTCGCGGTGGCCGACTAAGATCTTTCGCCTTCGCCAGGCTTGAGAGATAGTGCTGCATCATTCCTTCCTTGGATGTCTGAGATATTCATTGCTCTACTTGATATTAGTTTGTTTTCATAAAGAAAAATTAATTGATTGATTTTGTTCACAATGCATGTACTGTATTGATTGGTTGTTTTTGTGTTTAATTTGTTGGTTTGATGTTGTATATATAATTTCAATGATGACAAATCTTGGGCTTATTTCTCAAAACATTAGCCGTGGCTGACTCAGATCTTTTGCTTTTGTGGGGCTTGAGAGATAGTGCTGCTGGTGAAATCCTTCCTTGGATGTTTGAGATCCTCAGTTATAATTTGATATTGCTTTTTCATAAATAAATACACGCTTGTAGTTAATTTTGGGTATATTGCGCCCATATTTGTTTTGATTGAATATATATATATATATATATTTTAATTTTCTGTTTGGTCTTCTATATTCAATGTCAATGATAACAAATGTAAGGCTTTTTTCTTCTTAACATTCTCGGTGGGTGATTAAGTTTTTTTGCCTGTCACGCTCAAAAGATAGTCCTGCTTCAGTTTTTCCTTGGATGCCTGAGCTCTTCATGGCAACTTATTATTGTGTTTCATAAATAGTGGAATTGATTGATTGTGTCTATACTGCATCTACTGCATTGATTGATATACAAGGAACCCAATGCTGCATGAAAGGTATACCCTGAAATCAAAATATACAAGGAGCCCATAATGTCCTTCATTTGTGGAAGTAATTTTCTTTTGGTTTGGGTTCTTGTTGCTTTGTTTGGTTGAGGCTGGTTAAAACCAAGTTGATAATTTTGGGGACTAGGTTGGCTACCACCTGGACCTGCATGGAATGCCCCTCATAGTTCTTGTTATTACTCTTTCATTGGTCAACTGCAAGTTAGATGTCCTCAGTTGTCCCTCAGAGTGGTTGTTTCTTACCTTTGCCTTAATTCAGCCGTTTTTATGGTGCTCAATCCCTACCCCCTTTCTTCTTGTTGGTATATCTTTCATTGGTGAATCTGTGACCTATTTTATATATTTTTTTTAAGTAATGATGCATGATTTTGTTGCATGCTGTTGTAACTAATCATTTGGTTGTAAGTGGCAGCTACTGCAGCTTTAGCTTGTTCATATATGGTAACACAGCAGAAGATCCGGGACAGCTCAGCATAGAAGTTGATTTAGTTCGCGCTTTAACTGATGATTTTTTCTGTTGTGGGAAAGCTTGAAGATCTCCCACCTGCACTACAATCTGACTAATCTGACAATTGAGGAATTGATATCTTCCCCAAAAGCATCATCTCTAGAAGTTGTTGCATCCGATATTTCTGTTGTGATTAAACAGTTGTTAGAGTTGACATTTGAGACTTTGCAGTTGTTGAACCTTGGTGGTGCAATCAATAAAGTTATTAGTTCTTTTGTGTCAGCAGCCTCCTCTTATGATACTCATTGCTGGTATTGTTGTGCTATCAATTGGGAACAATCTTTGGAGGGAAGGTCTAGAAATTGTGTTCTTGCTGAGGGTATAAAGGATCTGTTGGATATCTACTATGCCTTCAACATAAATCAGGAAACCTTTCACCTGAATCCTTTGCAGACAGTACATTTCTTGATTCTGAGGCTGATGTGGCTACTTCCAAACAGTTGGTAAATACTTTCATTTTGATAGGGGACTTCATGAAGTCCTGGGCATCCTCAACTTGTTTTCCTTGAGCTTGTTCCAGCTGCTCTTAAACTTGTTTTCCTTGAGCTTGCTTCTCTTGATATTTGTCAGAGGGTTTGTGTGCGCATTTCTAGAGTCCTAACCTTGTTAAGTGATGCTCTATGGTCATGAAGTTCACGTTAGTAAGACATACAGCCAATTGTTTTCATTGAGCTTAGTCCAGCTGCTCTTAAACTTGGAAAGAATCATGTTATGTATGTACTTTAGGCCGTGATTTGTTATTTTCTCACATCTCACATTGGCTCTTAAAACATTTGTAATATTTTTTTGATTTGCTCACAAAATCCACTTTTGTCCATTTGTGTTTTAATAACTTTGCGAATTTTTTTAGCTCTTAACTTTGATTTTTTAATATGTTTTTTTGATTTTTTAATTTTTTTAGTAATTTTTTAAGTTTAATTTTTTGATTAATGCAAGAGGTTTCCAAACCAATCTAGAATCCAAAATACCAACTCAAATTCCAAACCTTCTATATTTTTTTCCCTTGCAGATTCATCCGCAAACTTTCACTGTCCTTTTACCGCCAGTTTTGCCTCCAACCTTTAAAACCTCTCTTCACCTCCATCACTTCCCTATGCTGTATCACGTTGCCTATCCCACCCCTACATCATGAATCCCCTTAACAAACGCGAAAACTTCACTGGTATATCTAAAATTTTAATAATAGAAGTTGTTAATGTTACATATTTTTTTTTTTCTTCCAAAATTAGATAGAAGTTAGTTTTGGAAGTAAATTGAAAAAATTATAAACATTGAGGGCCAAAATAAAAATAAAAATTAAAAGTAAGTGTGAGAATCTTAATTGAAGGGGACAAATTGTAATGACGATATGATAATATTTGTTGATTAAAATAACGCAGTAATATAAATAAATTATAATTCTAATGTCACAATATTAATTAAAATGTGACAACACTTAAAGTTTCAGGGTGTTTGTTGATGATTCAAAAACAATTGTGATCACAATTTTCAATTTTTCAAACCAAAATTTTTGACAAATTTTTATTAATTGAATTAAATTGATACAAAATGAAAAATTAAGAGAAACCAAAAGGAAAGAGCTTTATTAAAAATTGGATGTAATTATTTTGAGGAGAGTGAATTGACTTCTTTTTTTTTTTTGGAAAGGCATTATCAAGGAAAAGGCTGCAGGGTGCATGCAGTATCCACTTTATAGAACCCCCCCCCCCCCCCCCCCCAAAAAAATCAATTAAGAAAATTTACAATAATCTGTTTAGTTCTAAGGATTTTTTTTAGACTAATTAGTCTCATTAATTTTAAAAAGATAGATTTAATATATTATTTAAAAATTAAATTTACTGTTATATCCTTATTTCGATTATTATTATTATTTTTTATGCTGAAAGGTATGATATACCATCTATAAGAATCAAATTTGGAATGAATTTTTATATAATTTTTTTATTTGGAAAACATTTCAAAAAGGAGTACAAAAATGACTTGAAATATAAGAATTTTTCAAACATTCCAAAAGAATGTGAGATTTTTCAAATATTTCAAAAGGAGTATAAAAACTCCTTAGCAAGTTTTGAGCAAATATATAATTTCAAATTGTAACACTCTAATGTAACACTCAAACATAACACTCCAAAAAAAATTTGTTAGTGTACTTTTCTTAAAAGTAGTATTCTTATATAATACTACAAAAAAACTCCTTAGTGTAACACTCTAATATAACACATAAAAAACTTCTTAATGTACTTTTTTTCAAACATAACACTCCAATGTAACACTCTAAAAAAAAGATGTGGTATTTTTCAAATCATTCCAAAGGGAGTACACAAATTCCTTAGCAAGCTTTGGGCAAATATATAATTTCAAACTGTGAATATTTACGTTTGGAAAAAGTACATTAATGAGTTTTTTAATATTTTTGTGTGTTACATTGGAGTGTTACATTTGAGATTACATTGATTGGAGTGTTATGTTTGGAAAAAATATACTAAGAATTTTTTTGTGTGCTATATCAGAGTGTTGAAAAAATATAGTAAAAAGTTTTTTAGTGTGTTATATTGGAGCGTTACATTTTTATTCGTAATGTTAGATTTATTCTAGAAGGAGGGAAAATCTAAAATCTCTATATTGTCCAAATGTACAATTTCACATTTGGTGAAACCCACTTTTATCCCTAAAAAATTAAATCCAAATATGTAAGTGACTACATTTTTGTGTAATTTTCACTTTAATGGAATCTTTGAATTCATTAGAAAAAAAGAGAGGATGAAACCGTTTACAATATTATATTTTGAGATTTATTGGTACTTTGTCCAAAAAATTATTACTTCTACCATAAAATGTATAATTTTTGTAAAAGTTATACTATTTTACTCATTACAAAAAGCATAGTTTTGTTATTCATAATTTTACGGGTGTATACTATAATTTTACTATTCATAATTTTTATCACAAAAATTCATAAATTTCCTTAAAAAATCGTTATTTTTCTTACGATATGCCATTTTTGTAGGGACGCATGACATTTCTCCTAAAATAAAAATTACAATTATAATTTACCCAAGACTTATTGTTGACACCACAACCTGTATTCTGATTATTTTTTTTTTATTTTGGGCATATAGGTTTCTTCATTATCACCCATTTCTTACCAAGAACTCATTCATATCCCACTTGACAAGGGTGGGTTTTCACCTTGAAGGAAGACAATTTCACCACTAATATTGGTCACTTGAACAAAGCTCCTTTTGTACTAAATATATAATATAATATTATACACAAAAATCACCATATAATCTTACTATATTTTCAATCCACCATGTCTGCTCCTGAAAGCAAAACTGATTGGTCCTATCGAGGCCTTTGCCCCCATCTTCACCCTCATCCCCACCAATCCCGTCGCGCTGCGTGTCACAAACACCGACACCCTGCATTAGCCTCCGGTACAGTTGCCGGATCGTCGTCCTTAACGGCCGGAATCCAACTCATGTGCATGCAATATGGATGCAAATTACATTCCCAATGCCCACAATATACAAACACTATAACATTCTCTCTTTCAACTTCTTTGTGGAGAGGAAGAAAATTGAGTTCTTGATGTTTAGTGAGAGAGAGAGAGGTGATGGAAAGTGGGTGGAAACCTAACGTTGAGATATCACCAAATTGTCCTAGATGTGGTTCATGTAACACTAAATTTTGTTACTACAACAACTATAGCTTGACACAACCTAGGTACTTTTGTAAAAGTTGTAGGAGGTACTGGACCAAAGGTGGGTCCCTCCGGAACGTGCCGGTTGGAGGTGGTTGTCGAAAAAGCAGACGATGTAAGTCGATACGGATATCGGGTACGGGTCCGAAAGTGGGTCCCACTACGGATTTTGGTTACAATGGCAACATTTTGGGTGAATCCTCTTCTAGCTCATCATCATCTATGGTGGCTGATGGTTCGATTGATCTTGCCAGGGTTTACGCCGATTTCTTGAATCAAGAAAGTGTGCCCGAAACACGATTCGAAATGCCCAAATTGCTTAGGGATGTTGATCTGTCGTTCCACTATGCAAGTACAAATATGAATACAAATTTTAATTTCCAATTTCCATTGGAAATGGATTTAATTAGCAAAGGAGGTGAAATGTATCGGGAAACAATTGAAGAATTTGGGAGTGATCGCGTGGTGAGCAATTGTGGGTTGCCACCATTGCCCGGTGAAGAGGTAGTAGTAGCTCCAGAGATGGAATGGCCGAGTTCTGACATGATGGTTCCGAACCATTTTGTGCATATGTCACAATTGGATAGGATTGAATCAGAAGATCAACATTTTAAGCAATTTATTGGTAATAAGAAGTCGTTGTTTGACATGTCGAGTTATGAAACTCTTTTTAGGCCTTGAGCTGATCAAATTTCCTTTTTTTTTTTTTTTTTTGGAGTTATTTTATTATGGTTATGTTAAATTTATATATATATATATATATATATGGGTATGTATAGAATGAAATGTAATTTACAACACAAATATATGCTTATGAAAAAGTTGAAATAATGAACCTTTGGTCATGTTTTACTTACAAAATTTTGTATAATAATCCACATTTCACAATTACAAAGCAAGTACTTATGAATGAAGATTTCACAATGCCTTAATTACTACTCTCTCTCTCTCAACCTTGAATTTGCATATATGGAGTGAGTGTCAGTGTACATACTTGCTATTGTACTTCTATATTTTATGTCAAGCTTGTGTGTTAAGCGGGTTAAGCAAGCTCCCTCAGCTTTTACCTAGTAGCTTTTAAACTATAAGGACGTATGAAGATAACCATATTTGATTATGAGTATTTCAATGGTTCATATTAATTTCTCTAAGTTGATATAGCTCTGTTGTATGGTATTATTTTTGTTTTTAATTTTCAATTTTAAGTTTTTATTACTAAAAAACACAAAATACTTGTTTCACGGATATTTTCACTAATGCGATTAAAGCAAATTTAACCCGTGGACATTACAATTGTATCTTGTATTAATTTGGTCATTACAATTTTAATTACATTCATTTTGTGCTTTATTTTTTTGCACGTTGAAAAATTAGACAAAAATCAAGGATAAAATGGTCCATTAACTCTCCAACCATTCACAACCATGGGACATGCTCCTCTCCGGTTCGCAATCAGATAGGAAGGTGTTGTTGGGCCATGGTGGGCCCATTTCGGGCTCATTTCAATGATCCAAACGTGCAATGTGTAAAACTCATTGAGTACATCATTCTTGCGAAAAAATCACATTGATCAGATATCGATAGCCATTTGATTAGATCACATTTGTATTAACGACAAGTATGATTTTTAAAATAAATTATTGATAGAAGTATGATCTGATTACTGATTATCAATATTCGATCAATTTGATTTTGTAAAAATAACATACCCAATAAACTCTACACATTAAATAATTGAATCATCAATATGAGCTCAGATTAGGACCTACTATGACTTAACATCACCCTCCAATTAGATTGCGGAATGGAGCGGAGCTTGTCTCCACCACCACCATCTCATTCCTTTATGTAACTATTATATTTGTAAAAATATTAGAAATATTAAAAATTCTATCAAAATTTCTACCAAATCTCGTATCAATGTGGAACCCACAAAGGACTCATATTATGTGGGTCTTACACCTATTTGGTAAATATTTTAATAATTTTTTTGAGATTTCTAACATTATTACTCTTATATTTGTGTCATTTGAACCCCTCAAACTATTATATTTGTGTTACTCTATCTCCATGAATAATTAAGTTGATCAATTACACCATTTATCTATTGATTTGAGTTTGTTTTCCCCAAATTATTAACACCACTTATATTTTAAACTGAATATTACTCCTACAAGTACACACGTCATTAATTGAAGATCTTGATTGACTTTGCTTTACAGTAAGTCTCATTTGACAACTCACTGTTTTAGCTTAAAAGTGAAAAATTTATTAAAAAAATTAAAGAGTCAAAGATTTTATTTTACTTTTTACTTTTTATACATTTTTTCGTAAAAAATTAAAAAGTCATACAATTTTTTTTACCTCATATTTTAATTAAAAAATTTAAAAATATTAAAATAACATATACCCAAAAGAGATCGAAACAAATAGATAAAGAGAAACATTCGCATACCATACAATAAAACAAAATTAATTATTTTAAAAATATTAGAAAATTCTTTTTCAAGTGTTTGTATCCTAATTAATTCATAAGATATTCTTGTATTTCAATAAGTTCTATTATTTGAACATTTGATTTATCAAATCATAATTCTCATATTAAGGTATTTTAAGGATATTTCTACCCTTACAAATATTTTTTGAACGGTTAGTAATTTGGTGATGTGAACATTCATATTTTATAATGTGAATATTCATATTAACATGTTAACATTCACATTGACGGTGTGAACATTTATATCACAGAATATTTACACTGTAAATGTGAATATTATTTGGGATATTTTGATAACTATGTCACTCAAAAGACTTATTGAAATATAAGAAAATAATGTAAATTAAATAGAATATAAGTAAGAAAAAAGTAATTTATAAAAAAGTGCCTCTTAAAAATATTAGATAAAACACAAAATATAGCTAATTGTAGCATACCGTTGTTTCTAGATATATATAACCAAATTTAACAAATCACATGCACAAATATTTTTGTGTGTAGGTATGTGTGCTATTCAATCAAGGACGTAATTATTTAAATTGATAGTTCAATATGTAAAATAACACAAGTATAATAGTTTGAAGGTGCAAATTAAATTTTCCCTATGCAAAATGCTTAGGATATTCAATTTGATTATTATTATTATTTTTTATTTTTTGAATTCAAAGCTATTCACTATAGTTGAAAATAAAAAATTATTAACGACAGTTCTATATAGAAACAATATCAACTCACAATAATTTTCTCATATAAATGAATGTTGAGTGAAGATCTCATCACGTAGTTGGAAACAACAATAATATATACTCTGAAAAATTATTCATAAATTTATTTATAAAATATTAATTTATGTACCATATTGAGAGGTCCTTTGGCAGTTGGATTTTTATCTAACAAAATTCAAAAAGATAAGAAATTAAAAAGTTAAAAATCGATTCCCAAACACATTAGATTTTTTTACACTAGTGTAAAAAGACCAACGTATTCCTACATTAAAGCCTAGTTTGGGAAGACTAAATAAGTGCACTTTTTGAATTTTTTTGTATTATGTGTAAAAAAAGTAGAGAGGAGATGTTGATTGATGTGACCCAAAAAAGATAAAAAGATGAAATAAGTGCACTTTTTTCTTTGTAGCCAAACTTAGCCTAACTTTTTTCCATACAAATAAAATCAAAGTAAAACAGAAGTCTTAGGCAAAAGTCTAAAATATCAGTCTTTCATGTTTTTTTTTTGTGTAATTTAAAAAGTCACTAACAAATCTACTTTCGAAAAAAGGTAAAAAAACCACTAAAAAAATCTACATTCCAAATACCCACTCATTATGGGGGTAGTCCATATTTTACGAACTTTAAATTTACGTCATATATTTCACTTTGGAAAAATTACACACCAGTAAAATCTTTTTAAAATAATTATTATTTCATGAAAAAGTTTATAAGTTTAATTATTAAAATTTGTAAATTTTTTTATTAATTTAAAATTATTTTTACCAACCTTCACTGATTTCCTTTCACTTTCAAAATAAATTTCAAAATAAAATATGCAACATTTTTGAATTGAAAAATCTAGCCCAAGCAGGAGATGTAAGAGCATGGTCAAGCTTTTGACATGTCAAGTTGCCTAGTCCTTGAAAGGAACATCAAATTGCAAGTGGTTTTCAGCCTTTGAAGTTTCAAACACTTGAAAATTAATTATGATGCTTTGGTAAGCCATGTTGCATGCTTAGGAACTTGGATGAGGGTGTGCATTACCAACATATATATTATATAGAATTCTCTGCATCATATGATCCCAGAAATGTATGCCCATGATCCAAGAAACTACCTTCCACAAATCATCTTGGGGTATCGTCTCGGGTTTCTTTTATAAATTAATGGTTTAGATTTATATCCACTTATTTGTTTGGTTTTGAATTAAACAGATTTAAATCTGTTGGGTTCAAAATTCAAACAGATAAAAAACAGATAAAAACGGGAAGGGCTCTGTTTGGGTGTACAGAAAAATCGGACCAGTTTATTTTCGGAATTAATTTGAATTCTGGATTTTATTATAAAATTAAATTCAAATATTTTTGACCCAAAAAGATAGGTATTGGGCTGAACAAGCCCAACCTAACACCACGCACCCAAGCCCAGTTAGCCCGGACGGCGGTGGCGAGCGTGTGGTGATTTTTGGATCCAATGGGTCTAACCCATAACCTCCCTCTCTAAAACACTTGCGTATCCTTTGGGGCACATCCCAAGTTCCAATCCCATGCCTTATAAATCAATTCAAAACTTCCCACCAAATCAATGTGGGACAAGCCTTATTCAAACCTTTAAGGATTTTCCACCAAAACTCAATTTCCATGGAGCATACTTTGGCTTTAATTTTCCATTCACTCGATAATGGTTTTGAGCAACCAAATATACCATGTGAATCACAACGCGGCATAGAACGCGTTACCACTTTGACCCGCGACAAACGATGCACAAGACCTACCTAAAAAATAGATCAAACTTAAGAAATTTTTTTAATTTTACCCAGAATTTTCCAACCGTTTCCAACATTATTTACAAACTTAATAGTAGATCCAAACAAAAAAACTGACTCAATATGTAATAGGTTAATGTATAGACAATATATAAAACACTTGAAAGAAGTGCATCATAAGATCTGGAGATGCTGCTGTGACTAAGTCACAAGTCAGAGCAACGATTTGCTGTAAGTCTATGGAGGTTTTTTTTAAGTCATTTTCAATAATTCGAACCGTCCATATTGTAGGGTTCGTCGATTATATCATCCATATAAAAATCAAGTTAATCAGAAATTCATAATCTCATGACTAAATTCAAATTGTTTTACAAAAATTATCAAGCTAATGTCAACCGTTTATTTTTTTAAAAAACAAATATGCTCTTGTTATAAAGTTATAGATTTCCAATCAATTTATTTTTTGCATAGATGATCTATTCAACAAATCCTACAATATGAACGGTTTAAATGATCAAAAAAGACTCGGAAAAAGCCTCAATAAACTCACAACAGATCGCTACTGTGACTTAGCCACAGCAGTATCCCCAGTTCCTGCATCATAAGATGATTTTGATAAATTCTTATTTTTATTGATGTGTCACAGTCTTATCAATTAGAATGGAGATTTCATTCCAATTGTATAATGGAGATAATGAGGTGCATCCGATGCAATAAATTAGATTGATGATCAATCAATATCATAAGACAAACATTTCTATGAGCATTCCTCTACCCATCAAGTTTTGAAACATGGTTTTAAATATTATATATATTACATCAGTTTATACGTATTGAGTTTCTCATTCTAATATGATATATTCTAATATATTTTTGGATAAAAGACAGTTTAAGTTTTTAAAATATGCTTTATTTTTTATTTTAATATCTTAAATTTTAATTTTATCATTTTGATCTTCAAAATTGTTAATTTGAGTCAATTTAGTTTTACGTCTAACGTTCTCCTATATTGATAACAGAAATTTGGACAAATGACAATTTTGATATCTGAAGTATGTTTTTCTTACCATTTTAGTCCCTTAAATTTTAAATTAAAGTCATTTTGCTCCTTAAACTTGTCAATTTGGTCCTAGTTCAAATTGACACTAAATTGATAATTTTGAATATCAAAATGACAAAATTTAAAACTTAAGAGACTAAAATAACAAGAAATATATACTTTAAGAACCAAAATTGTCTATAATCCAAGGATAAAATACTTTTTCTGTTATTAATGTAAATGGACGTTACAGATAGAACTAAATTGACTCAAATTGATAGTTTTGTACACCAAAATGATAAAATTAAAATTTAAATGACTAAAATGACAAAAAAACATATATTTTAAAGACTAAAACTATCGTTTACCCTATATTTTTTTAGTATGAAAATTATATTTATATTGGTTGATTTCTGATATGCACAACCAATAGGTATTAATATTATAGGTTCACAAATGCAATGGCCGGCTCACCTACTATAACTTTTTATTTTTTATTTTTTATTTTATCATTGATGATTTAAAAAATTCATGATTGCACCTGTGGGGATATATTTTATGAAGTACCAACACGTGGCTAAAGTGACGCCGACGTGTCAGTCGAGGTGCCACGTGTCCTGGTCATGACGCTGAGGTTATCTCAGCGAGGCTGAGGTTACCTCCGAAGATGTCGGAATCTGAGATAAGCGGATAAGGCACAAGAGTCCTAGAAAGGGGGAAGACTACGGTTGAGAAATGATAAGACTCTTAGGGGGTTTATTCCAATCCTACTGGGAGTCCAAGATTTATAGTAATCCTAAGTTCATTAGAGCTAGGCTCCTGTTGGGACAATGATTGAGTTGGCTATAAAAGAGAGGCACCCCCGTGGGTCTAAGGTACGCAATTTCATATTCTGAACAGTGAGATTTGCACTATTGATTATCTTTGAGAGATATACTGACTTGATTGTCGGAGTACCCTCAGGTGGACGAACCACCGTCGGGATCTTCTCTTTTTGTCGCAGGTTAGCTAGGTGTCATCTATTCTGCCAGTGTTCTCAAGCTGAATACTAAGTTGGGCAGTGTGATCGGAAAATCACTCACACAAATTGCCGCCGTCTGTGGGAAAGAAAGGAGAATAGATGGCCAGTAACGGACAGAAGAAAAAAATCGGGGATGACACTCCTGCTGGGAGTAGGAGACCTATTGACCTTGATATCACAGGAGACGAATGCAACGCAGAAACTCGTGACCAGAATCACGGAGTGAAAGACGTCGGCCAGACTGGCGACGCACCAAAGAAACCAGATCAAAATGGTTACTACAACGAGGACGACCTTCAGGTTTGGAAGGATAGGTGCCTGCGGAGGGACGAAGAGGTAAAAGAGATGGCAAACAAATTGGCAGACCTGCAGTCGGTCGTCAATTTCATGATGCAAAATAATGTCATGCAGCCACCGTTCTCGTTGCACGACACGCCGAGTCCAGCGGCCAATACCCAGAAGGGAGGGCAGAAAACAATCCCCGTAGCCCCTCAGCACAACGGGAGCGAAAGATACTCTCACCGACCTTCTAGGGAAGTTGGACGAAGAGAGTCAAAAAGAGAAGAATCACGGAGGATGCATCGCACAAAGGAGACAGACCCCAAAGGACATTGGCATGTTCAGGGGCAAGCATTGTGCTTCGACACAACTTATGGAGAAGGGTCGAAAAGGACTCACCATGAAGCTGAAAGTAGCGCACCAAAAAGACTGAAAGCAGGAGATAGCCGAGCTCCTGGGCGGACGAAGGAGGACTTAAGAGATTACCTCAAGAGGAAGCAACAGAATGCCGATGCCGAGGTAACCTCCCCAGATAAGCCGAGGACACCATTCTCGGTAGAATTGGACAAGTTTGAAGCGCCGAAGAGATTCAGTATGCCGAGGTTTCAAATATACGATGTTAAGTCAAACCCCAACTTCCACGTTGGATTATATTTGAACTCAATGGCATTGTATAGTGGGAACGAGCCGTTGCCCTGCAAAGTGTTCCCCTTATCTTTTGGGGAGATTGCATCAAACTAGTTCCACAAATTACCAAAAGGAAGCGTGAAGACTTAGGAAGGCCTGACCGAGATGTTCGTGGCCAGGTTCGTGACAAACAAGCTACAGCCATTAAGGGTGGACGCATTGATGGCCCTGAAGATCAGCAAGGATGAAGGCCTTAGGGCCTATGCAAAAAGATACTATAAGGTGTTCAACCGAATACCCGAATGCAATCAAGAGGTGGCGGTCGTATCTTTCAAGAACGGCCTGAAAGACAACTGTCCACTACAAAAGTCTTTGGCAAAGACATTGCCAAAAAGTATGGAAGAGCTCATGGCGAGAATTGAGAAGTATGCTAGAGTTGAAGAAGACACGTCGGGGACTAAGGAGATAAAGTAAGAGAAAGGAAACGGCTCGCCGAAGCGAGGCCGAGGTAACAATGGATCGAGCAAACAAGAGGCAGAACTGAGGGCCACACAGGCAGTAACAACTGTGTTCCGAATCCCGATTCCCAAAGTCCTGGACCGGATTCGGAACCAACCCTATTTCAGAACACCAGCGAAGGCACCAGGAGAGTTTATGGGAAGGAACGTTGGCAGACATTGTGCTTACCACAATGAAGACGGGCACACGACTCAGGGTTGTGGAGCCTTGAAAACACACTTGGAAGAACTGGTGAGGTAAGGCCATCTGAGAGACCTCATCGATGAGGTCAGGACAAGAGAAGAACAGGTAAGATTGCCTCAGGGGCAGCAGCTCCGCCTCCCCTTGCACCACAACCTCAGGCAGGAAGACCTCGGGTAGTCAATGTAATTCACTCGAAGGTCAACAAGAACGAAATTAGGAGGGAGACCCAGAAGGTGAAGCATCTGCAACATGTTTACCAAGTCGGGAAAAAGAGACATCGGGCAGAGGAGCGCCAAGGACCAGTAGTGTTCTTTTGCAGAAGCTGACCTTGAGATAGTACAGCATCCACATAATGATGCCTTGGTAGTATCCCTCCAGGTTGGGGAGTGCCAAGTAAAACGCATCCTGATTGACCAAGGCAGCTCTTGCGACATCATGTACGTTTGATGTTATAAGGAGCTCGGCCTTCACCCAGACGACATGGAGCAATCTAATAGCCCAATGGTCGGGTTCAATGGAATGCCGACATGGCCACTGGGAACAACCAGCTTGGAGGTGCAGGCAGGCACCAGGAAGATAACAACAAAGTTCACCGTAATTGACACACTTTTCCCTTAAAACATCATTTTGGGAAGGCCATGGTTGCATGCAATGAGGGCTGTTCCGTAAACTTTGCATCAACTATTGCAGTTCCCAACAGAGTATGGGATTGAGGAAGTCAGAGGAGATCAGCTGCAGGCAAAAAATTACTCCATGGCAGCAATGAAATCCACCTATAGCATTCGAGAACCAGAAAAGGCAGAGATCGAAGACGAGGACGTGGAGGCCCTAGAGGATATCAGCAAGGAGCCAGCCAAGAAGAGTGAAGAAGCACTGAAAAAAATCCTCGTCCAGGAGGGGGATAGATAACGCTTCTTTCTTCTGGGATCGGGCTTAGCCGAAGAAGAGGAAAAAGAGTTGGAAACTTTTTTGAGAGCAAACATTGAGGTGTTCGCATGGACACCTTATGACATGCCAGTCATTGACCCCGTGGTCACTTGCCATAAGCTGAACGTTGACAGGTCAGCCAAACCTGTAATTCAACGAGCAAGAAGACCGACGTTGGTACACGTCGAAGTAGTGGAAGAAAAAGTAGACAGACTTCTCGAGGCCAGGGCCATTCGAGACGTAAATTACCCGACATGGCTATCGAACACAGTAGTGATGAAGAAGAAGAACGGTAAATGGAGGGTCTGTGTAGACTTTACTAGTTTAAACAAAGCCTGTCCCAAAGACAGCTTTTCTCTACCCAAGATTGACCAGCTGGTAGACGCCACTTCAGGGCATGAAAGGATGAGCTTCCTAGATGCCTACAGGGGGTACCACTAGATAGCCATGTACTCCCCAGACGAAGAGAATACTGCGTTTGTCACCCCAAAAGGCCTGTACTGTTGCAGAGTAATGCCTTTCGAGTTAAAAAACGCAGGAGCAACTTACCAAAGGCTGGTAACCAAAATGTTCAAACACCTGATTGGCCGAACAGTAGAAGTCTACATCGACGACATGGTCGTTAAGACCAAGGAGCATGAGGGTCATCTCGCCGATCTAAAAGCAGTCTTTGAAATCCTTAAAACATATCGGCTCCGACTCAATGCATCGAAGTGTGCATTTGGAGTTGGATCTGGTAAGTTTTTAGGATACTTGGTGACCAGAAGGGGTATCGAGGCCAGCCCAGATCAGATCAAGGCCATCCTAGAGTTGAAGAGCCCGACGTCGGCGAAACAGGTGCAGATGATAACTGGAAGGGCCGCAGCCCTGAACAGGTTCATAAGCAGAAGCTCAGACAAGTGCAAGCCTTTCTTCAACTTAGTAAAGAAAGCCACGAACTTTCTTTGGACAGAAGAGTGCGAAGAAGCATTAGCCGATCTGAAAAAGTACCTGACCACAGCTCCAGTTCTTTCGAATCCAGAACCTGGGGAGGAGTTATTCCTGTACTTGGCGGTTTCAGAACATGCGATAAGTGCAATACTAATCCGAGAAGAAAAAGGGGAGCAAAGGGCTGTTTACTATGTAAGCAAAACCCTGGCCGATACAGAAACGAGGTATCTACCCTTAGAAAAATTGGCATTGGCTTTGGTAATGGCTTCAAAGAAGTTGAACCATTACTTCCAGGCCCATAAAATTGTGGTGCTAATAGAACACCCCTTGAAATCCTTACTGCAACAAGGAGACCTGACAGGAAGAATAGCCAGGTGGACAGTCACCCTAGGCTAGTATGACCTGGAGTACATGCCAAGGACAGCAATCAAAGGCTAGGTTCTGGCTGACTTCGTGGCCGAGTTCATGCCAAAATCCATCGAACATCGGGCTCCGCTGAGCCAGGATGAACGATGTCCAAACAAGCAAGGAGAGGCTCAGCCAAAGGCGAAAGAACAAAGAAAAGAGGAAAAACTCAGACCCTGCAGCATTTATATCGGCGACTCCTTTCGACTGTTCGTTGATGGGAGTTCAAACCGACAGGGAGTGGGGGCAAGAGTAGTGCTGATATCTCCAGATAGGTAGATAGTGGAACAGTCCATTCGTTTGGGGTTCAAAGCCTCAAACAGCGAAGCAGAGTATGAAGCATTGATTGTAGGACTGAAGCTGGCAGTAGCAGCAGAGGTAGACGAGGTAATAGTCTTCTGCGACTCCCAGCTCATTGTCAACCAGACAATGGGCGAGTTTGCTGCCCAAGATGAACGGATGTCGACCTATGCAAAGGAGGTCATCAGGCTGGCAGCCTTGTTTCAGAACTGTCGACTACTTCAGGTTAGCCGAGATGATAACAGCCACGCCGATGTGTTGGCCAACCTATCCAGTTCGGTAAAACCTGGAAAAGCAAGGACTATAATGGTTGATTACCTGTCGGGTCTGAGCATCAGACCACTGACCATAGAGCGCAAAGCGATGTGTGTGGACATGGGACCAAGCTGGATGGATGCAATTGTTACATTCTTGAAAGAAGGAAAGCTGCCAGAAGACTACGAGGAGGCACACAAGATCATATTGAGGTTGACAAGATTCAGTCTGATAGCAGAGAGGCATCTTTACAAAAGATCCTTCACTGGACCACTGTTAAGGTGCGTACACCCTTTACAAGTCGAAGAATTTTTATATGAAATACATGAAGGAGTTTGTGGAAGCCACGCTGGGGGCAGATCACTCGCTCATAGGGCCATCACCCAGGGGTATTGGTGGCCTTACATGCAGAAAGATGCAGAAGCCTATGTAAAGAAGTGTGAACAATGCCAAAGGTTTGTACCTCTGATACACCAGCCAGCAGCAGACTTGAACCCTATATCTAGTCCTTGGCCATTTGCCCAATGGGGCATGGATCTCGTCGGGCAACTGCCCCAAGCAACTGGACAAAGGAAGTCCTTGCTGGTAGTAACAGATTACTTCACTAAATGGATAGAAGCTGAACCTCTTGCCAAGATCCGAGATGTGGACGTA
Organism: Camellia sinensis; assembly: GCF_055761805.1. NCBI lineage: Eukaryota > Viridiplantae > Streptophyta > Magnoliopsida > Ericales > Theaceae > Camellia > Camellia sinensis. The sequence goes on from NC_138972.1 coordinate 82,645,481, forward strand.
AAGAACTTCATTTGGAAGAACATTATCACCAGGTTTGGGATTCCAAGAGCAATTGTTACAGACAATGGAACTCAATTTGACAATAAGCTAATCAAGAATTTCTGTGCAAAGTTCAAGATCAAGAACTACTTTTCAACCCCAAGCTTTCCACAAAGCAATGGACAAACAGAAGCATCCAACAAAGTAATTCTGGATGGGATAAAGAAGAGGCTGCAGGCAGCAAAAGGAAAGTGGGTAGACGAATTGCCTAATGTACTTTGGGCATATCGGACTACGCCAAGAAGATCAACAAGGGAATCCCCTTTTGCCATGGCTTATGGCACAGAAACAGTTATTCTGTTGGAGGTCGGCATCCCAGGAATCAGAACCCAGGGAGTAGAAAACGAAACTAATGATGTACTCTTAGCCCGAGATCTGGATCTTCTAGAAGAACGAAGGGAGAAAGCTGCGATTCAGCTCGCAGCGTACCAGTAGTAGCTTGCTAGAGCTTATAACAAGAGGGTTAACCCAAGGGAGTTCCAAGTCGGCGACCTGGTCTTGAGAAAAGTCGTCGGCAACAAAAAGGATCCCAGAGAGGGGAAGCTTGGCCCAAATTGGGAAGGACCTTACAGAATAATCTCGGTACTGGGTAATGGCGCTTATCGGCTTGAAGATAATGAGGGCAAAGAGTTGCCAAGGCCTTGGAACACTTGCAATTTGAAATTTTTCTATCATTAGAATTCCTTTGTTCTTTTGTCATTTGCCGAAATAAATAAATAAAGATTCAGCTTGGCTTTCTTTTCAAGATACTTGACATTGTCTCTAGAATACATGTATAATGAGAACTCAAGTAGAACTTAGGTTCACATGAGGGGGCAGAGAGAGGCGAAATCATTGTTTAAACACTTGTTGAAATTTGTGGACAACAAGTTGAAGTTAAACCGAAATCATTGTTTAACACTTGTTGAAATTTGTGGACAATTTACAAGTTGAAGTTAAACCGAGATCATTGTTTAACACTTGTTGAAATTTGTGGACAATTTACAAGTTGAAGTTAAACCGAGATCATTGTTTAACACTTGTTGAAATTTGTGGACAATTTACAAGATTGAAGACTAAGGTTAAACACTTGTTGAAGTTTTATATTTACAAGATGAAACCAAGATTACGCCGAGAAAGGTAGTTAAGTACTTGCCGAGATAAATCATCAGTTTGTACAACCGAGGTGTGTCACCCCGAGAAGGTTGCACAAGGATTGAAGTGTATATTGAAGATATGTAAGATATTCTAAGTATGAAAGCATACAAGGAAAACATGCAAGCATTCAAAAGAAAAAGAGTTGTATTAAGAGAACGTCGACGATGTAAAGAGTTTTACATTACTTCAGAAAGGAAAAAAAAAAAAAACCATAAAACTAAGGCTCCTCAGCAATAGCAGTTGGTTGAGTTTGAAGTTCAGACAATTGTTGAGAGGACGCCTCGGCAACCTTTTCCTCCGCGAGTTCGGTATCAATTTGGGCGAGTGTTTCGTCAAGGCTTTTGTCGGCAAAGGTGACGTCGGCTGATGTCTTCTCAGGAGCAGCATCTTTGAGAACCTCATCACCCTCTTCATCTTGAGTCAAGTCTAGGACTTGCTCACTCTAAAAAGGGGACTTGGCCCCATCAGCATCTTTTGGCTTTCTCACTAAGGTCTCCTCCTCAGATTTGAAGCCATCATCAGATTGAGCTGGAGTTGGAGTTGGAGGGAATGGAAGAGGAATGGCGTCGGCGTTTCTCAAAGGCGAGCCCTCAGGGACATTAAGCTTTTTTAGAAGGGACATCCAACCAAGGGTGAAACCCTTGTTACATGCCTCATTCACTTGCTTTTCGTAGGCCTCCGTGACATCGGCCATGCACTAGGCATACGCCTTCTCGTCGGCATCCTTGATTTCAGCCTCTTTGGTAGCCAAGGCCTCCTGCAGCTCTTTTTGGGCCTGTACAATCTTCTCCTCGGCCTCTCTTTTTTGGGTCTCAGCAACCTTCTTAATGGCCTCAGCAGAATCAACCTTCTCTTCGGTATCGGTCTGAGCCTTGATGGCAGCTTCGGCCTGGTCCTCTAACTTCTTCATTTTCCATTGAAGACTTTTGTTGGTTTTTTGAAGAGTAGAGAACTCCTTCTTCATCTCGGTCAACTTCTCTCGATTTTCAAAAGATTGAACAGAGAAAGAATGGACATGCTGGATGGCCTGAAAAAACACAAGACAAAAGTTATTGCAAAATCTTCTAAAGTACAGGAAAGGGAAAAATTGCCAGGTAAGGACACTCACTTGAACAGAACGTTGAAGCATCAGAGCGTAATTTTCATACTCACTCAACTCGGGGTTTCAGTCAAGATCGCTGGGGAGAAGCAGAGTAGTACTGAGGGCTACACCGACGTTGATGTCCTCAGCACTATCGTTGGCCATGACAGGCTTATCTTCCAAAGTGATTGCGGGGGCCCAGGGGCATCAGGCATTTTAGACCCTGAGGTCGTTGCAAAAGATGACCTCGGCCTTTTGGATTTGGTAGAGTCGGATGGAAGTGTTTCGGCGGACTTCTTCGCAGAGACAGAGGCAGTTTTCTCACTCGGAGCCAATTTGGAAATTGGCAAGGTATCCTCAGAATCGATCTGAGGCACCTTTGCCTTTGGCTAAGCCTTTTTGATTCGTTTTGGCTTTGAAGGAGGCTGGGTTTGTGTTGGCTGAGCGTCAACATCAGTTGGAATGTTAGCCAGGAGATCTTTGGCAACTGGTTTTGGGCGACCCATCTCGGCAGAAGAAACTGTTCGGCGTCGACGGCAGCGTTGGGATATTGGAATCAAGTATGGAGCCGAGGTTGACGGTTGCTCAGCTGGATCTGAGGTTGACCCTTGGTCTGTTTGAGATGTGGACGTAATTTGTGGAGTTGTGGCAGATGGTGGAGAAAGGCTTTTCTTCTTCTTTTTTGGAACGTCGGGGAGAGCTGACTTGTATGTTGGAATAAAGTTGAGAAACAGAGGGGCCTTATGTTTATGGACTGGCAAGTCCAAAAGTTTCTTCAAATCGTTGTTGGGAATGAAAGATTGGCGAAAGTTTTTTGGTGGCTTAGGAACAGCTGCAAGGAAAGCAGACATTAAGAAATAGATAAAGTATGAAAGACTTTAAAAAACAAGTAGGTATGAATGCAGGGCTCTTACCATTCCCCTCTACAAAGAATGATCAAGGGAGAGGGAAGAGATGGAGGTCTTCATCTGGGGCAAACTCCCAGTTCCCCGAAGTAATGAAATAATCGTCCCCAGCTCCCTTGTTGGAGTCAGGGAGGTCGGCAACGATTTTGTATTTAATGGACCTCGGCTTGAGATAGTAAACATAGCCAGTGTCTTTTTTAAGGCCACACATAGTGTAGCAATATTGGATGTCGGCTAATGTGATCCTAGCGTTTTCTTGTTTGGCTAAGGCTATGATACCATTGATGGTTCGATAGGAATTGATGGAAAGTTGCATTGGGTTCAACTTATAATAATAAAGTATTTCACGGAAAAGGGTATTAAGTGGGAGCCAAAGTCCACACTCAATGAAGGCTACCACAGGGAAAGGCATGGAGTCATCAGTAAACATGATAGAGTCATCATCTCCAGCCAACCTCAGATGGACATCGGTTGAGATTTCAAACTCTTGTCTAAAGAATTTTAGTTTGGATGGGGTGTCTACCCTATGTTTCCACATACCCATGATATCGGCTTAATCGAAGGGGTTGGATTTCAGAAGATATTTTGAAAGGGTTATTGGGACCTCGACAAACACTTAGGTAAATACAGGTTTCAGTTTTTTTCCTAAATTGTGGGTTCTGTAGACAAATCCCAAAACCTAAGTCTATGGAAACGAAGATTGAAGGCACAAATCTAGAAAAGATACAAAAAACAGAAGACAAGAACAAGTTTCAGAATCAAGAACAAAGATGGGCTATCAAGAACATAATGAGTACAAGGGGTACAAAGTGCAAGAAAATGGTGAATAATGCGTGTATTCAGGACATGGACAAGGGCAAAATCGTGGAATAAACACACTCAGATGTGAGATTCACAAATTGAATGTTTAAATAAAGCAGTAATGGCAACAAGTAGTAAAGAGCATCAGAGAATTGAAAACGAAAGGAACAGTGGCTTACCAGAAAAAGTGAAACCGGTATGAAGATCGCCGAAGTCGGGTGACGGTTACAGAAGTAACAGAACGGCGAAAGCTTCACCAAGAGGGAGGAATGAAAGCAGTTGCAGAGCTTGAAGTCTGGAACAATGGCGGATTCAAGAGAAAAAAGTAAGAAAGAGAAAAAGTAAGAGTATCGAATGAAAAGTGAAGAAATGAAAGAAGAGGAAAAGTTTTTGTTAAAACTTGAAACGACGGCAAAAAAGGGCAATTAATGCGCCTAGAGCAGCGAATGCGTCAGACGGCGTACGCAGGCGCAAGACGGCTTACAGGCGCATCACAGGCACGATCCAATGAGGATAAGACGCGTGAATGAAACGATTGAATAATGTTGCATGACAGCTCATACGAGTGAAGGAATTCACTGGAATTCTTGATTAAGGGAGACATGTCGGCCTTAAACAAATGATCTCGGCTAAAATAATTTAGGCCGATGTACTAGCAAGAAGGAATGATATAGGTTCCATCACCTCAGAATGCCGAGGTAATAGAACCTAAGGGGCAGTTGTGGGGATATATTTTCTGAGGTACCAACACGTGGCTAAGGTGACGCCAACGTGTCAGCCGAGGTGTCAAGTGTCCTGGTTATGACGCCGAGGTTATCTCAGCAAGGCCGAGGTTACCTCCGAAGATGTTGGAATTCGAGATAAGCGGATAAGGCATAAGAGTCCTAGAAAGGGGGAAGACTACAATTGGGAAAGGATAAGACTCTTAGGGAGTTTATCCCAATCCTACTGGGAGTTCAAGATTTATAATAATCCTAAGTTCATTAGAGTTAGGCTCCTATTGGGAAAATGATTGAGTTAGCTATAAAAGAGAGGTACACCCGTGGGTCTAAGGTACGCAATTTCATATTCTGAATAGTGAGATTTGTACTATTGATTATCTTTGAGAGATATACTGACTTGATCGTCGGCATACCCCCGGGTGGACGAACCATCACCGGAAGCTTCTCTTTCTGTTGCAGGTCAGTCAGGTGTTATCTATTCTGCCAGTGTTCTCCAGCTGAATACTAAGTTGGACAGTGTGATCGAAAAATCACTCACACAACACCGATTCATTTGCCAATATGACTATTTAAAACCATGTTTTCAGCTCACACTTGAAGGAGAGTGAGTTTGGCATGATTTGTATGACTGTTTCATGGGTTTTAAGAGTGTTTTCAAGCTTTTGTTTTTTGGAGCGACGACTTTGAGTATTGTAGCCTTGTCATCATCAGCACACTTCCATCTTAATTTCCCTGGAAGCTTTGTGTACTTTTTCTTCTCTCTAGTACATAAAATTTATTTTTTTAGACGAATTCTATTAATGATTTTCTTAATTTGAGACTTGTGTCATTTTAATTTTTGATTTTTTAATTACGATATATTTGATTCTGAATTTTGAATCTCGTTTTAAATAAGAATAATTGAAGATATTGTTGCTCTATTTCAAGAGCAAAGTTATCAATTTGATAAAATATAAATTAGCATGGCAAAAATAAATGTCAAAAAATTAATTTAAAATTTTTAAAAATTATTTTTACTTATCAAAGATAAAACTATATAAAAATGATAAATTTTTTATATTTTTATTGGGAGCAGCTTGTGTCCAGTTCGAGATCGGACTGGACGGTGCTATTGGGCCAATGGGGGCCTACCACGGGTCCTGTTTTGATAATCCGAATCGTTTAATGTGTATAACTCGTCGAATACTATATGCTTGTAAAAAATCACGTTGATCGAATATCGATAGTTATATGATCAAAACAGTTTTTTATCAACCGTTAATTTGTTTATCGTCCATTTTTTTAATACAAAACTGATTTGATCACATAGCTATCGGTATCCGGTCAACAGGATTTTTTATAGACATATAGTACTCGACGAGTTCTACACATTGAACGGTTTGGATTATCAAAATAGGACCCATGGTGGGGCCCAACAGCATCGTTCAGTCTGATCTCGGACTGGACACAAGTTGAACCCATTTTTTTTTTTGAAGCAAATTAATTTTTAGTATGTGTTTGGATGACGACCATGTAATGGATGATTATTTTTGTTGATACTTTTTTATGATTATCATGTAATAGATGGTTGCATTTGTTGTTAAACGATATTTTAGATGGTTATCATATAATGGATTATTATTAGGCTTTTAATGTATAATCAATATTTTTAATAAATGTTTTAGTTTATATTTTTTGATTTAATGGATTGGATTAATTATGACATTAAAGTTGTTGCCATGTTTGACTTTTGAAAAAATAAAAACTAATTTAACGAAAATAAATATCAAAAAAATTATTTTATAAATTATTTCTACCTTATCAAAAGATAAAATTATATAAAAATGATGTGTTTTAAATTTTTTTCACCAATTCAATTTTTAGTTACACAATTTTTTTTTTCTTCTAAAAATAGATTTTGAAAACCAAATCAAACAGAACTTTATAACCAAGAAAATTTTAAGATTATTCATTAAAAAAGTGTCATTATATTTCAAACAACATATAACTTAATCAACACAAAATAAGTTATATGACAGCTTTGCTCTTTAAATGGAGCAACAATGTCTTCAATTGTTCTTATTTAGAACGAGATTCAAAATTTATGATCAAATGTATCATAATTGAAAGGTTAGAAACCAAAGTGACATAAATCCAAAACTATAGGATTGTTAGTATTATTCGCCATTCTTTCTTTGTTGATGGCTGGATGGACCTAGTCTTTATGAGGTTTTTTTTATTTTTTATTTTCTTAGTAGAAAAATTCATTAAAGTAAATCAAACAACACTTATAAAAGAGTCTATCTACCAAAAAAAAATAAAAATAAAATTACACCAAACAAAATAAAAAAAATCTTCTTTATATACTAATATTAGCTGTTGGTTATTTCTAAATTATACCCATTTGTCCCTTTTAAGTTGTAAAAAATATTAAGTAGTTGCATGACTCACATCTATATCTATGAATACACGGGTCTAAACTATAAAAATTTAACAATGCAAAAAAAAAAAAAAAAAGATTTCTCACAACTAGGGTTCATTGATTATTTTACAACTCTTATATTTTGTAACTCAACAAAAATATTAATAATATTTTCTTTTAAATTTTTTTGTTAGTATATATGATCGCCTCCACTATGTTAGAATTCTGGGTCTGTCTCACAGTTTAAGTTATCGTTTCCATCAATCTAAAAAATAATGGATCTAAAAAAAAAGAAAAGGAAATGAAGATCAAAGATATTTTATTAAGTAGTTAGAATACAAAGGGGTGTTTTGAGAAGTTGGTAAAAAGCTGATTTTTGACTTTTTATCAAACTTTGTAGCTTTTTGGAAAGTGATTTGGGAAGTTGGTAAAAAGCTGACTTTTCACTTTTTGGTTTAATATTTGTTTATGGTGTCAAATTAAATTAAAATGACCAAAATACCCTTACCCAACATAAGAAATTTATTTTTTTACTTTTTTATCATAGGTCCCAACTTATAATTTTAACCCTTGCGTTTTTGCTTTCCCCAAATGAATTTTTGTTGCGTTTTTGGCTGCCAGCTTTTTTGGCCTTAGACAAAAAACGTGACTTTTTACAAAATTTCCCAAAACGGCACAAAGGATACACTAAGTGTGTATCCTTAGTGTGTGTGTTGCGCAAACATACACTTAGTGTGTGCGTTGTGATTTTCTATAAATTAAAAGTATGACATAGACAATGTCATATGATATTCAATTGAATTATCCAAAAGTTCTAAATGTAAATGGTCCCAAAAAAAAAATGATCAAATCAAATGGTAAACATTTTTAAAACAATTTTCATGAATTTATTGCAAACCATGCTTATGGATCTAGTTGGTTATTTTATACCTCTTTCTCTCTGTTGGCAATGGAATTTGGTCTAAGAGGAAACATATTTGGTGTCTCTCCTCGAATTTTATTGGTTAATAGGATCTATCATTTTTGTCTTCTTTTTGGTAATTATCTGATCAAGATCTCATCACGTAGTTGGAAATAATAATAATATATACTCTAAAAAATTATTCATATAATTATTTATAAAAAATTAATTTATGTACCATATTGAGAGGTCCTTTGGCAGGTTGGATTTTTATCTAACAAAATTCAAAAAGTTAAGAAGTTGAAAAAGTTAAAAAATCTATTCCCAAACAGATTAGATTTTTTTTTTCTTTCAACTAAGTGTAAAAAGACCAACGTGCTCTCCCATTAACTTTTTTCCATCCAACTAAAACCAAGGTAAAACAGAAGTCTCAGGCAAAAATTTTAAAATATCAGTCTTTCATGTTTTTTTTTTGTGTGTTTGGTTATGTGTTCTACACATACTTTCACGTTTGAGTTTCAAATTATAATTTCAAACCTACTTTTAAAAATTCTTTTCTAGATGGAAAATTTTGGCTAACCCGGTTGTCCCCTCAGATGTTTCCCCGATGTCCGGCCGGTTGACCGAAACAGTGTTCGTTTTTTTTTTTTTTTTTTTTTTGGGCACCCGTTATTTTTATATTGTAAATAAAAAATATTTTCAGAATTTTTTAAATTCTTATGTGAGCTTTAAATAGAATTCTGAGTTGTGTATTTGATTATGAGTTGTAAATTTTTTAATCAAATAACTTTTCTAATTTCAAAAACTCAAAACTCCCTCTAAAACTCAATTCAAAACTCTTTTCAAAACTCATAATCAAACAAATTTTTCACACTCAAATCATAATTTCAAAACTCACAAACTCAAAATACGATTCTATTCTCAAATCATATTTAGAAAACTCTACCAAACGCTATCTAAATTTTTCCACTTCATGAGAGAGCTAAAAAGTAAAAAAACCATTAAAAAATGTACATTCCAAATACCCACGCATTTATGGGTGTAGTGTCGTCCACATTTTACAAATTTTAAATTTACGTCATATATTTCATTTTGGGAAAATTACACACCAGTAAAGTCTTTTCAAAATAATTATTATTTCATGAAAAAGTTAATAATTTTAATTATTAAAATTTGTAAATTTTTTTATTAATTTAAAATTATTTTTACAAACCTTCCCTGATTTCCTTTCACTTTCAAAACAAATTTCAAAATAAAATATGCAACATTTTTGAATTGAAAAACCTAGCCCAAGCAGGAGATGTATGAGCATGGTCAAGCTTTTGACATGTCAAGTTGCCTAGTCCTTGAAAGGAACATCAAATTGCAAGTGGTTTTAAGCCTTTGAAGTTTCAAACATTTGAAAATTAATTATGATGCTTTGGTAAGCCATGTTGCATGCTTAGGAACTTGGATGAGGGTGTGCATTACCAGCATATATATTATATAGAACTCTGTGCATCATATGATCCCAGAAATGTATGCCCATGATCCAAGAAACTACCTCCCACAAATCATCTGGGGGTCTACAAACTTGCTTGGCTATCCTCTCGGTTATAATTAGAATTCGACTTCTCTTCAGTAGAACAATTAAACTACATATTTAATATATACTTTAAATATGTGTTACATTGATATTTCTTTTATAAACTAATGGTTTAGATTTTTATCCACTTATTTACAAACTTAGTAGTAGATCCAAACAAAAAATCTCACTCTATATTTAATAGGTTAATGTATAGACAACATCTAAAACACTTGAAAGAGATGCATCAGATGATGATTTTAATAAATTCTTATTTTTATTGTTGTGTCACAATCTTTTCAATTAGAATGGAGATTTTTATTCCAATTATATGATGGAGATAATGAGGTGCATCAGATGCAATATAAATATATATATATTGCTTTAATAAATAGATTGATGATCAATCAGTATCATAAGACAAACATTTCTATGAGCATTCCTCTATGCGTCAAGTTTTGAAACATGGTTTTAAATATTATATATATTATATCAGTTTATACGTACTGAGTTTCTCATTTTAATATGATATATTCTAATATATTTTTGGATAAAAGATGATTTTAGTTTTTAAAATATGCGTTATTTTTCATTTTAACCCCTTAGGTTTCAATTTTGTCATTTTGATTTTCAAAGTTGTTAATTTGAGTCAATTTGGTTTTACGTCTAACGTCCGTCTACATTGATAACAGAAATATGGATAAATGACAGTTTTGATCTCTAAAGTATGTTTTTCTTGTCATTTTAGTCTCTCAAGTTTTAAATTATGTCATATTGGTCCTTAAACTTATCAATTTGGTCATAGCTCAAATTGACTCTAAATTGATAATTTTGAGTATCAAAATAACAAAATTTTAAACTTTTAGAGACTAAAATGATAAGAAATTGTAGGGATATATTTTCTGAATACCAACACGTGGCCAAGGTGACGTCGACGTGTCAGCCGGGGTGCCACGTGTCCTGGTTGTGACACCGAGGTGATCTCGGCTAGGCCGAGGTTATCTTCGAAGATATCGGAGTCCGGGATAAGCGGATAAGGGACAAGAGTCCTAGAATGAGGAATGACTTCAGCCTGGATAAGGATAAAGCTCTTAGGGAGTTTATCTTTATCTATTGGAGAGTCCAAGCTAAACACTAAGCAGAAGTCCATTGAAGGTAGGCTTCTATTTGGACTAGGATTGTGTTGGCTATAAAAGAAAGGCACCCCCATGGGTCTAAGGTACGCAATTTATATTCAGAACAGTGAGTAAAGCACTATTGATTATCTTTGAGAGATATTTGATTACTGACTTGATCATCGGAGTGCCCCCGGGTGGACGAACCACTGCCGGAGTCTCTTCTTTCTGTTGCAAGTCAACCAGGTGCCATCTATTCTGCTAGTGCTCTCCAGTTGAACACTAAGTTGGCAGTGTGATCAGAAATTCACTCACACAATTTGGCGCCGTTTGTGGGAAAGAAAGAAGAATAGATGGCTAACAATGGACATAAAGAGAAGATTGGGGATGACACTCCTACTGGGAGTGGGAGACCTGTTGACCTTGACGTTGAGGAAGACAACTGCAACGAAGAAACTCGTGATAAGAATCACGGAGGAAAAGACGCCGGCCAGGAAGGCGATGTACCAAAGAAAACGGACCAAAGCGGGTACTACAACGAAGACAACCTCCAGGTATGGAAAGAAAGATGCCTGCGGAGGGACGATGAGGTAAAGACCATGAAAACAAATTGGCGGACCTGCAAACAATGGTCAATTTCATGATGTAGAATAACGTCATGCAGCCACCGTTCCCGCTGTAGGACACGCCGATTCCAGCGGCCAATGCCCAGAAAGGAGGGCAGAAAACAGTCCCTACAGTCCCCCAGCACACCAGGAGCGAAAAACACTCTCATCGACCTTCAAGGGAGGTCGGACGAGGAGAGTCGAGAATGGAGGAATCTCAAAGGACACACCACACCAAGGAAGCAGATCCCAGAGAACATTGGCATGTTCAAAGGCAGGAGTTGTGCTTCGATGCAACCAATGGAGAAATGTTGAAAATGGCTCACAACGAAGCTGAGAGTAGTGCACCTAAAAGACTGAAATCAGGAGATAGTCGAGCTCCTGGGCGGACCAAAGAGGACTTGAGAGATTACCTCAAGAAGAAGCAACAAAACGCCGAGGTAACTTCCTCGGTTAAGCCGAGAACACCATTTTCGGTGGAGTTGGACAAATTTAAGGCCCCGAAAAGATTCAGTATGCCGAGGTTCCAGATATACGATGGTAAGTCGGACCCTAACTTTCACGTCAGTTTATACCTGAACTCGATGGCATTGTACACTGGGAACGAGCCGTTGCTTTGCAAGGTGTTCCCCTCATCCTTCAGGGAAATTGCACCAGATTGGTTTCACAAATTACCAAAAGGAAATGTGAAGACTTGGGAAGGCATGGCCGAGATGTTCGTGGCCACGTTCGTGACAAACAAACTACAACCATTAAGAGTAGACGCCCTGATGGCTCTGAGGATCAATGAGGATGAAGGCCTTGAGGCCTACGCAAAAAGGTATTATGAGGTGTTCAACCGAATACCCGAGTGCAACCAGGAGGTGGCGGTCGTGTCTTTCAAGAACGACCTAAAAAATGATTGTGCACTACGAAAGTCACTGGCAAAGACATTTCCAAAAGCATGGAGGAGCTCATGGCCAGAATTGAGAAATATGCCAGAGCCGAGGAAGACATGCCAGGGATTAAGGCGACAAAGTAAGAGAAAGCAAACGGCTCGTCGAAGCGAGGCCGAGGTAACAACGGATCCAACAAACAAGAGATAGGACTGAGAATCGCACATGCAGTCACGACTGTATTCTGAATCTCAATTCACAAAGTCCTGAATAAAATCCGAATCCAACCCTATTTTAGAACACCGACAAGGGTTTTAGGAGAGTTTATGGGAAGAAGCCTTGGGAAGCATTGTGCTTACCATAACGAAGATGGGCATTTGACTCAGGGTTGCAGAGCCCTGAAGTCACACCTAGAAGACCTGGTAAGGCAAGGCCATTTGAGGGACCTTGTAGATGAGGCCAGGATAAGGGAAGAGCAAGCAAGACTTCCTCAGGCACCAGCAGCTTCACCTCCCCCAGCACAGCAGCCGCAGGTAAGCGGACCTCGGGTAATTAATGTAATTCACTCGAAGGTCAACGAAAACGAAATACGGGGGAAGACCCAGTAGGTAAAGCACCTACAGCACGTGTACCAGGTCAGGCAGAAAAGACCTCGGTCTGAGGAGTGCCAGGGACCAATGGTGTCCTTTACTGAAGCCGACCTAGAGATGGTCCAGCATTCGCATAACGATGCGTTGGTAATATCCCTCCACATTAGGGAGTGCCAAGTGAAGCGCATCCTAATTGACCAAGGCAGCTTTTGTGACATCATGTATGTCAAGTGTTACAAAGAGCTTGGCCTTCACCCAGACGATATGGAGCAGTCCAATAGCCCAATGGTCGGGTTCAATGGAAAGTCGACGTGGCCACTGGGAGCAGCAAACTTGGAGGTGCAGGCTGCCACCAAAAAGATAAAAATTGAGTTCACCATAATCGACACACCCTCCCCCTATAATGCTATTTTAGGAAGGCCATGGCTGCATGCAATGGGGGTTGTTCCTTCAACACTGCATCAACTATTACGGTTCCTAATAGAGCATGGGATAGAGGAGGCTAGAGGGGATCAGCGGCAGGCAAAAAATTGCTTCATGGCAGCAATGAAATCCACCTGCAGCATACGAGAACCAGAGACAGTAGAAATCGAAGATGAGGACATGGAGGTCCTAAAGGATGTCGACAAAGAGCCTGCCGAGAAGAGTGAAAAAGCCCTGAAGAAAATCCTTGTCCAACAAGGGGATGAGGAACGCTTCTTCCTTCTCGGCTCGGGCTTAGCCAAGGAAGAGGAGAAAGAGTTGGAGGCTTTCTTAAGGGCGAACATTGAGGTATTTTCCTAGACGCCTTATGAGATGCCTGGCATTGACCTTGAGGTCACTTGCCATAAACTGAACAAAGATAGGTTGGCCAAACCTGTAATCCAACGGGCAAGAAGACCGACATTGATGCATATTGAGGCAGTAGAAGAGGAAGTAGACAGACTTCTGGAGGCCAGAGCCATTCGAGAGGTAAATTACCCGACATGGCTATCGAATACAGTGGTGGTGAAGAAAAAGAATGGTAAATGGAGGGTCTGCGTGGACTTTACTAGCCTAAATAAGGCCTGTCCCAAAAGACAGTTTTTCTTTACCCAAGATTGACCAATTGGTGGATGCCACTTCAGGGCATGGAATGATGAGCTTCCTGGATGCCTATAGGGGGTACCATCAGATAGCCATGTACCTTCCAAACGAGAAAAAGACTGCATTTATCATCCCAAAGGAACTGTATTGCTACAAAGTGATGCCTTTTGGGTTGAAAAATGCAGGAACAACTTACCAAAGATTGGTAACCAAGATGTTCAGACACCTAATTGGCTGAACAGTAGAGGTGTATATCGATGACATGGTCGTGAAGACCAAGGAACCTAAGGACCATCTAGAAGACTTAAAGGCAGTCTTTGACATCCTAAAAACATATCGGCTCCGACTCAATGCATTGAAATGCGCGTTTGGAGTTGGATCTGGTAAGTTCTTAGGATACCTAGTAACCAGAAGGGGCATTGAGGCCAGCCTAGATCAAATCAAGGCCATTATAGAAATGAAAAGCCCAACATCGGCGAAGCAAGTACAGATGTTAACGGGAAGGGCTGCAGCCCTGAATAGGTTCATAAGCAGAAGTTCTGACAAATGTAAACCCTTCTTCAGCTTAGTAAAGAAGGCCACAGACTTCTTATGGACAGAAGAATACGAAGTCGCCCTGGCTGACTTGAAGAAATATCTGACCACAGCTCCAGTTCTCTCAAATCCAGAACCTAGAGAGGAACTGTTCCTGTACTTAGCAATTTCGGAACATGCGGTAAGCGCAGTGGTAATCCGAGAAGAAAAATGAGAACAAAGGGCTGTTTACTATGTAAGCAAAACCCTAGCTAATGCAGAAACCAGGTATTTGCCCTTGGAGAAGTTAATATTGGCGTTAGTAATGGCTTCAAAAAAGTTGAACCATTACTTTCAAGCCCACAAATTGTGGTGCTAACTGAACATCCTTTGAAGTCCCTGTTACAGCAGGGAGACCTGACAGGCAGAATAGCTAGATGGGCAATGGCCTTGGGCCAGTATGACCTGGAATACAGACCCAAAACAGCAATCAAAGGCCAAGTCTTGGCCGACTGAGTTCACACCAGGAGCCATCATACATCAGGCTCTAGTAAGCTGAGGTGAACGATGTCCAAGTGAACAAAAAGGAGCCCAGCCGAAGGCAACAGAACAAATGAAGGAAGAAAAACTCAGGCCCTGTAGCATTTACATCGGCGACTCTTTTCGACTGTTTGTTGATGGGAGTTCAAACCGAGAAAGAGCAGGGGAAAGAGTAGTACTGGTATCTCCAGATGGGCAGATACTAGAACAATCCATTCGTTTTGGGTTCAAGGCCTCAAACAATGAAGCAGAGTATGAAGCACTGATTGCAGGACTGAAACTGGCAGCAGCAGTAGAAGCAGATGAGGTGACAGTCTTCTGTGACTCTCAGTTTATGTCAACCAGACAACGGGTGAGTTTGCAGCCCGAGATGAAAGGATGTCGGCCTACACAAAGGAGGTCAACAGGTTGGTGGCCTTGTTTTAGAATTGTCGACTACATCAAGTTAGCCGAGATGATAACAGTCACGCTGATGCACTGGCCAACCTGGCAAGTGCAATACAACCTGGAAAAGCAAGGACAATAATGGTTGATTACTTGTCAGGCCCGAGCATCGAACCACTGACCACAGAGCGCGAAGTAATGTGTGTGGACATGGGACCAAGCTGGATGGATGCAATAGTAACATTTCTGAAAGAAGGAAAACTGCCAGATGATCACAAAGAGGCACATAAGATCAGATTGAAGTCGGCAAGATTCAGTCTGATAACAGAGGGACATCTCTACAGAAGATCCTTCATTGGACCCCTTTTGAGGTGTGTACATCCTTCACAAGTTGAAGATTTTTTATACAAAATACATGAAGGAATATGTGGAAACCACGCTAGGGGCAGATCACTTGCTCACAGGGCCATTACCTAGGGGTATTGGTGGCCCTACATGTAGAAAGATGCAGAGGCCTATATCAAGAAGTGTGGAAAGTGTCAAAGGTTTGCACCTCTGATACACCAACCAGCAGCAGACCTAAACCCAGTATCCAGTCCTTGACCGTTTGCCTAATGGGGCATAGATCTCGTTGGACAACTGCCCCAAGCAACTGGGCAAAGGAAGTACCTGCTGGTAATAACAGATTACTTCACCAAGTGGATAGAAGCTGAACCCCTTGCCAAGATTCGAGACGTGGATGTGAAGAGCTTCATATGGAAGAACATCATCACCGGGTTTGGGATCCCAAGAGCACTAGTTGCAGACAATAGAACATAGTTTGACAGTAAGCTAATCAAGAGCTTCTGTGCAAAGTTCAAAATCAAGAATTATTTTTTCACCTCAAGTTTTCCTCAAAGCAATGGACAAACAGAAGTATCCAACAGAGTCATCTTGGATGGGATTAAGAAGAGACTGGAAGCAGCAAATGAAGGAAAGTGGGTGGATGAACTGCCAAGTGTACTCTGGACATATCGGACTACGCCGAGAAGATCAACGGGGGAATCCCCATTTGCCATGGCTTATGGCACAGAAGCAGTCATTTCTCTAGAAGTCAGCATCCCAGGAATCAGAACCCAGGGAGTAGAGAATGAGACTAATGATGTATTATTAGCCCGAGATCTGGATCTGCTAGAAGAAAGAAGGGAGAGAGCTGTAATTTAGCTGGCGGCATATCAGCAGCAGCTTGCCAGGGCTTTTAATAAGAAGGTCAACCCAAGGGAGTTTCAAGTCGATGACCTCGTCTTGAGAAAAGTCGTCGGCAACAAAAAGGATCCCAGAGAGGGCAAGCTTGGCCCGAATTTGGAGGGACCTTATAGAATCATCTCGGTATTGGGCAATGGGGCATATCGATTTGAAGATAGTGAAAGCAAGGAGTTGCCAAGGCCTTGGAATACTTGCAATCTGAAATTTTTTTACCATTAGATTTTCTTGTTCTTTGTTATTTTGCCAAAGTAATAAATAAAGTTCTAGCTTGATTTTTTCACACTTATGACTGATATGATAGTTGATATATGCATAATGAGAGCCCAAGTGGAACTTAAGTTCACATTAATGCTGTGTTTGGTTGGGGGATTTGAGAAGGGATTTAAAAAGGGAAATGGAAAAGGTAGATGAAATATGAATAAAATATACTTCCATTTCACCTAGTTTCACACACCTTTTCCCTTTCCTTTTCCAAATCCCTTCCCAAATCCCCTAACCAAACACAGCGTAAGGGGCAGAGAGCTGGAAAATGGTTCATGAAAAGGTAGAATATACAAGCTAAAATCAGTTTAACACTTGTTGAAATTTGAGAAAAATTTACAAGTTGAAGTTAAACCGAGATCATGTTTAACACTTGTTGAAATTTGAGAAAAATTTACAAGTTGAAGTTAAATTGAGAGCATGTTTAAACACTTGTTGAAACTTAAGTTTACAAGTTGAAGTTAAAACTAAGGATATGTTTAACACTTGTTGAAATTTGTGAAAAAATTTACAAGTTGAAGTTGAACTGAACACTTGTTGAAATTCATTTACAAGTCAAGGCCAAGGTTGTATTAAAATAAGTACTTATGTACTTGCCGATGCAAACCATTAGTGGGTATAAACCGAGGCATTTCATCTCGAGAATATTACACAGATAAGGTGTACATTGAAGATATGCAAAATATTCTAAGTATAAGAGTCATACAAGAGCAGTAAAAGGAAGACAAACATACAAGCATTCAAAGAAAGTTGTATTCAAATTCAGAATATGGCACATCGGCCACATCAAGAGCTTACATTGTTTCAAAGAAAGAAAAAGTACAAGGAATAGAAAAAAGGAGAAAAACATCAAACTAAGACTCTTCGGCGTCTTTAGGCGATTGGGCTTGGAGTTCAAAAGACTGCTAGGAAGACATCTCGATGGCCTTCTTAGCCGCGAGCTCGGCATCTATTTATTGAAGTGTTTGGTCAAGGCTCTTATCGGCAATAGGCGCGTCCGACGTTGCCTTCTTAGGAGTAGCATCTATGGAAACCTCCCTACCCTCATCATCTTGAGTCAAGTCCAGGAGTTGCTCATTTTGAGTAGGGGACTTGGCCCCAACAGCTTTCTTTGACTTCCTCACCAAAGTTTCCTCCTCAGACTCAGAAACGTTGTCGGATTGGCTTGGAGTTGGGAGGAATGACAGGGCGAGGATGTTGGTGTTCCTGAGGGGGGAGTCCTTGGGGACTTCAAGCTTTTTCAGTAAAGCCATCCAACCAAGGGTGAAACCTTTGTTGTATGCCTGCTTTACCTGTTTCTCGTAGTCTGCCGTGACATCGGCCACCCCCTCTTTGTATGCCTTCTCATCGGTGGCATTGAGCTCAACGTCTTTTGTGGCCAAGGCATCCTGCAGCTCTTTTTGGGCCTCGGCCGTTTTTTCTTCGGTCTTTTTCTTCTGGGCCTCAAGAACCTTGTTGATGGCCTCAGCGGTATCTGCCTTTTCCTCAGCTTCGTCTTTGGCTTTAACGGCTGACGCAGCCTGGTCGGATAAAGTTTTCATCTTGGCCTCAGTCTTTTTAAGGGTCTTCTGTAAACCAGAGACCTCCCTCGTCTTGTTGGTCAACTTCTTCCGGTTCTCAAAAGCCTGCATTGAGAAGGAATGGGCATGCTGGATCGCCTAAAAGAAAATGAACAAAACAAAAGTTAGTAAAATTCTTTGAGTATAAAGGGATAGAGAAAGAAAGATACCAAGTGTGAAAGACTTACTTGTACAGAACGCTGGATCATCAGAGCAAAGTTTTCATACTCACTCATGTCGGCGTTTCGGTTGAGATCTCCAAGAAGGAACAAAGCTGTGGTAAGGGCAACATCGACGTTAATGTCATCGGCACTATCACCAGCTTTGACCGGCTTGTCCTCCAGTGTGATTTGGGGGGCCCAGGGGGAGTCAAACTTCATGGAGCCCGAAGCTGTTGCAGATTCAGACCTCGGCCGTTTTGATCGAGTGGATTTAGATGGTTGGGCCTCGGCGGGCCTCTCCTTGGCAGCAGAATGTGACTTATCACTCTTACCCAATTTTGAACTTGGCAAGGTGTCCTCAGTATCAATCTGAGTCACTGTTGCCTTTGGCTGAGCCTTATTTATTCTTTTTGACTTTGACTTTGGTGGAGGCTGGAACTGCGCTAGTTGGGCGTCTACGGTGGATGAAATGTTGACCAAGAGGTCTTTAGCAGCTGTTTTTTGGCGGCCCATCTCAGCAGCAAAAACAGTTCGTCGTCGGCGTTGGGATGATAGGATCAGTTGTGGAGTTGAGGTGAATGGCTGCTCTACTGGATCTGAGGTTGGCCCTTGATTTGGCCGAGATCAGGACGTTGTTGGAGGAGTTGTGGCAGAAGTGAGAGAATGGCTTTTCTTTCTCTTTGGGACGTCGGGAAGTATCGACTTGTAGGTAGGAATGAAATTGAGTAGCATAGGGGTTTTTCGCTTGTGGACTGGCAAATCCAATAGCTTCTTCAAGTCCTTGCTGGGGAAGAAAGACTTGCGAAAGCCCTTTGGTGGCTGGGGAAGAACTGCAAAAAGAAGAACACAGACATTAGAACAAAGTATTGAAAACTTTAAAAAAGAGAGCAAGAAAAAGTGACACTTGGCCCTTACCATCTCCTTCCCCAAAAACTGTTTTGCTAAGGGGATAAAGATGGAGGTCATCGTTTGGCTGAAACTCTCAGTTGCCCGAGACGATGAAGTAATCATCTCCAGCACCCTTGATTGAGTCTGGGATGTTGGCAATGAGCTTGTACTCAGTGGACCTCGGCTTGAGGTAATAGATGTGGCCTTTTTCCGATTTCAGGCGACACATAGTGTAGCAATACTGGAAATCAGCAAGAGTAACCCTAGTATTCTCTTGTTTGGCTAAGGCTATTGTACCGTTGATAACTCGGTAAGAATTGATGGCAAGTTGTATTGGGTTCAATTTATAGTAATGAAGGATTTCTCGGAAAAAGGTGTCAAGTGGAAACCTAAGTCAACACTCGATAAAGGCCACTACTGGGAAAGGCATGAGGTTTACATCGGGCATAATGGGGTCATCCTCCCCAGCCAACCTCAGATGAACGTTGGTCGGGATGTCAAACTCCCACCTAAAGTGTTCTAACTTGGTCGGGGTGTCTACCTTATGCTTCCACATACCTATAACGTCGACTTAATTTAGAGGAGTTGGATTTCAGAAAGAAGGTGTTTTGTAAGGGTTATAGGGACCTCGGCAAAAACCTAAAAGTGAGCTGGGGTAAGAATTTGTGGGAATCGTTTTAGTTCTTCTTAGAATTTGTGGGTTCTATAAACAAATCCCAAACCTAGATCTATGGAAACGAAGATTGGAGGCAAGAATCTGGAAAAAACACGGCAAACAGAAACAAGATCAAGAACACTGTGACAGAGTATGTGCTAGGGTGCAAGGCCAAGAACAGTGGTAGAATGAACAAGTATGTGGATGTTATGTGTGTATTAAAGAACGGTTTGGGCAAAAAACAAAATCACGAGGAGAATATGCTTAGAATACATTGTTGGATTCAAAATAGACAAAAATGAACAACATTGCAGTTACAGTATACAGATATAACAGTTTGAGGAAGAATGAAAATTGAAACGAAGGAACAGTGACTTACAAGGGAAAATTAGAGTCGCCGAAATCAGACGGTAACAGTAACCGAAAAAGTGCAGCAAAAATCCTTGCCTGAGGGGAGTGAACGGAAGTAATTGCAGAAAGCTTCATGGGAGCGACAATGGCAGACTTAGGAGAAAAAGTTAGAGAGAGGAAAAGCTTCAGAAACGGTGGTGTAAAGTGAAGAGACGGAAAGAGGGAATGAAGTTTTGTCTAAACACAAAAACAGCGGCAAAAGGCAATTAATGTGCCTAAAACGACGTATGTGTCAGACAGCGCAAGCGAGAGCAATTCGACTTAGTGGCCTGTGTCGGGTACAGCCCAAAGAGAGAGAAAGACGCGTGACAAGAACGGTTGAATAAGTCATGCGTGACAGCTCATACGCGTTATAAAGCTCTTGGAATTCTTGATTTCATGGAGCAGTACCTCGGCTTGGAGGATGATTTCGGCTGAGAAACTTAAACAAATCCTGGTTAATGGTTTTGAGGCATTGATGGAAGCAAACTGTGGGTCTTGGTTATACTGAGCCAACGAGTTCTTACTTCGGCAATGAATTAAGAACAAGCTTAGCCGACGTTATAGAAGGAAGTATTGATATAGGTTCCATCACCTTAGGATGCCGAGGTAATAGAACCTAGGGGGCAGTTGTGGAGATATATTTTCTAAATACCAACACGTGGCCAAGGTGACACCGACGTGTCAGTCGGGGTGCCACGTGTCCTGGTCGTGACATCAAGGTGATCTCGGCTAGGCCAAGGTTATCTCCGAAGATATCAGAGTCCGGGATAAGCGGATAAGGGACAAGAGTCCTAGAATGAGGAATGACTTCAACCTGGATAAGGGTAAAACTCTTAGGGAGTTTATCTTTTTTTATTGGAGAGTCCAAGATAAACACTAGGCAAAAGTCCATTGAAGCTAGGTTTCTATTTGGACTAGGATTGTGTTGGCTATTAAAGAAAGGCACCCCCATGGGTCTAAAGTACACAATTTATATTCAGAACAGTGAGTAAAGCACTATTGATTATCTTTGAGAGATATTTGATTATTGACTTGATCATCGGAGTGTCCCCGGGTGCACGAACCACTGCCGGAATCTCTTCTTTCTGTTGCAAGTCACCCAGGTGCCATCTATTCTGCCAGTACTCTCCAGTTGAATACTGAGTTGGCAGTGTGATTAGAAATTCACTCACGAAGAAATGTATACTTTAGGAATCAAAATTGTATTTTACCCAAGAATAAAATACTTTTTTCCGTTATCAATGTGAATGGATGTTAGAGATATAATTAAATTGATTCAAATTGACAGTTTTGAAGACCAAAATAACAAACTTAAAACTTAAATAACTAAAATAACAAAAAATACATACTTTAAAGACTAAAACTATCTTTTAACCTATATTTTTTAGTATGAAAATTATATTTATATTGGTTGGTTTCTGATTTTCACAACCAACAGGTATTAATATTATAGGTTCACAAATGCAATGGCCGGTTCAACTACTATTACTTTTTTTTATTTTATATTTTATAATTGATGATTTAAAAAATTTCATGACCTCACCGATTCATCTGCCAATATGACTATTTAAAACCACGTTTTCAAGTCACAGTTGAAGGAGAGTTTGTTTGGCATGATTTGTATGACTGTTTCATGGGTTTTAACTTTTAAGAGTGTTTTCAAGCTTTTGCTTTGTGCAGTGTCAACTTCCCTAGTTGAGTATTGTAGCCTTGTTATCATCAGCACACTAGCTTTGTGTACTTTTTGTTCCCTCTAGTCCATAAAATTTTGTTTTTTCGGTGAATTACGTTAATAGTCTTTATAATTTGAGACTTATGTTACTTTAATTTGAGATTTTTTAATTGTTACACATTTGATTTTAAATTTTGAATTTTATTTCAAATGAAAATAATTGAAGATATTATTCCTCTATTTCAAAAACAAATTCATTAATTTAATAAAATATAAACTAGCACGACAAATATAAATGTCAAAAAAAATATTTTTAAATTCTTAAAAATTATTTCTACTTATCAAAGATAAAATTATATTAAAATTATAAATTTTTTATATTTTTATTTTTGTAACTAAATTAATTTTTAGTATGTGTTTGGATGATGACCATGTAATGAATAGTTATTTTTGTTGGTATTTTTTTATGGTTATCATGTAATAGATTGTTGTATTTGTTGTTAATAGATATTTTTGAATGATTATCATGTAATGTATTATTATTAGGCTTTTAATGTATAATTGATATGTTTAATAAATGTTTTTAGTTTTAGATTTTTTTGATTTAATGAATTGATTTAATAATGACATTAAAGTTGTTGCCATGCTTGACTTTTGAAAAAATAAAAACTAATTTAACGAAAATAAATACCAAAAAAATTATTTTATAAATTATTTATATCTTTCCAAAAGATAAAATTATATAAAGATGATGTATTTTTAATTCTTTTTCACCAATTTAATTTTTAGTTTCTTAGAAAATTTTTATGAAAATAGATTTTGAAAACCAAATCAAATATAACTTTATAACCAAGGAAGTTTCAAGATTATTCATTAAAAAAAAATGTCATTATATTTCAAACAACATATAAGTTAATCAATACAAAATAAGTTGTATGACGACTTTGCCTTTCAAATGGAGTAACTATATCTTCAATTGTTCTTAAATGTGTCATAATTGAATGGTTAGAAACTAAACTGATATAAACTCCAAACTATAAGAATTGTTAGTGTAATCCATTAAGGTAAGTCAAATGGCACTTACAAAAGGATCCATCTAACAAAAAAAAAAAAAAAACTTACACCAAACAAAATAAAAAAATCTTCTTTATATACTAATATTAGCTGTTAGTTATTTTTAAATTATACCTATTTGTCCCTTTTAAGTTGTAAAAAATATTATTAAGTAGTTGCGTAATCCACATCCATATCTATGAATACACGGGTCTAAACTATAAAAATTTAACAATTTAGACCCAAAAAAAAAAAAAAAAAAAAAATTCTCACAACTAGGGTTCATTGTTTATTTTACAATTTTTATATTTTGTAACTCAACAAAAATATTAATAATATTTTCTTTTAAAATTTTTGTTAGTATATATGATTGCCTCCACTATGTTAGAATTCTGGGACTGTCTCACAGTTTAGGTTATCATTTCCATCAATCTAAAAAATAATGGATCTAAAAAAAAAGAGAAGGAAATGAAGATCAAAGATATTTTATTAAGTAGTTAGAATATAAAGGATACACAGTGTGTGTGTTGCGATTTTTTATAAATTGAAAGTATCACATAGACAATGTCGTATGATATTCAACTGGATTATTCAAAAGTTCTAAATGTAAATGATCAAATCAAATGGTAAACATTTTTATAACAATTTTCATGGATTTATTGCAAACCATGCTTATATATGGATCTAGTTGGTTATTTTATACCTCTTTCTCTCTGTTGGCAATGGAATTTGGTCTAATGGGAAACATATTTGGTGTCTCTACTTGAATTTTATATTGGTTAATAGAATCTATCATTTTTGTCTTCTTTTTGGTAATTATCTGATCTTCTTGAAATTTTAGAATGGCAATGTACTCATCAAATAACAATGAATTGTGTACTAACATGAACCCAAAAATTAGGAATAGTATGAAAAAATGACAAAGCATGATTTATTGGAAACACATTCACCTGGTACTTTTATAAGGTAGTGGCTGTGGTTCAGTCCAAGATCGGATTGGACCGTGCTGTTGGGCTCATGAGGGCCCACCATGTGTCCCGTTTTGATAATCCGAACCGTTCAATGTGTAGAACTCGTCGAGTATTATATGCCTATAAAAAATCACGTTGATCGGATATCGATAGCTATGTGAACAAAACAGTTTTTTATCTACCGTTAATAGTTTCACCGTCTATTTTTTTTTATATACAAAACTGATTTGATCACATAGCTATTGATATCCGATCAACGTGATTTTTTATATGCCTGTAGTACTCGACGAGTTCTACATATTAAAACAGTTCAGATTATTAAAACGGGCCCAAAAAATGGGTCTCATAAGCTGAACTAAACGGGTCCAGTCTTGATCTCAACTTGAGACAAGCTGGAAAATACTAGATAATTTTTGCCTTTAAAAGACAACATAACATTTATCCTAAAATGAATGGTGTCCACGATTTACCAAATAACCTCTGAATTTGACAAAGAATACAATTTAACAATTGGTGAAAAATACATATGTGTATTATTTTTAGGGTGTGGTTGATATATGACTGAATCTATCCAGCGACTAGTCTTTGGTCCAAAAGGAAGAAATTAACACTAAACATATAAAATTAATGAATGCATGACTGGCTTTAGTTTCAATCAATCAATCAAAATAAATAAATAATAATGGAATGGACCGTCACCTACAAAGTTCAATTAAACATATGGTGAATGATTAATGAATGGTCTAATTCAAAATTAGTTGGGCTAATTGAACCCACACCACAAGTTGTTCAAACATTAGCGAGCTACTTACTAATATATATATATATTGAATATAATTAATTTTCTCTCCCCTTTTAGGCCACCCACGTGGAAAAATGAGTTGTATTTTCTAATTATTATTTGTTAATATAATCCATTGAACTTAATTTAATTTTGGTATGTTGAAGTTCAAGCTTCAACATAAGACTAATGGATTGGCGTAGTTCAGCGGGTGCTCATCCTGCCACGTTAGTAGGTATTTCTGACTTCAAGTCCTACTGTTGGATAAATTACAAATACACCTCTTGAGATTTGATTAAAATATAATTTGTCCCTTATAATTTTAGAAATTATATCCTACATCTTGAAATTTCTAATTTTATAACAAAATTACTTATTTTATTAATAAATTATCAAGTCAATTAATAATTTTTAATGATGTTAGAAAATTATTTTAATTAATAATTCAGCTAATTTATTATTGTATAAAAAAGCGGTTACGAATTTTATTTTTTCAATTAATTCTGTTAAATAAAAAATTTCTAACAATAGAATATTTGTAATGTTTCAAACCATAAAAATAATTCGTATTTTAAGTAAATTTTAAAGAACGTATTTATAATTTATCTAAAATTTAAACTTCAACTTATTCCAATAACTCATTTGAATGTGGTGCATTAATCCAATGGCCGCATACAATTTTCTAGAATGCTTTTTGCTTGATCAAGTTTTTATCAGTCTCAGTAATTACCCAGTATATATATGGGACAGTGATTGTATGTGTATTTGAAGACTAATTGGAGCAAAGCCTAAAAGAAAGGTGAGTAGATGCAAAAATTTCAATGGCCTTTTGAGATTCATAAGTTTGGAGGAGGATTCGGGCAATTTAAAATTTGGATTGGAGGGGTTGTTTGGGCTCATGAGGTTCATCGCAAGTCCTATTTCGATGATTTAATTTATTAATTTTGTTGGACATTTTGTGTATTTTTTCAACAAAAAAAATTAGGTTAATCCGATAATTGTAATTTGTGTAATTTATTGTTTTTGTCATAAAAGAGTGTATGATTTATTTTTTAAAAGCACAATTATCGTATATATTTTTAGTGAAAAACACGGTGAATTAAACAAGTTATAGTTCTCAAATTGACCCAATTTTTTTTGTGGATGAAATATGTAAGATAATGTCTCAATGAGACCACATAATTAAATGTGGTGTTATCATTTATAAGAAGCCTACAATTTAAGTGATTCAATTTAGTTAATAGGCTTAAGGGTATATGTGTTATGGACCTAATGTGTAGATACTAGTTGTATAATTTCTATTTCTATGAGGGGCAGAAATAAAAATTAAAACATATTGGTTAAAGTTGGTTTTCATTCTTTTTGAACTTCCACAACCTTTCAGTTTTGAAAACCAATAAATAAAAATTAAAACCAATAATGGTTAAAGTTGGTTTTCATTCCTTTTGAACTTCCACAACCTTTCAGTTTTGAAAATCAATTACAACCTTTAAAAGATTATGGTCTCTATTCCTTCCCAGGTGGAAAAAATAAGAACACTGCCATTTTTCCTAAATCCTCTCAAGGAGAAACATAAGGCACCAAAGGGGAAAGGATTAGAAGGCAATAACATAATCAATAACAAAGAGTTCATTGATAATCACGCTTCTGTTTAACCGTTCATCAATGGATTCAGGTATGTCATTTTGTCTTGATTTCTTGATAATACACATGGTAAATGATCCAAAGTGTAAGGTTTATGTTCTGAAATTTATGCTGACAATTGGTATCAGAGCAGCATATCATGTGTCTTATCAGAATTGATATGCTTTATTCATTCTATTTATTAGTTTCCTGGCATCAGATTCTGAATTTTCTTATGGATGTAAATTCTGTTTTTTCCTGTTTTGTTCTATGTAAATGGCAATCTGTTTTCTAGAATTGTAAAATGATTCGGTGGGCAGTTTTTTTTTTTTTGGACCCGTCAATTCTATTTATATATGTATATATATAATTGGAATTGCTGCAGATTATATAATATATACGGGGTCACAAATTTAGAAATCTTTAAATTTAATGTAATTTCATACAACGTCTACAAAAATTTAATTTTCTAACATTCTCAATATAAGTCAATTCAAACAAGATGTCACAAAAGTGATCTCTCTTGTCTAGATTGTTTTATATGGAATGTTTTGAAGTTCATGTCTGTGTATCTCATGCGGGTATTTATCGGTCCAAAGACATGATTAAGACTTGGCAGAATTACACACACATTTTGTGGTGATAAACATGTGCCAATTGTCAAGAAAACCTAATGTGAATAATAAATCCATCAAAAGATAGATTTGTTATTTGACATAACTTATTGTCAATGTTTGATCATTACAAACAAGAATACCACTTACAGTTAATATCACTTCCCAAAGGCTTGGTATTAATGTTGTGCTAGGTATCTTGAGATGTTGTCATTAAATTAATTTATTTAGAGATTATCTGTTTGGTAACTTAATGTGAGCATAATTGTTTATTCCTTTTATGATCCCACAAATAGGTCAATATTTGAGACGGGAATTGCAACATTTTTTGAAGATGTTGAGTTTGGGGGGAGAAATCCAGTTAGAGACATTGTCTTTGAGGAGGAAGCAGGAGTAATCCCACTTCCTACTACTACTTTTGACCAATCACAGGTTCCTATACCTGTCATTGCTCGAGAAGTAATTTCGGATCCTCAACCAGAAAATGTTGTTCAAGATAATATAGTTCAAACCCCCATTCAAGATGAGGTAATTGTTCCTAAATGGAACAAACTCTACAACCTCAACCTCAAGAATCTGTGCCATTAAGGCGATCCACCAGATAAAGGAGATTTGCATTTTCAGATGATTATATTGTATATCTCCAGGAACATGAGATAGAAAATGGAATGTCGAAAGATGATCCAATTAACTTTCGTCAAGCCATGGAAAGTTCCAACTCTCATAAGTGGATAGAAGCCATGAATGAAGAATATAAGTCTATGCAAGACAATAAAGTTTGGGAACTTGTCTCATTACTAGTTGGTGCGAAGCCCGTAGGTTGTAAATGGATATTTAAAACCAAAAGGGATTCAAATTGTAATGTGGAGAGGTATAGGAGATCGGATAAGTTAGAGGTCATTGGATATTCCGACTCCGATTTTGCTGGATGCCAAGACAGTAGGAAATCCACATCAGGCTATATTTATCTGTTAGCTGGCGGAGCAATTTCTTGGAGGTCTGTAAAGCAGACGCTCATAGCTTCATCCACCATGGCCGCAGTATTTGTAGCATGTTATGAGGCATCAAACCAAGGGATATGGCTGCGGAATTTTGTCACTGGGTTGCGTATTTTGGAAGGCACTGCAAGACCACTTAAGTTATATTGTGACAATAAGTCTGCAGTTTTATATTCTAATAACAACAGGAGCTCGACAAAATCAAAGCATATTGATATCAAGTTCCTAGTTGTAAAAGAGAGAGCGCAGAGTGGACAGATTTCCATAGAGCACATTGGGACAAACTCCATGATAGCGGATCCACTTACGAAGGGACTACCACCCAAGGTCTTTCATGAGCACACTGCTCAGATGGGTGTTGTTCTATTTGAGAACATTCTGGTTTAATGAGAGTTTGTATTTATATTACTGCTTTATGTCAGCCTTGAGTTTTATCTATGTAATTAGATTAATTTCTGCAGAAATGAAATATTCAGTTTATTACGCTCTGTTACGTATTGTGAAGTATTGATCTCAATAAAATTAAGTAGGACCAGTTGGAAATAGGTATGTATGGATCACATCACATGTAATTTCCATGCTACGCATCCATGATTGATCTATGTCATTTAGCTGTATTAGTATACGTGACTATTGGTGGGTTGAGTTACGATTGATGTAACGAAGACCGCTTTGATCCTATATTAATATAGTTAATGGATAAGATTGTTTGGATACCCTCAAGTTATGATAACAAATTTCTAAGCTCACTAAAGTTAAGCACATTTTTCAGAATACATATATGGTCTAGTGGGAGATTGTTAGATAATGTCTCAATGGGACCACATAATTAAATGTGGTGTTATCATTTATAAGAAACCTACAATTGAAGTGATTCAATTTAGTTAATAGGCTTAAGGGTATATGTGTTATGGACCTAATGTGTAGATACTAGTTGTATAATTTCTATTTCTATGAGGGGCAAAAATAGAAATTAAAACATATTGGTTAAAGTTGGTTTTCATTCCTTTTGAACTTCCACAACCTTTCAGTTTTGAAAACCAATTACAACCTTTAAAAGGTTATGGTCCCTATTCTTTCCCAGATGGAAAAAATAAGAACACTGCCATTTTTCCTAAATCCTCTCAAGGAGAAACATAAGGCACCAAAGGGGAAAGGATTAGAAGGCAATAACATAATCAATAACAAAGAGTTCATTGATAATCACGTTTCCGTTTAACCGTTCATCAATGGATTCAGGTATGTCATTTTGTCTTGATTTCTTGATAATACACATGGTAAATGATCCAAAGTGTAAGGTTTATGTTCTGAAATTTATGCTGACAAAATATACAAAGTGCCGGATGAAATATACGAATTACCTAATAAAATGAACAGTTCGAATCATCAAAATAGAACCCTTGGCCCAAACAGCCCCCTTCAATCTAAATTTTAGATCGGAGGAAATCCTATTCACTATGCTTGGTTATCATTTTTCAAAAACACTTTTCAGAAAATTTTACTTTCTTATTTTTTGTATTTTTTTGTTTTTACTGAATTTTTTTAATATTTTGAGCAATTTTTTTAATTTTTAGACATACGTAACATAAATATACCTAAAAAGTTAAAAAAATTGAAAAAAGCGTTTTAAAAATTCACTAAGTACCAAAAATACAAAAAAAAAATACGTGAATTCAGTACATTTTTTATATTTTTATGTATTTATTAATTTTTAAAAATATCTTTTCACAATTTTTTTACTTTTTAGATATATTTAAGTAAGGTGCATCTAAAAAAGTAAAAAAAATGTTTAAATTTTTTAAAATATTCACTAAAAACAAAAAAATACGAAAACTAATAAACTCAATTTTCAAAAAATTTAATTCAAAAAACTCAAACCAAACACACTGATTATAGTTTTATTCGCAAGGGATCAGGATTTTTTCCATTAATATCTTTATTACATTAAAGAGTCATGTTAATATATATATATATATATATATTAGATTTGATTCATATAAAATATTATAATAAAGTTTAACAAATTACAATCATAATAATGAAAATTAAATACAAAATTTTACAAAGAAACTCCCAAAATTTATGCCCTTAATTTCCTTTTTTTAATACACTCTCCATATGTGATGCAACATTCTTTTTTCCCTTTTGTTTAGATCATTTTCTTTTGTTAATGGAGAGTGCATTAAAAAAATATATAGCTAAAATAGAAAGAAAAATAAATTCAAGATAAAATATAATAAAAGTTAAGGATTGAGTTTATCTCAAGTTTAAATATGAATATGAACTTAAGAGAATTTGAGGGGTCTGTGAAACTCACCACAAGTCCCGTTTAATAATTTAAATATTACATTTTATATGATTCTTAATGTATATATATTATTCATAAAAAAAATTTATATTCATCCCAATAAAATTGAAAAATGCATCTTGTTAGTAAAGAATTCCACTCACTATTTGTGTTAAAGTTAAAAAAAAAAAAGAAAAAAAAAAGGAAAAGGAAAAACCAAACAGTACATTTTATTAGTTCCCATTCAACTAATTTGGTAAGAATTAATATATTGACAACTTTATCTCCACTTAATACTTGGACCTCGCTCCTCTCTAGTTACTGGACAGGAGAGTTCAGCATTGATGATCTCAATTCGGACTTATATCGATAATTAAAATCGTTTAATTTATAGAACTCATCAAGTATATTATTTTTTATCAAAAATTACATTGATTTGATATTGATAATTATTTGATCAGATCACATTTTCAAATATAATTTTTGAAAAACATTGCGACATAAATGCTACCTGATTAAGTAATTATTAATATCTAATGAAAGTGATTTTTTACAAAAATAATATACCTAACAAATTTTATACATTAAACAATTTAAATTACCGACATCAATACAGATTAAGACCCACAAATGCCGACTCTCCTCTGGGAGCCAGGTCCTTAATACTTTTCCCATTTCTTTATTAATTAGGTGATAGACAGACAGTTCTATTCAATTTCAAAGAAGTGATTTTTTTATTTTATTTATTTTTGGTATCACACAGATCTATTCAACTTCAAAGTAGTGATTCTTTTAATTTTGGTAGGTCTTCACACTGATTGACATGCCATGGAACCAAACCAAACCAAACATTGCTGGCTGATGAGATCCACCAAATCTGGTGACCTCTTTTAGTCATTTGGTTGAGCAATTAAATATCAACTTCAATGTTAATGTTATATATCTAAAAAGATGAAAAGATTTGTATGTAAATATGGTATAGATTGATGAGAATATTTCTGATGCCATTAAAACTAATGAAGCCAAGGCAAACTCACAGCTAATGCAGCTCAAGCTAAAGCTAATGGCTCAACTGTATCACATGGAGGATAATTAGACTTCGTTAGGAATTTGTTAGTTGGTTAGAAATACAGTTTTAGTATCTTGTATATTTTGTATAAATACATATGCAATATTGTGAATGAAATAAGAAAAGAAAGGGTTCAATTTTTCTTCATGGTATTAGATCTTGTTAAGCTCTAACGAGCATAGCTTCGATCCATCCATGGCATCTTCTGCTCCATCTTCGTCTTCGTCTTATTCTTTACCTTCTAATCTCAACCTATTGATCTCTAATCTGAATTCCCTCATTACACTCAAGCTTGACTCTATCAATTTTCTTATCTGGCGAAGTTAGTTTCAAAATGTCTTGCATGCTATTAAAATTTTGGATTTTGCAAATGGTTCTGTACCATGTCCACCACTGATGATCAAAGATTCAAGCAGTCTTGACATTCTGAATTTAGATCGAGCAGATTGGAACAAGATTGACGCTCATCTACTCACCTGTATAATTGCTACTCTTACTCTTGTTAGTTTCGATGTATGGAATGCTATCTGCAAACAATTCACAATGCTATCTCGATCTCATAGTCATCAGATGAAAAATAGATTGACTCATTTGACCAAAGAATCCAGATCAAACGAGTACTTGAATCAAATCAAAGATCTTGCAGATTAATTAGCTTTAGCTTCTTCACCCATTAATGAAGAAGATCTTGTGTTTCTCACTTTGAATGGATTACCTGATGAGTTTGATGCTTTTAAAACTACTATTAGAGCATGTGTTGAACCTATTTCCATGACTGAATTGACCACTCTTCTATGCTCTGAGTCAATTCATATTGAATCCTGTGGGTACTTGTATCAAGCTCAATACGTGGCAAGCCCTGCAGGTGCCACATCACCAAAACCCCACCCACGTGGCAGACCAATAAGGCACCACGTCGGGCATGTCGTATGTTTACTACATGGCGAGCCCTACGGGCGTCATGTGCCAAGGCAACCAAAACTATATACTTAGCCTAAGCGGGAGCATATATACAAGCCCAAATATATCTAGATATGAAGAGCCCTGCAACAGGCAGCACCATGGCCCCGCAGGGCCCATGGTCCTTCATACCTAGCTCCAAGGCCAAACAACAATACAATTAGCCCCCGGCTCACTTGTACTTGGATTGATAAACAATGGCTCTCCTAAACATTGAGATAGGCCTGCGGCCCATTCTCTTACTTGATCGCTCAGAAGCAAGCCCCTCTCTTAAACATTGAGCTAAGCCCGCGGCCCATTCTCCTACTTGGTCACTTGGAAGCGAGCCCTTGGCTCTCTTAAACACTAAGGTGGGCCCTGGCCCATTTATTTACTTGGATGCCTGGGTTGAGAGCAGGACCCAGGCACTACTGCTCGGGATCATCAGAGGATACTGGACTGGCGGCTGAGGTCATGGGATCGTCGAGATAGTTGTCTTCTTGCTAAGACAACTCTATCTTGACCAGGCTTGGAGAAGAGGCAACAATGACCTTACGTTCATGTCATCCGATGCATATACGAAACGTTACTTTCTGCCTGCCACGAAACGTTGCTCTCCGCCTGCCGGCAAGCAACAGACGGCAGAAGGGCTTATATCACTTCTGGCAGAGTTGAGGAGAACGAGCCACCTGTCCAACAGTTTGCTTGGGCTCCAATACTCCTGCGGCCTATATAACGTATCGTATATGCAGCGAGACACAACAACAACAATACAACCAAGTCGCATGCTAAAACACTCTCTCATACTTTACATTAGTGTTCAAAGGTCTATCACTGCCAACCTCTCCCTCTCCAAGCTTGCCTTGACCTCCTCCTCTCCACCTCCGGTGATCCCAAGCCATTGAAGTGCCCGCCATCTTCCCGGACTACCTCTAACCACACCTCTCACCCACAAATCCAAACAGAGAAAGACAGAAACTCAAGAAAAAACAATAGCCTATGTTTCTCTGCGAGTCCTTTTGGTAGCTCTTCTTCTAGAGGCAGATCATCCTTTAAAGGTACAAAAGGGGGTTTCAAAGGTGGTTTTCGTGGTGGTGGAAGTCACTTTTCTCGAGGCAGAGGAAGACGTTATTCCTCGGGCCTAATTTGTCAAATTTGTGGTAAAAGAAATCATACTGCACTAGATTGTTGGGATCGTTTGGATACAAACTTTCATCATCAATCTTCTCTTTCTCAAAATTTTTCTTCCCAATCTTCTTAGGCATCTTCTTCTTCTGGATATCCTCCTCCAAGAGCATATGTTGTTTTTACTCAATTTGCTATGTCCTCTGAGTCTATACTCTCTGGTATCTTGATTTAGCCGCCTTGAATCATATTACTCGTGATCTCTCTAATCTCAACATGTATCAATCCTATCATGGCCCTGATCAGATTACAGTTGGAGATGGTAACTCTCTTCCTATTCATAACACAGATAAATTTATCCTCTTTGCTCCTTATTTCTTTGTCAAATTAAATAAATTCTTAGATGCACCTATCTCCTCCAATCTTCTTTCTGTGCATCAACTCACAAAGGATAACAATTGCACCATTACTTTTGATGAATCTTCCTTTGTGATTCAGGATAAGCACTTGAAAACAATTTTACACAAAGGGCTATAATGTTCATGGCTTATATCATTTTCCACATTTATTGCCATCTTCTTGTCCTACTGTTGTGCATGTTAATCCTATCTCATCTCATGCTTTTCCTTCTTCTACTGTTGAGTTTGCTTATGAGAATATTTGGCACAAGAGATTGGGTCATCCATCTCCAGGTGAAATTTACTGCATTAAAGAAACATTTGTTAGTTGATGCAAATAAATCTCAAACAACTAGTCCGTGTATGTCACGACCTGAAGCCTACCCTATAAGGGTCGGTGAGGTGACTGGCCAGTAATCCGAGATTACCAAAGGCCTTTCTGTACAAATCAAAATAATCGGGGCTAGTAGATACAATATACAAAAATACCAATAGTCCAATGAATCCAAATCTCCTTAATCAATTAAATATAAAGTATTATACATGGGGTCGTCATAATGTACACATTGAGTCATGGACTTTCTTTCAAACTTTCCAATTCCACTATAAATAACCGCTTATCTCTTATTCATAGTGATGTATGGGGTCCATTCACTTCTTCTTCATCTGGCTATAAGTATTATGTGTTTTTCATTGATAATTTTAGTAAATTTACTTGGCTTTATCCTATAGCGATCCCATTTTTGACCCGACTCTTGTGGTATCCCGGACTCGGGTTTAATGCTTTCATATTGTTGTTTACCTCTTGCTTGTTTTTCAAACCTTGTGTTGCCCAGAATTTTGGTCCTCCACTCGAGCGGCACTTCCTGCGCTTGAGCGGGCTTTGCAAACTCTCAATATTTTTGCAGGTCTGCAAAACTACTAAGAGAGTGATTTCTATGCTCGAGCGGCATTTCTTACGCTCGAGTGGGTAGGCGCTCAAGCGGCCTTTCTTGAGATCGAGCATTAGTCTATTGTCTGCAAAATTAGTGGATGTGTGTTTTCTACGCTCGAGCGTCACTTCTTGCGCTTGAGTGGTGAGCGTCTTGTTCATTGTGTCATGGTGCTCGAGTGGAACAACTTATTGTGTCTGACGCTCGAGCGTCAACTCTTGTGCTTAAGCGGACTGTGCGTATATCAGATCGCGAAAATGATTTTTTACATCACTTTTTTAGATTTTTTCTCTCTAAAACCTAAAGTTAAGACCCTCTCTCTCTCTCTCTCTCTCTCTCTCTCTCTCTACATTTTCACTTAGTTCTAGTGATTTCTTCACCTTAATCCCTTTGATAAAAAGGTAGATCATCTCTAGATCTCTATTTTGATCCGATTAGAGTTGGATTTGGGCATCTTTAAAGCTTCACTCTTGCTTGGCATGTCTTCTCTTTTTGAGGTAAGGATTTTCTACACTTTCATATGGTTTTTAGCTTGGTTATTTGTCGTTGTGTAACAATGGTGGGATTTGGGAGTGTTTTGAACAAACCTAGAATTTGGATGTGAAATGAAAAGAGGGGTTTCTAATTGGGTGTAAAATAAATGACTATGGGGTTTGAATATGAGGTTATATTGTGTTAAAATAGTTAATTTTGACACTTGGGTTGATACATGGGAAAATGGAGTTTTGCCCTGAATGAGTCAAATTGTTATTTTGTACAAACAATTAAGACTGATAATGGTAATGTGCAATTGGATGATTGTTAATGTAAATGGTGGAATTGGACACGTGTTATCTCTCACCTATGGAAATTTGAATAATTTATCTGTTGAGAAGATTATATATTTGTTTAGAAATATCTGTATTGGACTATCGGTGGAGGATAACCATGATTGTTATAGAAAATGCATGAGGATTAGGTAAATCGAAACTAATCTAATCTTGGTTGTCATTGAATATGACTATGTTTTTAAATACATTGTATATGTATAATGTTTGGGAGGAGAAATGAGATGTACTCCATTGTTTGGGAAGAAATAAGGGATGGACTCCATTGAAATTAAGTTGGCCAGAGTGTCTAGGGTGAAAGTCTCGAAATCATGTGTATACATAGGTGCCAATTCCGCAGACGGAATTTTCGTAAAATGACAGATTTGAAGTGTTTGTATGGTAGTGTATTGTATTGGAAAAAAAATCATTGAGTTATAATCTCAGTTGAGTTGTTGAAAGATAATGAAATTGACTCATGAACTGAGAAGAATAAATGAACTTGAAATGAATTGAAGGAAAATGAATTGAAATATGAACTTTGGTGCTTTACGGTTATATAAAATGTGGATATTTTGTCACCAGCATTGTATATGCACATTGTATTTATATCTTTGTTAAATTTCATATATTGTGCTAGATTGTTCCTACTGGGCTTAAGCTCACCTTATTTGCGAAAACTATTTCCAAGTGTTAGTGACATGCCTCTGCTAAGGCAATAGCTCGGAGGGACTTTTGGAGCAAGAGCTTCTTTATTTTGTTATATTCTTTTGTATAGCCAAGGGCTTGAATTGTATTGAATTAGGCTCACTTTTGTGTAACCAAGTAATGACTTGGAAAGATGTAAGGTTATAGGGCAGATGACTATATGTTTAGTTTTGATTCTCTTAGCATTGTAACACATGTTGTAGATTCAGGATGAACATTTGTGAATGTATATTGCATGTGTCGACTTTTGTAAACGAACTTTGATGAATGAAAGCACATTACTTCTATTATTCCTCAGATTTAAGGGTTGGTTTTACTGTAATATTTTGGGAGCGTTACAACTTTCTTTGTTACAAAAGTGAAATTTTCTTTAAATTTCTAGAGTTTAAAGCATATGTTGAGACTCAATTTGCTACTAAACTACAAGTCTTGGGGATTGATGGTGGTACTTAATTTGTTAACACCTCTATGACTAAATTTTTAAAAGATTAGGGTATTGTTCATCAGCCATCTTGTCCATACACTCCACCTCAAAATGGTGTTTCTAAAAGGAAACACAAACACATTATTGAAACAACCATTGCTTTATTTCAACACTTTTCTGTTCCTACTAGGTTCTGGTTTAATGCGATGTCTACTGCTACTCATCTCATTAATAGGTTGCCTAGTGCTAAGCTTTCTCACAAATTCAGTACCACCATCAATCCCCAAGACTTGTAGTTCAGTAGCAAATTGAGTACCACCATCACCTGGTGGGATTGCAAATTGACTTGTAGTTTAAAGCATATGTTACATTTTTCATGCTATCCCTGATTACTCTTTTCTGAAGGTGTTTGGTTTGCCAATGTTTTCCCTAGTTAAGACCTTACACCACCAATAAGCTTCAGCCTAGGTCTACTTTATGTGTTTTTCTTGGTTATCACTTTTCTTACAAAGGTTATAGATGTTTGGCTATGTCTCAAGGTCAAGTCTATATTTCTAGACATGTTGAGTTTCATGAAAATTTTTTCCCTTTTTCAGCCCAGTCTTCCATTAACTCTTTTTTGTCTAATCTTTGCTATTTTTCTAGTCTACTTCTTCTCCTCAAATGCCATCAGTGTCTCACTAGCCTGCAACTCCTACACCTATGCCTTTACCTATTTTTGTGTCTTCTGCAACACCTGCTTCTTTGTCTGAGAGTCCTGCAGCACTTATTCCTCTATCCCAGCCTCATGCAGCACAGTCTTCTATGCCACTTGCAGTTTATTCTTCTGTGCCTATGCCTCATTCTTCACATGTTTTTATGACTAGTCAACCTATTGTCCAGTCTACTCAGCTTCACCCTCCTCCTAATCCTTCTTTCTCATCTGTTCTTATTCACTCAATTTTTATAGACTTACCATCTTTGCCTTCCTCATTTGTTCCTGTCTCATCTTTACCTGCTAGTTCTTCTACTAATATTCACTTTTTGCTTCCCAGATCCAAAACTAATTGCCTTGTGGCTTGTATAATTTCTTTATTAACTGATATAGATGTAACAACCCTCGTCACTGTTACCGATTAACTACCAATTACTGCTAAACTGAGACTGATTATGATTGGTAACTGAATTGATTGAAGTACTGAACTGACTGACTGAAATCTGGAACTGAATTGACTAAGTATATCTGTTTAATTGTATGTCTATCTGTTGACTGTTTGATTATCTGTTCATGCCTTTGTGTTTAAATTGCGAATTGAAGGCCTTATCGGCGGCCGAATCTAAAATTGATTGATGTTCTGTGTTAATTAGATTTTATATGATTTTATGGTATATTTATCTAAAATGTGATTGGTATAATTAAATTGGATTAAATGGTAAAGAATTATAAGAATTGGACTTATTACTTAAATGCCATCTAGTGGGGCCTTTGTTTATTAATATGTTAAGCCTTACTACACTTAGACACACATTTGTTCAGCCACATTTGAGAAGCAAACCGACTAGAGAAAGAGAATAGGGAATTAGAGTGTTTTCATCTTGAATTTGCTTGGAAATTGAGAAGATTGGAAGAGTTTGTGATCAATTGAGCTTCTAGACTTGTATTTGAGGACCTAGGTAAGGAATTTACCCTCTTAATTGTGTCTTTAAGTTGATTCTTGCATGATTCATGTCATATTGAAGAGCTATGTCATGAATTGGTTCTAGCATGTTGAATTGGAGCTCTAATCTTGCATGCATGTGTACATTGAAGAGTTTTGAGTTTGATTTCATGGAAATCTTGCATGCATGCTCATATTTATGTTTAAGTCCATGAATTAAACTTGGTTTTCGGAAGAATTGGCTCATTAGAGCAAGTATTTGAAGCTTGGAAATTGATTAAACTCATGCATGTCATGTTTGAGTTATGTTCTTGAGTTTTGGTTTGAAAATCATGTTGTTTGAAACACCCTTGGGCTTTGATTTTACAATTGAGCTTTGGAATCATGTTAAACTATGAGTTTTGAAGTGTTTTCCAGAAAATGAGCCCAAGAAGATCGAATTTGGTGTTTTAAAACTTGAATTTGAGCTTGAGGTTCAAATCTGGGAATTCCAGATTTTTAACTCACGCTCGAGCAAGGTGACTGGCGCTCGAGCGTGAAATTCGTGCTCTCAGTACTTTGCACTGTTTTGAAGTCCGCTCGAGCGGAATAATTGACGCTCGAGTGGGACATTGTGTCTCATGCTCGAGCGGGTGTCGAGCGCCCAATCGAGCGTGATTTTCACCTATCCAGCACTTTTGTCTGTTTTGCAGAACGCTCGAGCGGGTAAGTCTACGCTCGAGCGGATACCTTTGTTTGCATGTTCGCTTGAGCGGAGTAACCTACGCTCGAGCGTAACCCCTGTTTTCTGAAAATTCTGAAAATGTTTTCTGAGTGCATCTTTGCATCCTCATCCCATCCTAGGCATTCTTAGGCCTAGTTTAAGACATCTTACTGAGGATATAGATGTAGAACCACACCGATGCAAATTAGGGATTAAGTTATTATCTTTCCCAACTGTGTAGCTTAGTATGTGTTCAATCTGTAACTGTGTAGGGTTGGCGACTGGGGACGTGCTCTAGCTTTACTGTAGCCCAGAACTCTGTGAGTAACAACTGTGTAAAGATATGTTCAAAAATGATTATCTTCTGAACAATTGAACTGTACTGCTTTCTGAACTGTTACTGTTAATTGAATGAATGTATGTCCTCTATTCTGAACTGTATTGTGGCATCCTTAGCAACTACTGTTACTGACTGTTACTGTTACAGAGATCTCTGTCGGTTCCCTTATTGGAACCACTACTGTTACTGATTGATGGCCATCATTGACTGTTCGGTCTTTCAAGACCTACTGTTTACTGTACTGTTATGCTAATGGATGTACCACATATGACTGTATTGACTGAACGACTGAAATACTGATTTAATGAACTGTTTTCATTACTGTAAGGACATTCATTCTTAACCTCTTTACGCATTACGTTATTCACTGGGTTTTAGCTCACTGCTCATATATATATGTAGGTGTGCAGGCACCAGACCGTGGTTAGAAGCGTCGGGGTAAGCTCCAGTTTTGTCAAGCCAACCACTGTGCTTCACTGCGAGATTCCAAGCCCGTCAAGTAATGGCTTAGGGGTGTTTTAGTTCCCCCTTCTGTCTCTGTAACCATTTTGTTTACTGTACTGTACTGTTTAATAGGGATTAGGTCCCTGAACTGAATGATTGTATATATGTACATACTGTTCTGTACTGTTCATGTAT
Source organism: Camellia sinensis (assembly GCF_055761805.1). Taxonomy (NCBI): domain Eukaryota; kingdom Viridiplantae; phylum Streptophyta; class Magnoliopsida; order Ericales; family Theaceae; genus Camellia; species Camellia sinensis. The sequence continues at coordinate 82,685,600 of NC_138972.1, forward strand.
ATATGTATGAAAAGTCTTTTTGGCATACAGACTGTCACAGCTCATTGGACATTGTTTATTTACTATTTTGGCTTCCGCCAGCCCCTATACTCTGTATTACTGTTCTTCTGTTAAGCAGGCCTTCGGTAATCTCGGTACTGGTCAGTTACGGTACTAAACCCATAGGGGCGGCTTTGGGTCGTGACAATAGAACCTCCTGCTTATCAATAAGTCCTCAAATCTCCCATTTGGCATGCTGCTATGCTTGAAGAGTATAATACTTTACTTGCTCAAGGAACTTGGTCTATTGTTCTCCTCTTCCATTTTCTAAGCAGGCTATTGGCTGCAAGTGGGTTTTTAGGATCAAAAGAAATACTGATGGTACCATCTCTAGATATAAAGCAAGGTTGGTGGCTAAGGGCTTTTTTTAACAACAAGAGGGGATTGATTACAATGAAACCTTTAGTTCTATGGCCAAACATCCTACAATAAGGATTTTGCTGTGTATTGCCCTCTACTATCATTGGCCATTAAAGCAACTTGACATTAGCAATGCCTTTGTACATGGGACCCTAGATGAAGAAGTGTATATGCACCAACCACCTGGCTTTGTCAGTGCCTCATCTCTTACTTATGTTTGCAAACTGAACAAGGCTTTTTATGGGCTGAAACAAGCTCCTATAGTTTGGTACTCTACTTTTGTCAATAGTCATTGTGATAACTCTTTATTCATTCACAAAATCCCTACTATTATCACCATCCTTCTTGTCTATGTGGATGATATTCTTCTCATTGGTAGTAGCTCTTCTCATATCCAAGCTCTTATTAAACAGATGCATTCTGCTTTTGCTATGAAAGAGTTAGGTAACATTTCTTATTTTTTGGGCATCTCTATTCAGTCCATAGATGACTTGTATTTTTTGTCCCAACAGAAATATGCTTATAATATTCTTATTAAGGCAGAGATTACTTCTTATAAGCCTTGCAATACTCCAATTTCCATGAAGCCTGTCCTTACACCTGATTCTTTTCTTTCATTTGCTCAACCTCAGCTCTATTGACGTTTGGTTGGTGTTTTGCAATACCTCACTATTACTCACCCAGATCTTTCCTTGGCAGTGAACCAAGCCTATCAATATATGCATGCTTGAACTAATGCTCATTTTGCTCTAGCCAAACACATTCTCAGATTTGTCAATGGATCTCTTTCTCATGGTTTGACTTTTAGTCCCAATACTTTTGGGTTACAGGCTTTTTTAGATTCTAATTGGGCAGGGGACTCTGCTGATCGTAAATCTACCTTAGGCTATTGTGTCTATCTTGGCTCTAATCTTATCTCCTAGTCAGCAAAGAAGCAATCTACTATCTCCCAATCTAGTACTGAAGCTGAATATCGATCTTTTGCTTATGTTATAGCTGAATTAAGTTGGCTTCAAATGCTACTTCAAGATCTTTCTTTTCCTCCTTCCATGTCTCCTATTCTCTGGTGTGACAATTTATCTGCCATTGCCTTGGCCTCGAATCTTGTGTTTCACACAAGGTCTAAACGCATCAAAGTTGACTGTCACTTTATCCATGAAAAGATTGCAGTCAAGAAGCTTGTTCTTAAATACATTTCATTAATTGATCAAATTGCTGATGTGTTTACTAAACCTCTATTTGCTTCTCGCTTTCATTATCTTCAACCCAAACTGTTGGTCACTCTCTCTTTTATCAGTTTGCAGGGGGCTGATGAGAATATTTCAGAAGCCACTAAAGCTAACGAAGATGAAGCCAAAGTCAAACTCTCAGCTAATGCAGTTCAAGCTGAAGCTAATGGCTCAACTGTATCACATGGAGGATAGTTAGAGTTTGTTTGAAATTTGTTAATTGGTTAGAAATACTATTTCAATATCTTGTATATCTTGTATAAATACATATTGTAATATTGTGAATGAAATAAGAAAAGAAAGGGTTCAATTTTTCTTTATAGATACACTTAAATAACCTTTTTTTATAATGAGAATGTATATCCTTGGTCCATATAAAATGAAGGATCTTGTTAACAAGTATCCTTAGGTCATGTTTGTTTGGGCGGACTGGATTAGCATTCCCATGACTAATAGTCCTAGGACAACTAATCCGTTGGATTATGTATCCTATCTTAACTAATAGTCAAGTTTAAAATAATTAATCCGTACTTCAATTGTTTAACCAAACATCGGATTAATAATTTTAGGCCATGTTTGTTTGGGCGGACTGGATTAGCATTCCCATAACTAATAGTCCTAGGGGTACAAATCCATTGGATTATGTATCCTATCTTAACTAATAGTCAAGTTTAAAATAATTAGTCCGTACTTCAATTGTTTAATCAAACATTGGATTAGTAATTTTATTAGACTATTAGTCCAATCCCAAGCTCATGTCCACCCAAACAAACATGACCTTATTGGATTATTAGTCCAATCCCAAGCTCATGTCCACCCAAACAAACATGGTGTTAGAGTATAAGTAAAAGACAAAAAAAAATTGAAGAATACAACACACTTTTCACTAAATTCAATATATTTTTACCGAAATCAATATGCTTTTTGACATTTTTACATATTTTATTTTATTTTTTTTTTACATTCCCAATATTAAACAATGCTTTTATGAAATACTTGTGAGCATTTTTCTAAAATGAATTTATAATCATGCAATCGACTTGATGATATATTAGTTTATAACCATGCCCATTTTGGACAGACAAAAATCTAGTGACTCTTCCATTCTAGTTAGTAAGAGAGATTTGAACTATGAAATATACCATAAAAGTTAAAAAAGATATCTCAAGCGATCATAATCGGGTGAAGAAATTGGATTCAATACCCCTATCGAAAATAAGATTGATTATGGATTCCATCCATAGCACATGCACGATTTTTCCGATCTAAATGAAGAAGGTTTTGATGAAAAAGATTTTGATCGACACATTCTATTCGATACATGTAGGGGAAAAACTTGGCTTGATATTCTAATAAAGAACCTGCTAACGACAGTCTTGGGTGAAGCATAAATAAATCCTAAATATCGATCTTGTTAATTGTTTGGTCCTTCCTATTTTTTTATGGACATAAATGTTCCATTTTAGTGTGAATTACACAAATGGACAAGCATAAACGCACATGTGTTATGTATTAAGGGACAAATATGGGTTTTTTTTCTTCATAATGTTGAAATTACTAAACGTAATACTTCAAAAAAACTTCTCAGTGTACTTTTTCCAAATATAACACTTTAATATAATACTAAAAACATGTAATACTCCCATATAACACACTAAAAAATTTTTTAGTATACTTTTCTTAAACGTAACAACGTAGCATTCTAAAAAAAACTCATCAGTGTACATTTTTCAAATGTAACACTTCAATTAATTTAATATACAAAAACTCCTTAGTGTACTTTTTTCAAATGTAATACTCTAATGTAACACACTAAAAAATTCTTTAGCGTACTTTTCTCACACGTAACAACGTAACATTGCAAAAAAAATTCCTGTATTTTTTCTGAACATAATACTATAATTAATGTAACACACAAAAACCCCTTATTATACTTTTTCAAACATAACACTATAATGTGACACTCTAATGTAATACCATAAAATCATATTAGAAGAAATATAGATTTTCACGGTCGACAACTAACACATCAGCCTCCAATCCTCTCAAAAAGAATATTCCACACTTCTCCTTTCCATTCTCATCCTAAAAACAAATCAAAAAATTAAAAAATAAATTATAAAAAGGCATTCACTTAAACTCAAACTAGTGAAAACCCCTGCAATGCACGGGATGTGAAAAATTTAATAAAATATGTTCACATGAAATAATATAAATAGTTAGATTTTTATATGTAAATTATGAAAATAAAAAAATATTGAAACTTACAATTTAAGTTTTAAAATTTTACTACAATTTATTTATCAATCATTAATTCGTCACAACTTCAAAAATGTAACTTTCAACCCCTTGGCTAAAGTTATAAATTTGGACGAGTTGAATCCAAACAACTCGAGTCAAACCTATAAATTTTTCAAGATTGTGCAATATAATTTTTAATTCGGTGAAAACATATGTAAAATTAAAAAATTCGAATAAATTTGAATGAACTTGGATAGAAATACCAAATAACTTGAGCAATCGAAACAAAATTGTATATATAAATATATAAAATTATTTGCTAATTTATTTTTTTAATAATAAATAAGATTAATTAAAATTTTAATATTAATGAACAAAATGAAATATACCTTTTAGAAAGAGATCATTGAATAAGTTTATATTAAATTTTTTTTATAATGGCATAAAATATTTAAATATAATAAAATTAAATTTCTACAAAATAAAAGTATCTGTGTAAAGTAAAAAAAGGAAGAAGAAAATTTAGAATAATATTATCATTTGATCAAAAAATAATTATAGATGATCAATAAAATATCACTATAACCCTCATTTTTTTTTATATAAAAAAAGATATTTCAAACCATAACTTTTATTAGAAAAATAACATTTATTTCAATTTGTTTTAGCAAAACTCACTTTTTAGCAATTTGAGCCAAAATTTTTTCATTTTTTATTTTAGTTTGTTTAATTGACAATTGAGATTAAAAAAAAAGATTAATATGAGACACCGTATTTCACAAATGCTAAAAAAGTCTATATGAACAATAAAAAAAATGTTTGAGACCAAAAAAAAAAAAAAAGCACCCACAATTTTATCCACAATAATGTGGTATTATATGTGACAACTCTTGATTTGCTATACATTCAATAATATGGGGCTCAACTCTCTTATCACATCATTATGGGTGAAAGTGTGAGTTTATAGCATGGTTAGAACAATAAATTATCACATATAACTCTTTTTTTTTTATTATATTAAAAAAAATTTCAGCAACTATGACTTTTAATAGGAAAAAAAAATGTTTATTTCAATTTGATTTTAGAAAAAGTCACTTCTTAACTATTTAAGCCAAAAAAATTTATTTTTTTATTTTAATTTGTTTAATTGACAATTGAGATAAGATAAAATTAACAAAATCAATTTTGTTTGGCAATTGTTAAAAAAGTCATTCATTTTCTTAATGTTTTTGTATTTTGTTAAAAAAAAATATTTGTATTTAAAAAAATTGTTGTTTAAGTCCTTGTAGTTTAGAATGGCAAAATTTTATTCATTTATTTATTTATTTTTATAAAATTTAAAACAAAAAATGGCAATAAATAAAAATATAAATTTTTGATAGTGATTAATAATTTAAACACATGTATTTAATAACATATTATGTTTAGACCAATAATATTATGACACATGTGAGTATTGATCTTATTCTAAATGTAGTAACATAATTTAAAAAATAATTTAAATTTAAATTTTATTTTATAATTTAATAAAAGATACATAAATTAAGGAAGAATCTAAATTGAAAATTTTATTTTAAGAATATAAATTAATTTATAAACCAATCATATTGTGACACATATTAACAAAAATTAAAAAAAAAAGGAAAAAAAAAATTGCAACTTTAAGTTTTAATAGGATGACAACATTTTTCAATTATAATAGTATATATATTTTATATGAGGTTTTAAAACTTTAATAATATCTCTTCTTAAAAGCATTGTTTTGTAAAATATGTAAATAATTTCAATGTTACTCTGATTGCTCCTAAATACATAAATTATGAGTTAATTATGATAATTTCAAATTTTTATTTAAAACTTATAAATCATGGGATAGATCATTATAATTTTAAATTTATATTGTGCCAATTTTAAATTTAAATTAATAGATTGCTTTCTATATTTAGTGACCCTCAAATTTGAATTTTGAAATGAATTAGTATACTTTTTATTTTTTTTTAGATTTGATATACTTTCCATTTGAAAGTCATAAATCAAGGATATTAATATTTATTTATTTTGGCTTGAATAAGAGCTAGACAATTGAACATTTTTTAAAAAATTTTTAAAAATCAAAAAATTGTGAATTTTTTTTTTTTAAAAGTCATTCATTATCTTAATGTTTTTGTATTTTGTTAAAAAAAATTATTGCTTAAGTCCTTGTATTTTAGATGGGCATAATATTTTTTTTTAATATAAAATTTAAAACCAAAAATGACAAAAAATAAAAATATAAATTTTTAATAATGATTAATAATTTAAACACGTTTATTTAATAACATATTATGTTTAGACCAATAATATTATGATACATCATTATGACACGTGACTATTGATCTCATTCTAATAGTAGTAACATAATTTAAAAAAGAATTTAAATTTAAAAATTTAATTTAAAATTTAATAAAAGATACATAAATTAAGGAATGAATATTGGTTTTATTCTAATAACATAATTTAAGGAATAATCTAAATTGAAAATTTTATTTTAAGAATATTAAAGTAATTTTAAACCAATCATATTGTGACACATATTAACAAAAATTAAAAAAAAAAAGTGAAAAGAATTGCAACTTTAAGTTTCAATAGGATGACAACATTATTTGATTATAATAGTATATAGATTTTGTATGAGATTTTAAAACTCTTATAATATCTCTTCTTAAAAGCATTCTTTTGTAAAATATATAAATAATCTCAATGTTACTCTTACAATACCAAACCAAACCAAGCAAAGCCTTAAGTCCCATCAAAATGGGGTCGGCTATATGAATTCTTCTTCTCCACGCAGCCCTATCAAAGGTCATTTCGTTAGTCAAATTAAGTAGATCCATATTTCTATTTACAACACTAGCCAACATTAATCTAGGCCTACCCCGTCCCCTAACACTCCTATCTACCGTTACAGCATCGCATTTCTTCACTACTGCCTCTGTTAGTCTCCATTGAATGTGACCAAACCATCTCAATCGATTCTCTTTCAACTTATCTTCTATCGATGCTACTTCTACCCATTCCCGAATACACTCATTCCTAATTCTGTCTTGTCTAGTCTTGCCACACATCCACCTTAGCATCCCCATCTTAACCACACTCATCTTATCTACATGTTGTTTCTTGGTTGCCCAACACTCCGTCCCATACAACATCACTAGTCTAATAGTTGTTCTATAGAACTTACTTTTTAGTTTAGTGGGTATTCGTTTATCATACAGTACCTCAGACGTACTTCTCCATTTACACCATCACGTCTTAATCCTATAGGCCACATCCGCATCAATCTCCCTCACTGTTGTGATAATTGACCCTAAATAACGAAAATGTTCATTCTTAGGTAGTTCTTGGTTCTTAATTTTCGCTTCTCCTCTACTTTCATTGTTACTGTTACTAAATTTACACTCCATGTACTCTGTCTTAGTTCTGCTTATCCGGAATCCTTTAGTTTCAAGAGCTTTTCTCCAAATCTCTAACTTTGTGTTAACTCCTTCTTTAGTCTCATCCACTAGCACAATATCGTCTGCAAAAAGAATACACCATGGCATGTCATCGTGAATATTTCTCATTAACTCATCCATAACTAAAGCAAAAAGATAAGGACTTAAGGTAGATCCTTGGTGTAATCCTATAGTGATAGGAAATTCATTTGTCTCTCCAGCAGGCGATCTGATAGTGGTCACCACCCCTTCATACATGTCCCTAATCACATCAATGTAATCTTTTGCCACCCCTCTCATCTCTAACACCCACCATATTATATCCCGGGGTACTCTATCATATGCCTTCTCAAGGTCGATAAACACCATATGAATGTCTCTTTTCTTTTCTCTATACTTTTTTATTACTTTCCTTAAAAGATAAATCGCCTCCATTGTTAACCTGCCAGGCATAAACTCAAATTGATTTTCTGACACCTCTGCTATATCTCGCAATCGGCGTTCCATCACTCTCTCCCACACTTTCATTATATGACCTCAATGTTACTCTTATTGCTCCTAAATACAAATATTATGAGTGAATTATGATAATTTTAAAGTTTTATTTAAAACTTATAAATCATAGGATAGATCTGAAGAAGATATGAATATCTCAATTATTATTCAATAAATGAATCAATTGTATCACATCTGTATTTATACATCAGTAGAACCTAACCAACTATATCTATTTTATATCTAGCATATTATAACAAACTCAACTGATATAACAAAATACGATTATATTAACTAATAAGGCTTTGGTATGTTGTGCCTCATCTGTATAAGCTCTGCTATGTGTCTTGATCATATACAACTGATGATGACTTAGTAATCTCATTAGGCCCCCTCAAGTGGAGTGGAGAGGGACAAACCATGAGCTTGGCTTGTAAAGTAGTAAACCAATCGGTGGACAAGGATTTAGTAAGAATGTCAGCAATTTGATCAACAGAAGAGACATGCTTGACAACCACTTGTTTAGTAACAACTTGCTCACGAATGTAATGGTAATCCACAGCAATATGCTTGGACCTCGCATGGAATACTGGGTTAGAGGCTAAGGAGATGGCAGGAAGGTTATCACCCCAAAAAGTAGGAGTGGAGGAAGGAAGATATAACTCATGTAGAAGCATACGAAGCCAAGCCAACTCTGCTGCAGCTTGAGCAAAGCTCGATACTCTGTTTCAGTGGAGGAACGAGAAACTGTGCATTGCTTCTTGGCAGTCCAAGAAACAAGATTAGAATTGAGAAACACACAATAACCAGTAGTAGATTTTCGATCGATGACACTTCTAGCCCAATCTGAATCGGAGTAAGCATGAAAATCCAAAGAACTAGTTCCAAATTGCAAACCATAATGCAAAGTGCCTTGGAGATAATGTAAAAAGCCTCTTAACAGCAGTGAAATGAGCCACAGTTGGGGCATGTATGATTTGACATGCATGATTCACAACAAAGGAGAGATCAGGCCGAGTAATGGTGAGATACTGTAAAGTGCCAACAATGCTTCTGTGAAGATTGAGTTGAGAAAAAGGAACTAGAGTGTCAGGAGAAGGAAAAGACTTCGTGGCCATGAGAGAAGAATATGACTTGTAATTAGTCATACTAGCCTTGGCAAGAATCTTAAATGCATACTTTTGTTGAGATAAAAAGAAGCCATCAACAGTAGAGTAAATAGAGATTCCAAGAAAGTAAGAAATATGACCCAATTCCTTCATAGAAAGTGTTCAGTGCATATGCTTGATCAAAGAAGCAATTTGCTAAGAGTCATTTCCAGCAATAAGGATGTCATCTACATAAACCAATAACAAAATAACAGACTGAGGGGTATGATGAATAAAGAGAGAGGAGTCACATTTGCTATTAACAAAACCAAAAGATAGAAGGAAAGGAGAGAAGGTGGAACACCAAGCTCTGGGAGCTTGTTTAAGACTATACAAGGCTTTACTTAATTTGCACACATGAGAAGGAAAATGAGAGTCTTCAAACCCTGGAGGTTGAACCATATAAACCTCTTCATCAAGCACACCATGCAAAAATGCATTAGAAATATCCAACTGCTTGATAGACCAATTGAAATGAAGAGCAAGACTGAGAAACACCCGGATAGTAGGTTATTTGGTAACAAGACTGAAGGTTTCATGATAATCAATCCCTTCCTCTTGCAAATAACCCTTAGCAACCAGGCGGGCTTTTTGTTTAGCAATAGTTCTATCAGAGTTTTCCTTAAGACGAAAAACCCATTTACAGCCAATAGAGTGCTTATGAGGGGGAAGATGAGCTGGAGGGGGAGCTGGACGAGAATAAGGATGGAGATCAACAACAAAAGAGCCAATAAGAATAGTAGAAGAAGATAGACTAGCTGGAACAGGGCTGGCTGAAGCCACAGTTGGAGGGATAACAATAGGACACAGAATAGAGACAGGAGAACAGAGAATAGGTGCAGCAGTAGAGGGAATTGTAGAAGTAGAAACTGATCAAGACAGAGATGCAGACGACAGAGAAGTAGGTAAAGGAGCAGCTGAAACAAGAATAGGCTGACCCAGTGGAGTAGCTGACTTAGTAGACCAAAAGAAAGAGTAAAGTTGAGAAAAGGAAGGAACAGAACTAGAGGAAAGAGATGGTGTATCAGAAGTGACCAAAGGAAATAAAGATTCATCAAACACAACATGTCTTGACACATAAATGTGACTTTTAAGAGGACCGAGACATCTATAGCCCTTTATGGAAGGATGATAACTAATAAAAATACAAGGCAAAGAAGGAGGTTAAAGTTTGTCAGAATTATAGGGTTTAATCCAAGAAAAACACCTACATCCAAAGCTTTTGAGAAAACCAAAATCTGGAGCTTGATAAAACAATATTTCAAAAGGAGTTTTATTATGCAATTTGGAACTAGGTAAACGATTGATAAGAAAAATCGATGTGGCCAAAGCATCAAACCAGTGAGACAGTGAAAGACCTGATTAAGGTAAAAGAGCAATGGTGGTGCTAATGAGATATATGTGCTTTCTTTCTGCAACTCCATTTTGAGGAGGAGTATGCGGACAAGAAAGTTGATGCAAAATACCATGGTTTTTAAGAAACAATTCAAATTAAGTACTAGTAAATTCACCACCACCATCGGTGCGAAAAATTTTAAGCCTAGTATCAAATTGATTTTCAACAAGCACTTTAAATTCTTGAAATTTAGAGAAAACTTTACTTTTGTAAAGCAAAGGATAAATCCAGGTGAACTTGCTAAAATCATCTACAAAAAGAACATAGTACTTAATACTAGAGGTAGAAAAAGAGAAAGAACCCTAAACATCACTGTGGATGAGGGACAATAGTTTATTAATAGTAGTAGTAGACAAATGAAAAGATAATCTATGACTCTTAGCCACAACACAATGAGTACACAATTGAGTTTTATTACAAGTAGAAGAAACATGCAAACTAAATTTCTTCAGCAGGACTTGTATTTTTTGAAATGAAGGATGACTAAGCTTGGTATGTCATGTAATATGAGAGACAAAATGTGTAGCAAGAAAAACAGGAGAAACAGAAGAAGCATGTGGAGATAATGACAAACTAGAAGGCAACTGATAGAGACCATGGCTATGAACACCTTTATAGAGAAGTTTCTTGGTGATCTTGTCCTGAATCACAAAAGATTGATTATCAAATGTGATAGTGCAATTATTATCAAAAGTCAACTGATGGACAGAAACGAGATTAGAAATACTGGATGGAACATGAAGAATATTGTTTAGTTTGAAAGGAAAGGAAATGAATGAGTAGGAAGGATACCTTGACTAGTGTGTTGAATAGGAATGGACTGACCATTGCCAATGGTGACGTGATTTGGACCATAATAGGGCTGAAATTGTTGGCAATTGTTCAAATCAGAAGTCACATGAGATGAGGTATGTAGACACCCCATTTTTGACCGACCTTAAGATTCAGACGTCACCAATTGAGCGCTCGGTGATGGTGCATATTGTGCTCGTTCAGAAGTTTCAGAGTCTCGGCTGCGAGCCTTGCCTCCGGACTTCCGGGCTCTTTCGTGTCTTGCCTCGGTTTGTGAACCAGGCTCCCTTTTCTCTGTTTTCTCTTCCCGAAGGGAGGGAGAGGTCTTGTAGATCATCTCTCAGTGGCCGTAGGCTACGTTTCGTGGTCGTAGGCCATTTTGCCCGTTTGGAGTCCGGCTTCCGGTTTTTCGGAGCTGTTGGCCGTGTGCCTCGGTTCGGGACTGCTTAACCACCTCCATTTGCTCCGGTTTTGGCATGCATCTTATTTTCTCCCTTTTGAGGGACACTGCGGTCCGAGAAACCAATTTCGTGGTCCAACACCACTTCTGGTGCCTAACAGTTAGTTTTCGGGGCCTCGAGCTGTGCGTTTCGGCCCCCGAACCTCCATTTTACATCGGTTTGAGTTTATTTTTGGCAGGGACCTCTGTTTCATTGTTAGGAAGGTCGTAGAAGGGTGGGAGGCCAGTAATTGTTCTGAAAACCAGTTTTATTCCTCCATCGCCCTCTGTCGCCCGTTTTTTCTCACTTGAAAGCTAATGTTGACGACCCTAAGGCCACTTTTTCCAGTCCTAAACCACATATTTGTGTTGTACACACCTGGGAGGCCACCAATATCATATGGCCGGCCAGTAATTGTGTGTGACCCTTTTGTACCCCTCCTAAAAGTGGCCTTTTCTCTCTCCTGGTTCATTTTCTCCTGTTTTTTACCACATGGTTGTGTTGTGTACACATGAGAGGCCCTCTTTTTGGCATGGCCGGCCATTAATCTTCATTGACCCTTTTGACCCTTGGCCGACCGGCCATGAGGAAGGCCGACCGGCCACCTAAACCCTAGGAAACCGACCGGCCATGATCCTCTCTCCAGGTACATTACAAATATGTATTCTGTTTCCCCTCAGATTGTGTATCCAGGGGGCTGCACTTTTGGGGAGAAATTTGAAATCCATTCCCCCCCTTTTTTCCCCCCTTTTTTGCCTATATAACCAGCACCCCCAGCTGTGTTTTAGGGGTTAGAAATTTGGGTTTGGAGCTCCTACATTGTATCTCTCTCTCTCTACACTCCAACCCTCAAAACCTCCCAAACCCTGCACCATATCTACACCACCACCTAGCACCACACCACCACCATCCATTCCAGCCACTTGGAGCTGTTTTCCAGAGCTAAGGAGCCACCAAACTTGGTCCAAGAGTTGTCAAAGATTTGGTCTTCAAGGGTAAGTCTTCTCCTCCCTCTTTCTTACCTTATTTTGCTCAATATATTAGCCATACTTGCTTGCATATTTGGGCTCCGACCCTAACTTAAAATAGCATTATTTTGAGGTCTTTTTCATGTTTGTTTTAGGGTCCTTCCATGTTTAAGGTCTCTAGATACCACTTGCTTCTTTACCTCTCTTGTATGCCTCTTTCTTGCATAGTATTTTAGGCCTATTTATAAACTGTTTTGAGCTTGGTTATAAACTGTAAAGTGGCTTATTTTGAGCCCTTATTCAACATTGTTGAAGGGCTCTTCACTGTTTGAGGCTTCCTTTTGTCACTTGCCTCTTTATCCATTTTTTGGCCTTATTTTTGCATGTTTTGTTACCCCTTGTGCTTGTATTTTTGGGCTCTGGTCCGAACTGTAAATAGTCATATTTTGACCCCCTCTTCATGTTTGATCAGGGTTCTTTTACTGTTTGAGGCTCCCTTTTTACGCTTTGTGTTTAAACCTTCTTTTAGGCCTATTTCTTGCATAGTATTTTAAGCTTACTTGTGCACTGTTTTGGGCTCGGCCATAAACTTTAAAATACCTTGTTTTGAGTCCCTCTTCAAATTTGTTGAAGGGATCTTCATTGTTTGGGGCCAACAGTTGCTACTTGCTTCTTTATCTCTCTTTTGGGGCCATTTTTGCATGTTAACTTAGCCCTATTTGTGTTCACTTTTTGGCCTTGCTTAAAACTGTAAATATGCTTTTTTTGGGACTGTATTGCTTCTGTCTTCATAATTCATGATCAAATAATGCATGTTTTGTATAGCTATAGGCCAATGCATATGCCTAGTTTTGTGTTTCGGGTTCATTCCATGCATCGGGTGCCATGTTTCCATGTTTCGGGGCTGTTTTGCATCATATTTCAGCACTGAAATTTGCATGTTTGCATATCATGTTTCATACCTTGCCATGCTTTGTTAGAGTGGCATTTGTGCCTTAGGTTCGGTTCTCGGTTTGCGTGTATGTGTGCACGCATTTCAAGTGTCTCATTTTTCATCTCATGGCTACTAATGTGAGTGTGGCTGAGGTCCACTCATGTTGGTGTAAGTCCATTGTGCATTGAGTATGCCATTTCATTTTATAGCATTGCGTATGCTAGGTTGTATGGTAGAGCATTGCGTATACCTTGTTACATCGTGCATTGTGTATGCCATCTCATAGCATTGTGCATGCTAGGTTGTATATTAGTTGCATTCATGCACGTCATGCATATTGCATTGTGCTTGGGATAGGAGTTAGCCCGAGCACGGGAAACGAGGGACGTTTCGTACTTCGAGTGACGGAACGTGTCTCAATTCCCAATCACCGACACTCCGGATTATCCATGATGGAGTTTAGGTTTTGTTGTGTTTATATGTGCATTCATTTCCTATTGAGTCGTGCAATTCGACTCCTCGGCCATCATGCATCGATATGCGTGATTGGTGGCACGAGGACCGACGACTACACTCCTTGAAGAGTAGTCATGCATACATATGTGAAAATACTTTGCCATGCCCCTTTGTTGCTCTCTGTTGCAGCAAATCAGAAATCGACAGCCTTCTGGAGCTTGGCATGCATTCCAAGAACAATTACAAACAGAAGCAAACCGGGACATCGCAAGGGATTCTCCACACAAGGCAACCCGAGCATGCATCATTCATCATCTGGAGCAGATTTGAGGCAGCCCCTGGCTTGCATGCCAATTTATTGCTTTCCTAATTTAATTTGTTAATTAATTAGGATTTTGTACATATTTGGACTGTAATTATTTGGGACTGTATATTATTTATTCGGACTCTCTGCGCGAGGGCAATATTGTAATAAGTGTACGTGTGTGTGATGTATGTCTTCCAATCCCACGTCTTTTTCCCTTTTATTTACCAGCTTATGATGGTTAGATTAGGGCATATTTCAATTAGCATACAGTATGATAGCATGTTTGCATTCATTCATCTGTTTTGCATGCACCGGGCTCGGCGCATCATACTAACTGCATCGTATTTTCAATTCCAAGTTGAATACGTGTTAGCTGTAGCATTTCATATGCCATGTCTAGAATAGCCGAGCCTGCTATAGTTGCACTTTTGCATGTGTTGCATTAGGCATTTCTGTATAATTAGGATCATGCATGGATTTCTAATTAGTTTCTGTTTTGGCTTGGAGTACTCGGTAAGTTTTTATGCTTTAGCATCCTTGCATGCGTGTGAGTGACTGCCATGATAGCATGCTTACCATGAGGCTAATTGCTTATATGATATAACTGCCTGAATGCCTGTGGGTGAAGGTTGGGTTATTTGGATTGGAACAATTCATCAAGGTCATGTTTGTTTGGGTGGACATGAGCTTGGGATTGGACTAATAGTCCAATAAAATTATTAATCCGATATTTGGTTAAACAATTGAAGTACAGACTAATTATTTTAAACTTGACTATTAGTTTAGATAGGATACATAATCCAACGGATTCGTAGTCCTAGGACTATTAGTCATGGGAATGCTAATCCAGTCCGCCCAAACAAACATGGCCCAAATGTGTGTTTTAAGCCCACTAGATAGTGGCAAAATCATGTTTTCTAAGTCCACCTGAGGGTGGCAAATCCACGTCTTAGCCTACTTGCAGGTAGCACCATCAAACCATTTTCAAACAAACAAACATGAAATGTTTTATTCCAATTCAGGCGATCCAGTCTATACTTGTATGCTGTGCGCATCACATAGTAAATCTAGGCTAATAACCGGAATAAGAACGCATAATGTTTTTAAAAATATATATCATGGTTAGTAGAGGCCGATCTTTGATCGGGCGAGCGGGGGTGCTCACGAAGTGACCTTCCCAAATCGTACCCAAGTTCCCGAGCCGAGGCAACTTTGGTGATGATGGACACGTGGCCTTAGGCAAACGAGTCAAGGTTTCCTAAATTTTCCCAAAATAAAACATTTAGGTGGCGACTCTGTATCTGGCAAAGCAGTCCATGTTTGGCACTTCTTTCAAAATCTGTTTTTTTTAAAACGATTTGTCGGATTTGGACTCTTTGGTTCAGATTTATAACCGTGACAATTTGAGAGTCCGGACTGTAGTGAACCCCAAATGAACAGAACAGGACTCATCCCTCTCGGGGCGTTCGGGGACGTCTACAGTTTCTGGCGACTCTACTGGGGATTTAGAGAACTTGACTCGAACTCATGATATCTGGTTTTGACTACACTTATGTGTTTCTTTGCATTGCATTTGCATTGGTGCGCCTAGGACACCGTGTTTGCCATCTGCTATTCCTGAACGGTTTGCCGGAGGCTTGTCTTGTCAAGACATGACCATAAGGCTGACCGGTTATGGGCTCTGCCAGTATGGGAACACAAACCCCGGTTTTACCGGGGCACCCTTTTGACTATTCGACCTAGTGCATATTCGGAATCCATAGTGACCATTCCAAGCTAGGACAGGTTGCTTACCCGATAGGTTGTTTGAAGCCGCTGCGTGCGTAGTGAAACCCTAGCTCCTGACAAAATAGGACAGGGAAACCCTACCCCAACATAGGGGTGTTTTGGCTCTCACTTGTCTGCTATGTGCTTTTAGAGTGCGTCTCTATAGGAATGCACGTATCAGTCTACAAGTTTGGGCATCAAGCCTGCGGGCACCAGTTCAGTACTTTGGGATTCAGTTCACCTGAGGGTATCAGTTTACGGGCAGAATTCTGTAGGAGGCACAATCATTCAACTCTACTCATATGGGTTATCGTGAAATCGGGCTGAGATGCTGCATGTTTTCTCTTTTACTAGGATAGTCTGGGAACCATAGCTTCAGAGGGCTTCAATATCCCCCGGGTACACCGAACTTGTGTTGATAGACTTTGTCGGGTCAGAGATTCAGTTCAAAGGCAATCAGTGTTCCTTTACCAGAGGCAGGGTGAAAAGGTCGGTCAGGCACAGACCACCAGTACAGCAGCTACCAGCTCAGTGGTCTTTGAACAGCCAGGTTGAGATTTTGGAGCCTACTGCAGACACAGGTATACCAGTTGCTCAGTTAGATCAGGACAATATGTCAGATCTGGAAGAGAAGGTGCGCCAACTCCAGGATAGTATGAAAGCCATGCAGTAAGATGCTGTCCGTCAAGCAGAATTCACCAAGCAACAGGCCGTGGTCATAGCCCAACAGGCAGAGACAATTGCCAAGTTAGAGCAGCAAACTGGAGTATTTACTTCACACCAGGCTCCTCCCCCACCAAGAGTTCCCATACTCGGGGAGGCAACCCACGTCCAGGATGATACGGACATTCCAGGTGGGCCAGCTCCGCCCCCGGTGCTACCCCAGCTGTCTAAAACACCCACCAACCTGCCAGACTCCCCCTTTGAGTTCGAGATGGACCCCACAGCATTGAAAGTGAGTAAGCTTGAGAAATTGTTCAAAAAGTCTCAGGGGGCCCGCTCTATTCCTAATATAGAGGATGGTTATACTGACTCAGTGGTGACCTTGCCAGAGCGGTTCAAAATGCCGCATATCGATCGATTTGATGGCTCTGAAGACCCAACGGTGCACCTCCAACTGTTTTATGATATCTTGAGGCCAATGGGTTTGACCACAGCCTAGAAATTGTCACTGTTTGGCTGAACCTTGTCTGGGATAGCCGCAATCTGGTATGCAAAATTGGAGAACTCTGTGAAACAGAACTGGGAAGGGTTGGCTGAGGCCTTTATTGCTCAATACTCCTACAACACACAGATCGAGGTCACGACTCGTGATCTCGAAGTCACCCGCCAAGAGCCAAATGAGGGTTTCTCAGAGTTCGTGCCAAGATGGAGAGCAAAGGCCTTAATGATGACTACAAGGCCTTCCGACAAAGATCAGATCAGGATGATTGTTCGGAATCTGCATGGCAAGTTGCTGCAAAAGATGGTCGTTCTACCTCTGTTTACCTTTCCAGCCCTTCATGAAATGGGGGTTCAAATCGAGGATGCCATCAGACAAGGGATCTTTGTAGAAGATAATGAGCCTTCGAAGAGGAATGTTGCTTGCGGTTCCAATGCTACTACTGATGGTAGCACATCTGCGAAATGCTCAGAAGTAGACGCTATCACCACTTCCCTCAATGACCAAAAACCAACCACTTCAACTCGGCCCCAAGCCTGAAAATTCCATCCTCTTTACATGAGTCTCTCCCAAGCTTTGAAAAAGCTGCAAGAAGAAGGGCACCTAGAACTCCTAGAACCCCAACCCCTTCCAAATCCTCTTCCACCAAGATATGACCCAGCTAAATACTGTGCCTATCATTAACAACACGGTCATGATACGAACCGTTGCATCCGCCTCCGTCATAAGATTCAGGATCTTATTGATAAAGAGACCCTAGCTCCACCCAAAGGACCTCAAGATAGTACTGACTCGTCACCTCCCTACCTCAACCTCATCCACACACTACCATCCACCTTCGACCCCAGCATATACATCACCCCAGCCCATCTACCCAAGCCTGAGGTGTTCATTCCGGAAAGCATGGACTTATGCATGATGGATGCACCTGGACCCCAATCATCTCAAACCCGTGAACCCACTACTTCTGAGCTGAAGAGAATGATCGAAGATCTTCAGAGAACTGTGACAGATTTGGCCTCCGGGACATCGGCTCTGTCATCAACCACTTCACATACCAGGGAGTTCATGTCAAAAGGCTCCCCAGTCTTGGAACGAGCTGTATTTGAGGAATGCCAATCCGTTGGCAAAGTGGAGGCGAGTGGAAAGAACAAGATAGGGGCGTACATGGATCCCCATGAACACCTTCAACGGGCTGTTGAGGCTTTGAAGGCCGAAGGACTAAACAAATAGCAAGTGCTTGCAGTGGTTACAAAAACTGTGGATGATACTTTTGCCACACAAGTTGGTGGCAGTCTGAATCAAGGGGCAAGCCGAGACAAGAGATGTTTTACCAGAAACACCCCTTTCAGCTCCAATCCTACACTCGGAAGAGATCATCAAAAGTCAGCACCTACCAGAAACACCCCTTTCGCTGGTACATCCAACACAACCAGCTCACAACCTACCAAATACCCACCTCGGGGCCAGAGGGTGTTCACCCCATTGGACATGTCTCTGTCAACGGCCCTAAGGGTCCTGATCGAAAAGGGGCATCTGAAGTCCCTGGAGCCGCGACCATTACTGAATAAACTTCCTCTCTCCCACAACCCGGCGAAGTACTGTGTCTTTCATCAACAAGCCGGTCATGACACTGACATGTGTCTTCGTCTTCACCATGAAATACAAGATCTGATTGATAAAAAGGTCATCTTCGTGTCAGGTCCTGCAAAGTCTATCGGCACTAGATCGGTGAACTTGGGGGATAATGTGATCGGGGGATGAACCAGCTGCGGGTGGCGCTCGATTAACTCCAGACGTAGGAATGGCATGCACTGTTTTTAGCACATTTACGAATGTTGTTAATTTGTACTGTCTGACTTGGGTATTGGGTCAGTCTTGTTGTTTTGTACAGAGTTAGTCTTTTCTTACTGAGTCAGTTGGGTTTGTCTTGTTGTACCAAGTCAGTCTTGTTTTGTTAGAGTCAGGTGATTCCGGGGGTGTTACCTCGGGCATCACTGTTTTGTTTTGTGTTTGTCGTTTTACTTTCTTTTGAGTCTGTTTCTGTCTTGGAGCCAGTAATGCCAACAGATTTGAATGAACAGCAGTGATTTTCACATTCTTGTGTTCGCTTCTGCCTTGTGCCAGTTGTGCCAGAAGTTCTGAATGAAACGACAGTGCTTTTCACCTGCTTTTCTGTGCTTTGAAGATCATTGCATTGACCTAAGTTTTTCAAAACCTTTTGAACATTGTGATGAAAACAAAGAGGAAGGAATTCCTCGGGATTTGCAAAACTTTGATCAAATTGAGAGAAAGAGAGGCATGCTAAGCCCTTAATGATTGAGATTATGCTTGTTAGTGTGAGTACTGGGAAGGATCCTAGCTTGATCCAGATTGGTTCTACACTGTCTTCAGCGCGAGCGACTGGTCGCTTTCTTTAAAGATTTCAAAAAATGTTTTGTGCGATCCTGCGAAGACCTGTGTGGAATCGCTCTTGAGATTGTGCAGCTTAGGATCGCTCTCAGCCTCGAGACTCGACCCCTCTGCTTTCAAAACCTTGAACTTGAATTCAGAACGTTCAACGGTCAACTACAATGTGAGGCCTGAGTGGCCAGAGTCGAAGCAGCCCATGAATTAGCGGCAGGGAAGTCAGATCAAGAAGATCAGATGTCGTCAAAAGAAGCTTGCAAAGCTAGATCAGAAGCACCACTCGAACTAGGGGCAAGAATTTCAAATGTGCTCGAAGAGTCCAAGATGAAGATCGGCAAGAATGCCAAACCCCAGAAGGAAGGAAAGAAGAAGACATTGTTGAAGGACAACCGAGTTCCTATCCACAAACACTAGGGGCCAATTCACCCTCCATTGGATGGACTCTTGCATCGTCAGCGAACAACTGCCATTCTCCTGGATTCAGATCACTTCGGGATCTCAAAACCATTTGACATGGAGAAAGCTATACTTTTACCCTTGAGAGGCTCGCTGGGCCGAAAATCCGGAAGGGCGGCCCAGGCAAAAGTTAGAGCAAGAAAAGAACAAAAAGAACAAAAAAGAGAAAAGAACAAAAGAACAAAAAAGAAAGATGCAAAGAAAAGAACAAAAAAAGAAATGAAAAGAACACAAAAATTGAAAAGAAGAAAAACATAACTCACAAGGTTGAAAACCCGCAAAGGGCAGCCATGGCAAAAGTTAGAGCGCAAAAGGAGAGGTTAAATACCCGAGTGTACCTTAACCGCGAACTACGTGAGGCTTGATTCCCATCTTCGGGATACGTAGGCAACTTCATTCTGAAGTCCAGCCGTAAAACACTGTGTCTATGTAATGGTTTTGATCATCTTTGCTTTCTCTGAATCCGAAAATTTGGTTGTGTTCGTCACTCTGAGAACTGACTACAATGCGCCGCGGTGCTATCCAAACAAAGGGCAACTTTCCGTTACCATTCAGTATGCTGCGGCATCATTCAACCAAGGGGCAACTTTCCGTTGCCATGCAGTGTCCTTCAGGCAAAGGGCAATTTTCCTTCGGACATGAGGTTGTGCATCTCAAAAGTAGGTTCCGTGCTCGTTGAGCAGTGGCCGTTTGCAAAAATAGTTTTTGAAAATTTTTACTGAGGTTGACCATTTCTTGGACCCAAAAAAGGAAAATTTTCATTGCTCATAACCTGACTTGCATGATTTCAAATCAAAAATCGAACAAGTGTGTTAATCTAACTCTCATGTTGGTCAAAATTGTTTTAGCAGAACGTCAAAAACAAAAAATGGTCAAAATAATGAACTAGGGGCACAGTTGAGTCAGGCTTCCTGTCTTTCCCCCCCGTTGTCAGTGCATTTGCCAGAAAGGGCACCATACTGGCCAAGAAGGGCACTCTCCCTGCCAGAAAAGGGCACAGCTGAAACTGTCAACAAAGGAGCTGAAAGCTCTCTCATCCTCCAAGCAACGAGGTATCAAGCCGAGTGCGAAGCACGAACTGGAATGGATCAAGATATCCCACTCCCTCATCTGGGCAGATCTAACCACATCCAAACTCCTCGGCAGAGCATCGACAGCCGATGTCAGTTGCAGATTTGCTACACACCCAGTTGTAGCGTAATTCCTCTGTGAGAGGAATTCATTAGCTGTGCGCAGAAGAAAGAGAATCTAGCAGAATGCTAGGGACAAGAGCCCGCAACTTCTTATTTATCCATCAACCACCCAGGGGAGGGATAAAAAATGAGAGATTAAAGAATAGAGAGATGTGCGTTCAGAGAAAAAGTGAGGAAAAGGG
Organism: Camellia sinensis; assembly: GCF_055761805.1. Classification (NCBI taxonomy): domain Eukaryota; kingdom Viridiplantae; phylum Streptophyta; class Magnoliopsida; order Ericales; family Theaceae; genus Camellia; species Camellia sinensis. The sequence continues at coordinate 82,707,047 of NC_138972.1, forward strand.
TTTTGTGAGAAAAGTCGAGCTTGAGGGCCGAGTGATATGAGAATCACAAATAAGAAAAGGTGGGAAATAATACCCGAAGAAACTGGCTCCTCGCGAACTGAGAGGTCTCTCGTCTTGGTAACACGTCTGTGTGTCGTGTTTTTTGTTTTGTTTGTCTCAATTCTTGCTTTAAGTCGTTCCGAGTGTGTGTCGATGTGTTTAGGTTGTTTACCTTTTGTTTTTCGTTATTCAGTCTTTTTGGCTGTGGTCAGTTGTAGGCTCAATACCCAGTTAAGAATTCATTTCTCAATTTCAAAATGAATCGTTTTGTGCTTAAGAGTGCCGTGTCGTTCTCTATATTTGTGCAAAACAAGATTTTGTTCTTCAAAAAAAAAAAAAAAAAAAAAAAACGCCAGGGTTCTACCCAGGTCATGTGAGAACAATAAAACCAGGACCTATCTGAAGCTATATGGGTTCCGGACTGCAAAGCAAAAGAAAAGAGGGAAAATTTGGAGCATCCGAGTTTGTTTCAACTTCTATAGGTTCCGTTTTTACATCCCGTCTTTTCAGATCGGACTGTCTGTTCAGACTGGGCTGTGTGCCGAGTAAACCGAATACTGTGTTATGAGTTGCGTGTTCAGAATGAGCAGTATGCCGATACGAGCTGTGTGTTCAAATTGAACAGAATACTGTGTTGACTGTTTCACTGTTTCAAGCCAAAATGGCGATCAGAAGTGCTCTCCCTGAGTACCGTTCCCCGTCAGAGTAAAGCGGTTTACCGCCACTCACTCCATAAGGTGCTTTCTAGAGTGCCACTTTGTCTACTCATTGCATTCCCTAAACATCATGCTCTACATTGCTTGTAACATGTATTGTATCATCGCACTTGTTGCGTTTATTTGCATCTTGTGTTATCTTATATCCTTTTGCGCCGTGCTGCGTTTAGAATCGTTGTCCTCCTGGACTTTCTCAGGTTGCGTTGTGCGCGCACTTGGGCAGTTGTTGTTTGGACCTCCTCTCATGATTTCAGCGTGGTTTGAGTGTTCCATTCCTTACGCGTTTTCAGCGTGTTTGGAATTCATCTCAGGTTGCGTTGTGTATGCACCTAGGCGGTTGTTTTCGGACCTCTTCTCACGATTTCAGCGTGGTTTAAGTGTCCCCTTCCTCACACGATTTCAGCGTGTTTGGATTTTATCTCAGGTTGTGTTGTGCGCGCACCTGGGCGGTTGTTGTTTAGGCCTCCTCTCACGATTTCAGCATGGTTTGAGTGTCCCGTTCCTTACGCGATTTCAGCGTGTTTGGAATTTATCTCAGGTTGCGTTGTGTGCGCACCTGGGCGGTTGTTGTTTGGACCTCCTCTCACGATTTCAGCGTGGTTTGAGTGTTCCATTCCTTACGCGTTTTCAGCGTGTTTGGAATTCATCTCAGGTTGCGTTGTGTATGCACCTGGGCGGTTGTTTTCGGACCTCTTCTCACGATTTCAGCGTGGTTTGAGTGTCCCCTTCCTTACGCGATTTCAACGTGTTTGGATTTTATCTCAAGTTGCGTTGTGTGCGCACTTGAGCGGTTTTTCGGACCCCTTCTCACGATTTCAGCGTGGTTTGAGTGTCCCATTCCTTACACGATTTCAGCGTGTTTGGGTTTTATCTCAGGTTGCGTTGTGTGCGCACTTGAGCGGTTTTTCGGACTTTTTCTCACGATTTCAGCGTGGTTTGAGTGTTCCATTCCTTATGCGTTTTCAGCGTGTTTGGAATTCATCTCAGGTTGCGTTGTGTATGCACCTGGGCGGTTGTTTTCGGACCTCTTCTCACGATTTCAGCGTGGTTTGAGTGTCCCCTTCCTCACACGATTTCAGCGTGTTTGGATTTTATCTCAGGTTGCGTTGTGTGCGCACTTGAGCGGTTTTTCGGACCCCTTCTCATGATTTCAGTGTGGTTTGAGTGTCCCCTTCCTTACATGATTTCAGCGTGTTTAGAATTTATCCTAGGTTGCGTTGTAGACGCGCTGGGCGGTTTGTGTTTGGACCTCCTCTCACGATTTCAGCGTGGTTTGAGTGTCCCGTTTCTCACACGATTTCAGCGTGTTTGGATTTTATCTCTAGTTGCGTTGTGTGCGCACTTGAGCAATTGTTTTCGGACCTCTTCTCACGATTTCAGCGTGGTTAGAGTGTTCTTTTCCCTCACACGATTTCAGCGTGTTTGGAATTTATCTTAGGGTGCGTGGAACGCGCTCCTGATTTGATTTTCTTTGTTCTTCCTCCACTCACGAGTCCAGCGTGGTTGGCATGTGTTCACCCTTTGCATCTATTGCACCACATCTATTACATCGTATCTATTTTACTGTCTGGTCTAGGAGACCTTAAATCCTCCGGTCTAAGGAGACCTTAAATCCTGCATCATCACTCGCACTGTTTTGCGCATCGCACTTGCATTTATTCGCACTGTCTTGTACACTCACCCGGTCTAGGAGACCTTAAATCCTCTAAAGGTGTAATTCCTTTGGTGTTTGTCGTGCCCGAACGACTTCCCGTGGTCTGGTATAGCCACCTGCCTATGTTTGCGGTGAGTTCCTAGGAGACCAACTGAGACAGTGGAAACTAGAGTTCGAATGGCTCATGCCTGGAACACAAAGGTTCGGGATTTCCGAGACTAAAGTCTAGTTTAAATACCCAGGGGTATATCCTCGGCTTGAAATCTGTATGGCAGCCCCATACAGATCTTCATCTGATATAAGTGAAGAAGCAAGAGCCAACTGATCAGAAATGGTCTTGAGTTGATTGAGATGTGCTTCCATTGTCAAAGATTTCTTTGAGATGCTATTCATTGATTCTTGAGTTGATGAATATGTGAACGAGAGAGAGAGAAGTAAATCTCTTAGCAAGAAATGACCAAACTTTTTTGCAATTTGTACATTCAATGATAGAGGTAAACACAGAAGAGGTGAGAGTTGCTGTGATGCAACTAAACAGATGAGAATCAATCTACTTCCACTTTCGAAATTCTAAGTTGATCACATTGTTACCATTCAAATCAAGCACAAATTCAAAAGGACAATCACCAGAACCATCAACAAAACTCAATAGATTTGTGGCCCGAAGTATGCTCTGGAATTGATTTTTTCAGATAATGTAATTGGAAGAATCCAATTTGACAGTAACAAACGAGTTCAAATTAGAAATCAAGAATGTGAGATTAGGAAGAACAGTAGTTATAAACTCCTCCATGAATGCCATTGAAGATGCTTCCAAAACTGAAGCTCGTTAGAGCACAAGCCCTGATACCATGAAGAAGATATGAATCTCTCAATTATTATTCAATGAATGAATCAATTACATCACATATGTATTTATACATCAGTAAAACCTAACCAACTTTATCTATTCTATTCTAGTATATTACAACAAACTCAACTGATATAACAAAATACTGTTATACTAACTAATGGGGTTTTTGTATGCTGTGCCTCATCTGTATAAGCTCTGCTGTGCCTCTTGATCATATACAACTAATGATGACTTAGTAATCTCATCAAGATCATTATAATTTTAAATTTATAATGTGTCAATTTTAAATTTAAATTAATAGATTGCTTTTTATGTTTAGTGGCCCTCAAATTTGAATTTTGAAATGAGTTGGTATACTTTTTATTTTTTAGATTTGAAAGTCATAAATGAAGGGATATTAATATTTATTTATTTATTTATTTTTGCTTTAATAAGAGCTAGCCAATAGAAGATTTTTTTAAAAAATTTTTAAAAATCAAAAAATTGTGAAATTTAGATTGGGAACTTGGAGCTCTCATTAGTCTTGTGGATTAAAAACTCCATTTTCCTTATATAATATATAGATGGCACCAAATCAAATAAATGTAACTTTCCAAAATAAAAAAGAACTACTTGGTTCATAAGAAAATTTTTGAAATTAAATAAATCAACATTCTCCTATATAGGATTTATGGATAAAATTTTCAAATATTTATAATTTGGGTAAATTACAAATACACTCCTGAGGTTTGCTTAAAATACAAATTGCCCCTATGATTTGAAAAATTACAAATACCCCCTTATTAGATGACATGGACAGGCCCACATTGGCCATGAACCACTATAAGCAACCCGAGCCCATCATTCAGGGCCCAATGCATAACCCAACCGATGGAGTCCAGAACAATTGGAATCCAATATGGCATCAAGAACCAACGGCATTCAGGCACGTGGCGGGTGAAGGATGAGCCACATCAGCAGACAAAGATCTGCAAAGTTATTGCCACTGCACATCACCATTAATGCAGCCCATCACAGCATTTATTACAACAACACCTCTCCGTCGGAACAGGACCCCCTTGCCCTGAGCAAGGTAAGCTACAGCATAGGCTTTCGGCAAGGAGAGTAGGTCGGAAGGGACAGCGAAATGATTGTCAAAGGATATAAGCGAACGTTATAGACAAGAAAAAGGTTAAGCTTTCTATCTCTAATCTCTCCCTCTGCGCATTACTTCTCTTCCTAACTTGCTCGTCGGAGAGTTCGCTGGGGGACTACCCCGTTCCCCGTTGAACTTGCCTGCAGATTATCCGGTGGGTTTGATCATTTGGACGCGGGATTGAGGAGCTTGGACCTGCCCGATCCATTCACTGGGACGAACAGCATCAACAGTTGGCACCGTCTGTAGGAACGCTTTGCTCCTCGCGCTGGTTGTGTTCACTGTCGCCGGAGGCCCCGTTCCAACAACCTTTCTCTCCTACCCGTCAAAGTGCATGGTCACGACTAGATCCATGGCTTCTCACAATAATACTGCCGACCATTAAGTCGACCGCCCCAATCCAAACAACCCACCACAGTACTTTATCGAGCTTACCAACAGCATCAACCGCATGGCCGAGCAAAACCAGGCCTTGATAAATGCTTTACTCCAAAGGAACCTTCCGATTCCTCCCCCACCACCTCCAGATATTCCCCCCAACCAAGAAAGAACCCCGAGCCATACTGCTCCACAACTCCATCCACCCAACCTGGAAGGTTTGCAACCTCCCCACCCACACATAAATCCACCCCCACCACCCCCACACCCGTCGGTCGTAGCACTAGCCCCTAAAGGGGAGGCCAGCAGCGTCCAACCTCTATTGACTGACCATGGGGACCACGTTCCACTCTAGGACGCTGAGCTCCGAGCAATGAAGCTCCAACTCCAAGGGGTCATGCAGAACATTCAGCATAAACCCTCTGCCACCACAAATTCACCATTTATTGCCTCAATCCGGGACAAACCTTTGCCCGCCAAGTTCAAGATGCCCACCATTGACTCCGTTGACGGCACGACAGACCCGGTCGACCATCTGGAGACCTACCGTACCCTCATGATCCTCCATGCCTTCCCAGACGAGATCATGTGTCGGGCTTTCCCTGTGACGCTGAAGGGGTCAGCCCGACTGTGGTTCAGTCAGTTATCGGCGGACTCTGTCTCCACTTTCCAGCATCTCAGTGACTCCTTCCTCAGCTATTTCATTGGAGCCCAGCGCCAACGCCGCCCCGCAACCCAACTCCTCAACATCCGTCAGACCGAGGGGGAGTCGCTACGTAGCTTCGTTACTCGCTTTAACACCGAAGCCCTACAAGTGGCGGAGAATGACGATAAGGTCATCCTCACGGCTTTCATGGCCGGGTTGCGATCGTCCGATTTCCTCTTCTCCCTTCCCCGACCTCTATGGCAGCCCTATTATCCAAAGCTCAGAAATATATGAATGCCGAAGATTCACTGGCCGCTCGCCAAGATCCAATATCCAAAAACCCGCCCCCCAAAGAAAAGAGAAAAGACTCGGAACCAAGAACCACCCAGTATAACAGCCAAACGCCCCAATATCCCGACCGACCTCCTCGCACTGACCGGTCGGCACCAGCACGACCCGCCGGTCGGTTCGAGCGGTACACGCCCCTCAATTCTCCTATGGAACAAGTTCTCCACCAAATCCAACGGGATTACCCCCTCAAATGGCCCCTGCCTTCACGGACCCCTTCCAACCAGAAAGACCAGTCCAAATATTGTCGCTTCCACCAGGACCACGGCCACAACACTGATGATTGCATCAACCTCAAGGATCAAGTTGAGACCCTCATTCGTCAAGGGCGTCTCAGTCGGTTCACGGACACCCGCCCACAACAGAGGCAACGAACTGAGCCCCTCAGGAACAACCGCCGACGTACCCCACCTCGGCAACCAGCCCAACCTGACCAAGGCCATGACCGCCTCCCACAACAGCCTCGGCCCCCTGGTAATCCCCCTCCGCCAGTTGGTGAAATCCGAGTCATTTCTGGTGGCCTTGCTTGTGGCAGACCGTCCCGCTCCGCTCAGAAAGCAGAGCTCAGGAAAATAAGGTAAGGTTCGGACAAAGCAGTGGACACGGTAGACCGACCTTCCAAGCAGCCCTAGAAGTGGACAGAGCCCATCACCTTCACAAACGCCGATTGTATAGGCATCCGTTATCCTCATGATGACCCCCTCGTCATTTCTGCCATTCTCTCCAACTATAAGGTCAGACGGGTTCTCATCAATAACGGTAGTTCGTCTGACATCATATTCCTCAGTTGCTTCCGCCAGCTCAAAATTGGGGAGGAAAGCCTGTCCCCCCTCCAAACCCCCTTGGTCGGTTTCACTGGCGACCGGGTGACCTCCATCGGCTCCATCGACCTCCCCATCACTATTGGCGAATACCCACGGCAGACTACCAAGTTACTCACCTTCCTTGTGGTCGACTGTCCCTCTACCTACAATATCATCCTCGGTCGCACCGCCCTCAACGCTTTCCAAGCTATCACTTCAACCTATCACCTCGCCATAAAGTTTCCCACCGACCAGGGGGTCGGGACAGCACGGGGAGAGCAGACCATCGCCAGGGAATGTTATGTCGCCTCACTCAAGAAAGTCAAGTTGAAGGAGGCCATGATCATTGAAGGACTTGACGCCCGAGATGAGGACGAACTGGTCAGAGGCGAACCGGTGGAGGAGCTCGTTGAGATTCCCATCGATCCCACCAACCCAATGAAAACTGTTAAGATCGGCAGCCAGCTATCCCCCCAAGCTAAGGCTGACCTTACTGCACTTTTGACCGAGCACAATGATGTATTTGCCTGGACTTATTCAGATATGCCAGGTATCGACCCTTCTTTCATAACTCATCGCCTCAGCATTGAATCTCATTTCCGACCTTACCGCCAGAAGCAGCGCATCTTTTATTCGGAGCGTAATACTCTTATAGCTGCAGAGGTCGACAAACTCCTTGAGGCCCAATTCATCAAAAACGTCAACTACCCTAAATGGTTGTCAAACGTGGTCCTCGTCCGCAAGAACAATGGCAAATGGCGACTTTGTGTCGATTACTCTGACCTGAACCGAGCTTGCCCCAAAGACAGCTATCCTCTGCCCCGCATAGATCTGCTGGTCGATGCCACAGCCGGTCATCAAATGCTCAGCTTCATGGATGCTTTCTCTGGCTACAACCAAATCCTCATGCACCCGTCCGATCGGGAACATACATCCTTCATCACCGACCGAGGTACCTACCATCACCAAGTAATGCCATTCGGATTGAAGTACGCTGGGGCCACCTACCAACGGTTGGTCAATGCCGTCTTCCATCACCAAATAGGTCGGAATATGGAAGTATATGTCGACGACATGCTAGTTAAGAGCAAACTCTCCACTGATCACCTGATCGACTTGCGAGAGACCTTCGCCACGCTACGCAAGTACCAAATGAAGCTCAACCCAGAGAAATGCGCCTTCGGCGTAGGATCTGGGAAGTTTCTGGGTTTTATGGTCAGTCAGCGGGGCATTGAAGCTAACCCTGAAAAGATCAAGGCCTTGATTGAGATGCAGTCTCCCAGGACAGTCAAGGAGGTTCAAAGACTCACTGGTCGAGTTGCAGCCCTCAACTGTTTCATTTCCCGCGCGACAGATAAGTGCCTACCGTTCTTCAAAGTTCTTCAGCAAACTTTTGAATGGACAACTGAATGTGAAGAGGCTTTTCATCAGTTAAAACAGTGCATGGCCAATCCACCCCTCCTTTCACAAGCGATTACGGGCGAGTCCCTTTTCCTCTATTTAGCCGTCTCAAGCACCGCAGTCAGTGCAGCTCTTATTAGGGAAGACGACTCTGTCCAACGACCGGTCTACTACATCAATCGGGCTCTCAAGGGAATAGAGCAGAATTACCCCCTGTTAGAAAAATTATCCTTAGCCTTGGTCACCGCCTCTGGACGACTCCGTCCTTACTTCCAAGCCCATTCCATAGTGGTCCTCACCGACCAACCCTTGAAGAAGGTCATGCATCAACCAGAACTTTCCGGCAGACTTATGCAGTGGTCTATGGAACTCAGCCAGTTTGACATCTCTTACCGGCCTCGAACAGCAATTAAGGGACAGGCTATCACCGACTTCATCTTGGAATTCACTAATCCTACCCCAACCACTGCCTCTCCACCCCTGCCAGCTCCCATCGAGCCAGAAGACCCTCACTCTTGGACTCTCAACGCCGACGGATCATCCCGCAGGCAAGGTACCGGGGCTGACCTCATTCTCACCAGTCCTGAAGGTGGTTATTTCAAATGTGCGGTCCGTTTCTTGGTCGAGGCCAGTAACAACGAGGCTGAATATGAGGCACTGATAGCAGGCCTTTGCCTAGCCCGGGACATTGATGTCAGCCACATCCGAGTGCTCAGCGACTCTCAGCTCATCGTCAGACAGATCACAGGCGAATTCGACCCCAAAGAGGGCACAATGCGGACTTACAGGGATCTTGCACTTCCCCTAGTTCGCCTTTTCAACACCTTCCATATCAAGCACATTCGTCGGGCGGAGAATTCTAAGGCAGACGAGATGGCCCAGCTGGCTTCCGCAGACCAGTCTGCCCTCAGTAGTGGTGTCCACCTCGAATACCTATCCCACCCCGCCATTTCCCCCGACCAGCATGAAGTACAATTCCTCCAAAATGAGCCTATCCCTTGGGCGTCGGACATCTTTCGATTTCTGACAGCGGGGGAACTTCCAGATGACCACCAGCACGCCGCCAAAGTCAGGGCACGATCGTCCAATTACATCCTCGTCGATGGCATCTTGTACAAACGTGGTTTCTCACACTCCTATCTGCGGTGCCTCAATCTGACTCAAGCAACTTATGTGATGCAAGAAATTCATGAGGGCATCTGCGGCAATCACTCGGGCGGCATGTCTCTAGCCCACAAGATAGGGGCCCAATGCATAACCCAGCCGATGGAGTCCAGAACAACTGGAATCCAATATGGCATCAAGAACCAACGGCATTTAGGCACGTGGCGGGTGAAGGACAAGCCACATCAGCAGACAAAGATTTGCAAAGTTATTGCCACTGCACATCACCATTAATGTAGCCCATCACAGCATTTATTACGACAACACCTCTTCGCTGGAACAGGACCCCCTTGCCCTGAGCAAGGTAAGCTACAGCATAGGCTTTCGGCAAGGAGAGCAGGTCGGAAGGGACAGCGAAATGATTGCCAAAGGATATAAGCAAATGTTGTAGACAAGAAAAAGGTTAAGCTTTCTATCTCTAATCTCTCCCTCTACGCATTACTTCTCTTCCTAACTTGCTCGTCGGAGAGTTCGCTGGGGGACTACCCCGTTCCCCGTTGAACTTGCCTGCAGGTTATCCGGTGGGTTTGATCATTTGGACGCGGGATTAAGGAGCTTGGACCTGCCCGATCCATTCACTGGGACGAACAGCATCAACATTAGAATTTTTTTATTTAACAGAATTAACTAAAAAAATGAAATTCATAATTGCTTTCTTATATAATAATAAAATTACCTAAATTATTAATTGAAACATATTTTTAATATCATTAAAAACTGTTAATTGACTTGATGATTTATTAATAAAATGGGTGGTTTGTTATAAAATTAGAAATCTCAGGAAGTAGAATGTAACTTTTAAAACCACAGGAGGTGATTTGTATTTTAATCAAACTTCAGGAGGTGTATTTTTAATTTACCCTTATAATTTCAAAACCCTTTTCACATATTCTAAAATAATTTTATATTTTTTGTACACTTTTTACAAATTTTAGGGAGATTGACCAATAAATCTTATATTTTAGACTTGTAATCCATATAATCCCATATTTTTTTCTTGTGATCTATTTAGTTTTTTTTGATGTGTAGTAACTCATTTACCCGTCACATTGAAGTGTCACATTTAAAAAAAATACACTAAAGAGTTTTTTAGTATCACATCATACCTGCCACGTTAGAATGTTATATTTGGAAAAAGTATACTAAAGAGTTATTAATTTTTTTAGTGTGTCACATCATACGTGCCACGTTAGAGTGTCACATGTCACGTTTGGGAAAAGTATACTAAGGAGTTTTTAATTTTTTTTAGAGTGTCACATAATATCTGTCACATTGTCACGTATGAGAAAAGTATATTAAGGAGTGCTTATTTTTTTTTAAGTGTCACATCATATATGTCACGTCACGTTAGAGAAAAGTACACCGAGAATTTTTTTTGAAGTGTCATATCATACCTGTCACGTTGTCATATTTAAAAAAAGTATATTAAGGAGTTATTATTTTTTTTTGAAACAAAAGTTTTAGAATGTCACATTATACCTACAACGTTGTTATATTTAAAAAAAGTACACAAAGGAGTTTTTAATTTTTTTAGAGTGTCACATCGTTAGAGTATCATATTAATATCTATCATATTAGAATATCATATCATATCTATCACATTAATAAAATGGTATAACTGTATACCAAAATGCTACCAAAATAAAAAATGAATAACAAGAAACAAGAAACAAGAAATTTTCAGAGTATAATTTTCCAAAGCAAGAATGATTCCATTTATCAAGTGTCTCTGGGCACTAATTTTTGCCCCTATAGTCCTATGTTCTAATGTTCAACCAATTACACATGTACACAACAAAACTAAATATCTCTCTCTCAACATAGATAAGAAGCCAGAGTCACAGGAATACAAGAAGAGTTCTTCCAAGCCCTAGCATGCAATTTAAGTATCTCCCTAGCTTTCTCCATAGTCTTGTTTCCACTATCCACTTGAAGCACCAAACACAGCTTTGTCACCACACCCAATTGCAACATCTCTTGAACAACACTTTGAGTTGCAGAGAACTTTGAAATTGAATGAAGAATCCTCACAGCTCTTTCACTTGCCACCTTTGAAACCCTAAGTATCTTCTTTGACACAACGGCTAACCCGGCACCGTGCTTCAAGAGCTCAGCTCTTCCTTCAGCACATTGGCATAGCTGATCCAACACCATTAGTATCATCTCACAAACCCTCTTCTCAGAAGAATCTAGAAGAAGATCGATCAAGACCGGTACTGCTCCGGCATCCACTGCTTTAACCCGGTTTCTTCCCCATGGACCGACATTGATTAGCAATTGAAGTGTCGATTTTGTGGCCTTGGATGAGATTTGATCATGGAAGAGTTGGACTAGCTCGACGAAGAACTCGGGTTTCAAGCTTATTAGCGGCATCGGATCAGCCACTTCGGTCATTGATTTCAATAGGAACACGGCATAAGCACGAGACTCGTAGTTTCCACGTTGCATGACACGCAATAGGGATTCGATGAATTCGCCATTGTCACCGGTGGTAAGAGATTTGAGGCCGGCTTCGGATAATTGGAGATGGTATAGGATGTTTAGGGCTTCATCAGTGGAAGTTGCGAGGTCAAACCCATCTTCAGATACTTCTAATGAAGCATTGTTCGTGTTGAGCTTGATAACTGAAGCTAAGAATTGTACTGCACCGGTTCCTTCTATGCAACGCTTGTTGGTTTCGTTCGTTGAAGCGATTGATCTGAGTCTTCTAAGACACTTCATTTGTGTTTGTGGTGATTTAGCATCGTTGATTAGCTTGACAATCTGGGCTTTGTTGACCGGAGGCTTCGGTGTTGGGAACCTTTCGATGCCATTTGATGCATTGAGAGTACACCATGATTGGATCAACCGGCGAAGAGTGTGGTTTGGGGTGAGTTCTGTATATGAGAGGACTTGTTTGGTTACCGGGCATGTGTTGTTTTTCCCGGAAAATATCCATTTCTCGATGCTTTCTCGGTCATATGTGATTCCGGTGGAGACGGTTACAGGATCTTTCATCATTTCTAGAGAGATGGGGCAGATGAAATATGGAGGAACTTCAACATCAGCCATTGGAAAAACTCAAGAAAATCAAGATTCAAAACCCTAAGGCAAATATAGTGAATTTGAGGAAAACCCTAGTTAGAGAACTATGAAATAAAGAAAACCCAGGAAGATTTGATGATGAAAATGGAAATATAAACCCTTTGTTGATTGAAAGTAGGAGGTGTAGCTGTTGGGGAGTTGTGGTTTGGTTTGAAGATGTTGTAGTAGGAGTAGAGAGAAGGTTAGGTTATATATATATGTCTTGTGCGTGTGCGGAGAGTATTCAAAAAATGTGAAAGTCAAAACACGGAAAATAGGAGTGTTTGGAGAGAGAGACGACTTTCTAGGATATTGAAAGGCTCAAGGATATGCCAACCGTATTTGGTCATAAATAATGGGGTGTGGGTTTGGGCAAAGTGTAGAGGGTGATGACTTGGCCATTTCCTTTGACTTTCTCTCTCTAAGAAAAAAAAAATAAACAAACAAACAAACATGAGATTTTCTCTCTCTAACTCGTGCTCTTTGTTTTCTTATGTGAATGCTGATCATATAAGGTGGCTGGAGGGTGTAAATGGTGCCGACATGTCTTAATCAGCTCTTACTCGGCCTTTGCATCTTCCAGCTCGTTTGACCAATATAAAAAAATATGAATAAATTACACTTTATCCCGGTATGGCTAGTTTGTTTTGTTTTGTTTCTTTTTTCATTTTGATTCTTAAATTATTTCTTTATTTATTTTGATATGTTTCAATTTTTTTTTAATTTACTTTTCAAATTAACTTGTGTTTAAAATTAAACAAAGAATATTACATTAGCCGTTACATAATATAAAAAATATATTATTATATTGAAAAATTCTACTATACATACCTCTTGAAAGGAGTGTATTACATGTATCTTTAGTTATGTCATTTTCTTTTTTAGTTATAACTAATTTTTTTCTTTAGTTATGACTTGTGAGATCTTTAGTTATGTCTCATGTAGTATTTGATTATATTTTTTTAATTATGACTCAAAAGATATGAAAATTATAAGGTGAATATGATACACACCATTTGAGAGGTGTATACCATAGTATTTCTCTATTATCTTAGAGTCTAGATTTGTGAAAGAAATGTGAATTATATATAATAAAATATTTTTATATTACGTGATTGTTAATGTGTCATTTTCTATTTAAATTTGGATAATATAAATTATCTTTTGGATAAATTAAAAAAACAAAGACTTGAAGTGAAGGGCAAAGTAAGAAAAAAAAATTCTAAAAACCAAAACAAGAAGATGGCCAAACATATAGAGGCCAAGAGTAATTTATTTAAAGAATATATATTTGCATGTGGTTGGGGTAGCGGATTTGTCTGCATTAAATATATCTAAGCCGTTCGATCATCAGTAAAACTTTGAAAAAGCGTTCGATTACAAGATTAATAATGCAATGATCAAATTTATATATTAAGGCCCTGTTTGATTAGGTGGATTGTTAATGATGGGATTAACAATTCTATGAGATTAATAATCTCATGGGATAATTATGCAAAGGATTGTTAATACCTACCTTCCTTTAGTATTAAATATACTATAATTTTGTAAGATTAAGAGTCTTACGTATTACTAAGTCAGATGCTATTTGTGTGATCCACATGTAGGAATATTAATTTGATAGGATTAACAGTCTAATCCTATATAGTTATTCTGGAATCAAACAGGAAGTTTCCGAGCAAATGATGTATTATTAGTATATTAGTATGTTGATTTAATAAATATCACATGTTGGCATACGGTAGGATATTAGACGTTAGTAAATTAAATTATAATAGATGATTGTAATCGCTTTATTGATTTGAAACTTGAACTTTTAGCATTTTTACTGTCCCAAAAAATAAGTCCATAAATCACTGGATCGATTGTCATATCACTACTAAATATCAGCTTCCAAGTATGTATCAATACATTCATGATATGCAATGTGCCACTTATTTGGTAAAAATAATTTGATTATCTTAATATTAGTTTGATTAAAATTATTATCTGAATCCGAACTAGGGTTATATATGGTAAATTATACTTTTAACTTTTATAATTTGATTTAAATTATAATCTCAAATTGAATAATTTGATCGATATATTTTAGGTCTAATTTCAATTTAGACATTCCATTCAAACTTAGAAATTAAAATTAATAATTTTAAAACATTTGACAATATTAAGAGATGAATAAGTATAAAAAATTAATAAAAATTTGGACAAAAATTGAAATTGAACTTAAATTGTATGAACTAAATTGTTCAATTTGAAACAATAGGGATCAAAATAAAATTTAGAAAAAATTATAAAGGTAAAAAATGTAATTATAAATACTGAAATATATATACGTCTCAAATTGTTTTTACGAGCTGTAAAATATATGTATTTACGGTATAGTTTTACATGTCATAAATATATAAATCAACGACTTATAAAATATGTAAATTATTATTGACAATGAATTACCGACTTATAATATATATATAGTAAAATACACTAACTATGACATGTATCAAAGGGCTATAAATAATTAATTTTGTTTTTAGTAGAAACAAAGCTGAACATTTTTTTTCTTTTGTTAAAACATATAACAAAACAATCCCCAACGAATATTCACAATGTACATAAATCATTATAAGTGTTTTCAAAAAGATTTGATTTGTCCCCAGTTGAAAGTTGAAAGTTGAAAGTTGAAAGTTGAAAGTTGAATTGGATCAAAAAATTAGAGTCTCTGATCGATACGAGTTATTAAACGGAAGATTTTTACCATTAAGAATTTATGAAAACATGACTCTTACTGATCAGAATCTTCCATTTAATAACTTTGATTGGTCTGAGGCCTCAATTGTCTGGTCCAGTTGAAATTTCAACTGGAGACAAGCCATTCCTTTTTAAAAATGGTTAAGAGATGAAAAGGGGGTTGAGGGTTTCTGCTGCGCCTTATGGCACAACAGCCCTGCTATGAGGGCTTGTAAAGGTATTTACCAAGTGTATTTTGATCATTTAAACTGTTCATATTGTGTGTGCTTGGCAGTGTGTCTTTTGTTTTGGTTGTCTTTTTAGTGCGGTTGGTTACTCACCAACTTTTGTTTCGCTTTGATGCTCTTTGCACTCATCGCTTTTTTTATTGATGTAATTCTCTTTTGGTTCATCAATAAAATTTATCTTTTGCTGATAAAAAAAAATATATTGAGTATATCATTCATATAAAAAATTAAATTAATCAGACATCTGTAACCCCATAATTAAGTTGTAATTGTTTTTAAAAAATTATTAAAATCATAGTAAGCCTTTATTTTTTGAAAAACAAATGTGCTATTATTATAAGGTTATAAATGTTCAAATTACTTCATTTTTTGTATGGATAATTGACTTGACGAACCTTACAATATAAACTGTTCAAATCATCAAAAAAGACTCAAGACACGTCTTTAATGGCCCTTACAGTAGGCTGTTGTGCCAACTCCAATTCCATGAAAAGGTGGTTTAATGACCTGTCTTTTTAGAATGATCTAAATAAGCTTGTTTTTTGACTTTTTACGAAAAAATATATAAAAAAATAAAAATAAAAAAATGATATGACCAAAAAAAAAAAAAGAGAAAAAAAAATTGTACTAATATAGATCATACCAAATTGTACGAGTCTCTCTGCCCCAAAACATTAGTCTCTTATTTTATTTTTTATTATCTCAAAATATTAATCTATTTTCAAAAATCAATCACTAAAATAATATGAATTTTTTATTTTGTCATTATTTTAAATTCATTAACAATATAAAAAGTATAATTATGACAATTGATATTTTTTTAAAAATGTACAATCAAATGGTAATTTTGAAAAGAGTCATGTTAGGGACCCCAAATGAATTATCAAATATTCTATCAAATCTCTCACATGGGTGTGAGATCTACACAAATCACATGCGTGTAGATCTCACACCTATGTGAGAGATTTAATAGTATATTTGATAATTTATTTGAAATCTATAAAAGAAATTATATTTTTAAAATGTAATAATTGTAGAGGTTTGATAGAATATTTGATAATTTATTTGAAATCTATAAAAAAATTATATTTTTAAAATGTAATAATTATATTACTATAAAAAAGTTAAATTCTTAAAAAAGAATTATTATTTTAGAAGGGAGGGAGTATGTGCTTGTGTTCCTTACTAGTGGCTACGAACAACCGTAGGCATTGATTGGTCCATACAACAACCATAGGAATTGATTGGTCTATACTGTTTAATGTCCACTTGTGGAAAATATTTGTAGGAAAGTTTGAAAAGTTTCTCTTTGAATAATATGCGTACAAGTGGGCTTTTATTTATATATATATATATGATTCATTTTAGAAATAATATGAATTCAGATTTAATTATTTAGAAAATTTTAAAATTATCATCTTTATTATACACATAGACCTTATATTGTATAAATTTAATTTCAATCACACACTTTCATTCGGGATAAATTAGAGTAGCTAAGTGGGTTCATAGCCTATGTTTGGGAAGTTAGGTTTGAGGATTTTTTGATTAAAATAGTCACAAAAAATAAAATAAATTTTTTAGTCTAATAAGACAAAACATCACATCTAACCTATAATCATTACATTCTTTCTCTCACAAAAAAAATCAAAAAAAAATGTCAAAAGTCATTTTCAAACCAGACTTTTTAGTCTCAGGCTAAAATAATTACGAAAAGTCAAAAAGCCAATCCACTTCCCAAACGAAGCAATAGAATTATTGGATTCTTATATAATATTACAAATCCAATGATGAATTACAATCATAAAGATGAAAATCAAATACTACATATAATTTATACAAGAGAAATACTTTTTATATTCAATCCTGCTGCATACTCCCAGTGGGGGTCGCACCCCCAATGAGGTGTCGCGCCCCCACTGGCCGAAACCCAAAAAAAAAAATAGTTTTTTTTTTATCCAATTATGGACTGCCACCTCACTGGGGGTCGACCCCCAGTGGGTGTATGAGCCATTTTCCTTTTACATTATATAGAATTTTGGAGCTTGTTTGGTTTGTTTTTGAGAGAGTTGTTTTTGAAAAAAAATTTGGGGAGAAAGTTTAGAAATTTTTTTGGTTTGTTTGGTTGTATATTTTGGGAGAGTTATTTTTTTTGGTGTTTGGGATGATTTGATATTTTGGGAGAATTTGAGTAGATGTATGTGAGAGAAAAAGTGATTGAAAAAGAGAGAAGAGAGAGAAAAAGTGATTGATTGATGTGTAAGAGAGAGAAAGTGATTTTGAAAATTTTTTGAGAAAAACTCAAACCAAACAATTTTTTATAATTTTTTTTCTAAAACTCATTTCCCAAATGCAAACCAAACATACGGTGTTTGGGAATTTGGGTTCCGAATTTTTTTTTTTGATTTTTTCCACTAAAAGACAAACTTTTATAAAACCAAAAAAAATACACCCAAACAATCTAACCCCATAATCATTTTACTTTTTCTCTCACAAATATCGCATCCAACCACATAAAAACCCAACTATCTTCCCAAACACCAAAATTTTTTTATCCAAAATATCCTACAACTAAAAAAATCTACATTAAAACCTACTTCCCAAACACCCACTTTATGTATAGAATCTCTCGTACTATGGTGGATCCCAAATGAATTCCACATGTATGGGTCTCACCTTTATGCAATGTATGGGTCTCACCTTTATGCAAGAGCTCCTGTGCGTGTAACATAATTATTTATACAAGTAAACTCTCAAAGTGAATTAGAATTTTTTTAATAAATATACACATAATAAGACCCGCGTGTAAGTGATGAGAGATTCGAATTACTAAGGAGCAAAAGTTCTGCCCAGTTGAACTTGTTCCATTGGTTGAATAATACTCACAAGTTACATTTGAGAAATTATTAAAAATGACAAATATTAGAATGAGAATAAAATTTAGAGACATATCTTAATAATTTAATGAGGCTCTTATTATAGCCACATATTTGAAATTTGAAACCTAAAGTATAAAATTTATATTTTAGTTAGATTATCCATGTACAAATTGAAGTGAAATAATTGTGAAATAGAGGATTAAGGGGAGTTCAAATTTCCACTGGTGTTTGGTCTTGTGCAAAATACAATTACCAACAAGTTTAGGTAATGTTTTGGTAACATTTTTGTTTTTTTGTTTTTATAAAATTTTAAAAATTGGAATGAAAACATGTTTGATAATTGTTTTTGTTTCGATAAGATGAAAACAATTGTAAAATATATAAAAAAAAAATGAAGTTAAAAACTACATTCACTTCATTTGAAAACTAGTTTCCTCTCCTTTTTTTTTTTTTGGACACCCACCCTTCCTTTGACAACTAAGCAAACATGTCTCTTCATTTTTATTTGGGTAAATTACAAACACACCCTTGAGATTTACTTAAATTACAAATTATCTTCTGTAGTTCTAGAAATTATATTATGCTCCCTAAGATTTCTAATTTCATAACAAATAGGTTCTTTCACTAATAAATCATTAAGTTAATTAACAGTTTTTAATAATGTTAAAATTTTATTTCAATTAATAATTCAGATAATTTTATTATTGTATAGGTGAACAGTTAGAAATTTCACTTTTTTAATTAATTCTGTTAAATAAAAAATTATGACACGGAGATATTTGTAATTTTTCAAACTACAAGGGACAATTCGTATTTTAAGCAAATCTCGAGAGATGTATTTATAATTTATCTTTTTTATTTTTATTTGTTTTGAAAAAATGTTTCATGTTTTCAATAAAAAAAAAAAAAAATTGCAACGATACCAAACAAACTTCATATTTTATTAGTTTTTTCTGCTTTGAAAATATAAATTGTACTTTGAATTAGTTTTTTCCTTTTATTACCAATTAACCCATAGTTGTCGAGTAATAAAAGGAACAAATAAGAAAATAAAATGAACTAAAAGAAGCTAATTTTTTTATTCTAAAATTTGGGTTGGATTGTAAAATGAGAAGAAATATTAGTTAAAAAAAATCTCTTTATTTATTTATTTATTTTGTTTTTTTGTTTTTTTTTTTGGGGGGTTGTTAATTGGTGAAAAGTTTATTCTTATGGGACCATATGTTATTTAATTTCAAATTTAGGCCTAGTTTGGCCAAAGGCTATTTGGCTAAAATAATCAATAAAGATAAAATATGTAAAAATAGTCAATAAGGTAAAATGTCATATTCAACTTATAATTATTTCATTTTTTCTCTCACAACTATCAAATCAACTATAAAACTGAATAAATAAATAAATAACAATCTTCCTAAACACAACTTGTTTAACTAAACTAAAATAACCAAAAAAACTAACTAAAGTAGCATAAAGACACATTGAGAATTGATTTTCTGATGCATGATGACGAGCGGACGGTTGCGGATTGATTTTCTCCAATCCGCCAATTTGGCGGACGGATGGCGGATTTAAGGTTCATTTGTCTGCAACTGAACCGCCAAACCGCGAGCACCCTTAGTAATTTATAAGATTTTATATTTTTAATTTGTTTAAATATTTTGTTTGTGTTTTCAATTGAAAAAGAGTTCAAATATTTTGTTGAAAAAAAGTTTTCAACTTTAACATATTTTTTGAATTGAAAAAAATAAACGTATTATTTATTTTAAATCTAGCTCTAAAAGTAATAAATAGCAAATATGATATATGCTGGTTGGTTTTTGTTTTCAAAAACATATATAAATGTTACAATACAGAGACATACAATCTCTACTATTGCTTTGTTCATGGTTTTGGTAGTTTGAATTGTTTTTATATTTTAAGAACCACAGATTGTAATACTTTATGTGGATGAGACATGCTGTGATTGTAATATGTGGATGAGACATGCGGTGATTGTGATAATCTAAAGTTTCAAACTTTCTTTCTTTGAATGAGGCATACAGTAATTGTAATACTTTTTTAAGTCATTGATTGTAATTTTTTTTTTTTTTTTTTTTTGAGGAAGTACACAAGTTGAACTATGTTGAAAATTTATAAAATTTCAAACCGCCAAACCGATTCGCATTCATCCGCCAAACTGCCAATTCGCTCAATCCGCATCTGCCGGATTGGCGGACGGATGCAGATTGATTTTCTCCAATCTGCCAATCTGGCGGACGGATGATGGATTGGAGGTTCTTTGGCCGCAACCGACCCGTGCCCACCCCTATTGAGAAGTTGCCGGAAAATCGTTGGTGATTGGCGATCAATGGCGGAGCTATGAAGGGACTGGGGGGCACATGCCCCCTCTCAGGTTTTGCAATTTTTTTATTTTATATTTTTTTTGCATATAAGGAAAATAATTAACGAATAAAAAATTTATATAGAAATAACATGAATGATTTCTTAATGACATTTTTCAAATTACAAAAATAATGATGGTTGTTTTGACTAAAAATGAAAAAACTACAACAAACCACATTATTAAAAAAATTTAGTGCAACAGTGATATCAAATTATCATTTACATGTAAACATAGTTAATCCCACTACGAAAATGAGAAATTATTGAATTGTTAATTATATTTAACATGTGTGATTGGCCTTCCATATGTTATTTTACTATTGACTAGTAATATCATATATCGATGATAATGTGGTATCACTATTATTTATATATTATTATATAATCTATTATAAGACATATAAGACTCTTTTTCATTGCCTATAATACACTAGTTACGAGTAACACCATATATTTCCAATTCTGATTTTTTACAAGGTCAATTGTAAAAACAAAATTTTTTAAAATTTTATATTAAATATTTAAGATTTTGTAATATTAATTTAAAAATTATTATCTATTGTTATTGATTATTAGGAAAAAAAAAATTCAAAATTTTAATTAATAAGTGCCTCTTCTAAACTATTTTTCTGGCTTCGCCACTGCTGGCTGGTGGTGGCAGTTGGTGTCGGTGAGATGGACAGATAGGTGTTATTTAATAGATAAGTGACACGTGTACAATTTGGTGAACATTTGAACATATAGTTAAACATTTGAACAAATAGTTAGACATATAAGTGACTTTTGAACATATAAGTGACATTTAACATATAGACATGGCCCTATCTAGGAAGTTGTATTTAGGCTAAAATAGCTAATAAAAACAAAATAGGCTAAAGCAGTTAATAAGACAAAATATCACATCGAAATCATAATTATTTCAATTTTTGTAAATCAAATCAATTATAAAAAAAAAAAAGCCATCTATCATCCTAAACAAAACTTTTTTAGCCCGGCTAAAATAATCAAATAACTAACTAAAATAACTTATTTCCAAATGGAGCCATAGTTAAAATTTGAATAGATAAGCGTTTTTTTAAACAAATAATGTCATTTTGGCTAAAAAATATTTAAGTTTGAGCCGATAGGCCCCAACAGTTTTAAAAATGAATATTTGGCCTGAGTGTCTTTTTTTTATTATTATTATTTTTTTTAAGGAGTTTAATTACTTCAAGTAAATGAATATGTTTGAGTAATCTCAATTCTCTCATGTATACAAGCCAAGTCAAACTTTGTTAATATCCTCCTAAAATTATCACAAAGGAAAGCTCTACACATTGTTTGGTAGGACTCACACACTTGTGGATATGAAGGTAGTGTAAATTAAAAAACAAGTGAATTTTACTTAAAGAGACGTGCATGCATGCATGTGAAGTGCATGGGTCGAAGAACATTCAAACCACACAGCCTTTTTTTACCTGTAATTATTATGACAAATATGCACTGTCAAGCCATGAATAGGGAGATGGTGTCTATTGTTGACTCAGAGCTTGTGGCTATCACTAAACATACGATAGTACCCTTTTTGTGTGTGGAAGTTTTGTACCTAGACATTGCTTTCTAAGCATTCATATTGATTTTGTTTCTTTGGAAAATTAGGGCTATGATCTAATCCATTTCGAATTTTATGTTTGGATGTAAAAGTGTACTTCTACATCGATAGTTTTTTTTTAGTACTTATCTGAGAAATTATTGAGTTTCACAAGAAGTTGAATACAAAATAACGAATTAAAAAAGATAAAATATTCTCAAACTATGTCATTACCTTTATAGTTAATGGCTAGTAATTCCAAATAAATATGACATAGATTATCCCTCATAATCCAAAGATATTCAAAATGTGACAAATAATACATGACCAAGAAATTGATAATTTATTCAAACAATACAAATATGACGATTAAATAATGAATGATTAATATGGTTACAAGGCAGCATATTGCAAGTTGTCGACCACATATCGGTTGGGAGTATGCAAAAGTTAATTGGTGGACTCAGAGCAATGTTTCAAATTTTTTTTATGTCGTGACATTTGTTAAGTTGTCTTTAAAAAGTGATAAGGCCTCGTTTGGTAAGTGTATATTTTAGTTAAAAAGTCAAAAAATTATTAAAAAAATTAAAAAGTCAATGACTCATACTAAAAAGTGAAAGATTTTATTTTCTATCTACTTTTTTGCATAATTTTTTGTAAAAAGTCAAAAAATTATCCCAAACATACTATTTTTTTTTATATTATATTTTAATCAAAAAGTTACTAAAAAAGCATATTCTGAAACCAGGCTTTTGTTTCCTTCTTGCTACAAATATCTAACCCCACTAACGCATTTATTTATTATGATTGAAAAAAAGAAAAAGAAAAGATAAATCAATAAAAATTAAGATTTCATTTAGAAATTGATTTTTTAAAAGCTTTTTCAGCAAAAAAATAAAATAAAATTAATATGCTTAAAAATAATATTTTTTTAATCGTATAAAAAAATATAAATGACTAATATATATGAGTTATTTTTTAATATTTTAATATTTTTAACTAAAAAACTAAAAAACTACATATCCAAACGATGCCTATAAATGCGTCAGTGCTTATGGAATGGACAGCCGCACATGGTGCTGTCCAAGACAGGTCAGAGCCACCAAGCGCAGCTTGGATAAGGTTTTGCTGTATTGTCTTTATCTTTTTAACAAATGTGACAATACTATTTCATGAAGATTATTATCGCACATGCAAAAAAAATATAAAAATAAAAAATAGTGAAAGTCTATTTTTATCAGTACATATGACATTAATAGATCTAATGATTGATTTGTTTTAATTATAAATATATAATTAATAAAATATATTGGTAAAAAATGTAAATTATTGTTTTAAAAGTCCTTTTTTTTTAATTTGTAATATGATACTTTTTTTTTTTAGGAGCTTTTTTGATAAATCATCTTTCTAAGTATTTTGTTCTATCTAGCCCAAAACGTTTTTGACTATTCCAATAAGTCTCATACCTAGCAATTTGTCCAAAACACCCCTACACATTTTTGAGCATTTAATTACATTCAAAACGTCACAGCACAAAAACATATGAGCAAATCGCAAAATATATGGCATGGCTTTCAGAAAATTTTCATTTCCATACCAATTCTCATCGTCTCATCGTTTGAATCCTCCATCGCGATTCTCATCATCTCTGCATCCCACCATTGTCACGTCGTTGTCGGCGATTGAAACCCTACTCCGAAGTGAAAAATCAACTCTGTAAAAGTTTACATCGACCGACTAGATGTGGACCAAATGTAAGCGCCCATATTTTTTTCCTCTTTTGTTTGTATAATCATCGAATGAATATTTGATTTAATATAAACTTTCACATGTGTTGTTTATATTATTGTTGTTGTTTTTCAAATTTTTCTGTAATTGTTGATTTTGTTGGTGTTGATGTGAATCACCCATTTTTGACCATTTTCTCTTTCTAGAAAACAGAGTGAACGCCCATATTTTTTTCCTCTTTTATT
Organism: Camellia sinensis; assembly: GCF_055761805.1. Lineage (NCBI taxonomy): Eukaryota > Viridiplantae > Streptophyta > Magnoliopsida > Ericales > Theaceae > Camellia > Camellia sinensis. Next base: position 82,731,023 of record NC_138972.1, read on the forward strand.
TGTATAATCATCGAATGATTATTTGGTTCAATGTGAACTTTCACATGTATTGTTCATATTATTATTGTTGTTTTTTCAATTTTTCTATGATTGTTGTTTTTGTTGGTGTTGATGTGAATCATCCATTTTGACCATTTATTTCTTTTCAGAAAACAGAGTAAGTCACCATATTTTTTCTTCTTTTGTTTGCATAATCATTGAATGATTATTTGATTCAATGTGAACCTTCACATGTATTGTTCATATTATTGTTGTTGTTTTTTCAATTTTTCTGTGATTGTTGTTTTTGTTGATGTTGATGTGAATCACCCATTTTGACTTTATCTCTTTCCAAGAAAACAGAGTGAGCCACCATATTTTTTCTTCTTTTGTTTGTATAATCATCGAGTGATTATTTGGTTCAATGTGAACTTTCGCATGTGTTGTTCATATTATTGTTATTATTTTTTCAATTTTTCTGTAATTGTTGTTTTTGTTGGAGTTGATGCCCAATTTTTTTGGTTGCCAACCCTATTTTAGTTCAATGTGAATTCTTATAGGTATGTTGTAAATAATAACATCTTATTATTTTTCTTATTATTGAGTAACAACCAATGTGAACATTCACATTCTGAGGGTAGCCATTTTATAAATTTACATTATGATGTATATTGTATCTCCCTCCTTATGTCAATGTCGGACTTGTTGGTGTTGTTGGTAATTCATGGTGATCAAATAATTACAACCTTAATTTTGGATGGTTGTCAACGTTGTCTTAGTTCAATGTGAATTCTTGTAGGCATGCTGTAAATAATAACATCTTATTGTTTCTCTTGTTATTGAGTAACAATCAGTGTGAACATTCACATTCTGAGGCTAGCCATTTTATAAATTTACATTATGGTGTTTGTTGATTATCTGCTTTATTCTTAGTTTCGTAGTCTCAAATGTTTGTGTAACAATCAATGTGAACATTCATATTCTAAGGCTAGCCATTTCACATGTGTTGTTTCCTTTATGTTGTGAAATTTTGTTTGTGTCAATATGAAAAATCAACATATATTGGTGCTGTCTCACTCCTATTTATACCTGTAGGAGAGGGTTCAAGAAAGGAGTTGGAAAATTCGAAGATCTTCGAAGATCCTTGAAGAACAACTTCGAATTCTCTAGAATATGATGAGAGGCTTAGATTCTTCAATAATCTCAACTTAGGAACACAACAACAAAGGAGATGATGGAGATAAGAGATTGGGTGAAGAAGAAGGCAAAATGGCTAGAGAATAGAATAATGGCAAGGCTCTCCCATTGATCTCCCACTTTCACTCTCAAGGTTGATAATGGAGAAGGGAAATTAGTTCTTTCCCAAGAGTTAAAAATCTCCAAAATCCATCCCTTGTAAAGCTATGGGTGGGTGCTATTTATAGGCACCTCATGATATAGGATGGAGCCCATGTGCAAGGCACATGGGGGATATTCTCTCTAACCACCTTGTCCGAGGAGGTGACCTCTCCGAGGAGGTGACTTCTCCGAGGAGGTGACTTCTCCGAGGATGAGAAAACCCCGAAGAGGAGATCAATCCCTCGGCGAACCCTTCTTCTTAGCCACACCTAACCAATGATCCCCAATCATCCCAAAGGGTCAGGGGTAGTCCCAGAGGACGTCCTGCCGCAAAATATTGCCGAGTCTCATGGACCCCCTGGGGTCGTGCCACCTCGACCCGGGTATAGGCTAGTTTAACCGAAGAGTGAATTTGTCTCCACTCACCGTCCTCGGGATCGGGTCCTTTGTTCGAACTCCATTACGCCCATGGTTCTGGTGCGTAGATCCCGGAAAGCTCCGAGCCCACAAGTGTTCTGGGACTCATTAACGGAGCGACTTCTAGATTGCGTCTGAATCCGTTCGAAGCCAAGTATTTCGGACCTCTAGGTTCGTGGATCGGAACCCTTTCGAGTCCGAGTGCCTCGGATCTCTAGGCTTGCCTAATACCCTTTCGAGTTCCGGGCCTGAGTAAGTCTCTAGGTTCGTGGACCCGAACCCTTTCGAGGCTTACAGCGATTCAATCCGTTTGATGGCGATAAATCTGGGCCCACCGATTCTTGGACTTGCGATAAATTCGGGCCCACTAATCTTGGGCTATTGGTCCTAAATAATTTAGTGGGCTCAAATTAGCCCCTCTTACATTTGCCCCTTGCGTGTATGAGAAATTTTAAATTTCTCAGACATGCATACTGTCATTTCTTCGACCCTGTTTCGCATCACGTTCCCAAAAAAAAAAAAAATGTTTTGTCACGACAGAGCCTATGGATAAAGTTGATGACGCACTTCAATTTACAGAAAAAATTGAAAAGCAAAAATGTTTTTTTTTTTTTTTTTTAATCCAAGCAAATAATAACAAAGCATCCATTTTTTTTTTTTAAACAAATAGCACACAAGGCTCGCGTTTTGCTATTTGGCACACAGCAGACCAATTACATATACATACATGTTTAGAATATCCTGAGGGAATATTAAAAAAAAAAATGCTCCCTCTTTTCTATTTAAAGAAAGGGGCCAAAACCCTAAGCCTCACCAAATTTTTGCACAGCCGCCGCACCTACTCTCTCTCTGGATTGAGAGGCCATCTTCCTTCTTCTTTCTTTTTTTTTTCTTTTTATTTTTTTTTTCTATACCGAGAAACCACACCAGGTAGCCTTGTTTCTTCAACAAACCAAAGGCTAAAAGTGTGCACACTGACTGCCATCACAGCCCCGACCAACACCACTGACCTGTCCCAGCTCCGGCTGCCGCAGACGTCGCGACCCAGTCACCGACCTATCCCAGCGTCATGACCCAGCCACCGACCAGTCCCCGCGTCGCGATCGCCGCAGACGTGTGATCTAAGTTGCTACTCACCATTGCTGCTTCACTTCAGCTTAGCGTTCTCAGAGATTCGGGCATACTGGATCTCGGTTTTTGCTCCCACAGCCACCGAAGACCACCACTGCTTGCACGTCGCCCGTCGTCCTAGCCCAGGCACCGCCGTCGGCCTGCGAAAGAGTCACTCAAGGCACTGTCCCCTGCGCGACCACCCTAACTCGCGCGGCCTGCACGCTTCGCGTCTGACCCATGCGGTATCGCCCACTGCTCACGCCGTGACTCCGGACACCACTGGTGCTGCGACCCAAAGCGCCACCAGCTGGCGCTATCACCAGCCCAGTTCGTCACTGTCCAGCTGTTGAGTTTTCTACTATTTCATCAGTGATGAGGAAAAAAAAAATCCCTTAATCCTGAAGTTGTGTTTGTTTGAGTGACGTGGAAATTTTGTTCTATACATTACATGGGCATTTCTGCTATTGGTTCACTGACATTTGTGTTTTGATGATTTCAGGATAGTTTCTTTGCTAGCTTTGCTCTTGGATGGGTCATTACAAATGGTGCTGGTCTGGCCTCCTACCCAATTGACACAGTCCGCAGAAGAATGATGATGACATCTGGTGAAGCTGTGAAGTACAAGAGTTTGATCGATGCTTTCTCTCAAATCCTTAAGAATGAGGGTGCCAAATCTCTGTTCAAGGGTGCCGGTGCTAACATTCTCCGTGCGATTGCTGGTGCGGGTGTGCTTGCGGGTTACGACAAGCTCCAGCTGATTGTGTTTGGAAAGAAGTATGGTTCTGGCGGAGGCTAATTTGAGATCAATAATCATCACCAGCCCAGTTCGTCACTGTCCAGCCCATTTCGAATATATATATATATATAGATGGCTTATGATGTATATATATATAATATTTTATTTTATTATATATATATGTTATTTTATTTTATTTTATTTTATTTATTTATTTTTTTCTTCGAATCTGCTGGTGCTTCGTTTTTTTTTTTTTTTACTTTGCTGCTTGACAAACTTTGGGCAAATATATATATATATATATATATTGATTATCATATATATATATTTTTTGTTTAGAGCTCGGATTACCCACATTAGCCTTGGCTTGTGCACAATCAATTGCTGCTTCCGGCTTCAGCTTATCCGACGTCGACCACGCACGTTCGCCCTCTCAACGCAACGTGTGTGGTCTTGCCCAACCTAGCTCCACATCGCTGCTTCCGGCTTCAGCTTATCCGACGTTGACCACGCACGTTCGCCCTCTCAACGCAACGTGTGTGGTCCTGCCCAAGCCTAGCCCAGTCTTGTTGATTACAGTCTGTAAAGCCTCTCTGATTTCAGCTTAAATTTCCAGTATCGGCTTCGGACTTCACCTCTCTAACTGCCCAAATTTGTAAGTATGACATTCAACCCCCTCTTCCGAATATAAGTATATTTAAATATATATAAATATATTTTTGTGGCAATGTAGAGGGCTCAAGCAATCTGATGAAAATAAAAATAAAATAAATAAATAAAAAACTGAATCTGAATATGGACTCAATTTTTGTGGCAATCCCAATGATATTTTTTTTTTTAGCTCAAACACCGTGATTTTGGCCATATGGAAACATGCACTAGCACTTGAAACCTTATTGAGGTGCTTGGCTTGAACATAATTTGTTGAACTTTATCACCGAGGAAAGGCCGAATATAACTTGTTGACTAGTATTTGAGCTCCATTTTTGACATGGAGAGAGAAAACCCTGGACTTATGAATATGGACTTTGGAAAGGACATTCTTGTAATTTGCATAATGATCCATTGAATCTTGCTACTGATAAGCAATGTAATATACTTCGGATCTCGGGCCTGAAATTTACTATTGAACTTCACTCTGTCCAAATTTTGAGCCCCGTATAAATTGGACCTTTAATATAGAACATAGTGACTTTAAGAAATTGACCCAATTGAACTTCATCATGAAGCGACCTATGACATTGCACCTCTTATTGATGATAGAAGACGAAAATCTATATGTTGATGATGCACCCATTGGTATTAAAATTTGTTGAGCTTGAGGAACACCCGAGAAAAAGAATTGTTGATGACTTCCGGGGTTGAACCTGGACTCTTGGTGTAAAAAAAAAATTCCTCGTAGAATTTGTTGAATTCATGGACTCTCAGAGAAACGAATAGTTGATGCCGAAATTTCATTCGAATGTGTTGCTTTAATTCCAATATTCTGAATTTTAATACGGTCAACTCCTTACTATTTATACCTGTTATTTCAGCCATATGTCTTCTCAAAAGAAACCCGTAGCTCCGGGGTCATCAGAACCGGCTCTCATGAAAGAGAGGGATGTACCTCCGGCATCTGAGTGGAGGAAATCTCCTTATTTTGGTCGGAAGGACCCCTTCTGGCGGGCGGCTACCTCCACTACTTCTCTTCTATCTCCGAAGGGGGCTCTATTATGTCTCACTGAGGACATTGACTCTGGACACGAGGCCCTCATTTCTCCTTCCTCGGTGCTACGCTTTCGGATTGAGCGGGGGGACTTTCCATACTGTTATCCTCAGTTCAAGGCCTTCTCAAACCCTCCTTTTGGTTGGCAGGAGTGGGTCGATGATGTTCTCTCGGACAAGAGCTTCTGTCAGCGGCTTCAAGAGGCCCGCCTATTGATCCCAGTGAAAATATCTCGATCCCTATCCATCCGTCGCAACAATGCTAGCCTGGAAACCATGGCTCTTCGGTGGAGCACCGAGACACACACCTTTATACTTGGCCAGCACGAGATGGGGCCCACCCTTGAGGATATGTTCATGTTGCTGCGTCTGGAAGTGACCGGCCCTGATGCCTTCGACCCTGAGCAGACACCCCCCGAAGATGATTCTTTGATCCAATCTCTGAAGCTAAATCTTCAAACTTGTGGTCGGTGGAGTTTCGTTTTTGATGGTTCAGCGAGGAGGACTAGTCGAGTAAGGACGGACTGTGCCTCCTATACTGCATGGATCCACCACTTCTTCAAAGATCTTCAGCCCTTGGCCAGAGATGCTGACCCTAACTCTCGGGAGTATGAGGTCGGTCCGATGTACGACTCCAGGCTCTATTTCTTGGGATTTCTGGCTTGCTTCCTTTCATTCTTCATTCTTCCGAGCACGCCTCCGGATTCCCTCAATCCTTTCGTCTTTCCCTTGGCAGTCAGGCTCTTCAGAGGAGATCGGATCCCTTTGGCTCCCCTATTTCTTGGGAATCTCTATTATCGGCTGGATCTACTACATCGAGATATGGTTCGCTCCGTGGGTCGATATGAGCCTGTCTCCTTTATTCACAGCCAGTTCCTGCTTTGTTTCTTCTTCGAGAGGTTCCCAAAATTTGCCCCTGCCCCAACTATATTCGAGGCGGAGGTTCTTCGGGAGATAGTGGATAAAGATGGCATCCCCGTGCTCGATACTGATGGGTCTCGGACATTTGGGAAAGCGAAGTCTTGCCAGCCGTTGATTACACGTTGGTCACGTACCATTTCCACCTTATCCTTGAATACTCTAGTGGATGATCCCCGACGCTTTGTGGCACGACCGTATGTATGCCCGCCTGTGGGTGTGGCCACACCACTTATCTATCATGGTTCCTCCCGCTCGGTGTCCTTTCCTTTGCCGAAGAACATCCCTGCACCCTTTGTTGATATGCTGATTATGATCCATCCGAGTTCATTACCGGTATGGCATGAGGAAGGCGTTGATAGTGCCGTTTATAGGCCTGACCACGTAGCATATCAATTCGGGTTTGATCAATGTGCCCTGGGGCCAGCACCTCCTTTATTATCATTTTCAGCGAGCTACGGGCGCTTCAGTCCCGGGCTTGTACACACCGTGTTTCCCATATCCGGCTCTTTGACAATGCCAGGCTTGAGTCGAATAGGGGGTTTCACCTCCTCTTTCAGGCGGTATTGGTAGAAGAATATCGATGCGTTTATTGCATTTGTCCAGAGCAGACCGACCGTATGTTTGCCTCCGCCGATTTATAAGAAGGATTCTTCTCTTCGGCTAACCGAGAGCCGAAAATCTGACCACATGTACGAGAGTTTCTTCACCTCATCTGCTCCAACTGACCCTTCTGCTCGGGCATCTGCTTCTAGCTTGGCAATTACTTCTCCGGAGCCAGTCCCTTTGAATAAGGCCTCTGGTCCTCGGACGACCCGCCTTAAGAAGATGACTCACAAGAGGACTTCTGATGCCAGTCCTTCCGCTCCTCGCCTTTCCAAAAGGCTTCATGAGGTACCCGAAATTTTTGATTTGAAGCTACTTTCGTTTTTGCGACTATACCTTCTAAAATGAAAACTTTTATTTGTCCATGTTGTGTAGGATCCTGCGGTTGTTGACATTCTCAGTACCGTGGCTCCTGGCCATGTTACCTCCCCCAGGCCGGACTCAGACTTGGACGACACCCTCCCTTTGTCTGCAAGACTTGTGAAGATGCGCACCTCTCGTATAGCAGTTATAGATGATGACGATGATGAGGCTGAGTCCTCCGACCATTTTTGTGACCTTATTCCACGCATGCGTCGTCACTGCCCTACCGTAGCTGAGGAGGAGCGCTATCTTGGTGACGAGGTTATTGGGGCTCACCGTTCTGATGTTGAGATTACTGGAGGGACTGATGCCACAGAAATTGATGCTTCTAGAAGCAATGTAGAGACGAGGTGCGCCTCTGGGAATGGTGTGGAGGTGGATTTGCTAGAAATCTCTAAGACTCGCTCTGGCACTTATGGTGATTCTCATCCTCCGGCCCTCCTTCCTTCTTCAGGGATGACTGCTACTGTTCAGGCTTCGTCAGACATTGAGATCGATCAAGTGCTCTCTATACGGCCAAGTGACCTTGCTGATGCTAGGAGTCCTTCAGTTGCTCCGGCTTTGCATATTGATTCTCCCTCTGGTAATCTTTCTTTCTGAAGTTTGTCATTTACTTCTATCTGTGAGAAATCTTTACTCAAATGGCTTTCCTGTTCCCTACCTCTAATAAGGCTTCCTTATCTTTTCTTCAGTGTTAGCTGCTACCGGGGTCCTGCCTTCACCTGCCTCAGACTCTGCTCCAGTGTTAGCTGCTACCGTGGTCCCGTCTTCACCTGCCCCGGACTCTACTCCGACTCTCTTTGTAACTCCTCACGATTCTCCTTCTCAAGAGGGAACACCTGCCTTTGAGACGACTGCCAGAGGTTCTTCATCGCCAGTGCCTTCGAATATTTTGGATTTGAATCTCAGTGATTTCCACATTGATAGTGATGCTTTTGGTCTTTCCCCTTATCGTTCGGCATTCTCAGGCTCGGGACCTCTGCCGGGAGTTACCCCTCTGGGTGGTTCATCTAACCCGATAGACATTGGGGAGATTCCTGAGACTAGCAGTTTTCCGGCCCCAATTCCTCCTTCGACTTCTGGCAAAGTATCATTTCTCCATTATTGGGTAGCTCCTGAGTTTGCTTCAGTTCTACAGCTTGTGCATTCAAGTTACCCGGAGACCTTTGCTTCATTTGCTTGCCAGTGTCCACTCATTCAGACTGCTCTTCTCGAGTCTTTTGCCACTATCTTATATAGCTTGGACACGCAACGGTTGTGTGACCTTAATGGAAAAGTAGTCGAGACGGCGTATCTGGGGATCTCTGACATGGAGCGTCACCAAGTGGACTTATCATGGCTTTGGAAGCGCCTGGATATAGCTTCGAACGCCAGTCATCGGCTGGAACTTATGTCTGTGCTTGCCTCTTATCGCACCTCTATAGATGAGACAAAGGCAACTCTTCGTGAACTTGAGTCGGGTTATGCTCGGGCCTTGGAGACTTTAGAGGCACACTCTACTGTTTGTCCTCCAGATGTAGATGTGACGGGCAGCTTCTTCGAGGGTGTCTTTAGGAAAGATTGAGTTTTTTTTTTTTTTTTATATATATATATCATTACTTTCTTGCCCCTTTCGATAAAAATGTTTTATCTAGGACAATGCAATGAAATGACAAAATTTTTGTTGTTTGGATATTTTCGCATTGTTTTCTCATTCTACTTGATAAAATATTTATTTCGAATGATAGAACAATCATATGCACATGTTTATAAAAGCTGAAATATTCTCATTAGTTCTTCAACTTTCTTGACAAAAGCATAATAGATTCACTGTAAGTGATGGGATAAAACATACACCATAGAGAAAACCAGCTTCTTCATAACGCAAGGGAAATACAACCTTTAGACAAAGTAAGAAAGTGAAAATGAATTTCAACATAGATGAGTCCAACTATGGGTAGTAATGCTTGATAAACTTTGCATTGAGCGGGCCAGTTCGGAAGCCGTCTTCAACCCTTACAAGTTTGTAGTACCCGCTTGAGCTTGCCTGAACCACCTTGTAGGGCCCTTCCCATTTTGGAGAAAACTTGGGTAAAGGCTGTCCTCGCATGATTGGGTCTACAATCTTCCATACTAGATCACCTTCTTCAAACTTCCTTGGTACCACAGTCTGGTTATAGGCTCGGGCGATGGACTCATGATACCTTTCCATGACTTTTGCAGCTCTGTCATGCTTTTCCTCTAATGCTTCCAATCTGGTGGTTCGAGGCTCCAATACCATCCCCGAGGCGAGAGCCATTCGAGCAGATGGCGTTTCCAACTCTATAGGTAACACTGCCTCGGACCCATACACAAGGGAGTAAGGAGTTGCTTGAGTTGGCTTTCTCTTCGAAGTGCGATACGCCCATAGGGCTACTATCAACTGTTCGGACCAAGTCCCCCCAAACTCATACATCATCTTGCTCAGAATCCTTATCAGTGTCTTGTTTGTGGCTTCCGCCTGCCCGTTCCCTTTTGGATAGTAGGGTGTGGATTTGTGATGCTTCACTTGGTAAGTCTCTAGGAGGCTCTTCACATATTTGTTTATGAAGGGAGTGCCGTTATCCGAGAGGATGGTGTTTGGTACTCCAAATCGGCAAATGATATTCTCCTTGATGAAGTTCGCAACTGCAGGCCCCGTAGCGTTCTTCAGAGGAATTGCTTCGACCCACTTTGTACTCAATTCTGTGGCTGCGAGAATCCACTTGTACCCCTTAGAAGATGTGGAGATGGGCCCTATCAGATCAAAAGCCCAGGTATGGAACGGCCATGGCGTTCGGATACTATGCAGGTCTACAGCTGGAGCATGGATCAAATTTCCGTGTTTCTGACAAGTCTGGCACCTCTTCACGTGATGGGATGCATCTGACTCCATGGTCGGCCAGTAATACCCAAGGTGTATAAGTTGCTCGAACAGCCGAGCCCCTCCTTGATGTTCAATCTCGTGGGCTCTTCCGAGGACTAGATCTGACTCTTCCTTGGAGAGACATCTCAGGGGAGTGCCCTCAATACTTCTTCTATACAGCTTGTCCTGATCAAGAAAGTACCGCCTCGCTCTCCTCTTGAGGTGTGCAATGTCCCTCGGGCTCTCAGGTAGTGTTCCCTCTTTGAGATAGTCAATGTAGACTTGCCTCCAGTCAGGGGTATCAATTTCAAAGCAACTCTCATCCTCCCGGATGTATGACTGACACTTGGGGCATTCCTTCTGTAATTGATTCGAGTCCTTCTCCATCTCGGGCCAATAATAACCTTGTCTTTGGATTCTTCTATACAAACTGATATCCCCATCCTCGCAAGACTTTTCATGGATCTGTTGTAGTCGGAAGCTTGCTTCTTGTTGGCCAATACACCGGGCTAGGAATCCGGTACCTCCTCGGAAGTAAAGTTCACCTTGAATAATTGTGAATTGGGCAAGCTTGGCCATAGTCAGTTTTCCAACTTTGCTTCTGAGTTGTTCGAGGACTTCTCCTCTCCAGTCCTCCGGAAGGCCTTTGTCTTCGGGTATTATTGAAGGTTCTGTTCTCTTCTTGATAACAATTGTTGCCTCTTCCTCTAGAATGTCAACTCTTGCCCCTAATGTTGCGAGGGCATCTGAAAACTTGTTGTCGGAGCGAGGCACATGCTCTATTTCGACCTTCTGAAATTTGTCAAGAAGGCTTTGGACTGTTGTTCGATATGTGGCCAAGGCAGGCTCCTTTAAGACGAACTGTCCTGAAACTTGCTTCACTATCAGCTTTGAGTCCCCCCGGATCCGAATCTTCTTGATACTGTGCTTCTCAGCTGCTATCAAGCCTAAAATAAGAGCCTCATACTCGGCTTCGTTATTCGAACAATGGAAATCCAGTTTATAAGACAAATATAACTTTTCCCCACTTTTGCTTGTAAGGACTATCCCGGTTCCTCCCTTCCCTCCGGCTGCTGCTCCATCAAAGCTCAATGTCCAGAAGCTTTCCTCGGAAGCCATAGCTGCGTGCACCTCTCCTCTTAATTCTTCATTCACTGGTTCATAGTCACCACTTGGAAATTGGGCAAGGAGATCAGCTAAGGCTTGGCTTTTGATCGCCTTGGGGGCTACACATGTGATCTCGAATTCACCCAATGCTAACAACCATCTTGCCACCTTCCCGGTTAGAGCAGGCTTGCTGAGGAGGTATCGGATTGGATCACTTCTAGTAACAATCTGAATCTGATGTGCTAGGAAGTAATGTCTGAGCTTTTGGGCAGTGAATACCAAAGCTAAACAATGTCTCTCTACTGGAGTATATCGGACTTCTGCTCCTCGAATCTTCCGACTGATGTAATACACCGGGCGTTCTACTCCATCTACATCTTGGACCAATAATGCCCCTATGGACTTGGGGGTTGAAGTTAGGTACAACCTTAGAGGCACCCCGGGCTGCGGGGCTATCATGGTCTGAGGCGAGGTCAAGACCGCCTTGATTCTCTCAAAGGCCTTTTGGTGCTCTTGGTTCCACTCGAACTTGGCATCTCCTTTTAACAAAGAGCCGAAAGGCGCAGAGATCTCTGCCAATGCTGGGATAAACCTCCGAATATAAGACACCTTCCCGAGGAACTTCTTTAACTCCTTCTGAGAATGCGGGGGAGGCATTGCCCTGATAGATTTGACCTTGTCTTCATCTGCCTCGATACCATGCCTATGTACAAGAAACCCGAGGAACTTCCCGGCCGTCACCCCGAAAGCACATTTGAGAGGATTCATCCTCATTTTGAATTTCTGGCACCTCTTGAATACCTTCTCAAGGTCTCGGAGATGGTCTTCTTCTTTCTTGGATTTCACCACTAGATCATCAACATAATCTTCCATCTCATGATGGATCATGTCATGAAAGATTGCAGTCATAGCCCTTTGGTAAGTTGCACCGGCATTCTTGAGTCCGAAAGGCATGACTGTATAGAAGAAGTTTCCTAGAGGTGTTCTAAAAGCGGTCTTTTCTGCGTCCTCTTCAGCCATCTTAATCTGATTGTATCCACTGAATCCATCCATGAATGAGAACATCTGGTGTCCCGAGGTAGTATCCACGAGGGTGTCGATGTGAGGAAGAGGGAGTTCATCCTTCGGGCAAGATTTGTTCAAATCTCGAAAGTCTACACATACTCTGATTTGGCCATTCTTCTTCTTTACTGGCACGATGTTTGCTAACCACGTGGGGTACTGTATTGGCCGGATGAAACCAACCTGTTGAAGTTTTTCAATCTCCTCCTTAATCTTCTCTTCGAGATCTGGATGATATTTTCGAGCAGCTTGCTTAATTGGCTTGGAGTTTGGGAACACGTCAAGATAGTGGGAGACTAGGTCAGGATCTAGTCCGGGCATTTCCTTATATGACCAAGCAAACACATCTGAGTATCGGCTTATCAACTTTAACAACTGTTCCCGCTTTTCTGGGCTAAGGCTCGAACTTACGAATACCGGCCTCGGTGCATCTTGTCCATCACTCAGATCTATTTCGATAAGTTGTTCGGGCTGAGGCTTCGGCCCATCTTGCATACATTCTGGAGCCACTTCAGGCTTTATTACTATATCATTGTCAGGAGGCTCTTCTTTTGACTCGGAGTCGGTGACTGAAGAAACCGACTCCCCGCACCTTCATAAATAATACACCATCTTGCCTCCTTCTCGAACTTTCATCACCTTCCGAGGAATAGGCGGACTTTCTGGTCTAGACATCGCTCGCTTACTTGATTCTGTCATCGGCTCCTTGTCATCTTTGATATCCTCCCAACGAGGAATTTTGACCCCTCGAGGCTTAAAGGTGGTGGGAACTTCTTCGACAGCCAGTTCGGTGAAATAGATGGCATCAGAATAATGAGCTTCATGGATCTCGAACGGCCTTTCTGTAGCCTAAATTGTCACCGTCTTCTTTCCCCATTTAGCCTTAACACACTGATGATAACTTGATGGTACAGCCCCATATCTATGCATCCAGGTCCTCCCTAGAATGATGTGATAATTTGCCTCAGAATCGATAATATGGAACTTGGTGGCCGAGCGAATCTCTCCAACGGCTAAATCAACTGTTACGCATCCGATAGTAACTTTCCTTTCTCCACCGAAGCCAGTGATGACTATCGGCTGCTTCACAATGCGTTCTTCAGAGATTCCGGCTTTTTCTAGAGTAGCGCGAGTCATAATGTTGATAGAGGCTCCACTATCTAGAAAGGCCCTTTTGAACTCAACCCCGTTAATAGAAACAGTCACATAAAGCGGGCGATTGTGAGAAAAAGGATACTTCCGATCAGCCTCGGAGAAAGTAATGGCACTAGATTGCTCTTTTGCCTTCCTCGGGATAGACCCCTCAGTCGACATGCATTCCTCATGGTGTGCCTCGGCTATATTAATGATAGACTTGGTGATTTCCGTTCTTGCCTCCCTGGAAAGTCCAAGCTGGTCAAAGAACTGCTTGAACTTTACACAGTCTTGCAGGGCTTTGGCATAGTGATCCAGATCTTTTTCCACTCTTGGAGGCTCGTAGTTAACCATCTCCTCGGTCTCCTCAAAATAAGATGCCACATAAACATGGTGTCCTCCTCTTCCATAGCATTCTTCTCCTCCTTCTGGATCAAAGGGATCTTTGCCATGAGTCATAAATGTTCTGCCCTCTGGATTGAGAGCACTTCCATGGTAAACTTGCTCACCCTCTGGCTCGAGGATGTCGTCCAGATAACAGTCATCGTCATCGAGATTAGCGATAGCCTCGATCATTGGGCCTTCATAAGCTATCATAGCAACATTCTTGCCCTTGTCTCGGTGTTGAGGATATGGTTGTTCTCGGATGTCTTGTGTCCCTCGCTTTTTGAACCTCAATTCGTCTGCCTCGACTTTATCTCTGAAGATTTTCCTGAGAGTCCAACACTTCTCTGTCGGATGTTTCAATGTACGATGGTAGACACAAAATTCAGGGCTCTCACGGTCCTTTTTTGATGGCATTTCTTCAACATAAGGCAATTTTAGCTCTCCGTCAGCCACCCATTTCTTAACTAGAGCTTTCACTTCCTCGATTCCACATGGATAAGAAACATTCCCCTTTTCACCATTATATTGCTTTCTTTTCTGGCCTCTATGACCTCCTCCTTGTGAATTTCGGGTATCCGGGGCAGAGGCAGCAGCAACGATAGGTCCACGAGATGACTTGAAACTAGTCTTGTAACTGGCTTTAAATCCGGACTCCTGAGCCTGAGGAATGCTAATGTTCCGAGCTGCTTCTATTAATGCCGAGAAGGTGGGTAGCTTGTGGTTAACTAGAAACATTTTGTACCTGCTCAATGCCCCTTCTAGACAAATTTGAACCAGATAACTCTCCTCAACTGCTTCATGACAATCCACGGCCTTGTCCTGAAACCTTTTGACGTAGTCAAGGATGTCTTCACTTTCTTGTTGCTTCTCTTTACACAATGTAAGTGTGGTCACCTTCTCCGCCACTTGAAAGAACTTGGAGTGGAATTTGTTAACCATTTCCTCCCAACTTCGGACAGAGTTTGGGGCCAAATTAACATACCAACTATATGCTCGGTCGGTGAGGGACTTAGAGAATTCTCTCAGTCGGAGGACGTGGTTTGAACCATGAATACCTAGAGTCTCGATGAATCGCACAACATGTTCTCGGGTATTTCCTTGTTTGCCGTCGAACTTGATGAACTTCGGCACTGTATACCCCTCAGGGTATGGATAGCTCAGCATCTCAATGGGGTAAGGCGGCTTGACGTCTGGATCAGGCAAAGAGGGTAAGGTCCTCTTGCCCCGTTCGAGATCGAACATGGCCTGCACATCGGCGAGAGTGAGAAACTGTTGAGGGAGAGAGTTTGATGGTTGTATTCCCGGGACTTGGCTTATGTACCCGAAGACTGAGCTAGGGGCATCTTGGCCATTCTGGTGCTGCGAATTCATCATTGGTGAGGACATTTGACGATACTGGCCATCAGCGCCTATAGACAAGCCAGTTGGTGATGGGATATTGAATTGAGGCCCATAGAGTCCACCGCACGGCGCCGCTATACCGGGTTGTGCTTGCAGATTTGTTGTCGGCACCAAAGGAGGCCCGCTTGGTGCTTGGGTAACATTTATTGATGGCGTAACAAGATTAGGTACGGGCAGAGCTCCCTTTTGCGCCATCATGCTCCTTATGTTTTCCTGGACACCAACAGTCGTCGGAGCGCCATTCATTACACCAGAAACTCCCCTAGTCACCATTGGATCTTGGCTCGGCACGCCATGGAGCCCGGGCATGGGCAAACTGCTGCCGCCTACTGTGGTTTGAGCATGTGTTACTGTGGCCGTGTTGCCATGAGCCATAGGCTGATTGGGGCCTACTTCTCCTTGGATTTGATTTTGCGCTCCGGCGGGAATAACTCCACCACCAGTTTGATTTCCGTTTGGCGCCGGTGCAAAGTTAGAACTCATCACCAACATGGTGTGAGTGAGATTCTGAAGAGTGGTAAGAATCTCTTGCTGAGTATTTTGAAGTCCTTGAATGGCTTCAAGTAAAAGTGGTTGATCTGGAGCCATGGTTCTGTCATCACCACCATTAGAGGATCCTTGTTGGTGAACTTCATCTTCTCCCGCCATCCTTGTTGGAGTTGTGTGGATTCCAGATCTCGTTGAGACCATTAACCAATCCGCCTCCCCAGCAGAGTCGCCAAAATGTAGGAGAGGGTTCAAGAAAGGAGTTGGAAAATTCGAAGATCTTCGAAGATCCTTGAAGAACAACTTCGAATTCTCTAGAATATGATGAGAGGCTTAGATTCTTCAATAATCTCAACTTAGGAACACAACAACAAAGGAGATGATGGAGATAAGAGATTGGGTGAAGAAGAAGGCAAAATGGCTAGAGAATAGAATAATGGCAAGGCTCTTCCATTGATCTCCCACTTTCACTCTCAAGGTTGATAATGGAGAAGGGAAATTAGTTCTTTCCCAAGAGTTAAAAATCTCCAAAATCCATCCCTTGTAAAGCTATGGGTGGGTGCTATTTATAGGCACCTCATGATATAGGATGGAGCCCATGTGCAAGGCACATGGGGGATATTCTCTCTAACCACCTTGTCCGAGGAGGTGACCTTTCCGAGGAGGTGACTTCTCCGAGGAGGTGACTTCTCCGAGGATGAGAAAACCCCGAGGAGGAGATCAATCCCTCGGCGAACCCTTCTTCTTAGCCACACCTAACCAATGATCCCCAATCATCCCAAAGGGTCAGGGGTAGTCCCAGAGGACGTCCTGCCGCAAAATATTGCCGAGTCTCATGGACCCCCTGGGGTCGTGCCACCTCGACCCGGGTATAGGCTAGTTTAACCGAAGAGTGAATTTGTCTCCACTCACCGTCCTCGGGATCGGGCCCTTTGTTCGAACTCCATTACGCCCATGGTTCTGGTGCGTAGATCCCGGAAAGCTCCGAGCCCACAAGTGTTCTGGGACTCATTAACGGAGCGACTTCTAGATTGCGTCTGAATCCGTTCGAAGCCAAGTATTTCGGACCTCTAGGTTCGTGGATCCGAACCCTTTCGAGTCCGAGTGCCTCGGATCTCTAGGCTTGCCTAATACCCTTTCGAGTTCCGGGCCTGAGTAAGTCTCTAGGTTCGTGGACCCGAACCCTTTCGAGGCTTACAGCGATTCAATCCGTTTGATGGCGATAAATCTGGGCCCACCGATTCTTGGACTTGCGATAAATTCGGGCCCACTAATCTTGGGCTATTGGTCCTAAATAATTTAGTGGGCTCAAATTAGCCCCTCTTACAGTACCCTAGCAGTAATGTGAGTAACAATCAATGTTTGTGTTGTTTGTTGATTATCTGTTATTGAGTAATAATCAATGTGAACATTCACATTCTAAAGCTAGCCATTTCACATGTGTTGTTTCCTTTATGTTGTGAAATTTTGTTTGTGTCAATATGAAAAATCAACATATATTGGTGTTGTCTCACTCCTATTTGTACCCTAACAGTAATGTGAATATTCACATCTCTAATGATGTGAATGTTCACATTATTATGTTTGTCACCTAAATAGTACTTTGTTACTTTTGCTTATATGAATATCATTGAATGTGAATATCCATACTGACTAATGATGCGCTAATGTTAATGTGCATGCCTACCCTACCAATTCTATTGAAATCAAATTTAATGTTCATATAAACACTCACTATTTGTGCATGCCTATGTAACAGATGTTGCATCTAAATTTTGCACAAAGAGGAAGAGGGAGAAATATCATGTCAAAGAAGAGAGCATGCCTCTAGAGAGTAACACCCATATCGACATGCGACATGTCAATCATCAATCAAATATTACTGGCTTAGTAAAACTGATGACAAGCACCAAGTTCTGGGATCCTCAGTTGGATTATTGTGACAAACTCCGTTGTTCGATGGTTGGGGTTGTCCACCATAGACTAGCTATACCAAAATACATTGCTAGTTTTTTTTTTGTTGGTAATTTTGATAACTTGTAGTTGAAAACACTTGACAACATATATATAAATCAATGGTATACTTCTCACAGACCTATGTGTTTTGATAGTATATGTGGTGTTGGTGTGTTGTGTGTGATAAACAATATAAACTGTGAACATTCACATCTGTTTTCTTATATTGAAGTTTGTGTGAATGTTCACATCGTAATTTATGTTCAATAAATATGAATGTTCAAATTATGTCCTATGTTTACTGTGGTTGACTATAGATGTTAATATTCACATTATATATTAATTAGGTGTACGACCCATTAACAAACATATCAAATGTTAGTATTCACATTTTACATATGCAAAGTGTATGATTCATCCACAAATATATCAACAAAAGAATATTGACTACACAAAATGACAGTTGACCAAACAATGTTCTAAACAATATGAAGTGTGAACATCCATATCTGATCTCTTATGTTGAATTTGGTGTCAATGTTCACATCGTAATTATGTTGAGGCTCATTTTCAATCACATTATGTTCTATATTTATTATAGTTGATTACAAATGTAAATATTCACATTGTATTTACCATTTAATATTATATTGGTGTGTGAATAATATTAATACCAATTAATAACACAATGACAAATTTTCAATTCAAATTAATATGAATATTAACACGGATTAATAATATGAACATTTACATTATTTTTATATAAGACGCATTACCAATCTCAAAAAAATCATTACTACATTGAAATCCAATAACAAAAAATAAAAATCAATGACAATAACATAATCATAAATTCAAAAATCTCAATCTCTCAAAAAATAAAAAAACCATCACACAAATCCTCCTTTGTATCTTCATAATTTTCGTCTCCATCTTCATTATTATCACTATTATTAACACCTCTTACAATTCCACCATTACAGCAATCCAAATCAAACCAAACACTCCTCATCTCTTTATAAAGAAAGCTACATTACTGTATCAGAAACCTCATTCTTCACAATTCTAACACTCATTTCTTAAACTTCCAAACAATATGAAATGTGAACATTCACATTGATTGACAGAAAAACCAAAAATAATGGCAGCAATAGAACTATAAATCTAAAAAAAAAAAAAACTCAATCTCTTTGAAAACAAAAAATTATCACTCACATCTTCAGCTTCATCATATCACTATCATTAATAACCCATGTAATTTCACCATTCCACCAATCCAAATCAAATTAAACCCACTTTCGAAGAACAAGTATTCAAATCTATCTCATCTTTTCCTTTGATTCAATCCAGTTGAATGTGGGTTTTAGTCAATCTACTGAACAAGTTTGTAAGCCATTACCCATGTTTCTTTGATTCAAATCCTTTTCTCTTCCTTTGATTTCTGGCTGAAATCATAACTATGGCAAAAAAAAAAAAAAAAAAACACACAAACAGAGCATAAACTCTGAATCGTCATCTTCTCTTCTACAGGAATAAAACCGTATCGCAATGAAACACTACCGCGAACTATGTGCCGTCGTCTTCTCTCTTATAGGAACAAAATCCTACCACAACAAAAACAGAGGGAAACATGTATATTATTTTGTATATAATATATATCAACATATAGACAAAAGGGTATAATAGTCCAATAAAAAATATAAATCAAGAAAAAAGGACTTTATAGAATAAAAGTATAAACACATGGGACTAATTAGGTTATAATTTTTCTTTATGGACTTATTGGGATAGAACATCTCTAGATGGGATTTATCAATAAAAAACCCAATATTGGGAGCTTTTTTATTTATTTTAATTTATTTTATTTTTATCGGCTGTTTGTATTCTTCTTCGTAGTTGTGGGCTGCTGAGGGGTGTGTGAGTAGCGTGTATTGATCGCGTTTTGTATTGTCAAAAACTCCAGTGGAAAATTTCATTAATTTCTCACACCAAATTATCACATTTTTATCATTTTTTTTTAATTATTAATTTCAACACTTCTTAATTCTAAGGGGTTAACTTAGTTGGTGTAACTTGGATTATAGGGATGTGCTCCCTTTCAGATTTAACTCCCATTAAGTGCTATTAACTCTTTGGGGTCATGTTCGTTGGTTCTATCCGATCAACAGAGATGAAATGCTTTACGTGAGTTCTATCCGATCCACATAGATGAAATGCTTTACCTGAGTTACTCGGACATTCAATCATCAAAAAAAAAAAAAAAAATTAACAATTCTCATTAAAAATCAGGAGGCATTAATTCATTTTACCTCAAACTGTTTTTTTTTTTTTTTTTTTTCAATTTTTTAATGTCAATTTGCATCAAATTACAAATATGAGAAGTATTACGTTAAATTGAATAATTAAAATATAATAATAACTAGAAAATCACCACAGGAAATAGTCAAACTTGCAAAGAAATAAACATTACACACAACGTCTATATATGGAGATAAATAAACACCATAAAAGATATAAAATTATTTTTCATAACAGTTTAACCTTACTTTACATCCATAAAAGTTGAACCCGCTATTCGTGTGCCAACATATATGATACTCTGCTAAAAAAAATTAACTTTATTTATAGTTTGTGACAAATAGAACTAATGTTAATAATTTAAGAGAATAATTATTTAAATTAAGAATTCAGAGGATGAACTGGCACAAATATAATAATTTGAGGTGGCAAAGTGTGTTCCAAATTTTAAGATGAAAGATAAGGGTGTTTTGGGAAGTTGGTAAAAAGTTAATTTTTAGCTTTTTACCAGATTTTTTAGCTTTTTGAAAAGTGATTTGAGAAGTTGATAAAAAGCTCGCTTTTGACTTTTTAGTTTAATATTTGTTTATGGTGTCAAATCAAATTAAAATGACCAAAATATCTTTACCTAACATAAGAAATTTATTTTTTTATTTTTTTGTCATAGGCCCTAATTTGTAATTTCACACTTGCGTTTTTGGCACTTCCCAAGCTAATTTTGTTGCGTTTTTGAACATTTTGACAAAAATGTCACCTTTTATTTTGGATCCCAAAACGGCACATATACTCAAATCCCTGGTGGTGCAAAAAAATAAATAAATACATAAAAAGAAAGAAAAAGGTATGGAAGTAGAATAGTTACGTCATGACTTTTGTGGTAGAAAGTGGGAGCTTGTCGGGGATAGTTATCATATCTTGATTGATATTAGTGTGTGTTTAGCTTGTTTATTTGGTTTAGTATATGTGTCAATCAGATTAATTTGTGTGTTTTGTTGTTTCATGTTGTATATTTGTTCATATATCTTACTCAAATTATCATCTATTATCTTTGATGGTAGGAATAATTTGGAGATAAAAAGGATATATGGACAAATTTTTTGGGCTTTACTTGTGATTTTTTTGGTTCGCTGATAATTGGGGGGTTTGTTATATTTTGTTTTTATATTGTTTTACTTCCCCTCTCCTTGGGGGGTAATGCTAGATGTATTATCTCGGATGTGTCCTTTGTAAATGTGTATATTTTTTTTATATTTAATTTTTGACTTATTCACCTCCAAAAATAGAATAGTTCATCACAGTTAGAGAAGACTATTGGTGAAATTCTGTTTGGCAAATATTGAAAAGGTCATATTCAATTTTTAATTTTTTTTAATGTTTTTAGTGAAAATTTTATATTTGTGTCAAATCTTTATTTTTTTTATTTTTTTATTTATAACTTTTCATGTTGTTCTACAAAACAATTAATTTTTTTATTTATTAAAGACAAAAAGGTAAAACATACCATTTTTTTTTGAAACTCTAGTGGATTTTTTATATGAGAAATGTTTGAGCGCCACAATTTTGTGGCCACAATGGCTCAAAACTGACAAAACGACGTCGTTTTAGGTGCAAAACATGTCAAAACAACGTCGTTTTGACAGTTTTGAGCCATTGTAGCCACAAAAATTGTAACCCTCTAGCATTGTTGTTTTTATATTTATGATCTTTTTGTCTAGTAAGACCTGAAGTGAATTTTTGTTGAATTCTTTTTAAAAATTCACTAATGAAAAACAAGAAGCAAAGTTATTAAAAAAATATGAAAAATGCTAAAGACTCTAAAAGGTGTCATTAGCCTTGATTTTTGTGTAAAAATGCATGAAATTAAGGTCAAGTTTGGCAACTCTTAAAAAATTCAAAAAGTCAAAAAGTCACTATCCTATTTAAATCACATCATCTTATTTAAATTACATCACCTCTTTAACACATCACTTCAAACCCAACCTAAACCCAACTCATATTTCATAAAAAGTCAAAAAGTACACTTATTTAGTCTTCCCAAACTTAGCCTAAGACTAGGTTTGACAATTGATTTTTTTAATAATTTTTTATTCTTTATTTCTTGAATAAAGTTACTACTAAAAAAACGGACGCGCTAAAAAAAATTTACTTTTTTGTTATTGGAAAAATGTAGATAAGTTGATTTTTGTTTTTGTTATTTTATTGTCTTTAATATTTTTTTAGAAATTTTTTAATTTTTACATCCGCCTGAACTAAAAAAAGCTTGAAAAATAAAGTATTTTTATACATATAATTTTTTTTTTTTTTTAATCACAAAAATGATTGTAGTGTTCTTGTCTTAAATAGTCTGAAAGTGACTAAAACACTATGGCCATGTTTGTTTGGGCAGATTGGATTAGCATTCCCATAACTAATAGTCCTAGGACTACGAATCCATTGGATTATGTATCCTATCTTAACTAATAGTCAAGTTTAAAATAATTAGTCCGTACTTCAATTGTTTAACCAAACATCGGATTAATAATTTTATTGGACTAATAGTCTAATCGCAAGCTCATGTCCACCCAAACAAACATAGCCTATAAGTTGATCTAGAGTGATACATGAAAATTAATCTCTTTACAAAAAATAAGAGTTGTTATAAGTAAAATATTATGTTATGGGTAATTTTTTTTAATATAAATAAACCATTATTAAACCTAAGTGGTGGAGTCATAGTGGGGGCATTTCCATCTCGTGTTAAAACTTTTGTTTTTACTATTAACAGCTGCACACCAATTATAGTTAGTGGTGGGTTATTTTGACACTTTAAAGCTTTTTTAAATTCCTAAATATAGCATGAAATCCATATGCCACATTTGTGAACGTGTTATTGGACCGAATAAAAGCACTAAAACATTCTTCCCCCCTATTTTATTTCAAGTTTGGTAATAATAATGATTTTAGATTGTGGATTAGGTTCAAAATAGTGCCCAATCATCTTTGGCAACTACTTGAATATTTTAAGAAAAAGGGCACACAAACATATTTTTTAATAGAGTAATGTAAATTTATGTAAAATGAAGATGTAAAATTGTTATTTTTAAATTATAAGGTATAATGATGAGTGTTTTGATTTAAGATGAAATGATTATAAAAAAATCCAATCATTTGTGTTAATTAATTTTTGTATGAAATTTTTATTTGTATATGTTTTAATCAGAGATGGATGACTTTGTGGTTATTATAATTCATAGGCTTATTATATAATTGTGATTCAAATTTGATGTAGTTTTTTTTGTGATATTCATAATTTTTAAAACAAAAGGAGGAATATATTTCTAAGAGATTCTAAAACCACAAAACCTTGCCGCTTGGCCTGATAAGAACTCAAGAGACAATTGGATCAAATGAGTGTCTTGTTTTTATTTTTTTCCCTCCAAGTGAAAAAAAATATTATTAGAAACAAAGAAGAGCGGGAAGTCGTAACTGTGTAACCGTGATTTTTCTCTAATTATGATGAAAGTGGAAGGAAAAGAGCTTTTTCTGAATAGTGTGAATGACTTTTATTTCGATGATCTTTCTAATTATAAAATTAAATTCTTAATCTCATGATTCAACAGATGATTATCCAAATTACTATACAGTAACGAGGATATAGTCTGAATTATTGGCCCCAGTTTAATGTGAAACATTTTCAAGATGGTCCAAAAAATACCACAAGAGCATTAAATTGGTTCAAAGAAAATTATAACTAGCATGTGCCAAAGTGGCTAAAAGTCAAAAAGAAAAATAATATGGGCCATTTCAAATTAAATCAGTGGCTTAAAGTCTTAAGAGATTCAAAGTCTACATTGACTCCAAAGAACCTGCTGGTCAAATGGTACGCTCAAATAAAAAAGTTTAAATTTCACATTTACCCCGTAAAGCAAGATTCTAATTTTCAAGAACATGTATTAAGGTGCCGTTTTGGTAAAGGTTATAATTTTTTATTTTTTTTTATTTATAAAAAATATTAAATATATTTATAGTTATTTGTGGTAAAAATAAAAATAAAAAACGCATGTTTAGTTAACAAGTCCTTTAAAATTTTATTTTGAGAGTGGTTAGATGTGATTATCGACGATTTTACATTGTGGCCGAACATGGCTACTGGTTGTGCAAAGGTGGTGATTGGAGGTTGTTATTATCCGCTGATTGCTAGAGGTAATTGGCAGTAGTAGGGAGTGGTTGGCAGCTATCAGATGTGGTGGTTGAAAATGATTGTTGACAGTCAGATATGATAAACTGATGTCAAAAGTAGTGGCCGAAGGTGATTTCCGACGAGGTAATAGTCAAAAGTGGTTTCCTTCTGTGGTAAGTGGTAGGTGAAGGTGGTTGTCGGAGGTGGTCACCGGTGACAGTGGTAATAAGAAAGAGAAAGAAATTTATTTATTTTTTCAAATAAGTGGAATCAACTTTTTTATAGTTAGAAAAATTTTGTAAATTTGTTTACAAGATTTGAAAATGAAAACAGATCAAACAAGTTTTTGTTTTCTGTTTTTAAATTTTGTATAAATATAAACAAAAAACTATGAACAGAAACAGTACAAAATAAAAATCATAATTTATATATAGTAAAATTTACAGTATTACTAATATTTAAAAATAATATATCATAAGAGTCAACTTATATAGTTTAAAAGGCAAATTATATCTATGGTCTTTATAATTTGTCTTTTTTGTCAATTTGATTCTTATAATTTCAATTAAATTAATTTTGTCTTTTATTTTCTTATATTGTATCAATCCAGTCGAATTAATAATGTATGTTAAGAAATTGAACATAATAAAATGGTTAAGAAATTGAATAAATAAAATGTTCTATTTAAAAACTAAATAAATCATTTCAAATTAGACGGCAATCTCTTAATTTTTAGAAGAGTAATTGAATCAATATGCCTTTTATTTTAGTCGAATTTCTAAAGACGCATTGTCAATTAGACTAAAATTGGCACAATTTAAAAATTTTAAGATTGCAATTGACGTAATTAAAACTACAACAATAAAATTGATATAAAAGATAAACTAAATGGACCAAATATATAATATTCCCTAGTTTAAAATATTCTTAGCAAATATGTTAGGTTTTATTCTTGGCAATCCCGTTTGACAAAACTCCTTTCAGTTGTATTTATTTTCGCACCTTTTATTTCAGTGAGGCTATGAGTGTTTAGATGAGAATCCAACCTGAATTGTGACTTTTCAGAGAAGTTTGTGATGCTAATGTTTACAAGATTGCCACTTCGCTGATTATGACGGGGATCGAGCTGCTCAGTCAGCTCGCGGGGGTCCAGGGGGCAGCGCCCCTTGGCGGGTCCGGGGCAGCGCCACGGCAGGGTCGAGGGGCAGCGCCCCCGAAGCAAAATACAAAAATGCATTCCAAGTTGCCTGTCCGCTCGAGCGGACATTCCCCCGCTCGAGCGGAGAATCCTTGGTTCCAGCAGTTTTGGTCGCCTGCAAAAGTACTGAGATGTGTGATTTTGCGCTCGAGCGGGTTCTCTAGCGCTCGAGCGGACCTCTGTTATATCACGCGCATATTTTGCTGAAGACGTTCGAGCGGGCTGTTGGGCGCTCGAGCGGAGATCGCGGGACAGATTCTATAAATTCGCGTGTTGGGTCAGATTTTAGGATTACTACTCCAGATCTTCTTTTTGGGTTCTAGGGTTTATATCTGGGGATACTTTGTGAGTTTTCTTTGATGATTTTATTGAGTATTCAACTCATGATTTAAAGAGAGTACATCAAAGGTCGTGTTTGGTTCTACAAAAGAGAGAGTTGTTCTTCGGTGGATTCTGAAGAATTCGAGCCTGAAGCTTTGGTGGATTTCGGAGTGGCTCATCGTAAAGACAATTCCGAGGTGAAGACGGGTTGGAAGAGGCACATAGAGGTTGGTTCAATTAGGCATGGATTCGCTAAGTAATTGAGAGTATACATGTGTAATTCCTTTAAATCTTCTTAGTGGATTGTTTTGTGGCTGTTGCCCGTGGTTTTTTTATCACAGTTGGAGGTGTCCAATTGTGGTTTTTTCCACGTAAAATCGTTGTGTCTCTTTGTCTTGTTTGTGTGATTGAGATTGTTATATTCTGCTCAAAATTGATATATAATCACAAATCAACATATAGGGGATTTCTAGATTTTTCAAAATACAATTAATGAAAATATTTTTAAAACTTTAAATCGCTGGCTGCCTCTTAGGTCCATCCCTATAAATTAACAAAGGAACATGTCAATGGATTTTTGTTTATAATATTGGTAATTATTTTAGAGACTTTGATCAATTCTAGACGGCACATTTTACTTGCAACAAAATTTGAATGCTAGGTTCGGATAAAGGATTCGTGAAAGGGTTTATGGAGAACACGAAAAATTCAATAGAAAAGGTAAGCGGACAATATCTATCTATGCTATATATTAAGGAAAATGAGATTTTTAATGAGAATGGATGTGAGAGTTTTGTATTCTCAAGTTAAATTTTTTGATTTTTATAATTTAAAATGTAAGAAAAAAATCTATTGGTTAGTTGATTAAACTAAAAAAATAAAAAAATTCTCATTATCTATGATTTCAAATTTCAAACCAGTATGGTAAATCACTCTCATCCTTTCTAAAAACAATATTGATCAAAATAATTCAATTAATAATGTTGAATTTTAAAATTTAAAAGAATATGGTAACGCATCCTCACCATTTTCAAAAATAATACTGATCAAAACAATAAAAAAAAATATAAAACTTAAAATTTTGAAAACCCTAAGATGTACTCCATAATCAATATTTTTTCCAAGTTGGCCAACTTTTTCAATGTAAGGGTGCAAAAGTCTCTCTCTCTCTCCCCTAGTAGTTCAAACTTTTGTCTTTTGTATGTGTTTTTTTTTTCCTTACATTTTTGTTTCCATGTAATTCATTTTTTCTGTGTTTAATTTTTTTAAGGCTGACTCTCTCCAAATGTAATGGTGCAAATGTTAGTCTTGCTCCTTAGCCAATAGTCTAAATTTATTTCAAGATTTTTTTTTTTTAATACTAAATTGATACTAATAAAGATATAAGTGTTTAGCTCTCTTTGTTTTGGAAGATGATTGCAAGGTTTATTTATGAAAGATGTTTGTGTAGTTTTTTGTGTATGTAGGACTTATTATTATTATTATTATTATTGCTATTATTTTTTTTTTTTGATATATGTAAATTGATAATACGACAGGAGAGGACATCTTACACTGCTCATTGTGATTTGGCCATTCCATAGGAAATTAATTACAAATATAAAATAAATATATTAAATTAGACAATTATAATTGAATAATACATACCTGAAAACCTAATCCCACCAACCGATACAAGAAATAGCCCAAAATGAAAAGAAATAAATAATTATATACAATCTTTATAGTAAAGAAGAAATAATCAATCTTCGTCTTTGACACGAAATAATATCCCCTACAATTCCAAATATGAGTATACAAAAATAATCAATTAAGCTTATAAGTTAAGAGTGTCTTGCATTGTTCTCAAGGTAGATGTACCAATATCCCATTAGTTTAGTTGTTTTGTTACTTTATTTGTTTTTCTAATTTTTTTAGTTATTATTTTTAGAGCAAATTATATTTGTAGTTCCTGTAATTTATTTCTTGTGTTAATTTGGTCCATATAGTTCTAATAGTATCAATTTTTCCCTCCAATTTTTCATAATGTCTTAATCTAATCCAATTAATAACATTTGTTATGACCTTTGACAAAAATTAAGGATAAAATAGTCAATTTAGAAGGAAACATACCATTTTAAATTGAAAACTAATCTCTCAATCACTCTAGAAATAGTAAACAAACTATTTTGTTCTTTGATTTCGGTCCAATTTCTAATGGAGTGTTACCAATTAGACTAAATTGACATAACATAAAAAAATTCAAGGTCAAAATCGATACAAATAAAACTATAAGGACCAAATTGATACGAGAGGTAAATTGAAGGAACCATTAATGTAATTTGTCCTTATTTTTAAGTACAACCTTTCTCATATGAGAACATATGTATTTCTTTTCAATATTATTTACACAATTTGCCTATACAAGTAAATTCACAACAGCTAAGTTTGCACTGAACATTAATTAGTCTTAAAAAAACTCATTACTTTTGAAATGTAATAAAAATTATTAATAGAGGTGATGCTAGTGTTGAACATTGATTGGTTTAAGTTTTCAAATATATTTGTTAATTATTGATATAGTACATAAGGGGAAAAAAATTGAAACATACAAAATAAGTTTTACAATAATATACAATGACATAGTAAATTATGTGTTGAATTTTGATTTGTTTGTAATTTAACTATGTAAGACCAAATTTTCTTACCATGTCATTGTAAATAAATTATGAGACTTAAAATTCTCAATATGTAAATATAATTTCTAAATATATAATTCATTTACTACTATTTGATGTTTATTGAGATTGTTTATACTCAAAATTGTGTTTGAACATAAGATTTGTGAAGAAATTTATGGAGAAAAAGGAAACAGCGAGAAAATATGAATGAAGCTCCATTTCCCTTTCTTTACATTTTACTCACTTTTTGTTTAATTCTCTCGACAAATTCTTAAATCTTAGATTCAAACACAATCTTAGTAATAATAAATTATAATTTTTTTTTAATATTTAATATTGATTTAGGAAGGTAAAAAAAAGTATCTCATTGTAAGGGGTTTCTTTCATTAGAGTTTGAATACAATGACAAAAATCTACAAACATGTATGAATTTGTCCGTATATAGCATGGGTATTATGCTTGTATATATATTTTAAATTTCATTCTCTATTTAAAAAAAAAAAATTAATTAAGATCTAAATAGAGTGGAAAATAAGTCAACTTCCAAGCTCAATTTGTTAACCAAAGAACCTTGAGTTTCTAAAGTTGGGATTATATGAATTAACCGGATTGTTCTGTTAAGTTTTAATTGGCTCATTATAGAGTTTTATCTCGATGATCTAAATTATTCATTTTATAAGATATTCTGTGCACACCATTTATAATATTTTTTTAATTGATTAGACAATTGAAATTAGATGATTATATAATTTTAAAAATAGACTAGCCATTATTTTAGAGACAAATATAATCTGATCATATGGTTATAATGATTTGATCAATTTAATTTTTCAAGTGGATGAACTTCTGAAAAGTCTTATAAAATGAATAGTCCAAATTATTGAAGTGCGTTTCAAAATGAGTCTCAAGCCCAACAAGACGGACCAACTAATTTAACCAACTATAAACAAACCCATTCCTTTGCGAAGACATCCAAAACTTTAGCCAATGTTTGGTTTGGATTTGTCAAAGAAATAAAATTATTTATACATACTACTATTTTTGGGGTGATTAAAAAAATATAGATTTTTTTGGGGCTAATATTTACTATTTTTCTTTTAATTTTCCTAATAAAATAAAAAAGTGAAAAAAATAGCTCCTTTTAAATATTTTTCTTTTCTTTTCTTTTTAAAAATTTTTACATTCAAATTTAATATTGAAAGACAACATTAGAAGTGGGATATTAAAGGGTGGTTATTGCAGTTGAATCCTACCCCGTCCTACAACCTGAACTTGTTTGCCTCTAGTCCAACCCATGCTTTATAAATTAAACTCAGTCTAGGCTCGAATTGCCCAAACAAAGAGTAAGTTTTCTGTTGTGTTATTTATATATATAATAGATATAGTGAATATGATTTAAAGCTCAAGATTATTTTAACATCATCATTCATCTAATGATGCATATTTATATTTAATATTTAAATATACATTTCGGATTTTGGATTACTCAACATCTCTGCTAATGTCTCTATTCAAGCTTAATCCAAATTTAATTCGAGTTTTTGAATTTCTACTTATGCTAGTCCTAAATTCAAAAATATATTGCCCAAGTTCTAATATTTTTTAGAAACAACTCGAGTTAAACCCGACCAAATTGCACTTTAACTGCAACAAGTATATGAACACCAGCCTTTATACTTCACAAATAATAAGTTTGCCACAAAAATAAAAGAAGAAGAAAAAAAAAATCAGCATTACCAGAAGAATGGGCTAAATCTGACTTTACAAATTGAAGCCCAAATTTGAGGCCCGCCACCAGCCCACCCTAGTCAGGCCTTTTAATTTGATTGAATTTGTTTTTCTTCATTTTTTTTTCTTCTGAAAATCGAATTGATGAGAAACATCAACCCATATGCTTTTGAGTAGTTTATTTTATTTTTAAATTAGGTTTGTATTTGGTCTATTTCTTCCAAAACCTTGGATTATTGTAACTAGAACGGGTACGTGTGCGTACTTCATTATTTAATAATAAGTTTAATATACAAAATTAAACTAAACGAATTTAGTGAAAATAAGTTGGTTTGATAACTAAAACTTGCACCATTTAATCTAATAAGTTTCTCTTAAAATTGATGAAGAAAAATTAAGTAGCTACTACTTAATTTGCTTAATGTATGACATTTTATTATTATTATTATTATTATTATTATTATTATTGTATAATGTTTTTGCCGTCAAATATTTTCATGACAAATCTCTACCATCATCACCACAACTACAACTACCATACAACTACTTTAACTCCATCACCAAATCATCACTACCCTCACCTTCACCACCTCTTCTTATCACTGCCACTACTACAACTACAACCACCACCGCTACCTCTAACACTTGTACCTGTCTATTACCAAAGTACCGTCACCACCACCACTTACACCACCATCCCACAATTTCCACTCAACGCTACCACCGCCTCCTCTATCCCTTGATTACCACCACCATTACCACCAAACCACTATCGCTACCGCTACTACCACAATTATTACCCCTACCACCACACCTCCACCACAATTCCCACATTTTCTACCCAACACTACCACTGCCTCCACCACCCCTTGACTACTACTACCACTAGCACCAAACCACCATCGCTACGGCCACTACCATAATTGTTGGAAATGGTTATAAAATTCTAGATAAAATCAGAATTTTTTCTTAAGTTTGGTCTATTTTTTATGTGGGCCCCGTGCGTTGATTTTCACGGGTCAAAGTGGTAACGTGTTCTATGCCACGTTGTGATTCACATGGTATATTTGGTTGCTCAAAATCATTATCGAATGAATGGGAAATTGAAGCCAAAGTATGCTCCATGAAAATGGAGTTTTGGTAGAAAAATCCTTAAAGGTATTGAATAAGGCTTGTCCCACATTGATTTGGTGAGAAGTTTTGAATGGGTTTATAAGGCATATGTTTGGTACTTGGGGTGTGCCCTAAGGGGTACCCAAGTGTTTTAGAGGGAGAGGTTATGGACAAAATGGGCTAGACCCATTGGACCTAAAACTCACCACACGCGCGCGCCGCCGTGTATCTGGTTGGGTGGGCTAGGCTAGGCTGGGTGTGTGGTGTGTGATTGGGTTGGGCTTGTTTGGCCCAATACTAATCGTTTTGGGCCAAAAATATTTGAATTTAATTTTATTTTTGGTAAAATAAAATCTAGAATTCAAATTAAACCGGAAATAAACTGGTCCGATTTTACTGTACACCCAAACAGGGCCCTTCCCCTTTTTGTTATCTGTTTGAATTGTGAACCCAACAGATTCAAAGTTGTTTAAACTCAAAACCAAACAGGTTTCATACCTGTTCAAATAGGTTTGCACCTGTTTAATTCAAAATCTGCAGCCACCAATCCATCTATAAATAGGACAGCCCTCGTTTGGATTTTGTAACTCTAATAATTTCGTCCTTCATAATTCTGCAAATATTCTTTTCATATTGCTGCATTATTTTCTTCTGTGAGAGAGTATAAACACTTTGTGTGTTCGTTAGGCAAACAATTGTAGTGCTGCTATTGTTTGTAATAGATCATTTTATCCTGGGAGATAGACGTCCAAACTCTGAAAGTACTGTGGAGAGGACGAATATATCTTAAGGACAAAGTGTCAAACACTGGACTTGATCAGATAATTATTCAAAGAAATTAATCAAGTAAGTTGTTTAATTTATTATTCTGTTTTATTTATTTATTTAATTCAGATTTTAATTTTGTTTTTGTAATATGTTTTTATTTATTTTGTTTTATTTCTTTGATTTTTATAATCAAATAAATTCTCTCATTTCCTTTATTTCTTTATATTCTAGTCGTTGTTTAATACACAACAGAATTTAATCTACTTAAATACAGTGAAGACTGTCCAACAATCTTAAGACAGAATCTTTTTGGTAGTGCATATCGGTTTACTGGTTATGCTCAGAATAATAGTGCATATCGGTTACTGACTTATAAATCAGAAATACCTGATATAAATGTGAACACTATTATAGAGTCAAGGAATATTGTGTTTTTTGAACATGTCTTTCCTTACAAGAAAGGACAGGAATTAAGTTCACAGAAAAGAACTTATGATTGTACACAAAGTTAAGAGACTAATGACAATCAAACACAAGAGACTTGTAATGGTCTTGACTAACAGGATTTAACTGATGATGAACCAAGATGAAGTAAGAAAGCGAGAATATCAAAATCCTTTGGTCCAGATTTTCTGACATACCTGTTAGAAAATGAACCTCAAAGCTTTAAGGCAGCAATGACAGGTCCTGAAGCACCTTTGTGGAAAGAGACTGTTAATAATGAAATTGAATCCATTATGCAAAATCATACTTGGGAATTGGTGGATCTTCTACCAGGTTCTAAACCTCTTGGATATAAATAGATATTCAAGAGAAAAATAAAAGCAGATAGTTCAATAGACAAGTATAAAGCAAGACTTGTAGTTAAAGGTTACAGACAAAAGGAAGGTTTAGACTATTTTGACACATATTCTCCTATGGCAAGAATAACATCCATTCGCATGCTTATTGCTATAGCAGCGTTGTTTAATTTAGAAACACATCAAATGGATGTTAAGACAGCTTTCTTAAACGGTGATCTAAATGAAGAGATTTATATGGAGCAACCCGAAGGGTTTGTAGTATCAGGGCTAGAAAAGAAAGTTTGTCGACTTGTAAAATCCCTTTATGGATTAAAACAAGCACCTAAGCAATGGCATGAAAAATTTGATCATACAATGCTTACTAATGAGTATAAGATAAACGAATGTGACAAATGCGTCTATGTTAAAAACACTGACCAAGGATATGTCATAGTTTGTCTTTATGTGGATGACATGCTTATCATTGGAAGCAGTCAAAACATGATCAAATCAACTAAGCAAATGCTTAACAAAAGATTTGATATGAAAGACATGGGGGTCGCAGATATTATATTAGGAATGAAAATTACTAAAACATCTTACGGATATGCATTATCTCAATCACATTATATTGAGAAAATTCTTGGTAAATTTAGCAAGGATGATATGAATTTAGCTAGAACACCTGTAGACGTCAATCTTTATTTATCGAAAAATAAAGGTGATGCAGTGTCTCAGTTAAAATACTTCCAAATTATTGGAAGCCTAATGTACCTAATGAATTGTACTCGTCCTGATATAGCTTATGCTATCAGTAAATTGAGTAGGTACACTAGTAACCCCGGAGAAGACCATTGGAAAGCGATCATTCGGGTTCTTAGATATCTAAGATTCACCCGTGATCATGGTTTGAACTTTACTCGATATCCAGCAGTACTTGAAGGTTATTGTGATGCAAATTGGATATCGGATACTAAAGATTCGAAATCTACAAGTGGATATGTCTTTACTCTAGGAGGCGCTGCTGTTTCTTGGAAATCCACGAAACAAACATGCATCGCACGATCCACAATGGAATCCAAGTTCATTGCTTTGGACAAAGCAAGAGAAGAAGCAGAATGGCATCGTCACTTCTTAGAAGACATTCCAATGTGGCCAAAACCTGTGCCAGCTATTTGCATTCATTGTGATAGTCAATCTGTAATAGGCAGGGCACAGAATCATATGTATAACGGTAAGTCACGACATATTCGTCATCGACATAATACCGTTAGGCAGTTGTTGTCAAATGGAATAATCTCAATAGACTATATAAAATCTAAAGAGAATATTGCGGATCCGTTAACAAAAGATTTGACAAAAGAGCTAGTGTATAGTTCATCGAAGGGGATAGGATTAAAGCCTATTACATAAGAGTCGTCATAATGGTAACCCTACTTATATGATTGGAGATCCCAAGAACTAAGTTCAAAGGGACAACTAAGTTATGTATGGCTCGCCAGAAATCACCAAGGGATTAAAATTACCTACCCATTCCTATGGTAAGAGTGATATCTGCAACATGTATTGTTTGCAAGGGTATAAGGATAAGCTTTGCTTTTAATGATTACTTATATCTTGATTAAGGCATAAAATCAAGACGAGTATAAGGAGATACTCACAATAAGAATCACCTATATGAATGTCGAATTGGGGGCGGTTCTATGAGAATGAAAAGGCTAAATTATCTAGAAACATTCATGAAAACCAGGAGCGTTCAAGGTCAAAATGAACACAGCAGTGAGAACCACGATGTGTTAGAAGATATTTTGTGTGAAATCTATTGTCTTGGCTTACACAAACGGCTGAACAATTCAAGGCATCGCGCCCATTGATTAGCAGTAAGTCTGATAGGTTATTACTACGGAAGGTTCAAGGCCGAAAGTTACCTATCCTAATGCAAGATATTTTCGACTTATACTCTTTCGATAAAATCTGCATATTGTTGCATTTCCGTTGTCATCAAATTTCATTCATGTGGGGGATTGTTGGAAATGGTTATAAAATTCTGGGTAAAACCAGAATTTTTTCCTAAGTTTAGTCTATTTTTTAGGTGGGCCCCGTGCGTCGATTTTCACGGGTCAAAGTGGCAACGCGTTCTATGCCACGTTGTGATTCACATGGTATATTTGGTTGCTCAAGACCATTATCGAATGAGTGGAAAATTGAAGCCAAAGTATGCTCCATGGAAATGGAGTTTTGGTGGAAAAATCCTTAAAGGTATTGAATAAGGCTTGTCCCACATTGATTTGGTGAGAAGTTTTGAATGGGTTTATAAGGCATAGGTTTGGTACTTGGGGTGTGCCCCAAGGGGTACCCAAATGTTTTAGAGGGAGAGGTTATGAGCAAAATGGGCTAGACCCATTGGACCCAAAAATCACCACACGCGCGCGCCGCTGTCTGTTTGGTAGGACGGGCTAGGCTGGGCTGGGTACGTGGTGTGTGGTTGGGTTAGGCTTGTTCGACCCAATACTAATCTTTTTGGGCCAAAAATATTTGAATTTAATTTTATTTTTAGTAAAATAAAATCTAGAATTCAAATTAAATCGAAAATAAACTGGTCCGGTTTTACTGTACACCCAAATAGGGCCCTTCCCCTTTTTGTTATCTGTTTGAATTGTGAACCCAACAGATTCAAATTTGTTTAAATTCAAAACCAAATAGGTTTCGTACCTGTTCAAATAGGTTTGCACCTGTTTAATTCAAAATCTGCAGCCACCAATCCATCTATAAATGGGACAGCCCTCATTTGGATTTTGTAACTCTAATAATTTCATCCTTCATAATTCTGCAAATATTCTTTTCATATTGCTGTATTATTTTCTTCTGTGAGAGAGTATAAACATTTAGTGTGTTCGTTAGGCAAACAATTTGTAGTGCTGCTATTGTTTGTAGTAGATCATTTTATCCTGGGAGATAGACGTCCAAATATTGAAAGCACCGTGGAAAGGACGAATTTGTCTTAAGGACACAGTGTCAAACACTGGACTTGATCAGATAATTATTCAAAGAAATTAATCAAGTAAATTGTTTAATTTATTATTCTGTTTTATTTATTTATTTATTTATTTCAGATTTTAATTTTGTTTTTGTAACAAAATAAAATCTGATTTTATTTATTTTGTTTTATTTCTAGTTTGATTTTTATAATCAAATAAATTCTCTCCTTTCCTTTATTTCTTTATATTCTAGTTGTTGTTTAATACACAACAGAATTTAATCTACTTAAATACAGTGAAGATTGTCCAACAATTACGACCCCTACCACCACCATATTACCACCACCCCTCCACTGCCTTCCCCCACCACCACTACATCCCACCGTCATCCCTATACCTCAACTAACACTACAAGAATTAACACTTTTGGCAACAAAAAAATTGATCGCTAAAAGTCTATTTTTGGTCGGCAAAAGTTATCCGCGACCAAATTTTTTGGTCGCTACTTTGGTCGCCAATTGAGGGTCGGCAAATGTAATTCGCGACCAAAATTTTGGTTGGTCGGCAAAAGTCGGATTTGCCGACTAAATTTTTGGTCGCGAAATATATCATTACCGCGACTAATTCATTTAGTCGCTAAAACACTTTGGTCGCGAAAAGTGATATTTTCCTGACCAAAAAGTTTGGTCGCCAATTATCACATTCAACGACCAAAAAGTTTGGTCGCCAATTATGACATTCCGCGACCAAAACTTTTGGTCGCCAATCGTGACATTCCGCGACCAAAAAGTTTGGTCGCCAATTGTGACATTC
This sequence comes from Camellia sinensis, assembly GCF_055761805.1. Classification (NCBI taxonomy): domain Eukaryota; kingdom Viridiplantae; phylum Streptophyta; class Magnoliopsida; order Ericales; family Theaceae; genus Camellia; species Camellia sinensis. The sequence continues at coordinate 82,767,414 of NC_138972.1, forward strand.
CACGACCAAAAAAGGTTTTGGTCGCCATTTGTTACTTTTCGCGACCAAAACTTTTGGTCGGCAAAAGTGAGTTTCTACGACCAAAAGCTATTTTGGTCGGCAATAGATGTATTTTTTGCGACCAAAACTCTTGGTCGGCAATTGTCATTTTTTGTGAAAAAAAATTATTTATTTGTCGCGACTAATAAATTGGTCGCCAAAGCAGGAAAACAATACACTTATAATTCCTAATAATTTATTCAATCCATAATAAACCTATAATTTTAAAGCATCACTCAAATTAACTGAATCATTAACATTTGACACAATACATAATTCATTAACATTCGATTTATTAAATTTCTGTCAAACAACCAGACATTGTTCCAATTCAAACTAAAACAACCAGACATCCCCAGCTGGTGTTCCACCAGACATTGTTCACATAAAATAATGACAACCAAAGAATCCAACAACACCTTTCTAAACTGTCAAACAACCTACTTCCAAAATTTCTTAAATTTCCCAAAACACTAGTGTACATTATATACATCCTATTTATAGAACTACATTCCAATTCAAACTGAAACACCCTAGTTTTAGCAAGAACAAAAAGAAACAATTCTACGAGTAAATAATATGTGGAAGCTTTGACTAAAACAAGAACTCTGTGTCAGAAACTTCGAGGACATTGTGGACGCCAATAGGGTTCACACCTGGCCGGAAAGCATTTCCTTCAATATACCTGTGACAACATTTAATCAATTAGCATTTGACCTAGTGTTGGGTAATTGCAATTTGCTTGTAGTGATTGAAGACAGAAACTCACATTTCTTTCAAGAAAGTGTGCTTATAGAATGCATCCGGGATTCTCCCAGTAAATTGATTATGATCCAGGTACCTGCAATGAAAGCAAGCTTAAGATGCTGTCCCATGCCTACCCAAAAAAAATATAAATAACACCAGTGGAATAGTTAATCAAGTGGACTAGCTTAGTAGAACACTAGCTTAGTGGACTGCCACAATATAAATAACACCAATATAAATAACACTAGCTTAGTGGACTGCCACAATAGTGGAAGAGTTTGGCAAGAGATTGGACTGCCACAATAGTGGAACAGTTAATCAAGTGGACTAGCTTAGTTGACAATTTTTACATACTTCTAATTACAAGGTTAGGGAATCAATTTATGCCAAAGACAAAGATTGATTATTTTTGCTCTATTATTTATAAATTATGATTGTTCAATTTAATATAATTATCTTCATAAATATAAATAATCACCTGCCAATTGAAAAAAAAAACAAAAAAATCACCATCAAAGTTGCTACCCTATATGGAAAAATGCACACACTAGTGTAAAAGGAGAGATTGTGAAATGATCAACTTCTCATGATAAAAAATTTTGTAAAATAATCAACTGCTACATGACAACTGAATGAATAAATAGTGTTGAAAAGAATTCAGATCTTTGATATCCATAAGGCACTAAGTAAAAATTTGGATTTTAGAACTTGCTGACATCCTTACAGATAAACACTATATATTTGAACTAAAAGCAAAATAAACAAACTAGATGATCCAAAAGATAAAGGAGCTACTCTACAATATTTGATTTATTGCTCAATAAATTTATTCCACAAGTCCATCCTTGCACACATGTATTCGACCCAACTTCACATTAAAAGTACATAAATCTTTTCGTTAAAACAAAACTCCTAATAAAAACAATAATAAAAAGAGGAGACCAATACCTAGCCACAAGCATCCATCCTGGGGCATTGAACCACCACCACTTCTCTCCCATTGTCTTTGCTGTTTCTCAAAATAAATAAAAGAGTTACCAAAAATAACTGTGACAACAATTACAACCAAATATTAGGGCTAAGGCATAGATAATTACAACTATGGACATCAAGGCCAAGTCAATGAAGGCCAACCCCAAAGCCCAAGTAACTTAGACATTGGACTTGAAAGGCAATAAATTTAAGATATAATCATACAAGGCTTAGAACCAAGGGTAAGTCTAAGGAAACCAAGGCCACCCCTAGGCCAAGGCAATCCAAGGCCATCAGTAGGTCGAGGCAAGCTACGGCCACCCCAAGGTGAAGGCAACCAAGGCCAAAGCCAAAGGAAAGACAATGAGAAAAGGGTATCAATAGCTATTATTATGTTTTGAATGATATTTTATGATATCCACACACAAAGGGTCAGAATCTGTCCAAGTTTAGTAAAAAGGGAATTTCTCCCTTGATGTTATGCCAGAAATGGCACACCTTATTTCAAAAGAAAGATAACACATGAGATGATTTTGCTCAACTATTTTAAAGTTGATCTTGCTTCTAATGTCCATTATCAAACCAAGAACTATCTTAAATATTTTGTTGAGTAAAGATATTTTCAAGAAAATTTTAATAAATGTTTTCTACAATGGTGCATCAAAATTGGCTATCATGTCATTTGTTTTCTAGAATGGTGCATCAAAATTGGCATCAAAATTGGCTATCATGTGCATCAAAATTTTACAGGAAGCATTTTGAGCCAAGATGAAGAATAACACCACGATGTGTTAAATGCATTCATGCTATGTTCTACTTCAGATCATTTGTTTACAACAAAAGATATATTATTATTAGGGTTAAAGGTACATTACAGCTGTTGATTTAAGTGTTTATGTGCTGATGGTGCATAAAAAAATTAGTTTCATGGACTCAAATTTTTGTTAAGGCGGCCTATCTATGGAAGGGCTGCCTTAATATACAAGGGCTGCTATTGTCCAAATACAGCAAAAACAAAAGGCAAAGCACATCAAGATTGCACACATCCTTTATACGATACGAGGTAAGGGTTGTATTCATGGTTATGTTACCTTCCCTGGTGTTATAAGACCCCTCTGCTCAGCATCAGTTATCATACTGTGTCCAATCCTGAAACCAAAAAAGAATTGAATACTAAACAAATGCATCCAAGACTTAAACCAATTTTTTTTGTTTTTTGCACAGCATTCAGAATCAAAATGAAACATCAAGATATGCTTCTTGCTACAGAAGCATTATGCAGAACCTAAAAGAAAGAAAGCAAACACACAGCAACAGGGAAAATGTACAATTCTATGATTATGTACCTCTGCCCAAGAAGCATTATGATTTTCAGACTCAGTTCATTATATGGTTTTATAATTTTTTCTATGGGTAGGATTTAAAATTGTGCTAGAGTGGCAGCTATGTTAAAAACAACCATGATTAGATGATAATGACCCAAATAACATAATGACTTTTCTGGTATATATGACCAATTCAAAACTGGGGTCCAAATTACCTGATTGCGTTGCTATTTTCTATCATGATTGAGTAAATCAAACCATCGCATCCTGTCAGTATACTTCTGGTATAATGAATCTAAATCTGCCTCCCTGCTCTGATCATCAATCGATTCTCGTCCTATGATGGCTGAATCAGAGATGCACACCGATGGCAAAGACACATCCATTTCCACATGTGTATAAGTTTTTTTTTTTTCAAACTAATCTTAGGAGGAATGATTAACGTTTAGTTTGCAAAGAACATCACCAAACAGGCAAGCCTTGAGTTTTTCACTGGTCTTTAATTTCATTGTTTACATCTTTTTTACCTTTTGTTCCTGTTACCAGAGATGATGCTAGGCTATCTTAAATCCATGCACCTTTCAAATCAACCATTCAAGTATTAAATTTGAGGAATTTGCAAGATTCTACATTGAACACTAATCACTTTTTTTACTCGGAATTATGAAAAGGACATTTTGACAGAATATGATTTGCAAGATTCTAATTTTTCCAACTACCCACTTTTTTTTTTCCTAGTTTGCTTCCACAATTTCATCAAAAAAAACCACTTTCCTAGCTCTTTCCTGACTTTTTTAGCACAACCTATGCATGTGTTGTTAATTTAGGATTCCAAACCCTCAATAGAACAAAGAAGGAAAAAATTAAGCATTAACTCAGTTCAATGATCAACCAAACAAGTGGTAGCAACACACAGTAATATCTACACTATCCTTTAAGATGGTTTGCAACCTGTAGGATTACCTGAGCTCCCCAAAATTACAGGGAAGACATCTCCCCTTCAAACAATTTGGTTAATTGAATCTTGAAAGTTGTCTATTAATTTCATGGTGATTTTAGAGCTTGCTATTTTCAAAGGAATTCAGATGGTGATTTTAGAACTTACTACTATTTTCAGAGCAATTAGATTATTCAATGAATTAAATTAAATGGGGAGCAAGTATATTCATGGTTAAATTGCATTCCTATGATAAACATATCATTCCCATGAGATCCAAGGCCGTCAACCTTTGATGTTAAAGCATATAATTCCATCCTCCATCATGTTGTTCCTTTGTGTCAATATCCAGTTTTCCACAAGTTCGATGGGAAGAAAAATGCCCCACGTGCATGGAACAACCATAATATTTCATCAAATTTAAATTATTGATTTCATGGAACATGATAACTTTTGTAATCAATAATTAAACTGATAATACACCTTATAATTGCCAAATAAATGTCATTGTCTCTATGGGCTACACTAAGATAAGTTAGTTGTTCCCACAGCATGAAGATATGGAGATGTGTAGGATGCATTACAAAACAAAAACACAGGAGGAGCTTTGTGCTTAATTACAAATTACAAGCTTCATCCAAACAACAGAAACTTCAAACAATATCAAAGTTTAAATAGTAATACTCATGTCATGAAGCAACCAATGCTTTGCAGCCTAAAAGCAAGATGTATAGTTCATTATCAATTATAACACACTTTAAAAAGTCCTCATTTGAATTTCTAATGTAGTACATGCATCTAATGTTCATAGTCGTCAAACAACACTCATCTGAATTCTTCTTTAACAGTACCAGCAAAAATAATATAGGAAAGGAATCATAACAGAAGTAAAAAAAAAAAAAAAAAAAAAAAAGGATTGTTACCTCACTTAGCAAGCGAGAACGAGTCCCAATGAGATGGCCAGACAGTCCTTGTTCAATATCAATAGTAGGTCCTTTATAGTGATTGTGTGCATTTGATTGATAAGGAAGCAAGAGACTCACCTTCTCAGTGACAAGTGGCAGTTCCAAGAGTAAGGGCCCAACTTCTTGGCCACTGCAAATTATCAAAACTCAAAATATTAAGCTTTGAATGGAAATACAAATGATAGTTAATATACAAATAAAGCATCAGTTACAATGTATAATTCTCTAAGTGAGAAGCAATAACCAGGTTATCAAAATATTATCTCCGCAGTTACAGTGATCACATTATCCACATCTATAGGTTTAAAAAGTGGTGAAAAAATAAAAGGTGAAGAAAAAGCTATCAAAGAAAGAGACATCAATTTATTTTACCAAATGAAAATTCAGCCTCTGGTACAAGGCAAGTTTTTTAAACTTTTGGCTCTGGTTAGTATTCATACATACAAACATTATTCTATCATACACAGACAAATGTTCAGCAGCACATGCCAGATTTTAAATTTGCTACTAGTTGAAGCATTACTGCAGTCACCATTTTCAGTTATATTGATTACATTACATCTGCCTTTGTCAAGCGTATTCCAGCAATGCAAAAACTAGTACCCTAACAAATGAAACATATGATTAAAATATGTTTCAAGAAGTAATGAAAAAGTTCCCCTAATGCACTTCCCTCAAGGTTCCATTATTTCTCAAGATTTCCAGAGAAGAAATAATATAAGCATTATATAGAGGAGCATAAAATTGTTGACATACGGTCTGAAGTGACACCAACAAGTGACAACCATACAATTCATGCCACGCTCTGAGGTACCTGAATCTTAGAACTCCATTGGGAATTAATTATCAACAAAGGTGAAAAGTGACTGGATTCCAACCTCACCCTTGATTTGATTTTCCCTTTGCTTTGATCAAATCCCAGTATAAATAAGGCTCAATAAAGATTGTATCGACTTTGGACCCATTATATGTCCTGCAGTTTGGATTTGTTTTGTAATAAATAAAAAATAAAAAAGTAACCAGCTAGCTTTAAAAGCCTTCTTCATTTGGTTGCTGAAATAATTATAGGAAAAAAATGATAAATTTGTATCTTAGGCAAAGATTTCATCCTTCGACCTCGAGTAAACAAAAACAAGAACACAACTCAGCAGAAAGCAAGAAGTTGGCTAAATCAAGGTTTCTTTAACAGTTGGTGTTGGCGGGAACCTAAAACAACACAAAATCAAAATCTACTTTTCCCTCTTTTGCATCCATTCCGAAGGGTCCGATTATAGCTTGTAAATACAGAAGATTATTCTTAACTCACATATGCAAATCAATAAAACCGACATAATAAATGTATACTGAAAGCATATCAATGAATACCATAATTCTCCGTACCTCTGCAAAAGATAAGGCTGCTAGCTGTCGTCACTCGCTGCTCACCGTCGTTGCTCGCTGCTCGCCATCGTCCCCCATTGCTGCTACTGCCACTGCCGCTGCTTGCAGACGTGAGAGAGAGAGAGAGTATTTTGGACATTTTTGAAATTGGGGATTTTTTTTGTTTAAGGGGTCAGGGATTGGAGATTTGAGTTGGTGAGAAAAAACGGGGGGAAAGGAAGGGGGGAATTTGGATAGAAAGAGGGGGAAACGAAGAGAAAAGAAGAAAAGAAGAGGAGAGGTGGTGTCAATGATGTGGTTTTATTCTATTTTATTTATTTATTTATTTTTATTATTTTTTTTTTGTAGTTAATGAATTTTTTTTTATTATTTTTGATTTTTTTTTAGTTACTAAAGTTGAAAATTTATTTGTTTTATTTTTATTTTAATGAAAAAAATTATTATTATTTTTATTTAGTAGAAGTTAGGGTAATATTTTAATGAAAAATATTTTTTATTAAAATAAAGTTAATTTTTTGTGGTCAATTAAAAACGTTTTTCTGAGACCCATTTTTTTTTTTTGTTACCAAGGATTAGGAACTAATTTGCTATGCAAACTTTTAGCACTAATTTGCTATCAAATTTGTGACAAAATAATTTTTAAGTAATTATTTTTTTCAAGTAATAATCTCAAGTGATTTTTATTTTTTTACTGGTGGAGTGAATTATATATATTTTTAAATTTAAAGTTTTAGTTTAGTTAGGTATAATATAAATATTTAATTCTTTTTATAAAAAATAATTTTTGATTTTCCATTCGGCGACTACATTGTTTTAGTAGCCAAAACCAAATATACAACGACTAAAATATTTTTTGTCGCTAAAAATATATTTTTGGCGACCAAACTTTTGGTCGCCAATTCCACAACCAACTTATTTTTGATATTCCGCAACCAACTTATTTTTTGGTCGCCAAAATGTGACCTTCTGCGACCAAATTTGTAGTTGGTTGCCAAACTATACCACTTTCTGCGACCAACTCATTTTTTGGTCGCCAAAAAATGACCTTTTGCGACGAACTCATATTGGTCGCCAAAAATAATGATCATTCGCGACTAATAATTTTTTGGTCGCCAAAAGGTAACTTTTAGCTACCAACTTTTATATTGGTCGCGAAAAGTGATCGCTAAAAGTGCATATTCTTGTAGTGTAATCTCCCATCCATTGTTGCTGGTATTGCCACACCACCATTACAATGGTACCACCAAAATATATAAATTTAAAAAATTAATAAAAACATTTTTATTTTAGATTTTAAATTTTAGGTTCTTATATCGAATAATTTATTTTAACTCAATAGTTAAATTTTTATCAAATTGCCATTTCAATTGAAATATTCACCATTCAGTTTTCATAACTTTATTTTCAACTTTTAATTTTCAATTTTAAATTTTATCAAACAAGACCTAAATTTTTAAATGTCCACTAAACATTCAAATTTAGAAACTTTTTGAACTATTCCCCCCCCCCCCTCCCCCCCCCCCAAAAAATAGATAGCATTTATGTAAATCTAATTATCTAAGTTTATTTTTGAAGTATCCATGATAATTAGGGCCGCAAACAAGTCAAGCTAAGCCGAGCTTTAATATATTTGAGCATGTTTATTAAAATTTTAACGAGTTCGAGCTCAAGTTTGAGTTGAGCTCAATAAAAATTTAACAAACCGAACTCAAGCCGAGTTGACTTAGGCTTGACTCTAGCTCGAATCTATTCATGAGTCTTAATGAGCCAAAAAATTTATAAATTCATACTTACCTATGAGACTAAAGTTATAATTAAAACTTTGATTATATAATTATATATACAATATATACAAACATACTAAAAAAAGTTAATATTTTACCAAAATAATAATATCTACCATTACTATTATATAAATGTACCATTTGTAATTAACTATTATTTACATTTATATTTTTTAAATATATAAATAACATATTTATCTTATTTTTTATATTATTTAATATATAAATAATAAATATTAAACGAGTTTATTAACGAGCTGATTTTACGAGCTGAGTTTTAGTATGTTTAGACTTGTTTATTAAAAATTTAATGAGTTCGAACTCGAGCTCGTAGGCCAAAAAAAAAAATTTAACAAATCGAGTTCAAATGAGCTCTTACCGAGTCAAACTCAAATCTATTTATAAACAATTCTGTTTATTTGCAGCCTAACGATAATATTGACTACCTCTTGCATTTGGATCTTGACTCAACTAACACTTATCATCCCTTGTAGTATATACTTTCTAAACTGTAATTTGTGCATAGATATCATATAATATAAGGAATTGGGAGTCAATAAAAGCACTAGTTGAGTTTCGGGTCAATGAATTGAATTCTCACTATTTTAGACTTTTGATGATCTTAAAGTCTTTGTCCATATTGTTAGGAATGCCGTGCAACAACATATTCATGAGAAAAATAAATATAGGGAAAGAAAAACGAAGAAAAGAAAATACAAATGATTTTACTTTTTCCATTAATCTTTACAAAAAGTTTATGTACAAAAATAATTTGAATTTTCTCATAATACTTTTTACGGAAAATATCGAGGGCAAAATGCTTCGTTCAAGAAAACAATTATGATGTGATCTATATTTCCTTGCGGTAGCGATTGGTAGCTCGAGAGTTTCGGCTCGAAATTGGCTCGGAAAAGTGAGAGAGAAGGAGGAGGAGGGAGAGGGAGAGGTTGGAGGAGGGCGGAGGAGGAGGAGAAGGGACTGGAGGGGGCCAACATATCGGGGCGGAGGCGGGGGGCGGAGGCTGCGACGACGATCGGCCGATGCGGGGCTGCGACGATCGGGCAGAGGCGACGGCGGAGGGCTGCGACGGACGACCTGCCTCCTCTATCTCTCTCTCTCTCTCTCCCTCTCCCTCTCCCTCTCCTCTCCCTCTCCCTCTCCTCTCCCTCTGGTTTCAGACCAGCACGACGAAGAAGAAGAAGAAGAAGAAAAAAAAAAAAGAGCCCAAAACGACATCGTTTTGGGCTGTCGAGCCGTTCGAGTCACTGTACTTTCGAGCTACCACGCATTTTCCGTTTCCTTGTAACAATTGAACACACATGCTGGGAATGACTTTATTTTCTTTATTTTTTCATTTCCTTTCCCATCAATTGAATGCTGCGAAAGAATTTTGAAGTCATTTGTTGAATTAATTTATAGTTTATGTGAGTTAGCAGATGATCATGACATTGAAATTAAGTTGGTAGTTAATACGTAAAGCGTGATATATGCAATAGCTTAAACCTTGCTAAATTAATTAACAATTTAACATATGCAAGGAAAGGCTTTGAGTAGTCATGAATATTTCAATTTTTTTTTTTGTAAAAAATATTTTCTTTAAAATTTAAAAAAAAAAAAAGAAAAGAGAAGAGATTTTTTTTCATAGAATGCATTTTATTATATATGTTTAGTTGTGATATTAAAATTTATGTGCTAGCTAGTGGTTGTGGCAGTGGTATTGATGGTTTAGATTTTAAGATTCATGTGCCAACCTAATTGGAATATGTTACTTTAATTATATAATATTGTCACATATTTGTCTATTGTTGCAATTCTCTTTATACTTTTTGGATCACATTAAAAATTTATCTCTTTTGCTAATAAAAAAATTTAGTGTTGTTGGCGTGGTGGTGGGGGAGCGTTGGTAGTGGAGTGATGGTGATGGTGAGAATTTAGTCTCGAGCTAATAAAAAATACATGCATACATATATATATATATATTTAGTCTGAAAAAATATTTCACCTAAAATAATTTTTTTTTTCTTTTTTAAAGAGATTTATTTATAAATCATATGTGGAGGACTTATAGGCAACCCAACCCTTTTGGGGCCTAAGGCAAAATTTTAAATTGAGGCTTTTTATTTCTTAAATGTTAACAATAGTTTTTTTTAATATTAATTTACATTTTGTTTGATTTGAGTTCTTTAATTTTTTTTTTTAAGTTTTTGTTGATGCAAAATTACTAATTAATCTTTTGTAAGTTTTTCTAATATGTTTTTTTCAATTCATAAACTGGGAGACTTTTATATAGCATCTCCCCGTTCTCCTTTCTTCTTCTTTTCTTCTATTATTATTATTTTTTTGATGTGAGATTCCATTACTTTTTACAAAATTAAAAACTAACAAAAGGGAACTATAGAATGTGATCGTTTCAATTTCTCAACAAAAAAAATTAAAGAATTTAGTTTGGTGCTAAATTTTTTTTAACCCTAGCAAAACCATACTAAATCGCTTACATCCCTTACGAAGAGGAGGAGAGAAAAACACACACACAGAGAGAATAGGTGAAGACAAATAAATGTAATTTAAATAGCCTTCAGTCCCTTATCTTGTTAGGATATGTTAGGATGTCCTATGAAACGGGCTTAGTCCTTTGTCTTGTTTTATTTTCGATGTAACTATAAAAAAAAAATGGCCTTCATTGTAATTTCATTATTGGCCCTGTTTGGTAGAGCTGTGGAAAAGTGCTTATAGCTTATACTTAAACAGCTTATAGCTTATAACTGTGAACATAAGTTGATTTCTAACTTATAAATTAAGCATCTCCTGTCCCACTCAAAGAATAAGCTGATTTCTGACTTCCAAAAAGCTATAAGGTATAAGCTATAAGTTAAACCAAACACATCAAAATAACTTAAATTAAGCTGAAAGCTGAAATAAGCAGTTTTTAAGCTGCACCAAACAGGGCTATTATCATCCTAATTGTATACAAATAAATGAATAAATAAATTATGAATCCTTCAAGACAAACGGGGCCTAAGGTCACTGCCTCAATTGTCTAAGGCCAAGGCCGGTCTGCTTACAGGAAATCCCATTTAGATTGGGGTAAATACAGGAAATCTTTTTTATAATGTTTTTCACCGAAAGAAAGGGAGAGTCGATGCCTGCTCTTTTTCTCGTTTTGGTTCGCACTTCAGGGTCAACATATGCCATGTGAAGGGTACATGATCGACAAAGAGAAGTAGCTGTTCAAACATCAAAAGTCTTCTCTTTTTTTCATTTTTTTAAGCAAAAAAAAAAAATTTCTTTATTAAAGGGGAAATATTAAAAGAATAGGAGATAGAAAAATAATTCCAAATTTATGAAAGTACAGATAGTTCATGTACTAAATTTGTGTAAACGAGTATTGTAGTTTTATGAATTTATAATTTTTTTTTTTCTCATTTTTTTTTCAAAGGATTGGGCTTTTCCTGAAGAGGTACTGTTAGGCCTACTTTTGAATTCTATTTCGATAATTTAAACCGTTCACATTTTAGGATTCACCAAGTAAATTATCTCTGTGTAAAACTAAGTCGATTAGATAACGATAACCATATGTTCGGATTTATTTTGTATAAAAAAAAGACAGTGAAAAAATATTCAGTTCATACAAAATTAATCCGAACATATGATTGCCATTATTCCATTGATTTAATTTTTTTATAGAGATAATATACTCGACGAACTCTAAAATATGCACAGCATAAGTAACCGAAACAAATCTAAAAAATGAACTCAATAAGACCAACATCACCGCTTCAATTTGATTATTTGAAAGAAATCAGTCATTTTTTAAGTATTTTCCCATTAATGAAACCGAAAGGCAAGACATCATCATGGGCATTCGAATCAAAGTGTTCATCCCATTATCAGTGTCGTATATCTGTACTTTTAAGTTGCGTTTGAATTATCCCTTTAGATGGAGGTTTGTGAAGGTAAAAAAATTATTTAAAAAATAAAATAAAATGGGCACTCACGCCATTTTACTCACTGTGCTGGAGTGCTGCCAGATGATAAGGCTAATATATCAGTGTCAACTCGTTTATGCTATGATATTTTTATACTTGTCTTTTTTTTATTGGTGTAGCACCTTTGTATTGTAATTTATACTTTGTGTTTATCAATAAAATATATATATTTTTGATTAAAAAATAAAAAAAAAATACACTCAGAGGTCAATTTCTGAATTTTTTTAGCCAATAGGCCAAAAATTAAATCTTTTTTAGTCAAAAGGACAGATATTTGTTTAAAATGAACACTTATCTATTCAAAGCTTATTTATCTGTCCAAATGTCACATATTTATACATGTGTCAACTATCTGTTTAAATATTTGTTCAAATCTTACCTATTTGTATGCTTGTCACATATAAATTTATCTATCTGTTCAATGTCACCTATCTGTCTACTTCACGGGCACCAGTCGTCGGTGATTTTTTAGCAACTTTTTCAACACCAACGTCTTTTCAACGAATGTCTTTATCACCAAAAAAGATTAAACCTTGGACTAAATAACATATGGCCCATAAGAATGCACTTTTCACCAATTAATCCAAATACAATTAACTTAAATTTATTTACATTTTCCTCATTAATCCAAATTTAAGGTTGCCTAAGGTTGTCGAAATGGAAATGAAGAGGGAAAACGAAATAAATAGAAATGAAAGGAAGTCCTCTATGAAAAATCTTGATTTAATATGTTATTTGACTTTTTCCAAAGGAAAAATAAATAAACAAAAATTCATCTAGTATATATATTTTTTTAATTTTATTTTATTCATAGTAATACTCTTAAAGCAAGGAAATTATATATATTTTTTGTAATAAAATGACAAACTAAATTAAAATCTTTTATTTTAAAAGAAAATACGATAACTTTTAATTATAAAATTGTCACCATCAATTTTTTTTTTTCTATATATCTCTTTTAAGATTAGAATTGCCCATTTATTTCTCTTTAATCCTAGTTTTCAAGTTCCAATTGGATATAAGAAAAGAAATCCTTTTTGTTTTCCAAATAGCTTTTTGCTTTTATATGGGGGTCATTGGAGCTAGTCATTGATAAACATTTCAAGGATCCAACTTGCCTCAAACCACTACACAGGAAGAAATATACAAATTCAAATGCTTTGATTATATACAGCTAAAAAGCAAAAGGATTGTAATTAGAAGAATTTGAGTGAAGATTTGAGAGAATGTAAACTATATAATATAAGCAAAAATATTCCACTCTCTTTGAGGCCGAAAGTCTACTCTAATTTTCTCATATTTTCTGAATTTTAAAATTTTTATAATGCACATGGCACTTTACGATTGGCCTAAATACTCTTAATTATATACCTAACGTAATTATAAAATGTAACAATAATATACCAAATTCTACTAATATTATATAATAATTGGATAAACTACTAATAGGTCCTAATAGTTGGACTTAATTTCCATCAAGTCCTTTTAAAGCTAAGTCCTAATAAAATCATCACTAAAAATAATTTTTTGTGATATTTTTTACATAAATCACTAAAAATGGACAATTAGTGATTTTTTGTCACATTTTTTTTAAAAAATTGTCCCTAAAATTTACAATTAGTGTTGTTTTTCTGTGACGAATTTGTTAAACTGTCGCTGAAAGTTGAAAATTAGTGATTTTTTTTGTGACAAAATTTTCAAACTGTCGCTAAAAATTAACAATTAATGATATTTTTTAATAGTATTTAATAAAAAAAATACTATTAATTCTCTCAAAACCAATTAAACAATAAGTTCACTTATTATGAATTACACCTAAGTTCTCCTATCTAATAAGTTATGAAATCAATACAAAAGCTGCTGTTAATACGTTACGGTAATAAGGTCAAGTTTGGCATCCTCAAAAAAATTCAAAAAGTTAAAAAGTCACTATCTTATTTAAGTCACATTACCTCTCTATCACATCACTTCAAACCCAACCCATATTTCATAAAAAGTTAAAAATTATACTTATTTAGAACACCCCAAATAACCCCTAAATCTGATTCGTTGTGGTGTTAAAGTTTGGATACTCCCTTAACTTAGGAAGTGGAGATGTTGCTATGAGACTACGCAGTAGTTGCCGTGCGGCGAAATGGATCCATTTTGAGGTTTATTTTGATAATTTGAACTGTTCATATTTTAGAATATATCAAGTAGAATATGCTTGTAAAAAATTAAGTTAATCGGATATCGTTTACCCATTCATCCACTCACATTTGTATCTACAAAAATAAATAATAATTATGATTTAAAGTATTACCTATTCATTCATTTTAATACTTTAAATCACAATTATTATTTATTTTTAAAGATACAAATATGAGTTGATGAATAGATAAACGATATCCGATTAACTTAATTTTTCATAAGTATGTTTTACTTGATATATTCTAAAATATGTCAAAATAGACCCCGAAATAGACCCATTTTACCGCACAAAAACCGTTGCTGTGCAGCCCGCGCATCTCCACTACCCTTAACTTATGTTAATAAAATTAAAATGTTGTCTTCAATTTTTAGACAAATTATCCATATTTTTTCCACATCCTTTCTCTCTTCTGAAACTTTCTGCAACCCATCCTAGCAATTTTTTTTGGTTTTTTTTTTAATTTTAAAAGTATTACAAAAATTCTTAACGGCTAACTTATCATATTAGTTATTCAAAATAAATTATTATTATACCTTAACAGAAACAATTTCAACTCTTTTCTTTTTTTTTTTCCACACCCTTTTTCTCCCGAAACTTCCTACTCATCCATAGGGTGCAACTTGAACGGACTCAGCTCGAGCAATTCGAACCCAATCCGAATTTATTTAGAACTTGAATAAGATATTTTTAAATTCGGTACGAGTTTGGATAAAAATTCAGAAGCCCGAATTAAATTCGGACAAGCTTGGGCAAAGACATCAAACAACCCGAGCAATCCGAAGCCTAAATTATACATATATAGATATATAAAAATATTAAATATATATAAATTATTAGCTATTTCATGATATTAAAGTAATTTAAATTATTAAATCATATTGAATATATATTATATAAACTAATAACACAAAATCTTACTTTTTCTTATTCTTACTCATAAATTGTAAATACTACTATAACAACATCTCTCTTATATCATATAAATTATTTATTTTGATATTATTAACGATTTTCTAAAAAAAATGTAAATGGAGTCAAATTTTAATAATTTAATAATGAAAAAAAAAACTGAAGTTCATTTACAATTCGGGCAATTCGAGCAACTCGGACAATTCGGATTTAACTTGGGTCGAACTTGGGCAGGCAACCTCGGGTTATTATTTGAGCCTAGGCGGGCTTGGGTAGGTCTCAGCACAATTTGGGTTGGTCTCAGCACAATATCATTGTAGAATATAACACAATAAAAGAAAATAAACAAATTTTAAAGGACAAATTACACGAATGGTCCTTACATTTTATCTCTTATATCATTTTGGTTTCTAAACTTTTAGTTGGCTTGATTTTGACATTTAATTTTAAATTTTATATCAATTTGGTTCAATTGATAATGTCGTTAATGTTTTTGATAAAAAATAATTACTGAATTGGTTGAGGTTAACTCATTGAGTTAAGTAGGATTACAATTTTGCTTTTAAAAATATGACACATGCTACTTATATGCGTAATTTTCATAAAAAATAGTAAAAGTTATAATCAATTAGATTAAATTGAAACAAAGTCATAAATTCAGAGTCAAAATCAAGTTAATTGAAATTATAGGAACCAAAATGGCACAATAATCAAACTATATGGACTAGTGTCGTAATTTGTCAAACCTTAAATTTGTGAAACATGTATTTTAAAAGAAGGCTGTTGTAGAAACCTTAATTTTTTGTAATTACACGTGAAACCTTGAGCCTTAAATTTGTGAAACATGTTTATTTTTCTTGCACAATGCTTGATCATACTTGTATTGTTTGGCTATTCTAATTACCTGCAAATTTATGTATATTACAGGATCGGCGTTCACAAGATAATGTCAACATCGTCATTTCTGATTTGGGGGTATGCGCTTGTATGCATTAAGTTAATTTAATCTAATTTTTTCCATTCTAATCTAATGTGTTAATCTAATGTACTGATATTAACCTCTTTAATTTGGTCCTGGCTGTGACTTTTTGTAGAAGGACAGATTGGTAAAGTATGTTTCGTCAGAAAGAAAATTTTGTTTATGAACTGCGCCAAACTTTTGCTACTATTGGTATTGTGTCATTAGGAATATGAATGTCTTCTCTGCTTTGAGATTTCAAGCTAGTTGACTTTGTAAATAAATCCCCACAGATTTTCAATATATTTTGTGTCTAGATATATTCTGTAATTGTACATGTATCACATCTTATTGCATTGTTTTTTATTTTTAATTTTGTTTTCAAGCTTAGTTTATTTATTATTTTAATAAACATCAATTATTAGTTCTAAATAATTCTTTATGACACGTATTTTTTTAGTGCAACCATATAAAATTAGCCTAACTTTAAAAATAAAAGAATAAAAGAAGGCTATGGTGACGTTTTTTAAACATCACTATATCCCTAACCCCAACGGTTAGATTTTTAAAATGTATAAATGTTTATGACGGCGTTTCCAAAACGTCATAGTGACGTCATTATAAGTTAGGGTAGGACATTTGGAGGTGTTTTTAAAAACGCCGCCTATATTAATATAATGACGTTTTTCAAGCGCCTTAAAGCGATAGTGATGGCCGCGTCATCGGAGTTTGGTATTAAACGTCACAAAAAGAATTAGCGACGTTTTTAATACCTATAGTGGCGTTTTTAAAACGCCGCCAAAAGTCTATTTTCCAGCAGTGTTTGGTTAATAGCATTTTAGCCCTTAGTTTCGTTAAAGTCTGCAAATAGACCAATAAATAATAATTTTTCCGTATATTATCATAATTAAATCCTACAACACTACTTCATAATTGGAAATACCCTAAAACTTGGTTTTATTTATTTTACCTCCTAGTTTCTAAATTAATTCATACATTTTATTTTTGTAGCCTATTTGAATATTTATTAGTTATTTGACTCTTTAGTATTTATTTGAGAAAATAAATATCTATAAATATCTTAAATAAATATTTTTATTATTTATTTTAATATTTATTTGAGCAAATTAGTTAAGAAAATATCTAGATATTTATTTCCTTCTTTAGTCATTAAGCTAGTGGCTCATTTCCTATAAATTGAGAGCATTGCCTCAATTCCTTATACACACATCTGAGTGGCCAAGGAAAGGGTGAGAGAAGGAGAGTGTGATTAGGGGGAAGTAGAGAAGAAAAAAAAAAGAAAAAAAAAGGAAGAAAATGGTGCTTTCTTGAGTCAAGGTAAGAACACATCTCTCTCTTGTCTTCTCCAATTCTCTCACCCATCTCATCCTATTGTCTAGTATGCCCTCTTGTGTTGTAAATTAATGGTAAATAGGGTTTTTGGTGTGTGTGAAAGTGTGGGTATGATCTAGTGACATTGTCTTGCAAATTTGTCAAAGTATGCACTGTTGCAACTTATCTAATTTAAAAGAAATATCAAATTTATTTATTTCTCAAATCTTAATTTAATGTAGGATATTTGGTGTATTTAGAGTTTGTGATAATTTTATTAGCCCCTCCTTGTGTGTTTTTAGGGCTTGGATATTTTGTTTTAAAAATCTGGTCCCGAGTCTCCAAAAATCAGTCCACTTCTTGCAATTTTATAAAATTTCAGAAAAATCATCTCATGTTGGTTCTTCTGTCAAAGTTTAGAATTCTGAGTTCTCTTTCCAACAGAATTTATTTGGGTGAAAATCGTCAGGTAGATTGAGAAGAAAACTAGTTTTCTCAAAGGGTGACAAATCTGAACAGGTTTTTGAATATAGCTTGTAAATGAATTTCTGCAGGTGCTGTGCAAATTCTGAGAATTGGAACTGAAACTAGATAGGTTGATTATTGTTTATGTGCAATTTCAGTCCCTAATTTGGCCTGGAAGTATTTTTACCAAAGCATTCTTGTTAATCCTGCAGAACTAAACAGCGTTGGAAATGGTGTTTTATTGTGTTAATAGTCTCTAAGTATTTCAAAACATGCCTAATGTTGTTTGCTTGCCTTACCATACTTATGTATGATTATCATGGGCTATATATTTCCTCTCTTATATTTGTTTTATGCTCTTTTATATTATCGAATTACCGAATGTGACTAACTCGCTTATCAAAATATCTAATAAACGAGAAATGAAAAGGAGTTGGCAATAGGTGACGTTCACACTAGTGTTTCGGAATAGTTTATACATATAAATGACATGGATTATGATGGAATTAATACCAAATGAGTTAAGTCTTGCGCAAGTGATCTAAGTGAACCTTTAGGATGACATGGATGTATTCAAACTCTACGAGGTGTTATAGGGTGTAAGTGAGCCCTTTCGTATGGTATGTGTAGGGTGTAAGTGAATCTTAGACACGATTTGGGTGTAAGAGAGCCCACTTGTTTGGCCGTCCCTTTTGAAATCCATCAATGTCACTAACTGGTAAATAACCGGGGGGTGGGTATAAGTGGTAAGGTCTGCAAAGCAGCAAAATGGGGAGTTCTGAGTAGTCCGGTGTTCAACCTTGTGGTTGGGTAGAAGGATCTCTGTGGGGAATTCTAGATGTCTAGTCTAACTACTAATTCGTAGAACCTTATTGTAAGATTGTATGTTATGTTATCCAATTTGTTCTATGTATGGTTGATTGGTTGATAGAAGATATGAGAGGGGGTATGTGTGTTTTACTGGCATTCTAAACTCATGGCGTGTCATGCCAGGTGAGGAAGCAATTTACGATGGTAAATGTTGTCCCAAACGCAATCAAGATGAAGTGTTGGAGCCACGGTTTACTTGAAGATGTAGTCGAGTTTTTTTTTTTTCTTTTGTCTTTTGGTTTGACAGTGTTTTGTAATCCTATAGTTGTAATCCTATAGCAGAACACTATTGAATTATCTATGCTATAACTCTGCTTATATGTGTATATTAAAATATTTTGGTTATCTATCTTGTTTAAGTTGTATTTTGTACATCCCTTTTACGGTCTCGAATTTTGGGGCGTGCCAACTGCTATTTACCCTTACTTTTTTACTTTAATCCCCACTTCTTTGAAACTCCACCCAACAAAATGAAATCCTTTTATTTTCTTTTTGAACCCCCATCTTAATTCCAACTATGCCCTTCCAACCCAAATCCTAACCCATTTTCAATCACACCCTTCGACACCATTCTGGCAGCTTGCTTTTGACAACCACCATGAATCCTTTCCCCGTGGAGGACCACCTTTTGATTGCTATGAGTGCGACCTCTCTTACCTCCTCATCTTCCTCCTCCTCTTTTTCTTTTTCTTCTTATTATTCTTCTTCTTCTTCTTACCCAGTTTCTTGGATACGAACAAGGCAAGTTTCTCCTCTCTCTTTCTCTCTCTCTCTCTCTCTCTCAGTTAATGGGATTGGAAGTTGGGTCGTGATGGTAGGCAACACAGATGAAAGGGTGGTTGCAGTGGTGGTAATGGTCGCAACGATGAGACATCGAAGGGCGTGGTGGCTCTAGAGATGGCAGTGACTGTCGAAGCCGGAGGTGATGGTGATGGGGATGGGGATAGGGATAGGGATGGAATTAGAGTTAGGGTTAGGATTAGGAGATTAAGAATGAGAGTAAAAACAAAATTTTATATTTGGACAAATAATATAAAAAACAAATAAAGGAGATGGGGTTCTAAGGAGAAAAAAAAAAGAGATAAATAATAGTTTACTTTTAAAAAAGAAAGATCTAAAGAACTAACAGTGTGTTTGGTTTGAGTTTTCTGAATTAAATTTTTTGAAAACTGACTTTTTTGATTTTCGTATTTTTTTGTTTTTAGTGAATATTTTTTAAATTTTAAACATTTTTTTGACGTTTTTAGATGCACCTTACTTAGATATATCTAAAAAGTAAAAAATTTGTGAAAAATATTTTAAAAAACTAATAAATACATAAAAATATGAAAAATGTACTGAATTCTTGTAATTTTTTTTTTTGTATTTTTGATATTTAGTGAATTTTTAAAAGATTTTTTTTACAATTTTTTTACTTTTTAGATGTATTTATGTTAGGTGTGTCTAAAAAGTAAAAAAAAAATTGCTTAAAATATTAAAAAAAATCAGTAAAAATAAAAAAAAAATACGAAAAATAAGAAAGTAAAATTTTCTGAAAAGTGTTTTTTGAAAAGTGAAAACAAACAAGGTGATATTTTTCCGTGACACTTGTATTATCTTTTATTAAAAATATATTTGTTTGCTCATAAGGAGTGGCTTGATTACTAAGGCCTTATTTAGGAGGAGAGTTAGACTACAATAACTTTATCAAAAACAAAATATGTTAAAATAATCAATAAGATAAAATATCACTTTTAATTCGTAATTATTTTTTTTTTTCTCATAACTATCAAATCAATTAAAAAAAAAAAATCAACCAACTTTTCAAATATAATTTTTTTTAGTTAGAAAATAGTCAAAAAGCTAAATAGCCAATTAAAATAGCCAACTTTCCAAATAAGGCCTAAATATACTTAAAAATAATTGCCACAAAGAATCATAAGAATAATTTTGCAAAAAAGATAAAACAGTGATAATTTCATGATGTGTATTTTTTATTTTAATTTTCTTTTTGCAAGGAACATGATAAAATAGTGGTAATTTCATTATGCGTATTTTCTAAAATTTGAAAATTGAAATATTATTTATTATTAATTAAATATTATTTGGAAGAAGCATAATTAAAAGAAATTTGAATTTTTTTTTCATATTAAACAAAGTTCAATAAAGATTATTGGGAAAGAGCATAATTAGACAAACTTGAAAAAATTACATATCGATCAATGAAAGCAAAAACCTGAATTAACCAAAATATATTGATTTTTGCATTCTGATAACTCAATTTTTTTAATAAAAATGTATTAATTGAAAATTTGAACTTGTAAGATCACACAATAATCTCTGCTTTGCTACAACACTACAATTCAAAAAAAAAAAAAAATCAACATTCTTGACATATTGCAATTAAAATTATATAGATCAACAAATTAATATTATGGATTGTACAATTATCACATGTATAATTACTTGGGTTACAAAATTAACATAAAGTTCTAATTAAATTATACGTTATCAATGATATGATTATATATAAGCCAATATTAGCATTCAAAATTTGCTTATGATATTTAAAACCTGATATATATATATATATATTACCTATGGTACCTGCTTAGAAGAGTAGAATTTTCAATGCAAGGGGAGTTCTTCCATACATGAGAGTGAGCTCTAAGCATTTCCTTTGTTTTGTCTTTCAAATAAGTTGGACAATCAACTTGAAGAAGCAAGCAAAGCTTTGAAACAGTCCCAACTTTCAGCATCTCTTGAATCACCAAAGGTGTCCCAGAAAACTTACAAATCATCGAAAGAATCAACACCGCCCGATCATCCGCCACCGGCGACACCTTCAATAGTGTCTCTGTGATCGCGGCAATGCCGGCAGCGTGACTCAGCAGCTGAGCCCTCCCGTCCGCACAAGAACACAGGTGGAATAATGTCCCCAAAATCAGCTCCGTCGTCCTCTTCTCCGGTGACCCTAATTCCAGCTCGATGAGCTCGAAAACCGCCCCGGCTTCCACCATCATAATCCGGTTTATCCCCCATGGACACGTGTTTAGCATGACATTTAGGGCTGCATTGATAGCAACTCCTTCTCTCAAAACACTCACAATCGTTTTAAAAAACCGGCGTTTTAGCCTCTCTAGTATGTTGGAACTCGCTTTTCCGATGATTGTTTTCAGTACTTGTAGAGCATTACCCTTCACCGTCACATAATTATGAATATTTTGACCTAAAACCCATGTTAACGCCTCGATGATTTGATCATTTTCGATGAGTATTAGCTTTGATTCAGTTGATGATGGACTTTGAATATGGAACAAAATGCTCACAGCTTCTTCGATCCCCGTAGTTTCGCCTCTTTTGTAACATGTTACGATAAATGATGCCACGGCCTTAACCACACCGGCTTCTACCATGTACCTCCGGTTCCTTTCGTGCCCAATAGCGATGACTTCGAGTTTTCTTAGGGTTTTTAACTGCAATTCGGGAAGCCAAAGGTCTCTAATGAGGTTGAGGACATGGGTTTTGTCGAGAGAAGGTTTCGGGGTTGGGATTCGATCGATACCCTTCGATGCATTTTGGGTGCACCATGCTTGAATCAAACGGCGGAGCGTATGGTTTGGTGTTAGGTCAGAGTCTCTTGGCAAGGGCAGGTTGGTCACTGGACAAGTGGCTGTAGAGGTGGAGGTGGTGGCGGCGTGTTTGAATAGCCATTGTTCGATGCTCTCTCGATCATAGGTGATGCCGGTTATGGCAGTGACAGGGTCTTTCATGATTTGTAGAGAAATAGGACAGATGAAGTACTGAGGAACTTCAATATCCTCCATGGACAAATTTGGAAAAATTCAAGAAACCAACTAATATATAAATGAGTAAAGTATTAATATTCTATATGTTTTTGTTACGTGAACGAAGTAAACAACTTGGTTGAGTATTAAAATGGATCAAAAAATGGAACTAATGATGAAATGTGGATGCAACTGGTAGTTGTACTGGTAAGAGAATGCGGCTATTTTATTGACACAATTGAGAGAGAGAGAGAGAGAGAGAGAGAGAGAGAGAGAGAGAGAGGATTGGTCTTCTCTTACCAGTCAGCAATTCTAAGTAGAGCTTTCAGTGGTCAAAGCAAGAAAACGCTGATGTGGCCAAATCAAGTGTATCTATGGCTCTATATTGAAATTATTATTTTTTTTTAGTTTTATTTTTTATTTTTTTGTCTATATTGGTAGACAATGTTGATGGAACCACTAATAAACAATTTTATGACTACGAAAATTAATGATGAAGACAAGTTTTCTAAGTTTCCTATCTAGATTTTGGTCGTTGCAGCATTTTGAATTAGTGGATCATTGAATAGCAGGATGATAGTTGACACTACTAGCTCAAACTCAATCTTGTGCTTGAAGATAATTATCCAATATTTTGATGAGTAATTAGTTTCAAAATATTAGGTGATATTGTTTATGTGGTGCAATCTTTTAAATTAATTATAAAAGTAAATAAATGGGTATATTATACTTATCTCTTTTAAAATTTACAGAAAATGCAGTTTGTTTTGCACTTTTAACATTACTAAACTAGTCTCCCTTGATGTTTGAAGGACAAATTTTGTAGTTTGAAATACACCATTAAATATTTTATCCAACTTTTTTTTTTTTTTATCAGCAAAATATTTTATCCAACTTAGCAGTAAGTATAGAAACACATGCCAAAAATAAACATTTTCAAATTTTAGAGGTGTAAATCGCACATAGAATAAAATATAGAGGATTAAAGTGCATTTTGCCTACTAAAAAAATGACGAAAATATCCATAAATAACACACTTAGGTTATTTATATATATGAGTATTTTAGTATTTTTTATTAAATCGTTTTTGGACTCAATGTTGCATTTTAGTTTACAAATCACAAAGGGTTTTGTGGTTATTTTCAAATGAGAAGAGGCTAACATGGGCCTAACCACAAGGAGGGTAAGGTGAAATTTGCTCATGTTTAAATACACCAGGCCTAGTCCTGGTGTATTTTCCGTGTCCTCTCTTTACTCTGCCTCTAACTCTATCCTAGGGCCTCATTCTATCATTTGCAAGCATATTTGGAATGGGGCTGTCCCTCCTAAGGTTTCATTCTTTACTTGGCTGGCCTGGAAAAACAAAATCAAGACAGCAGTGTTTATGCACAGAATTGGCATCTTAGATGCTTCTGCTTCTCTCATCTGCCCATTTTGTCGTTCTCAACCTGAAACTGCTGTCCATATCTTGCTTCATTGCCCATTTTCTTGGTTGATTTGGTCATCTATAATTAATGAGTGGGGGTTCTCCTGGTGCATTCAAGGATCAGTGGATGATCTTCTCCAATGGTGGATAAATGTCAAGCTCAAAAATTTTGATAGGTTAATTTGGAGAGCTATCCCCCTTATCGTTCTTTGGTCGCTTTGGAAACTTAGGAATGAATGTGTCTTTGCAGAGGCTCAACCTAGTCTCTCTGGATTGAGTGAAAATATCAAAATTAGAGCTGTACTTTGGCTGAAAGCATCTATTAAAGATCTTCCTTACTCCGTTGATGATTTAACTCTCAATTGGCGCCAAATCAGAGGATGTTCTTAGCTGTTCCGAGCTGCTTTGTGTTGAAATCTGGGTTTGTATGGATGTCCAGTGGCTGGGGATGATCTGCTAGTGTTTGGCTGTTGTCTTCTTGTTTTTGTCTTGTTTTGTTTTGTTCTGCTCTGTTTGTTGGTTTCTCACCATCTTGGAGCCTCGAGTGTGTGCTAGCAGATGATTGGGTGTGCGTTTTGGTGCCAACCTAGTTGGGATCCAAATGTTTCACTGTGATGCTTTTTGCACCCTCTTCTTTATTGATGTATTCTTATCACTCTTGTTTTGTTTTTCATCAATAAAGCTTTTCTTTTGCCGATCAAAAAAAAAAAATTTACATAACAATTAAAGTCTCTTTATCAATAATTTATTATTAGTTCTATGCATGAACAATGATGTTGTCATCTCTTTTCTACTTATATATATATATATATATATATATATATATATATATATATATCTTTTTAGTGTTTGCCCACCCTCTGCATTAGTTTCAGTTACTTTAACCTTATTAAAAAAGAAATTAGCATAATTATGTCAAAAATATGAACCTTGTATTTTTTTTCTTTCTAAATCTCAAGGGGAGTGAGTGTAATTTATCTTTAAATAAATTTACAATAAGATATTCTAACTCACATTTATTAAGTAGTTGGAAGATATATAATCACTTGGTATGAGTTGTTATTTTATATTTGTTAAGAGTATCATAAGCACAATGCCATGTGCTATTTTGAAAGTATCCAATATTTTTTCTATTTTGATATAGCAATGAATGATTAATTTGAGTAATAATTTATGAAATATATATTCACTTGTCGCACTTGAATTTTTACCTTTAATAATTATTGAAAAAAATCTGAATTTTTAATAAGGGCGATTGAAATATTTGTTTTTATTATTATTATTATTTTATTTCATTGTTTGCTTTGCTTGTTCTTTGCTTGCTAGCTTGTTTTACTTGTATCCACCCCAAAAAAGCTTGTTTTACTTGTTTGTTATTTTATTATTTTTGCTGTGTTCCTTTGACTTTCTTTACTTTTACTATTATTTAATTTTTTTCTTCTTATTTATTTATTTATACTTTTATGTATATTTATTTATTTATTTTTATTTATTACTGACTAATTATTATTTTTTGAAAAAAGTTGGTAAAAATAAGGTGTCATTTATGAACATGAGTAAGTTTTCACTGAATTATTGTTTAAAAAGTTGTGAATCAATTAATAATTATAAAATGTTGCCTAACTTAACTATAGATGATATATGAATTCTTAAATGAAAGGGTTGAAATCTTATTATTTATCTAAAACATTTAAGAATTAAATAACAACAAAGACAACTAAAACAAAACTTTACACATTTCCACTCAAGAGCAGGGTGTCGGCGAAAGTTAACCAGACTTTTGTACCTCTTTTAATAGTTTAAGAACTTTTCAATTACAATCAATTAAAGATCAAAACATTTAATAATCAATTATCCATTAATAAATTATATTAATATATAGATCATCTATTATTTCTCACTAACCCAACTAATAATAGTCCCTTTACCACAATGTGAGATTTTTTTTATTAATACCACGTGGTAATAAACCAAAGTACTGTCTCATAAATGAGGAGACATCTTAAGTAGCCATTTAGTTATATTTGTCATTTATCTTTTAAGATACAAGTGATTCAATCCCATAATTATCAATTTTTAATTAACTTAAGGTTTTGCATGACCGATAAATTTATACTTATTATTTCAAGAAAAAACACTGGACAGGAAACACGATCTTGTTTAAAACAGAGTAACATGGACGAGTGATTGCATAATACTCTCAAAGGTGAAATCTAAAGATATAAAAAAATCATTCAATTTACTCTTTTTATATCATTGTACTAACTCTTACATTATATTGAGAGTTTAACTTACAAATATTAACTTAAATATCAGACTGTTCTTCTAAAGATATAAAGAGTAAATTACATTGGTAGTTCTTATATTTTGTCTCTTGTGCCATTTTAGTCGTTATAATTTTAATTAGCTCGATTTTAACTCTTACTTTTAAATTTTATATCAATTTAGTTCAATCGAAAACGTTGATTAGGGTTTTTTTTTATAAAAAAAATTCACTGAATTGGTTGAGAATAAGTTTGCAATTTTTTCTATAAAAACATAATATATGTCGCTTATGTGCGCATTTTTTTATTTATCAAAAGACATTAGCAATTTTAATCAATTGACCAAATTAAGAAAAACTTATAAATTAGAATCAAAATCGATCCAATTGAAATTACATAAATCAAAATGACATAGAAAAAATATACAGACTGCTAGTATAATTTTCCCATATAAATATCATAAAGTGTTTATCAAAATTAACAAAGATGAATTAGCATAAGAGCCAAAAATAAATAAATAACTTGGCTTGACATTACAAATATTATTTATAATCACATTTATTTCACCCTTTTATTACACCTTCTATGTGTGTATATACATATATATGTAATAAATGTTATGTAAATGTGGAGCCCATTATATTTTTAAAAAAAAATAAAAAAAAAAAGAAGAAGTTAAACCCATCATGACATGAGAAAAAAATACTAGACTTAGCTTTTAAATATTATTAAGGAAATAGTGCTTTTGATTCGATTATATTTTTTATTTTTTATTAATTAATGATATCACTGTTAAATTCAACATTTAAAGGAAACAGGATCCCTCAATTTTTACCAAATGTTCTGTAAATTGTAAGGGATTCAAGGCTAAAAATGAAAGTCAGGGTGTTCAATTAATACACTTACGGGCATATTATTTGTACGTATTTTCCATATTGACAATTTTAAATTAATATTATTCACTACAAGAAAAAATATTTTTGGCAATCGCCTATTTTTTTTGGTCGCAAATAGTCTACTTTCTGCTACCAAAATTTAACTTTTGGCGACCACAATTTTTTGGTCGGCGAAAATCACCTTTTGGCGACTAAAAAAAAAGTTGGTAGCGAAAAGTATACCTATTGGCGACCAAAGGCTTTTTTGGTCGCGGAAGATCACCTTTTGGCGACTAAAAAAAAAGTTGGTCACAGAAAGTATACCCTTTGGTGACCAAAAAAAAAAATTGGTCGCGGAAAGTATACTATTGGCTACTAAAGGCTTTTTTGGTCGCGGAAGATTACTCTTTGGCAACCAAAAAAAAAAGTTGGTCGCGGAAAGTATACTATTGGTGACCAAAGGCTTTTTTGGTCGCGGAAGATTACTCTTTGGCAACCAAAAAAAAAAGTTGGTCGCGGAAAGTATACTATTGGTGACCAAAGGCTTTTTTGGTTGCAGAAGATCACCTTTTGACGACCAAAAAAAAACGTTGATCGCGGAAAGTTATGGCGGGATAAATTTTTAAAAAAATGATACTACTATAATTACATGTTATTTTTCTGTTTAGGCATTAAAAGTTTTATGAAATAATATATAACCCAATTTTTATGGTTTATATATATTGTTTGCCGAATATGAACAAGAAGCATGTTATTGGCAGAGTGGATTGGGTGTATGTTGGCTCCTTGGTTAGGAGTTCAAGTCCCAGGCACCACAAAAGAATTATTTCTTTTGGGTCAAGGCGCTGACTTTTGGCGACCAACTTATCTTTGGTCGCTAAAAGTTTACTTTTGGCTAATATGAATTGGACTTTCCGCGACCAAAAAAGTTGGTCGCGAATGGTCACTTTTAGCGACTAAAGGCTTGTTTGGTCGTAGAAAACTATCTGTGATAAGGTTTTAGCGACCAACATATTTTGGTCGCGAAAAGGTTTTAGCGACCAAATATGCTACTTTTCGCGACCAAAATGTTGGTCACGGAAAGTGTTTTTTCTTGTAGTGATTTTTTTAAATTATATACTGCGAACTCTTATTACACATGTCTCTTCATATAATATTGATTGAAATTTATTTTAATTACTATCTCAAATATTAGTTATAAAGTCAAAGAAAATTTGTAGGTCTTAAAGTTTTAAGGTACAAATTTTATGTTAGAATTTATTCAAATGTAATTCTCTTAATATTTAATAAAAAAATTTATTGATTGATAAAAAAACACTATAAACATTAAGATTATTATTATTATTATTTTTTATGGTATTGAGTTATTAAAATATGATGTATTATAGGTTAAACCAAGGATTATTGAAAAAAAACTTGACTCGAATTAGATTTTCTAGGCTAATTTTTAACATTTAATCTAATATTGGCACTCATAAACTAGTTCATATTGGTCCCGAACCGATAAAGATAATTTTTCATGATTAGGTGAATGTCACATTGCCATAAATATTGAGTTGAGTAGTTTTTAAGTAACTTCTAATGTTTAGTCCAACATCACAAGTCAATCCTAATTTATTTTCACGTAAGAGTTATGGCATATAACAATTTACAATTTTGAGTAGATAAATTTTTAGGCTTTACAAAATAAGAAAAAAATAGTATATTAACAAATGTAATTTACTACTATCATGTGGTTAATTAAAATTACGAAACTTCTGAAATGAAATGTATTTATATTTTATCATAAATATAATTTTTGTAATTTATCATTTAATTTTTATCAAATAAATTATGACATGCAACTTTTTTTATTAAGAACTTAGATAGATAATTAATGATATTAGAATAAAAATCTTCTCTTACGTATATCTCTAATAAAAATAAATAAAATTTAATTGATTATAAATCATTTTTACTTCATATTTTATATTATTATTTTAATTTAAAAACTAATTTTTAATTATTTATTTATATCCGTACATAACACGGATAACACCCAACTTTATGTTATGTTTGATTTATGAATTTGGGTAGAAATTTAGAAAGAGAAAAGAAAAAAAAAAGTGAAATATGAATTAAATATAACTATATTTTATCTAATTTTACATATTTTTTCGTTTTTCCTTTCAAAATTTCTATCCAAAACCATGAACCAAACACATCATCAATGTTTGAAAGGAGTTTTAAATCTTTTATTGTATTGATATACACTATCTAAAAAAAAACCTATATAATATTGGAAAAATTAGTGAAACATACCTCTCCAACTTTGTATAATAGGAGAGGTCCAAGATATTTTTTTTATTAGCTAAGGTCCCTTAATGAAATTTCTTCGTGATCATACCAAAGAAATTTCTGTGTCGGGCCGAAATTTCTGTAAGTTGGTTCAAAATTTATGAGTCGGGCGCAAATTTTTTTGGGTCAAATTTTCTCTGTAAAAATATTGAGGAATCTCAATTACTATGAAAATATTATATATCCTTTATCTTATAAAATTTTAATATCAGGATCTTAAAAAAAAATTCCCTATAATATTTGATAGGAGAAGCAAGTTCTTAAAATGGATTCTCAATCACATTATAAGGGAATAAAAGTCAGCCAATAAAATATTTTTAATTATTTAAAAAATTAAACATCAAGACAAATAATCTATAGAATATGTGAATTGATTCCTATATTGAACCTGATCCTTTGCAAAATTTTAAATTAAATTTTTAAATGGACTAATTAACTTTCTTTTTGAAATGTGTAAATCAAGACATGATAAGAATTTTTTTTTAAAAAATGATTCAATAAAAGTTAGAAGATTTTTCTTTTTAATTTTAAAATTAATTAGTTAACTTTCCTTCTCAAGTTTTTAAATTTAAATTTGCAGATGGATTAATTAAATTTTCTTTTGAAATGTGTAAATGAAGCCATAATAAGAATTTTTTTTAATGACTCAATAAAAGTTAACCACTAGAATTTTTTTAATTATTTAAAAAATAAGAATTCTAGAACAATAGTATGCGGGTTTTAAACTTCACAAGACTCTTTTTATTAGAAACTCTTTTCCTTAATATGTAGTACAGATGAATACAAAGCACCACCATACGATAAGATGAACGATTTGAATCACTGAAATTAACCTTAAAGTGGAGTACACCAAACTGAACACTTTAGGGCCAATCTCAGTGATTCAAATTATAATTAGATTTGAATTCTCTTTAATTAGTATTCAATTGGCCCTAAAGTGGAGTACACCAAACCCAACACTTTCATGAATGCTAACTAGAGAAAATTCAAATCCAATTATAATTTCTCCCATGCTTTTTTAGTTGAACTATATTTGTTTGCCCTCTTCAAGTATGTGCAAATCCATTGTATTCTAAGCAAGAGTCGTATGGATTTGGCTATGGTGATTACATACATCCAATAACATCAAATATCATACTATTCTAAAGGGGAGAGGGAGGGGAGCACAAGGTTCGGACCCAATAAGTTGTTATGGGGATTGAAAATCTTAATGATAGGTAAAGAAGAATATGCAGCTGCTAAAATAATTTGTTATAGTCCAAAAGAGTGTGAATGATTGCAAAATTAGTTGAATAATGGATTGAATATACTAATTTTATGCTATTTTATGTCCAACTTAAAAGGAAATGGACAAGAAATAAACACATTTCTCTTCTCCAAATCATTCCGCCCTCGTTTGGTATGAGATTTTTTTGAGGTCGAGGGTTAATTTAGCCAAAAAAAATAAAATAGGTTAAAAAATTAATAATACAAAATGTCACATTCAAACAATAATCATTTTACTTTTTTTCTCACGAAAGTAAAAAAAAACAAAAAAATCCATCCCAAACGAACTTTTTAGCTCAAGACTAAAAAAAGATAAAAAAATCAACCCACTTCCCAAACCCTTCTTCTTCTCAATATCCACATTCTGTTTTCTTTCTTTTTTTTTAAAGTAAGAGGATTATATAAATAGAGTAAGGGTAAATTACATTTACACCTTTTTAGATTTTAGTTTAATATATATCACCCCATGACATTTGAAAAATTACATTAACCCCCGTCATTGTAATTATTTAGACGAGATGAAAATATTGAACTCATGCACTCTCTCTTTTCTTACTTTACTTTGCTTTGCTTTGATTTACTATCTCTGTTTTTTTTTTTCCCTTTCATTTGCTTTATTTTTTTTTTAATATAATTTTCTCTATTTTTTTACTAAGAGTTGTTGCTCTTTATATAAGTAGAAATGAGACTATTAATCATAGGAATAAGAATGAAATTTTCAGAACGTCAAAAGATGAAATATAATTAGATTTAATCTCAGGAGGTGTCAGCGTAATTTACCCGATATAAAAAGATCATTCAACTCCCAAATCAAAGAAGACAATCATTGTACTAACTCTTACATTATATTGAGAGTTTAACTTACAAATATTGATTTAAATATCAAATTGTTCTTGGACTGAACATCCCCAAAAATAAGAATTCATAATTTTGTAATTACAGGTCATCGAAGAGTTACTATCATTCGTTGACAGTAAAAGCAATCCCCATTACATATATACCAATGTGAGACAAGTTTTTTTTCCACACAAACCTCTAAAATTTCTAAAAATAGAACGCGTGAGACTAATTTAAATTTAATACCATGACTACACAGTTTGTCGTTAAATTTTTGAAAGACTTGGAATTCTGAGTACTCAAATTTGCTAAACTCCACCCAATGCACGTTTGTTTGCTTTGTCCTTTTATGAGTGGGGGGAAGTAGAGTACTTCTACCTAGTCATTTAAAATAGGACAAATTATATATATTCTTTCGAGATTTAGTAAAATTATAGATATCTCATTCAGATTTAAGAAATTACAGATATCACCCTATAGGTACTATTCACATAACAAATTAGGGGGTAGATTGTTATGAATATATAAATCTCATGGGACAATTTGTTATGAAAATATAAACTTCAGGAGGTATCTGTAATTTCTCAAACCTCAGAGGAGTATCTGTAATTTAATTAAATCTCCAGGGAGGTATATGTAATTTGCCCTTTAAAATAAAGTTAGTAGTGGAGTGGTCCCTAAAATTATATTTTGATCATAAATTAAAAAATATATATATTTAAAATATAATTATATTTAATTCATTTTTTATAATTTTTTTAAATTAGTCAAAACTAAGGGTTCGATTGGCATAAATTTTTTGAGATTTTTTGATTATTTTAGCCAAAAAAAAATAAAATAAATTTTTTTAACTCAATAAGACAAAACGTCATATCCAACCTATAATCATTACTTTTTTCTCTTACAAAAGTCAAAAAAATCAAAAAATCTATCTCAAGCGAGATTTTTTAACACCAAATTAAAAAAATCAAAAAACGAAAAACCAACTCACATCCTAAGCGAATCCTAAGGGGTCATTTGGAAAAAAAAAAATTAGTCTGGTTTTTTAAGTTTTTTTGATTAATTTAACTTGGTTAAATTAATTTTGTTTAGAACGAATTTTTAACTTTTTAATTTTTTTTATAAAAAAAAATAATTATAATTTAAATATAATATTTTATCTCATTAATTTATTCTCATATTTTTGTACCCCAACTATGATACAGACCACTAAAATAAGACCACTAAAAGCAGCTCTAGTGACGTGGCATGCCTAAAAAAAATTAAAATAAAAAGAAAAGAGGAAAAAGACAAAACACAAAGAGGAAAAAGACAATTTAATGCTCTTTTAGTGCTCTTTTTTTAGTGCTCTAAATCATTTTTCTTTTGTACCCACTTGCCAAACGGCATCGGCATCCATGACGTGAGGGTTTGGTTTTGGGGTATTATTATTTCGAGAGAGAGAGCATGGCGTGATCCATGCTCCAATTGAATACATGGGAATATTCCAGAGAGAACCAATCAGAATTATGGGTTCACAAAAGCAAGTCAAAAAGCCTAGTCAGCGGTCCAACTGAATCTTATTAGCACTGAACAACCACGATTTCTAGAAGAAACAAACGACCCAACTACTCATCAGAGAATTAATTTTTTAATATTTTATGAAAAGACATAAAAATAAAAAAAAATAATATACTAATTTATAATAATTTTTTAATCTTGTAACTAAAAATCACGGGTATGTTTGGTTTGAATTTGGGAGATGAGTTTTAGAGATAAAAAGTACGAAAAATTATTTGGTTTGGTTTTTTTCAAAAGATGTTTTGGAAAATTATTTTGAGAGAGAGTTTTGGAAAAAGTGATTGATTTAATGTGTATGAGAGAGAGATTTGTTTGAAAAAAATGTAAACCAAACAATTTTGGGAAATTTTTTTGGAAAAATTTGTTTGGTTTGATTACTTTTGAAAACTTATTTGTAGAGAATTTTTCCCAAAATTTTTTGAGAAACACAAACCAAACAAGGCCCAAATTCTTCAATCAAGTTAGCCTCCGTTTGGGAAGTGGGTTGGCTTTTTGGCTTTTTAGGCTATTTTAACCTGGGCTAAAAAGCTTGGTTTGAGAAGGACTTTTTGGCTTTTTGGCTTTTTTGACTTTTTTTGTGAGAGAAGAGTTTAATGATTATGGGTTGGATGTGATGTTTTATTTTTTGTGGCTAAAATAGCTTATTTTGTCTTTTGTGACTAAAATAGCCAAAAAAGTCCGAAAAAATGCTTCCCAAACGGACCCTTAGTGTCTCTCTTACCAATTAGGCTGTAAGAAAAATTAATAAAACTGAATGAATGGTTTAACATTGATTGAAATTTTGATTTTTTTTGTCAATTTTTCATGATGCACTGTCTATTTCAATTTTGCAAATTTTTACACCTAAAAAAGTTGAATTTATTAAAATATTATATTTAAATACTTTTCCTTTTTAATTTTTTTGAGTATTAGAAGATAAGTAATTAATAATATATATTTTGTAATAAAAATTAGGAAAGAAGGCATTTATATAACAATTTTCACCATTTTTTTCATTTATTCTCAATTTGAAATTAAAGTTAATTGTTAAAAAGTCCAAGTTAAATAAGGTATAAGGGATGAGGTCTAGGATATATTTTTGGGTAAATTATAAAAAAAAAAAAAAAAATTTAAGGTTTGCTTAAAATACAGATTATCCTCTGTGATTTAAAAAATTACAAATATTTCCTTGTTAAATTTTTTTATTTAACAGAATTAACTAAAAAAATGAAATTCATAATTGTTTTTTTATATAATAATAAACTTATCTAAATTATTAATTGAAACTTATTTTTAATATCATTAAAAACTGTTAATTGACTTGATTATTTATTAATAAGAGGAGCAATTTGTTATGAAATTGGAACCTCGGAAGGTTGAATGTAATTTCTAAAATCACAAGAAACGATTCGTATTTTAATCAAATCTCAAGAAGTATATTTGTAATTTATCCGATATTTTTTATTGGTAAAAAGCCTATCATTTGTAAAATAATTTGGTGAAAAATCATTTTGTTTGTTTTAAAAAACATTTTGTTTTCAGTTTTACCCCTTAATTTATCTATTGAATTTTCATTAACTATTTGTTCAAATTTTTCTATCTATTCAAAAAAAAAAAATTATTTGTTCAAAAATTCCCTATATGTTTAAATTTTTTAACTATCTTGTTAGGTTTTTATTCTTAGCAATCCCGTTTGGCAAAACTCCTTTCAGTTGTAATTATTTTCACACTTTTTATTTCAGTAAGGCTATAAGTTTTTAGATGCGAATTCAACCCAAATTGTGTCTTGCAGAGAAGTTTGTGATATTAATACTTTCAAGATTGCCACTTCGCTGATTATGACGGGGATCGAGCTGCCCGGTCAACTCGCGGGGATCCAGGGGGCAGCGCCCAAGCGGGGTCGAGGGGCATTCCCTCCGAAACAAAATGCAAAATTGCATTCGAAGTTGTATGTCCACCCTTCCTCGCTCGAGCGAAGCCACTTATGGAAAACACGCGTTTTTGGTTCCTTGCTCGAACGAGAGAAGCTTCGTTCAAGCGAGCTTCGCAGTCCCAGATTTCTATAAGTATTTGTTTTAGTCCAAAACTAGGATTACTTCTCCAGATCTTATTTTTGGATATTAAGGTTTATACCTGGAGATATTTTGTTAGTTTTCTTTGATGTTTGATTGAGTATTCAACTCATGGTTTAAAGAGTATACATCAAAGGATTATTTGTTTGTTCTACACAAAAGAGAGAGTTGTTCTTCGGTGGATTCTGAAGAATTCGAGCCTGAAGCTTTGGTGTATTCTGGAGTGGCTCATCGTCAAGACAATTCCGAGGTGAAGACGGGGTCGGAAAAGGCACATAGGGGTTGGTTCAATTCGGGCGTGGATTCGCTAGGTAATTGAGAATATATCTGTATAATTCATTTATATCTTCGTAGTGGATTGTTTTGTGGCTGTTGCTTGTGCTTTTTTATTACAACTGGAGGTGCTCCAATTGTGATTTTTCCACGTTAAAATGGTTGTGTCAATTTGTCTTGATTGTTTGATTGGGATTGTTTTATTGATTTAAATTAATACATAATCACAAATCAATATCTAGCGGATTTCTAAATTTTTCAATTGGTATCAGAGCAGATCGTTCTATTTTGTTTAAAAAAAATTCTTTTAGAATGAGATCTTGTTTGATTTGTGATAATGGATTCAATACGTGAGAGAAATTCTATGGTTCGACCACCCCTACTTGACGGATCCAATTATTCTTTTTGGAAAGCTCGGATAAGATCGTTTTTGAAATCTATAGATGAAAAAGTTTGGCAATCTGTCATAAATGGGTGGACCGAACCAACAATTACCGTTAATGGAGTAACTTTTCCCAAACCAATTGATAAGTGGGACACAATTGATTACCAAAATAGTAGCTGGAATAGTAAAGCTATCAATTCTCTCTTTTGTGCTGTCACACCTAAAGAGTTTAGTCGTATTTGCAATTGTGAAGTCACAAAAGAGGCTTGGGATATCTTACAAACTATTCATGAGGGCACTCCTTCTGTTAAACGCTCAAAACTTTAAAGGCTCACGTCTAGTTTCGAAAACCTTTCAATAAAAGATAGTGAAACCTTTGATGAATTTTATGTGAAGTTGAGTGACATTGTAAATTCCAGCTTCGATTTAGGTGAAAAAATACCATAATCCAAAGTTGTGGGAAAAATTTTAAGATCCTTGCCCGATCGGTTCCAACCAAAAGTTACGGCTATTGAGGAGGCTCAAGATGTTGACAATCTCAAGCTGGATCACTTGGTTGGAAATCTCCAAACTTATGAAGCACATAGGAATTTCAAAAAGAAACAAAAAGATGCTATTGCTTTTAGTAGTGCTCATAGAGTCGGAAAGGATTCAGATGAGGATTATGAGATAAATTCCAAGATTACGGCTGCTTTTGTTAAACAATTTAAAAAATCTTTTTTGAAAAAGAATCATAATTTTTTGGAATCTACTCATACTCATAAATCTAAAGGTAAAGATAAACTCAAAATTAATTCTATATCCAAGAAGGAGAAAGGAAAGATACAAGGGAACTCTAAAAGAGTCCAATGCTATGAATGCCAAGAATTTGGCCACTTTGCTTCAGAATGCCCCACTCGTTTGAAGAATAAGAAAGCCCTCGCCATCACTTGGGATGAGGAATCAGAATCTGATGAAGATGAAAGTGACAAAGAAGATCAAGGCGAAGCGGGACATAAATAATTCCTTGCTTTCATGGCGACTTCCGAAACTGAAGGACGAACAGAGTATCCGAAGAGCCTGGTTGAGAATGCCACTGACGATGAATTCTCGGAAAGTGATGATGAAGAGCTTGAGCAAGCTTATGAAAAGTTGTATAAGAAATCTCTTAAGTTATCCAAATTGAAAGACAAACTCACTATGAAACTCAAAGCATGTGAAAGTGAGAATGTCAAACTAAATGAGGAGATTTTCGAGGCTAGGATTGATGCCATCAAGATAACTAATGATCGACAAGCTCTTTGTGCAAAACTCTTGACTTGTGAGACAAAGAGGAATGAGCTACAGCAAATCTATGCAACATATGAAGAAAAAATTGAAACTCTCGAGATGTCTCAAGTTGCTTTAGAAGAACTAATGATCAAGAAAGAGGAAGAACTCAAGTGTGCTATGGCTACCATTTGTCTTTGGAACAGAGGATCAAAGACTTTGGACAATATTATTAGGTCTAAATAAATTTGTTCTGACAAGAGTGGTATTGGCTTTGGTGATAACAAAGAGCAAAAACAGAGTACATCTACATCTCATGATACAAGAATTCAAGGAAAGGGAGAACAAAAAATTCAACATAAGGATGGACTTCTCAAACTTCATAGAGTTGGTAAGGTAAAAGAAAAGAAGGTACACCATGTACACCCTGTTTTTATTTGTCATCATTGTGGTATGTATGGTCATATTCGCCCTTATTGTTATAAGTTGCATGGGAGAGTGTCTCAAAGAGATGGAAGAAATTCCAACATCTCGTGAGGTAAGAGACACTTCATTGGTTGTAATGAGGTTAAGGGTAATATTAGACCTCGTTATTTTGATTTGCTTGAGACCAATCGTGAACAAAGGTTTTGTTTGTCTAGTCCTAGGAATAGGAAGTTGGACACTAAGTCTAGACGGGTTCCCATTGAAGGGAAAGGGGACCGCAACGTCAAGACACCACCCAAGAACTACAATTCTCACAATTTTTTTCATACTAAAGCGGTTTGGGTGAGAAAACTTGACTTGTGTTAATTTGTTTATTCTTTTTAGTTTTTGGGTTTTTGTGTGTTTTTTTTTTTAGTCATTTAATGTGTGCTTGTTCGTTTTCTTTCTTGCTTTGTTTAGAAAAAAAAAATAATAAAAAAAAAAAGTCAAAAAGATTTTCTTAGTATGGTTTTGCAAGCTTAAAATTTTTTGAGTGGTCCTTGGTGTATATTGGAATTGTCGAGAATATCCATTACATGTTAATATGCGTGTACTTTCTGTGGTCATTACTCATTTTGGAGTGTGTGCTCTTTGATTAGTATGTCTCATTCTGTACACACTCTTGGATTAGCAAATTTTGGAGTCTTCCGCCTTAGTGATTATTTTTTTCTATGGACTTCTGTCATTGATCTTTTGCGTTTCTAGAGGAATTGGCCTATACTAGCATATCATGGGTGATGTTGAGTCTCTTAAACCACCTTCTATCTTTTTGTATTTCCATGACTTTCCTCTCTATTCTTTGTAGTCCAGCCATGAGGAAAAGGCTACCTCAGAGTCACCAACCAGGCTATCTTTATTATATCCATGCTTCTCTGGTTCGGTTTCCATACTCTTGAGCGTGTCAGCCGTCAATGAGTGTGCAAAAGAAAGAAAAAATATGCTAAAGAAAAAAAAAAAGATGTGCAAAAGAAAGAAAAGAAAAGAAAAAGATGTAAAAAAAATAAAGGAAAAAATAAAGGATTCATTAATTGAGGGGGAGCCTCCGACTTTACTCACCAAATACCCCTTGATTCCTAGTAGTTTTGACTTTCCGTAGTTGTGCTTACATTCTCTTGTCAGAAGTCCAGCTATCAGATCACTACTAGGATTTGAATCTTGAGTTTGTTGAACTCCAAGAGTCACACACACACTTTTCTCATGGGATCTATGCTTTTCACATAATGCATCACTTTCTTTTATGAGGAATCTTCTAGAGGCTGTGCACATTGTGTTTTCAAGTAATTGTGCTTCTTGGAAAATCTTTTGTGTTTTAAGGTATAACTCTGAAATTCCCTGCTTGCTCCACCATATTATTTTTTTCGTTTTCTTCCTGTTCATTGTTTTCCATGTTTGTGGTTGTTCTTCGTAAAAGGGAGTTTGGTTTTTCATTAAAAGAGTTTGTAAGCATGAACACTTTGTTTTGTTTGGTAAGGGAGATTGGCTATACACTGTTTGCTTATTATTTCCTTCTTACATGCTCCTGATATTTACATCGTCATATCATTGCTTGTGTGGTTTATGATCTTGCTTTTGTTGTTTGAGCTTCCTTTGTCAATTCGTGACAAAAAGGGGGAGAAAGTTATTTTTCACGAGTCTTAGTTTTCATCTAATCATGTGTAGACGTCCCCGAACGTCCCGGGAGGAAATCCCCCCCGTTTTGTTTGTTGGGCTCACTACAGTTCAGGACTCAATGTCACGGTCCTGTATCTAATCTCGCAGAGTGCAATGCAAGACCGATGAAATCATTAAAGAGTCCAAATCTGGCAAATCGCTTTTGAAAAAAGATTTTTTGAAAGAAGTGCCAAACATGGACTGCTTTGCCAGATACATAGTCGCCACCTAAATATTTTATTTTTGGGAAATTTAGGAAACCCTGACTCGTTGTCTAAGGCCACGTGTCCGTCATCACCAAAGTTGCCTTGGCTCGGGAACTTGGGTACGATTGGGGAAGGTCACTTCGTGAGCACCCTCGCTCGCCCGATCAAAGATCGGCCTTTACTAACCATGATATCTAGTTTTGAAAACGTTATGCGTTCTTATTCCGGTTATTAGCCTAGATTTATTACGTGATGCGCACAGCATACAAGTATAGACTGGGTCGCCTGAATTGGAACGAAACATCTCATGTTTGTTTTGAAAACGATTTGCTACTCGCAAGTAGGCTAAAATGTGGATTTGCCACCCTCAGGTGGGCTTAGAAAACAAGATGATTTGTTACTATCTAGTGGGCTTAAAAACTCACAATTAATGAATTGTTCTAATTCGGATAACCCAACCTTTACCCACAGGCATTCAAGCAGGTATATCATATAAGCAAATAGTCTCATGGTAAGCATGCTATCATGGCAGTCACTCACACATATACAAGGATGCTAAAGCATAAAACTTACCCAGTACTCCGAGCCAAAACAGAAACTAGTTAGAAATCAATGCATGATCCTAACTATACAGAAATGCCTAATGCAACACATGCAAAATGCAGCTAAGATAGGCTCTGCTATTTTAAGATGGCATATGAAATGCTACAACTAACAAGTATTCAACTCAGTTTTGAAATACAAATGCAGTTAGTATGATGCCCCGAGCCCAGTGCATGCAAGACAGATGAATGAATGCAGACATGCTATCATACTGTATGCTAATTGAAACATGCCCTAATCTAACCATCATAAGCTGGTAAA
The DNA here is from genome assembly GCF_055761805.1 of Camellia sinensis. Taxonomy (NCBI): domain Eukaryota; kingdom Viridiplantae; phylum Streptophyta; class Magnoliopsida; order Ericales; family Theaceae; genus Camellia; species Camellia sinensis. The sequence goes on from NC_138972.1 coordinate 82,807,748, forward strand.
TAAAAGGGAGAAAGACGTGGGGTTGGAAGACATACATCACACTCACGCACACTTATTACAAAATTGCCCTTGCTCGGAGGGTCCAAAAGAATAATACAATCCAAATAAGTACAAAATCCTAATTAATTAACAAATTAACTAGGAAAGTGAATAAATTAGCATGTAAGCTATGGACAGCCTCGGCTCGGTTTCGAATGATGAATGATGCATGCTCGGGTTACCTTCATCGGGAAATTCTTTACGATGCCCCGGTTTGCCTCTGTTCGCAATTGTTCTCGGAATATTGTGCAAAGCTCCAGAAGGCTACTGATTTCTGATTTGCTGCAACAGAGAGCAACAAAGGGGCATGGCAAAGTATTTTCACATATGTATGCATAATTACTCTTCAGGGAGTGCAGTCCTCGATCCTCGTGCACCAATCACGCATCTCGATGCATGATGGCTGAGGAGTCGAATTGCACGACTCAATGTGAAATGAATGCACATGAAAACACAACAAGACCTAAACTCCATCATGGGTAATCCGGAGTGTTAGTGACAGGGAATTGAGACACGTTCCGTAACTCAGAGTACGAAACGTCCTTCGTTTCCCGTGCTCGAGCTAACTCCTATCCCAAACACAATGCAAATGAGATGGCATACACAATGAGACTAACATACAACCTAGCATACACAATGCTATGAAATGGCATACACAATGCTCGATGTAACATGGCATACACAAAGCTCTAACACGCAACCTAGCATACGCAATGCTATGAATTGAAAAGGCGTACACAATGCATAATGGACTTACACAATACATAATGGACTTACACCAACATGAGTGGACCTCATCCACACTCACATCAGTGGCCATAAGATGAAAATGAGATGACCGAAATGCGTGCACACATGCACGCAAACCGAGGACCAAACCTAAGGCATTAAATGCCACTCTACCAAAACATGGCAAGGATGAAGCATGGCATTCAAACATGTAATTTTCAGCACTGAAACATAATGCTAAATGGTCCCGAAACATGAAAATATGGCACCCGATGCATGGAATAAGCCCCGAAACTCAAAACTACTCCAATGCATTGAATCACAAGTATACAAAGAAAGCATTATTTGATCATGAAGTCTAAAGATAGAGCCAAGGAAGTCCCAAAATATGCATATTTCTAGTTTAGAGCATGGCCAAAAGATGCTAACATGATAGACTAAAATAGCATGCAATATTGGCTAGCAAGCATGGTTTACATGGCATGTATATGAAGCAAATGAGAACTCATCAAACCAGATAAAAACAGTGAACAAAACATGCCAAAATACGCCTAAATAATCACTGAAATGCAGCCAATGCATGCAAAAATAAGGGGCTTCTTTGGAGGGCCTTACAAGGGGTTGTTAAGCACATATAAGATAGACACTTAGCATGGAAAAATCAACTCTGGAAATGAGTTATGACAACCCTAAAACTCACAAAATTGACCTTAAAATCAGTCAAGGAAGCATACGATGAAAGGCCCCCTCAAAAGGCCTTGAATGGAATTGTTCTACACATGCACTATAGCCATAAAATATGATCAAAAGGGCCCCGGACAGACCTAAGACAGACCTTAAAACCCACAAAATTGTGCCCAAAAAGTGACTTCAATGCATGCAAAATAGAGCCCCTTTGGAAAGCCAATGATGCTAGTAAAGAAAATGAGGGGTGAGAGGGTCACCCCTCTATAATTTCAAAGGTCAAAACCTCATCAAAGCCACTAAAAATCCCCTAGATTTCAGTGGCTAAGAGGCCAAAACAAGTCCAATGCAAATGCTCTAATGCATAGCCCTAAATATGAAGGAATAAAGCATGCAAGGAAGGAGATGACTCCAAACAGAAAAGTGACCACAAGAAAACTTAAAGAGGAGGTCAAAAAAAGGCTTTTTTTAGTTTATAACAAATCTCGAAAATGTTCACAAGTAAGGCTAAAGTATGATGCAAAAATAGCCCTAAAAGAGAGATAGAGGGTAAGGGGAAGTAAATGACCTCAAACAGCAAAGTTCCCTTAAACAAAGTTGAAGAGGAGCTCAAAATAAGGCACTTTATAGTTTGGGTCGAAGCCCAAAAATACTTACAAGTGAGACTAAGTAATGAAGCAAAAAAATGCAAGTTTAAGGGAAATAGGTACTTACCCTTGAAGAGCCAACCTCCAGCAGCTTTTGAACCAAGTTGATGAGCTTTCAACCTCTGCAAATGACTTCCAAGGTGCTGGAATGGGTGATGAAGGTGTGGTGCTAAGGGTTGTAGTGCAAATGGACCAAGAAAGTTAGGGTTTTGGAGCTTTGAGTAGTGACAATGGAGGAGGGAGGTTATGAGCCTTAAGCAATAATGTTTAACCAGCTGATATGAAGCCAAGCCTCTCCTTTAGAGAGGAGAGGCTCCAAAATATCCAAAAAGGCTCCAAGTATCCTCCATACACGTGTATGGAGGATGCACCAAATGGCCTCTAGCTAGCACAGCTGGATTACACTCAGAAAAAGCAAAAAATAAGAAGCAGGCCGGCCAGTTCAAGTGGCTGGCTGGCCACCCCCCCTAGTCGGCCGACCAGGGGTCAAAAGGGTCAACAAAAATTGCTGGTCGGCCTACCCAGAAAGGTGGCCTCCCAGATGAGTAGAATACAGCTGTGTAGAGAAAAACCAGAAAAAGTGACCCATGAGAGAGAAAAGCTAGTTTTTAAGCAAGGTTCAAAAGGGTCAAGATGAATTTCTGGTCGGCCTACCCATATTGGTGGCCTTCCAGATGAGCACAACACAATGGTGGTATGAAAAACCAGAAAATGTGGCTCAAAAGTGGAAAAAACCAGCTTTTGGTCAGAAAAATCGGCTTTTGGAGAGAGAAAATGAGAAAACTGGATTTTCGAGAGAAAAGGTGGCCAGCCACCATCCTACCGCCTTCCTAACAGTGAAAATAGGGTCTCTACCAAAAATGGACCAAAACGGATGCAAAACGAAGGTTCAGGGGCCAAAACGCGCGGTTCGAGGCCCCGAAAACAGGCTGTTAGGCACCGAGAGTGGCGTATGACCACGAAGGTGGTCTCCAGGGCCACAGTGTCCCTCTAAAGGGAGGAAATAAGGTGTGTTCCAAAAATCGGAGCAAACGGAGGTAGTTAAGTGGTTCCAAATCGAGTCACACGGCCGACGGCTCCGAAAATCGAAAATCGGGCTCCAAACGGGAAAAATGGCCTACGACCACGAAACATAGCCTACGGCTACTGAGAGATGGTCTACGAGACCTCTCCCTCCCTTCGAGAAAAGAAAACGGAGAAAACAGGACCCGGTTCGCAAACCGAGGCAAGGCAAAAAAGAGCCCCGAAGTCTAGAGGCAAGGCTCGCAGTCGAGACTTTGAAACCTCAGAACGAGCACAACATGCAACATCACCGAGCGCTCAATTGGTGACGTCTGAGTCTTAAGGTCGGTCAAAATGGGGTGTCTACAGTTGCCCCTCTTTGACAGAACTCGGAAGTCATACGTGACGGGAGTGAATGTCAAAGCCCAAAGACGACCCATTTTTGACAAGGCCGAAGACTTGGACAAACAAACAAAGTACAGACAATTAAATGGTTGCGCCCGCAGGCTGCCTACGTATCCCTTTGCAAGGAATCAAACCAGCGTAGTTCAGGGACAGGATGCGAAATGGTATGCAGAGAGATTTTGATAATTGGACTTATACGGTACACGAAGCCGGTTTGAAAATTGGACTTATACGCTACGCGAAGCCGGTTTGAAAATTGGACTTATACGCTAAGCGAAGCCAGTTTGAAAATTCAAGATTTATGCGATGCACTGTAATGACTAAAATGCAATGTGATAGCTAGGAAAAGGGAGGTACCTTACAGAGGCAATTGCCAATGACTTACCTCGGCAATGTCCTACCTCATGTTGATGTGGGAATCTTCCTCTTCTTCTCAGTTGAACTACAGGTACTACTTTTCTCCCTGACTATGGTCGCAGCTTTCCTTATTCTCCAACAGGGTGACAGACTAGGTTGATTCGGTATCCAGAATTGAGGCGCATACATATGCTATCTCAATCTATGGGGCTGCCATACAGATTTTAAGCCGAGAATATATCCCTGGGTATTTAAACCAGACTTTAGTCTCGGAAATCCCGAACTTTTGCGTTCTAGGCAAGAGCCATTCGAACTCTAGTTTCCACCGTCTCAGTTGGTCTCCTAGGAACTCACTGAAAACACAGGCAGGTGGCTATACCAGACCGCCGGAAGTCGTTCGGGCACCACAAACACCAAAGGAATTGCACCTTTAGAGGATTTAAGGCCTCCTAGACCAAAGGGTGCACAAGACAGTGCGAGTGAAGAGTGAATGCACAAAACAGTGCTAAGAGGATGCACAAAATAGGGCGATGCTAAAGGTGTACAAAACAGTACGAGCATGGTGAATGCACAAAATAGTGCGATACAGATAAGGTGCGCAAGATAGCGCGATGCAATGCACTAACAAGTGCAGGTATGGTGCGCAAGGTAGCGCGATGTAATGCACTAACAAGTGCAGGTAAGGTGCGCAAGGTAGCGCGATGCAATGCACTAACAAGTGCAGGTAAGGTGCGCAAGATAGCGCGATGCGATATGCAAAGCATAAGACAGTGCGATTGAGGTGCGTAAAATAGCGTGAATGATAAACTGCACAAAACAGTGCAATGCGCAAAATAGCGCGAATGTAAACTGCACAAAACAGTGCGATTAAGGTGCGCAAAATAGCGTGAATGATAAACTGCACAAAACAGTGCAATTGAGGTGTGCAAAATAGCACGAATGATAAACTGCACAAAACAGTGCGATACGCAAAATAGCGCGAATGATAAACTGCACAAAACAGTGCAATTGAGGTGCGCAAAATAGCGAAAATGATAAACTGTACAAAACAGTGCGATGCGCAAAATAGCACGAATGAATGTAATGCACAGGGCAGTGCAATGTGCAAAATAGCGCGAATGATAAACTGCACAAAACAGTGCGATACGCAAAATAGTGCGAATGATTTGAAATGCACTAAACAATGCGATACGCTAAACAGCGCGAGTGATTTGAAATGCACAAAACAGTGCGATATGCTAAACAGCGCGAGTGTAAACTACACAAAACAGTGCGATGCGCAAGAAAGCGCGATTGATTTGAAATGCACAAGACAGTGCGATACGCTAAACAGCGCGAGTGTAAACTGCACAAAACAGTGCGATGCGCAAGAAAGCGCGAGTGATTTGAAATGCACAAGACAGTGCGATACACTAAACAGCGCAAGTGATTTGAAATGCACAAGACAGTGCGATGCGCTAAACAGCGCGAGTGTAAACTGCACAAAACAGTGCAATGCGCAAGAAAGCACGAGTGATTTGAAATGCACAAGATAGTGCGATACGCTAAACAGCGCGAGTGATTTGAAATGCACAAAACAGTGTGATACGCTAAACAGCGCGAGTGTAAACTGCACAAAACAGTGCGATAAAATGCATCTTCTATGCAAGTACGAGGGCATTTTCTATGCAACAGGGAAAACATATTCTATGTATGAGACAAGCAAAGCATATTCTATGCGGAATCGAAAGCAAGCATATTCTATGTATGAATCATAACGATGCGTGGCACGCATGCAACAACAGTGTATATGAAAGTTCACATTCTATGCAATAGAGGAGCATCAAATATGTACTCTGGTGCCTCTGATTTGCCTCTTAGAGGACTTCGCAACACACTCAGCTCAAAAAAGGCACACCCTGTTCATATTGGCGAGAGATAACATCTGCATGTGAAACCCTCGAGTGCTGCTTGGACTGCCATTTTGACTTGAAGCAGGCTTACACTTAGGGTCGAGATACACTCATACTCCAGAGAAACGGCAAGGCCTGAGAAAGTGCACCTGGAATACAGTCTCGGATTTTGCTAAAGTTGAAACATGCTAAGATGCTCTAAATTTTCTCTCTTTTCTTTTGCTTTGCAGTCTGGAACCTAAATAGCTTCAGATAGGTCTTTGTTCTACTGTCTGACATGACCTGGGTTGAACCTTGCAGCTTTATGAAAGAACCAATCCTGTTTTGCACAAATGTGGAGAACGACATGGCACTCTGAGCACAAAACGATTTTTGAAATTGAAATGAGAAAAGGGTTCTCAACCAGGTATTGAGCCTACAACTGACCACAGCCAAAACGACTCAACAATGGAAAACAAAGGTAAAACAACCTAAACACAACTCAACAAAGGAAAAACAAGGTAAAACAACCTAAACACATCTATTGACACTCAAATGACTCAAAACAAGAATCGAGACAAACAAAACACAGACACAACACTTAGCTGTGTTACAAAGGCAAGAGACCTCTCGGCGCACGAGGAGCCAGTTTCTCCGGGTATTGTTTCCCACCCTTTCTTATTTGTGATTCTCACATCACTCGGCCCACAGGCTTGGCTTTTCTCACAAAATCCTTTTCCTCACTTTTTCTTTCAGCGCACATCTCTCTATTCTTTAATCTCTCATTTTTTATCCCTCCTCTGGGTGGTTGATGGATAAACAAGAAATTACGAGCTCCTGCCCCTAGCTTGCTGCTAGATTCTTTTTCTTCTGCGCACAGCTAATGAGTTCCTCCCACAGAGGGGTTGTGACGCGGCTGGATGTGCAGCGGATCTGCAATTGACATTGGTTGATGATGCTCTACTGGGGAGTTTGGACGTGATTAGATCTGTCTAGATGAGGGAATGGAATATCCTGCTCCATTCCAGTTCGTGCTTCGCACTTGGCTTGATACCTCATTGCTTGGAGAATGTGAGAGCTTTCTGCCTTTTTGCGGTCAGCTTCCGCTGTGCCCTTTCTGGCGAATACAGTGCCCTTTCCGGCAAATATGGTGCCCTTTCTGGCAAGTATGCATTAACAACGAGGGAAAGACAGGAAGCCTGACTCAACTGTGCCCCTAGTTCATTATTTTGGCCATTTTTTGTTTTTGGCTTCTGTTTAAACAATTTTAACCAAAATGAGGGTTAGATTAACATGCTTGTTCGATTTTTGATTTGAAATCATGTAAGTCAGGTTATGAGCACTGAAAATTTTCCTTTTTTGAATCCAAGAAAAAGGTCCAGTTTTTAGAAAAAGATGGAATAATTTTCAAGAAAATTAGTCAACCTTAGTAAAAATTTTCAAAAACTGTTTTTGCAAATAGTCACTGCTCAACAAGCACGGAACCTACTCTTGAGATGCACAACCTCAGATCCATAACAATGGCAAATTGCTTCTCATCTGAAGGACACTGCATGGCAACGGAAAGTTGCCCGTTGTTTGAATAGCACCGCAACACATTGTATAGCAACAGAAAGTTGTCCCTTGTTTGAACGGCACCGCAGCGCATTATAGTCAGTCCTTAGAGCGACGAACACAACCAGACTCTCGGATACAGAAGATGATCAGAACCATCACATGGACATAGTTGAATTTGAAGTGTTTTGCTGCTGGACGTCAGAATGAAGTTGCCTACGTATCCCAAAGATGGGAATCAAGCCTTACGTAGTTCGGGGTTAAGGTACACTCGGGTATTTAACCTCTCCTTTTGTGCTCTAACTTTTGCCAAGGCCGCCCTTTGCGGGTTTTCAACCTTACGAGCTATGTTCTTCAATTCTTTTCATTTCTCTTCTTCTTTTTTCATCTTTTTCTTCTTCTTTTTTTTCATTTTTTGCATTTTTTTCATTTTTCTCTTTGCATTTTTCTCTTTTGTTCTTTTCTTTTCTTTTCTTTTTTTTTGCTCTAACTTTTGCCTGGGTCGCCCTCTCGGGTTTTCGGCCTAGCAAGCCTCTCAAGGGTAAAAGTGTAGCTTGGTCCATGTCAAATGGTTCTGAGATCTTGAATCCTTCTGAATCCAAGAGAGTGACTGCTGTTCGCTGACAATGCAGAAGTCCATCCCATGGGGGCTGGATTTGCCCCTAGTGTTGTGGATAGGAACTCAGTTGTTCTTCAGCAATACTTTCTTCTTTCTTCTCTTCTGGGGTTTGGCATTCTTGCCAGTCTTCATTGATTTGCAGGATGATCCATCTTTGGCTCTTCGAGCACATCTGGCATTTTTGCCCCTAGTTCCAGGGATACTTCTGATCTAGCTTTGCAAGCTTCTTTTGGCGACATCTGATCTCCTTGATCTGACTTTTCTTGCCCCTAGTTCGAAGGCTGCTTCAAATATGGCCACACAGGCCTCCTTTGATGGTTGACCATTGACCATTATGGATTTAAGTCCAAGGTTTGGAAATGAGGGGTCAAGTTTCGAGGCTGAAAGTGATCCTAGGTTGCACAATCTCAAGAGCGATTTTACACAGGTCTTCGCAGGACCGTGCAAAACATTTTTCGAAATCTTTTAAGAAAGCGACCAGTCGCTCGCACTGATGACAGTGTAGAACCAATCTGGATCAAGCCAGGATCCTTCCCAGTACTCATACTAACAAGCATGATTTCATTCATTAAGGGCTTAGCATGCCTCTCTTTCTCTCAATTGATCAAATTTTTGCAAAACCCGAGGAATTCCTTCCTTTTCGTTTTCACCGCAGTGTTCAAAAAGTTTTGAAAAACTTAGGTCAATACAATAATTTCAAGGCACAAGAGAGCAGGTGGAATGCACTACCGTTTCATTCAAATCCTGGCACAACTAGCACACGGCAGAAGCAAACACAAGAGTGCGAAAATTACTGCTGTTTCATTTCAGAACTGTTGGCACAACTGGCTCCATGGCAGAAACAGACTCAAGACAAAACGAAAAGACAAATACAAAACAAGATAGTGATGTCCGAGGTAACACCCCCGAAACCACCCGACTCCTATACAACAAGACTAACTCAATACAACAAGACAACCCAAAACAAAAAGACTGACTCAAAACAAAAGGACAGACTCAAAACAAAACAACAAGACTAACCCAATACCCAAGTCAGAATGCAAAATTAACAGCACTTGTACATTGCTCAAAACAGTGCATGCCATCCACCACAGCTGGAGTAAATCGAGCGCCGCCCGCAAGTGGTTTATCTTCCGATCACATCACATTATCCCCCCAAGTTCACCGATCCAGTGCCAATAGACTTTGCTGAGCTCGGTGGGAGGATGACCCCGTTGTCAAATAGATCCTGTACTTCGTGGCGAAGATGGAAGTAGTTGTCGGTAGTATGGCCAGTTTGCTGATGGTACGCGCAGTACTGGGTAGCATCATGCGTAGCTGGAAGAGGGTTCGGAAGAGGCCGAGGCTCGAGGGGTTTGAGATGGCCTTGTCCAACAAGGATTTGGAGAGCTTTGGACAAAGGCATATAGAGGGCATGGAAGACCCTCCGACCTCAGGGTTGGTACTTCAAGGTTTGTGGATCTTTGTTGGACGCACCAGCAGAGGGATTGATAGGTGCTGGCCTGGTTTGCTAATCTCTTCCGAGCGGAGGATTAGAGCTAACAGGATCGTTTCTGGTACAACAGCCCTTCTCCCGGCTTGCTCCTTGATTCAAATTGCCCCCAACTTGAATGGTGAAAATGTCATCCACAGCCTTTGCAACAACCGCAATCATTTGCTGTTTGTTCAGCCCTTCAGCTTTCAAAGCCTCAACAGCCAACAGAAGATGTTTATGGGGATCGATGTCCACCCCTACCTTGTTCTTCCCACTCCCCTCAACTTTATCAAAGGATCGGGTTGCTATATCCGAGCAGAGCCCAATTGTTGCTGACATGCCACCACCCAGATCTGAGATGGCTTCAGGTTGGCTCTTTTCAGTTGCAGCTTGCCCCGAGATTGAGGAGCCTTTTGGATTGAAACTTCTAGCCTGTGATGTGGTCGATGATGGAGCCAAAATTCCAAAGGCTAAGTCCGCCACAGTTCTCTGAAGATCGTCGATCATTCTCATCAACTCAGAAGTGGTGGGCTCACAAGTTTGAGATGATTGGGGTTCAGATGCACCCATCATGCATAAGTCCATGCTTTCTGGGATAAACACCTTAGGCTTGGGTAGATGGACTGGGGTGATGTATATGCTGGGGTCGTAAGGGACGGCCAGTGTATGGATTAGATTGAGATGTGGATGAGGTTCTTGGTCATTGGGGTGTAAAGGTGGAGCTATTGTCCGGTTGTCGATGAGATTTTGGACTTCGTGACGAAGACGGTAGCAACGGTCGGTGCCATGACCATGTTGCTGATGGTACACACAGTACTTGAAAGGGTTATGTCTGGCTGGGAGTGGGTCAGGCAGAGGTTGAGGATCGAGGGGTTTGAGATACCCTCTTTCCATCAAGACTTTTAGTGCGCTAGTCAGGCTCATATAGAAAGGGGTGAAAGTTCTGCCCTGAGCTCGGGCTGGGCCGGCAGTTTGTAGGCTTGGATTGGCAAAAGGGTTAGCTGTGGCGACTGTATTGATTTCTGCGGGTTTGGGAATAGCGCTACTACCAGCATTGGCACTCCCTGAAATCACCCTCCTTGTCGCTTCACTTGTTCTGGGAATGATCCCACAGTTGAACGCATTCTCGATCTGAACCCCCAGTTCATGCAACCTTTTGAAAGTGAATAGCCCAGCGACTATCAACTTCTGCAACATATCATGCTCGAGGTTTCGCACCATCATCTGCACTTGATCCCTCTCAAAAGGGCAACGATCTGTCATTTGTGCTGCCTTTGCTCTCCACCTCGCAACGAATTCCACAAAAGGCTCTGTTGGGTTCTGGCGAGTTGCTTCAAGCTCTTGGATGGTCATTTCAACTTGGGTATTCTAGGAATACTGATCGACAAAGGCCTCAGCCAGTTTTTCCCAGTTTTGCTTCACTGTATCCTCCAATTTGGCATACCAAGTGGCTGCTACACCCGACAGGGTTCTTTCATACAGAGAGAGTTTTTGTGGCTTAATCAGACCCATCGGCTTCAGGATATCCAAGAAAAGCCGGATATGTACCATAGGATCTCCAGACCGGTCGAAACGATCAATATGTGGCATTTTGAATCTGTCTGGGAGCCGTACGGTAACCTCGGTGTACCCATCCTCAATGTCGGGAATAGAGTTAAGGCCATGTACCTTTTTGAATTGCTTCTCAAGGTTTGTAATTTTTACTGCGGTCAGATCGAACTCATTAACATCAAGGGGATAAAGCCTCTCATTAGGCTGCACCAGGGGTCTGAAAACTCGGGCTTGAGCCAACCCTTCTCGAGGATCTGGACCCTGCAAATCTTCAGCTGGCGGAAGTGGGTCAAAGTTCGACTGGGGTCCCAAAGCTGGATGTGAGGCAGATGCCCCAGATGGGCGCTGCGTTTCAATACTGGTCTCGGCCTATATGGCAGTTCCCTGATTTAACGCTGCTATCACGGCCACAAATTCTTCTAAACCTTGTGCCATCACGGTCTGTTGAGTTCGAACAAAGGTGATGTGAATGGCAACTGACGGATCAGATGAACTGATGAGCCTCGACTGGCCTGCCTCAGCGAAAGAACACTGGTTGCCCTTAAATTGGATTTCTGACCTAACAAAGTCTATCAACACTAGTCCAATGTACCCGGGGGATATCGGAGGCTTCTGAAGCTATGGTTCCTAGACTACCTAGCAAAAGAGAAAACAGACAGTATCTCAGCCCAATTTCACCAAAACAGATATGAGCATAATAGGATGACTGTGCCTCCTACTGAATTCTGCCCTAAAATTCTGCCTGTAAACTGATACTCTCAGGTAAAACTGATTCCCCAAATACTGATCCTGATGTCCACAGGCCTGATACTCAAACTTGCAAACTGATACATGCATTCCCTGTAGAGACGCACTCTAAAAGCACATAGCAAGCAAAGAGAGCCAAAACACCCCTATGTTAGGGGTAGGGTTTCCCTGTCCTATTTTGTCAGGAGCTAGGGTTTCACTACGCACGCAGCGGTTTAAAACAACCTATCATCAGATAAGCAACCTGTCCTAGTTTGGAATGGTCACTATGGATTCCGAATATGCACTAGGTCGAATGGTCAAAAGGGTGTCCCGGTAAAAGTCGGGGTTTGTGTTCCCATACTGGCAGAGCCCGTAACCGGTCAGCCTTATGGCATGCTTTGACAAAGCAAGCCTCCGGCAAACCATTCAGGAATAGCAGACGGCAAACACGGTGTCCTAGGCGCACCAATGCACATGCAATGCAAAGAAACACATAAGTGTAGTCAAAACAAGATATCATGAGTTCGAGTCAAGTTCTCTAACTCCCCAGTGGAGTCGCCAGAAACTGTAGACGTCCCTGAACGTCCCGGGAGGAAATCCCCCCGTTTTGCTCGTTGGGCTCACTACAGTTCAGAACTCAATGTCACGGTCCTGTATCTAATCTCGCAGAGTGCAATGCAAGACCGATGAAATCATTAAAGAGTCCAAATCCAGCAAATCGTTTTTGAAAACAGATTTTTTTAAAGAAGGGCCAAACATGGACTGCTTTGCCAGATACAGAGTCGCCACCTAAATATTTTATTTTTGAAAAATTTAGGAAATCCTAACTCGTTGCCTAAGGCCACGTGTCCGTCATCACCAAAGTTGTCTCAACTCGGGAACTTGGGTACGATTGGGGAAGGTCACTTCGTGAGCACCCCCGCTCGCCCGATCAAAGATCAGCCTCTACTAACCATGATATCTAGTTTTGAAAACGTTATACGTTCTTATTCCGGTTATTAGCCTAGATTTACTACATGATGCGCACAGTATACAAGTATAGATTGGGTCGCCTAAATTGGAACGAAACATCTCATGTTTGTTTTGAAAACGGTTTGCTACTCGCAAGTAGGCTAAAATGTGGATTTGCCACCCTCAAGTGGGCTTAGAAAACAAGATGATTTGCCACTATCTAGTGGGCTTAAAAACTCACAATTAATGAATTGTTCCAATTCGGATAACCCAACCTTCACCCACAGGCATTCAGGCAAGTATATCATATAAGCAAATAGCCTCATGGTAAGCATGCCATCATGGCATCATTCACACACATGCAAGGATGCTAAAGCATAAAACTTACCGAGTACTCCGAGCCAAAACAGAAACTAGTTAGAAATCAATGCATGATCTTAACTATACAGAAATGCCTAATGCAACACATGCAAAATGCAGCTAAGATAGGCTTGGCTATTTTAAGATGGCATATGAAATGCTACAACTAACAAGTATTCAACTCGGTTTTGAAATACAAATGCAGTTAGTATGATGCGCCGAGCCCGGTGCATGCAAGACAGATGAATGAATGCAGACATACTATCATACTGTATGCTAATTGAAACATGTCCTAATCTAACCATCATAAGCTGGTAAATAAAAGGGAGAAAGACGTGGGGTTGGAAGACATACATCACACTCACGCACACTTATTACAAAATTGCCCTCGCTCGGAGGGTCCAAAAGAATAATACAGTCCGAATAAGTACAAAATCCTAATTAATTAACAAATTAACTAGGAAAGCGAATAAATTAGCATGCAAGCTATGGACAGCCTCAGCTCGGTTCCGAATGATGAATGATGCATGCTCGGGTTGCCTTCGTCGGGAAATTCTTTACAATGCCCCAGTTTGCCTCTGTTCGCAATTGTTCTCGAAATATTGTGCAAAGCTCCAGAAGGCTACTAATTTTTGATTTGCCGTAACAGAGAGCAACAAAGGGGCATGGCAAAGTATTTTCACATATATATGCATCACTACTCTTCAGGGAGTGTAGTCCTCGATCCTCGTGCCACCAATCACGTATCTCGATGCATGATGCCCGAGGAGTCGAATTGCACGACTCAATGTGAAATGAATGCACATGAAAACACAACAAGACCTAAACTCCGTCATGGGTAATCCGGAGTGTCGGCGACAGGGAATTGAGACACGTTCCGTCACTCGGAGTACGAAACGTCCCTCGTTTCCCGTGCTCGGGCTAACTCCTATCCTAAACACAATGCAAATGAGATGGCATACACAATGCGACTAACATACAACCTAGCATACGCAATGCTATGAAATGGCATACACAATGCTCGATGTAACATGGCATACACAAAGCTCTAACATGCAACCTAGCATACACAATGCTATAAATTGAAAAGGCGTACACAATGCATAATGGACTTACACCAACATGAGTGGACCTCAGCCACACTCACATCAATGGCCATAAGATGAAAATGAGATGACCAAAATGCGTGCATACATGCACGCAAACCGAGAACCGAACCTAAGGCATTAAATGCCACTCTACCAAAACATGGCAAGGATGAAGCATGACATTCAAACATGTAATTTTTAGCACTGAAACATAATGCTAAATGGTCCCGAAACATAGAAATATGGCACCCGATGTTGGAATAAGTCCCGAAACTCAAAACTAGTCCAATGCATTGAACCACAAGTATACAAAGAAAGCATTATTTGATCATGAAGTCTAAAGATAGAGCCAAGGCAGTCCCAAAACATGCACATTTCTAGTTTACAGCATGAACAAAAGATGCTAACATGATGGACTAAAATAGCATGCAATATTGGCTAGCAAGCATGGTTTACATGGCATGTATATGAAGCAAATGAGAACTCATCAAACCAGTCAAAAACAGTGAACAAAACATGCCAAAATACGCCTAAATAATCACTGAAATGTAGCCAATGCATGCAAAAATGAGGGGCTTCTTTGGAGGGCCTTGCAAGGGGTTGTTAAGCACATATAAGATAGACACTTAGCATGGAAAAATTAACTCTGGAAATGAGTTATGACAGCTCTAAAACTCACAAAATTGGCCCTGAAATCAGTCAAAGAAGCATACGATGAAAGGCCCCCTCAAAAGGCCTTGAATGGAATTGTTCTACACATGCACTATAGGCATAAAATATGATCAAAAGGGCCCCGGATAGACCTAAGGCAGACCTTAAAACCCACAAAATTGTGCCCAAAAGTGACTTCAATGCATGCAAAATAGAGCCCCTTTGGAAAGCCAATGATGCTAGTAAAGAAAATGAGGGGTGAGACGGTCACCCCTCTATGATTTCAAAGCTCAAAACCTCATCAAAGCCACTGAAAATCCCCTGGATTTCAGTGGCTAAGAGGCCAAAACAAGTCCAATGCAAATGCTCTAATGCATAGCCCTAAATATGAAGGAATGAAGCATGAAAGGAAGGAGATGACTCCAAACAGAAAGTGACCTCAAGCAAACTTAAAGAGGAGGTCAAAACAAGGCTTTTTCCAGTTTATAAAAAATCTCTAAAATGTCCATAAGTAAGGCTAAAGTATGATGCAAAAATAGCCCTAAAAGAGAGATAGAGGGTAAGGGGAAGTAGATGACCTCAAACAGCAAAGTGCCCTTAAACAAAGTTGAAGAGGAACTCAAAATAAGACACTTTACAGTTTGGGTCGAAGCCCATAAATACGTGCAAGTGAGGCTAAGTAATGATACAAAAAAATACAAGTTTAAGGAAAATAGGCACTTACCCTTGAAGAGCCGACCTCCAGCAGCTTTTGGACCAAGTTGGTGAGTTTTCAACCTCTGCAAATGACTTCTAAGGTGCTGGAATGGATGATAGAGGTGTGGTGCTAAGGGTTGTAGTGCAAATGGACCAAGAAAGTTAGGGTTTTGGAGCTTTGAGTAGTGACAATGGAGGAGGGAGGTTATGAGCGTTAAGCAATAATGTTCAACCAGCTGATATGAAGCCAAGCCTCTCCTTTATAGAGGAGAGGCTCCAAAATATCCAAAAAGGCTCCAAGTATCCTCCATACACGTGTATGGAGGATGCACCAAATGGCCTCCAGCTGGCACAGCTGGATTACACTCAGAAAAAGCAAAAAACAAGAAGCAGGCCGGCCAGTTCAAGTGGCTAGCCGGCCACCCCCCCTGGTCGGCCGACCAGGGGTCAAAAGGGTCAACAAAAATTGCTGGTCGGCCTACCCAGAAAGGTGGCCTCCCAGATGAGTAGAATACAGCTGTGTAGAGAAAAACCAGAAAAAGTGACCCAGAAGAGAGAAAAACTAGCTTTTAAGCAAGGTTCAAAAGGGTCAAGATGAATTTATGGCCGGCCTACCCATATTAGTGGCCTCCTAGATGAGCACAACACAATGGTGGTATGAAAAGCTAGAAAATGTGGCTCAAAAGTGGGAAAAACCAGCTTTCAGTCAGAAAAACTGGCTTTTGGAGAGAGAAAATGAGAAAACTGGCTTTTCGGGGGAAAAGGTGGCCGGCCACCATCCTACCACCTTCCTAACAGTAAAAATAGGGTCTTTACCAAAAATGGACCAAAACGGATGCAAAACGAAGGTTCGGGGGCCAAAACGCGCGGTTCGGGGCCCCGAAAACAGGCTGTTAGGCCCCGGAAGTGGCGTATGACCACGAAGGTGGTCTCCAGGGCCACAGTGTCCCTCTAAAGGGAGGAAATAAGGTGTGTGCCAAAAACCGGAGCAAACGGAGGTAGTTAAGCGGTCCCGAACCGAGACATACGGCCGACGGCTCCGAAAATCGAAAATCGGGCTCCAAACGGGAAAAATGACCTACGACCACGAAACGTAGCCTACGGCTACTGAGAGATAGCCTACGAGACCTCTCCTTCCATTCGGGAAGAGAAAATAGAGAAAATAGGACCCGGTTCGCAAACTGAGGCAAGGCACAAAAAGAGCCCCGAAGTCCGGAGGCAAGGCTCGCATCCGAGACTTTGAAACCTCAGAACGAGCACAACATGCAACATCACCGAGCGCTCAATTGGTGACGTCTGAGTCTTAAGGTCGGTCAAAAATGGGGTCTCTAAATCATGTTATTTGTTCTTAAAATCTCCAAGTTGCATCTATTCATGTTTTCCATCTCATGCTTCAAGATAATCGTGTCATATGTCTATTGCTTTTTCATATACTATTGTGGGACTAATAGTTGTTTTGGAGATTGTGGCGCTAATAGTTGTTTTGCAGATCATGACCTTGAGAAAGAAGTTTGTTTTTATTGGCTATAACGGTTAGGGTGTTTAGGATTTTATTTGTTGGGTGTAATTTGTCACGGCATTGCCAAAGGGGGAGATTGTTAGGTTTTTATTCTTGACAATCCTGTTTGACAAAACTTCTTTCAGTTATATTTGTTTTCGCACTTTTTATTTCAGTAAGGCTATGAGTTTTTAGATGTGAATCCAACCTGAATTGTGCCTTGCAGAGAAGTTTGTGATATTAATACTTTCAAGATTGCCATTTCGCTGATTATGACGGGAATCGAGTTGCCCGGTCAACTCGCAAAGGTCCAGGGAACAGCGCCCCTTGACGGGTCCGGGGCAGTGCCCAGGCGGGGTCGAGGGGCAGTGCCCCGAAGCAAAATGCAAAATTGCATTCGAAATTGCATGTTCGCGCCTTGCTCGCTCGAGCGAAGGCTGCGTCTGGGAAAAAACTTAAGAATGATGAATGTATGCTCAAGCAAAGCCACTTATGAAAAACACGCGTTTTTGGTTCCTCGCTCGAACGAGAGAAGCTTCCCTCGAGCAAGCTTCGCAGTCCCAGATTTCTTTAAGTATTTGTTTTAATCCAAAACTAGGATTACTTCTCCAGATCTTCTTTTTGAATATTAAGGTTTATACCTGGAGATATTTTGCTAGTTTTCTTTGATGTTTAATTGAGTATTCAACTCATGGTTTAAAAAGTATACATCAAAGGATTATTTGTTTGTTCTACACAAAAGAGAGAGTTGTTCTTCGGTGAATTCTGAAGAATTTGAGCCTTAAGCTTTAGTATATTCTGAAGTGGCTCATCGTCAAGACAATTCCGAGGTAAAGACGGGATTAGAAGAGGCACATAAGGGTTGGTTCAATTCAGGCGTGGATTCGCTAAGTAATTGAGAGTATACCTATGTAATTCCTTTATATCTTCTTAGTGGATTATTTTGTGGCTGTTGCCCGTGATTGTTTTATCACAATTAGAGGTGCTCCAATCATAGTTTTTCCACATTAAAATCGTTGTGTCTATTTGTCTTGATTGTTTAATTAAAATTGTTTTATTGTTTTAAATTAATACATAATCACAAATCAATATTTAGCGAATTTCTAGATTTTTCATTTCTGTTCAATTTTTTCCTCTTGTCTGTTCAATTTTACTCCTTATCTGTTTAAAATTTTACTATTTATTGAAATTTTTATCTATTTGTTCAAATTTTTAATTATTTGTTCAAAATTTTCCCCTAATCTATATTATCTGTTCAGTTTTTTTCCTCTAAATTCTATCTGTCTAAATTCTATCTGTTCAATTTTTTTTTTCTATATGTTAAACTATGAAGCTAAACAAAATCCTATATGTTGAGCCAAAACCAACCCCTATCTATTGTAATACCAAGTCAAACCATGCCATATGTTCAAATTTTTATGTCTACCTCCTTATCTGTTGCAATATGTTTTATCATCATCAACAACAACAACAAATCTACACAGATAAGATAAACATACAACCAAAAAAAAAGAGAGATACAAATAGAGAGAGATATAGGGGGGAGGAGTTCATCCATCTATGTTCAACAACAACTATGAACAGATCTAAACTTGCATTTAAAAAGAAAAAAAATTGATTGGAGAGGGAAATAGAATCTATCTCTTGAAATCAAGAATAACACGAACCAAAAATCCCAAATCAAAAACCCTAGTTCTTCAACCTCGACTCCCAAACAAGAATAATCGTGAAATAGATTCCATAAAATGAATGTAAATTGTGGAATAAACCACCGGAATCTGAGGGGCAGTGTAAGGTAATTTTGCTAGAGACGGTAGTTTCCATTGCGTTTGTAGGTGTGTGGTTAATGGTGGCGGTTTAGGTAGGGTTAGTGAAGGATGCATCAACGCTGCTCTTCAGTCGGGACGTCGTAGTTGTGAGCGATAACGGACTTGAATGATTCAACGGTGGAGTCGAGGCTGATCTGAATGGATAACTTGGAGCAATTGGAGCATCAGATGTGGACCGCATTGCCGCCGTAGATCTGTGTTCAAACGTGAATGAGAACACATATCTGTGTTCTTGTGCCAGATCGATCTGAGAAAAGGAGGAGGTGCTGACGACGGCGATGGGGGAGGAGAGGAGAGAGTTGGAGTCGGCGATGTCAGAACGGAGAGAGAGAGAGGGGGGGGAGAGCGGCGGCGGTGATCGTCAGGTGGTTTCGCCCTCTCTCTCCTCCCCGGTCGTCTCGCTTCCTCCCCCATCTCCGGCGGTTCTTTCACCGGCGACGGCTGAGAGTGGCGGAGCATTTCGTCTCTCTCTCTCCCTCCCTCCCTCCCTCCCTCCCTTCTTCGGTGGTCTTGCCCGCTCTCTCTCTCTACCTTTTAGATAAAACAAAAAAAAGTAGATTGAAGAAGGGGAAGTTTGGTCATTTCCCAAAGGACGTCCTTTGTGGACAGAATGATTTCGCGCATGGATTGTTGAACCAAAAAATTCAAATTTGAATTTTCCGGCTGAGCGCCCGAGAAATTATATACTAAGGCCTCGTTTGGCAAGAGGCTATTTTAGCCAAAAAGTCAAAAAGTTACTAAAAAAGTCAAAAAGCCAACAACTCATACCAAAAAGTCAAAGATTCCCTTTTCTCTCTACTTTTTGCACATCTTTTCGTAAAAAGCCAAAAAGTCATCCCAAACATACTAGTTTTTTTTACATCACATTTTAGCCAAATAGCCAAAAAGTTACTAAATTAGCTTGTTCCCAAACGAGGCCTAAGTTTTTAATCTTTCAAAATGTTATGAAAATCTTTTTCCTATATTAAAATGATATTTTTTTTAAGGTCCTTGATATTATGATTTTATAGTATAAAGGACATTAATTATTTTCATGATGTCTAAGATCCCTCAACATAAATCCAGAGAAATTTCAGTCTAGAGAAAATTCGATCCAGAGAAAATTCAACCAGAGAAAATTTAATCCAGAGAAAATTCAATTCAGAGAAATTCAATTTTGTCTAAAATTTACCTCTCATTATAGCCAAAATGAGGTGTATAGTTCTAGAAACCACAATCCATGAGAGACAGAAAATCTTCCTGTGGAGGTTAGTCTCAGCAAAAATCCAAATAGACTCCTCTGAATGTCCCTTCTGCGGAACGGAACCTAAATCTGCAGTCCATCTGTTCTTCTTATGCAAACCCATCAAGATGATTTGGTTTCCCGAGTTGGGTATTAGGACAGATGATTTCTCTCACCTATCATTCTCAGATTGGATCAACCATATTCTCACTCCATCCTTGATATTTGGAGTTTCTCCTCCAAGCAAGTCAGATTTTGTGCTTTTTGCAGTAATTCTCATGGAAAAAACTTGGCTTGGGAGAAACAGAGCCATATTTTGCTGTCCAAAGGTTGAACCAGAGAAATTTCAAAATTTCTCTAAACTCCCCAAACCCAAAGAAATTCTCAGACAAACATTTCCAGAAATTCTCCCACCTAGAGAATTTCTCTGGACTCCACAACCCAGAGAAAATTCCTAGCCAGAGAAATTCTCTCAACCCAAAGAATTTCTCTTAACCCAAAGAATTTCTCTGGGCATGACCAGATGCAATAGTTGAGTTGAAATGCGGTGATACAGTCACTCTGCTGCCAAAGTATGCCTGAAGATGCAACAAACTATCTTGAATCAATACTTAAACATAAAATTCATTGGAACGTGATAACTTGATTTTTTTGTGTTCCATAAGAGCATGCATCATATGAAAAACTTGCATGGCTGCCCAATCAGGATAAACATGAATGTTGGTCTGATCCTTTGAATTTTCTCTGGGTTGAATCCAAAGAAAATTCAAATTTCTCTAGGTTGAATCCAGAGAAATTTGAGAACTTCTTGGGGACATAAGCTCCAAGACAGATCACATCCTTCCAGCTTCGGTAGAGTTGGATTCCAATTTGCATGTTGAAACTTCGTTGCAGTCTACCAAGTACTTTCCAGAAACGTTTTCAAGCCTCAGATGCGTAGCAACGTAGCAAGTCGTCGTAGTGGCCTGAACAAAAATTCAAATTCATTAACACATTTGCACCTACTATAAATACTTACAATAAGATATATAAATTAAGTGAATATCATCAAAAATTTGAGCGAGTGATTAATAAACACTACCTGAGGAATTGTCTTCAAGAACTTGGAAGCCAAGAAGAATACCAGAAATTCTCTCAACTCAAAGAATTTTACAACCTCAAGACTCAACTACATGCGTATATATATATATATATATATATGCATGAATCTCAGGTTTAGAGAATAGTAGCGACCTGTTATGAGGTCGGGTCGCGGATCCGGGCGGCGCGGAGGTCTGCGACGGTGGCGGAGCAGAGGGAGGAGTCGGAGGAGAAGGTGTTGAGGAAGAGGTCGTAGAGGAGGGTGGAGGAGCAGAGCTTGTTGCCTTGGATCTGGAAGACAGTGGGTGAGAGGAGAAGAGAGAGAGAGAGAGAGTAGAGTAGAGACAAAAGTCAAATTTCTCTGATATATGTTTAGGGACCTTAGACATCAAAAAATAATTTTGTGGATCTCTTCCATTATGAAAAGTGGGAGAGGGACCCTAGACCAATTTTTCCTATATTAAATTGATAAAATTAAATTGTAATATACAATCTGTTTTAGGTCTCGTTTGGCAACCGAACTTTTTAATCAAAAAGTTAAAAAGTTACTAAATTAACCAAAAGCTAACAATCCATACCAAAAATTCAAAGGTTCTCTTTTCTATCTACTTTTTGCATATCTTTTCGTAAAAAAGTCAAAAAGTCATCCCAAACATACTAGTTTTTTTTAGCTCATATTTTAGTCAAATAGCTAAAAAGTTACTAAAATTAGCATGTTCCCAAACGGGGCCAGTCTCTCAATTAACAAAATCAAAATGGTCGATTCAGTGCTAAAGTTTTGCTTAATCCCCGATCGAATTGAACTATTTATACCCCAACTCACCAATATGCTTTTTGTTAGTGATAATTACAAATTAAACATCAGAAAATACAAATAAAAAAAATTATAATAATTATTTTAAGGGCTGAGGCGCGGGAAATTTACTCTCTTTAAGGAGATTCAAGCACTCTGCGGTTAAGCAAAGTCTCACACCGGTGCAGCAGAAAAAATCATGACTTGTCCCTCCCAGGATATAACAACCCGACTAAGTAGTGTGGTTCACTAATACTGCACAATTGGTTTAACCCAAAGTTTCATCACATATATCTTTTATTCCTTTGCCTGATAATCTCTCAAATAAGAAACTTGAGCTGCTAATAAGAGAAGTGAAAGGCTTAATTTATAAGAGAGGTAACTTGGAGGACAAATTTTCTTGGAGACTTAGTGGATAAGAATGAAGACTTGACTTGGAGACTTGACTTGGAGGACAAATTTTCTTGGAGGAAAAGAAATGATTAACTAGAAGAACAAGTTATTTGGAGCCCAATCACACAATATAATCTATAACACATTATAATATTAAAATATCTGCTAACATTTTTTATTTTATTCAAAGAAAATATTGAAAACGGTAATTATTTGTGGGTTTGTATTTTTTTAAGGGTTTTTATTGATAAACCCTATTTAGAAGTGTTCTAACTCAAGAAGTCCATCGGCTCCGTTTAGGAAAATGGATTTGGGACTTTTTTGGCTATTTTAGTTACAAAAGACAAAATAGGTTATTTTAGCCACAAAAAACAAAACATCACATCCAACCCATAATCGTTACACTCTTCTCTCACAAAAAAAGTAAAAAAAGCCAAAAAAATACTTCCCAAACCAAGTTTTTTAGCCCAGGCTAAAATAGCCAAAAAAGCCAAAAAGTCAAAAAGCCAACTCACTTTCCAAACGAAGCCGAAAGAAATTTATAACCTACTTAGTCCCATGTATTTATACCTTTATTCTATAAGGTCCTTTTTCTTGATTTACACTATTTTCTTAGACTTTTATACCTTTAAATTTAATGTTGATATACATTACACACAAAAAATAAACATGGTTCTTTATTGATTGTCATTATGTTTTGGTAGTTCTCATGTATCCAAATGTCGACTGTACGTGATGACATGAATGTCTACATCAGATGACGTGAATGTAAATGTTCACATCAGATGACGTGAATGTTCACACTAAGATATATGAATGTGAATATAAATGTTAATGTTCATAATGTTAATATTCATAATGTTAATATCAGATGACGTGAATATTCACATTCATATGTTTTAGTGTGAATATTTATGTCACATTTATATTCAAATGAAAGTTGAGGCTTGTGGTTGTATAGTTTAATGCAATGCTGATGTGAACTTTAATATCACCTTTATCATAACGTTATTTGATGCGAACATTCACATTCACGTCATCTGATGTAAACATTCACATTCACGTCATCAAGTACAGTTAACATTTGGATATATGAGAACTACCAAAACATAATGACAATCAATAAAGAATTATGTTTAATTTTTGCGAGTAATAAATATTAACATTAAATAGTGATGCGCAGTTAATGCATTTTTTTGGAGTGAAGATATGGGGAATATGAATTAGCTTGTTTGGTTCTAATTTTCAGAAAACAGTTTTTAGAAAATTTTACTTTTTTATTTTTCGTATTTTAATGTTTTTAATGATTTTTTTAAATATTTTAAGCAATTTTTTTTTAAATTTTTAGACACACCTAACAAGACACATTTAAAAAGTATAATATTTGTGAAAAAATCTTTAAAAAATTACACTAAATACCAAAAAATATAAAAAAAAATACAAAAATTTAGTACATTTTTGTATTTATTAATTTTTAAAAATATTTTTTCACAAATATTTTATTATTTAGATACATTTAAGTAAAGTGCATCTAAAAAAGTAAAAAATTACTTAAAATTTAAAAAGTATTCACTAAAAAAAATACGAAAAATAAAAAACTCAGTTTTCAAAAAGTTGAATTCAAAAAATTGAAACCAAACAAGCTGAATGGTTTTGTTTTTAGAATGGAGGGACGGTACTTTGGTTTTACTACATTGACTGGGACCTAATGAGATAATCAAAAATGATTTGAGTTTTATAGTATAAAAGTGTTAGAAACGGGATTTATGAAAAACGTTCCATTTTTTTTTATTAATTTGTTTAATTGAGAGTGTGATTTATTTAAGTTATAAATATTATTGGATTTTACGTGATAGATAAAAGATCAAATGAATTGTGGGTGATGTATATGTATGAGTAAATTGTAGGAATAAAACTTGTGGGTTTTATTTATTTATTTATTTTTAAAAAAATTATGTGATAAACATTGGCTATTTGTAATTAAGTTATAGATAGTTGTGGGTTTATATTTTTTTTATTAATTTATTTAAGTCATTATGTGATATTTAAGTTATAGATACATTGGATAAATATTTGTGCATTTCTATTTTTTTATTAATTTATTTAGTTGAGAGTGGAATTTATTTTAATTTGTTTTAAATAATGTGATATTAAATTGAGAATGAGAAAAATATTATTATGGGTGATGGATATAACTGAATATTTTATTATTTATAGTTTTATTTTGTATTTTACGTAGGGAGAGGAAGTGGGAATGCTTGAATAATGCGGAGAGTAGGGATGGCAATTTAAACCTGGCCCGATGGGGACCTGACCCCCCGACCCCGATTAACACGATTTTTTCTCGAAAAATACCCTCGACGAGCCGGGTATAGTTTTCAAAAAAAAATCCCCGGTCATTTTCGGGCCAAGGACGGTATAAGAAATTCCGCCCCACCCCAACCCGACCCCGATCCCACTCCCCGTCTCCGTTTCTGCCCTACCTCCCTCTCCTCTCTCACTCACTTACCTACCCACTAATATATATTATATACTCATCTCTCACTCTTTCTCATCTCAGTCAGAGCTAACAATCCAAAACAAACATACCTCTCATCTCTCTCATTTCAGATCTCTCTCTCTCTCTCTTCCTCTTTCTCCGCCTCTCTCTGTCTCTCATTTCTTCGCCTCGTCTCTCTGCCGCCATGATTGATTCTCTCTTTAGCTCACCACGGGTCACCGATCGAGACCTCTCTTCTCTCTCCTTGTGTGTATGTGGTGATGATGATGATGATGGTGAATCAGATCTGAGATCTACAGATGTGTGTGTGTGTGTGTGTGACGATGACGATGATGATCTCAGATCTGCAGATGTGTTTGTGTGTGTGTGTGTGATGATGATGACGAAAACGACTCTGATCTTACTTCTCAGATGTGTTTGTGTGTTTGTTTCTGTGTGTGTTTGTGTGTGTGTGATGATGATGACGAAGGCAACTCAGCTCTGTAACTCCGTCATCGTCGGGGATTTTTCAGGGTCAGGGAAACCCGATCCCCGTTAGGAGTAGGGGGCGAGAGCGGGGGGGATGATGGGTTTCCCGCCGGGGATCCGGGGCGGGGCAGGGACGGAGACGGAGAATTCCATACTTTCGGGGATCGGGGATGAGGAAGGCGATCCCGGGCCCCGGCCCGGCCCGTTGCCATTCCTAGGGGAGAGAGATGAAGGAAGGTGCTTAAAATTATGAAAATTTAGGATTTAAATTTTAGAATCTTTTAACCTAACAACTTTTCGTTAAATATATAATATAGATAGATAAATAGACGTGTCAATTGTAATATTAACAATTGTCTCAAAAAATCAGTGTAATTTGCCTCGTGTACATCAATTATTTGTAATAGAGGTAATTAAATTACTATATTATTCTTAAATATTTTGTTTCTGAATGTGCATTGATAAGGGGTTATTTGGGGTGTCATAAATAAGTGTACTTTTTGTCTTTTTGAAATAAAAAGTTAAGAAAAAAAATATGGATGTTTGGGTTAACTTTTTGTCTTTTTACGAAAAAATATGTAATAAAAAATTGTATAAATAAAGTGTATAGTGAAAGAAAGGTGATTGGATAGTACGGCTGCCCAGTTGTGCTCAGCAGGTTTTACAAAGAAAATAATTGCCTCCTTCGGGGTAAAATATTTGGACAGTGATGGTCGGTCCGTGGGGGCCACCATGGATCCCATTTTAATAATCTGAATCGTTCAATATGTACAACTCGTCGAGTATTATATGGCTGCAAAAAATCACGTTGATCGGATATCGATAACTACATGATCAAATTTGTTTTTCTTCAACAGTTAACTACCACACCATCCATTTTATTTATACAAAACTGATTTGATCATATAGTTAACAATATCCGATCAACGTAAGTTCTTACAAGAATATATTAATCGACGAGTTCTACATGTTGAACGGTTCAGATTATCAAAAGGGAGTCCTTCCCCATGGCCCCAACATTTTTGTGACTTTATATATAGAATTTTTTTTTTGCCCCAAACAAAATGTGTAATGCCTGTCACTATCACAAGTATGGCTAAGAATAGCTGCTCAGTCCATTTGTAGTATTGTAATATATAAAATATTTTTTTAATATTTTTTATTTGTGAATAATAATGTCTTTTTTGCTTTTTGTGTAATTTTTTTGACTTTTTGAATTATTTTTGAGTTGCCAAACCAGCCCTAAATGACATAATTTTCATCCTCATCACATATTTAGTTAATTTGTTTACATTACTTTTCTAATGATGTGTATTATACAAATATGAAATATGAGAGTTTGGATACATGTCACTCTTAGACGTAAAGATAATGAATTGTAAAATAGGCATTTTAGTCTAAAACTTGCAACGTCACATATGTTTTAACCTATGAAATGCAGCTCAAGAACAGTACTCTAATTTTAGGTTAAATCTCAACAACAGTCTCTTAAATTTAGGTTAAAGTAGTATTATACAAATTTAAAAATCATATAAATATACAAATATGAGTGTTCGGATTCATATGGCGCTTAGCCATGAGGATAATAAATTGTAAAATAGGCATTTTAGTCTAAAAATTGCGACATGGCATATGTTTTAACCTATAAAATATAGCTCAACAACAGTCTCTTAATTTTGGTTAAAATAATATTATATAAATTAAAAATATATATAAATATAGGGGTCTTTTGGGAACAATAGTAAAAAGCTAGTTTTTTGGCTTTTTAGCCTTTTTAGTAAAAAAAGTCAGTTTTTTTACTCAAAACAATCCAGCTTTTGCCAAAAAAGCCTCTAAAAAAATCAAAAAATTAATTTTTTACCAACTTTCCAAAACACCACATACAAATATGAGTGTTCAGATACATATGACACTTAGCTCTTCCCAAATAGCTCCAAATAGCCAAAAAAACGCCCCAATTAGCTCTTCCCAAACGGAGATGTAAGGATAATGAATTGTAAAATAAGCATTTTAGTCTAAAAATTATCACATCACATCAATTTTAACTAATGAAATGCAGCTCAACAACTGTGTCTTAATTTTAAGTTAAAGTACTATTATACAAATTAAAAAATCATATAAACTTTTTTTACTCATTATGTGAGGTCCCCTCCTCCCCCGTCCTGCCCCGCCCCGCACCGTCCCGGGGCGACTAATCCTAGGGACCCTAAATATCATATAAACTTCCTTTTTTTATCTTCTACTAATCCCAAGGGTTTAAAGTTAACTATCAAGTAACTTTCAGTGGCCTATTGGAGTGACTTGAACTCGAAACTACTCTAACCTTTTTGTCAAAATCTTTTTAAATTTTTTTCCCTTATTCAAAATATCATTTTTCATCAAATATTATATATATACATATATATAAGGAGAAAATTACAAACAAAAAAAAATCCAAAAGTTTAATTTTTGTAACAAAATAAACTCTAAGTTTTTAATTTTATCAATTTGAATCCTAATATTTTGATCTATTTTTAATTTTAACCATTTACCTATTTTTATTAAGTAAAATCGACATATTTTACTCATTAAAATCAACAGAAAAATAAATTATAGACATTTTATATACACCTACATTGATTTTAATGACTAAAATACTTTTTTCTGTCGATTTTATTTAAGGAAAATAGGTAAATGATTTAAATTGAAAATAAATCAAAAGAATAAGATTTTAAATTGATAAAATTAAAAATTCAACATTTGTTTTGTTATAATTGTTAAACTCAGTTTTTTCGCTGTAATTTTCAAAAAAAAAAAAAAAATTCCCATACTTTATCTCTTTAATTATTCATCAAATTTAAAATTAATAAATTATTAATTTAATACAAAAATATTTCTTTCGTAATTTGATAAAAGTATTATTGTAAGTTTGAATGATCTTTAGCGGTATGTGTGGTTAGATTTTACTTGTTCAATTTAATATAAAATTATTTATAATTACAATTAATTTTATAAATATTGAAAAAAAATTGTTTAATTTACAATCAATTTGGGCTTTTGATTTAGACCATTAAATTAGCAGCATTACTGTCAATGAAAGAAAAAGAAAGAAAGAAAAAAAAAAAAAAAAAAAATATCACATCAAGCGATAAATCCTACCAATTAAAGCTCTAGTTCGTGATTAAAAAAATTATATTTTGATGTTGACTTGTATTAGCGGACCTGGAGCCTCTCTAGTTCGTGATTATTTGGACTGAACAGTATTTTTTAAAACTGTGATATATGTTACGACTCTTATTTTGATAATATAAATTATTTATGTTGTTAGGTTCTTTATATATATATATATTATATATATAAAAAAATTAAATCGATTAGATAATTTTGACTTATTTAATTTATCATATTTATCTTTAAAAACATATCATAAATGTATTTTTAAAAATAGACTATCTATTGTTTTTAATAAAAAGCACAATAAATTGAATATAATAAAATTATCGGATCAATTTAATTTTTTGTTGGAATGAGATAATTATGGATGTAATTGGTTCAGTACGGTCGGTATTTAGATGAAATTTTCTTTCAAATTAATAATGTTGGTTTTATTATTTTGAACACCGATACATACAATTTCTTCCATCAAACTGCATCGAATTGAACTGATTAAAACGGTTTAGTTCAGTGCGGTTTAATCAGTTTATAACATTTCAAACTTGAGTCAATTTTTAATATAGTCACCAATCTTTGTAAAAATGTTGAATTAGTTATTTGTCTACCATTTCAAATATATTTAACCTATCTATTTAATAATATTTTCAAATTCCTAAATTAACAAAAATACAAAATAATAATGATAATAATAAATACTAAGAGTTGTTTTGGAAAGCATATTAAAATTTAATTTTTTGACTTTTTAATACTTTTTTTAAAAAAAACGTATAAAAAAATAGAAAAGTGATGTGACCCAAAAGAGATTAAAACTAAAAAAAAATTGCTTTTTGTGGGGGGCCCAAAATTGAATGAGCCATAGACAAGTCGGCTCAAACTAGGCTTTGCCCTCAAGTCGAGCCAAGAACATTTGAAGAGGGCCGAATACAAGACAATCTATGATAGTCATTTGAAAGCCGTGGCCAAGTATGACCCAGCTCAAGGGCTGAGTTGTCTAGGTAACTTACACGACGTATGGGGAGCCCAGGTGTGAGGAGGGAATGTCTTGAATACGGAGAACAATATAAAAGAAGGAGCCTCATTTGAAGTAAAGGTATGTGAGAAAATAGTAAATAACTTATAAGTAAAGCAAACACTAAAGCGAAAGACTAACTTTCTCGTTGGAGTGCTAATTCCGGTACCTCGACCGAAGCGTTTGTTCCTATTTCAGGTATCATTTTAAGGATCAGGAAGGTCTATTTGGATTAGAGAGTATTTCCAAATCCCTTTCACCACAATTGGCATCGTTTATGGGAATACTAAAGCCCGACTATGGCAGATGTAACAGATGATCCTTCGCTCGTTGCGGACAATGTTACACCAAGAACCATGTTTGGCCAGGAAAATATCCCTACGCAAAGAGCCTTGAACTTTTACTCGATAGCTCCATCCTCGCCCTTGACCTCGGTACAGGAAGCCATGCAGACTATGATGGAGCAATCAAAGCACAATGAACAACGTTTAGAAGATATGGTGACTGATAACGAACGTCTTCACAAAGAACTTGCTTTGGAGATGGCAAAGTCTCAGAAGGCTATATTATATCCTGATCGGGGCCGGTCGCCAAAAACAAAGAAGAATAGTTCACGTCGTCAGCATCAGAAACACCACAGTAGTAGCACCTCAGATTCGTCATCTCAAGAGCCCAAGAAAAATGGGTGAGTTGATACACCCAGCTCATTTGAGGGAAGCCTATATGTGCGGCACAGACAAGGAAAAGATGATGATAGCACGAATGAAGAGGACAAACATGATTCTTTCGTACGATATATCGCTAATGCTGTATTGCCTAAAAGGTTCAAAGCACCAGCGTTTACTCTGTATGATGGCAAGTCAAACCCTACGGATCACATTCGTCACTACAAACAGGCGATGACATTACATGCTGATGATGAAGCACTTATGTGCAGAATGTTTCCGAGTAGTCTGGATGGGACCATTGGCTGTCAGATGGTACTATAAGTTAGAGCCGACCTTAGTGAGAAGCTTCCATTAGCTCCAAAAATCCTTCAGGACAAGATTCATCACTAATGAGACCCAGCTAAAACAGGCCGACTCACTCTAGGTGATGCAAATCAAGACGGAGGAAACCCTCCGTGCATACTCGGCGCACTATTGGGAATGTTTCAATCTTGTAGACGATGCTTGCAATGATTCCATGACCATCACCGCTTTTAAGATGTGTTTATACCCGAATAGTCTGCTTAGAAGCTTGTTGACTATGCAACCTCCCAAGATAGTCTGGGCTTTAATGAAAAGGGCTGAAGAGTATTGCAAGGTGGAGGATGATACCCTCTGCGCCAAAGCCGATCAGACGGTCGTGGAAACAAAAGCGTTTGCCCTAGTACAGTCGATAAGCGTTGTACCACCAGAAAGAAGCTTAGAGCCCAGAGGCCAGCCAAAGCGCGAGAACTGCCGAGATCAGCGTTGATCAAGTGAACAGTATTCACGACGATCCAGCAAGCAATATCAAGTGGAAAGTAGGCGCCCTAGGTGCTTAGCTAAGAAGTATACCGAGTTGGTTGAGCCGATCAGCAAAATTCTGTCCAAAATCCAGCATTTCCCATTCTTTAAGTGGCCGGCTAAGATAATTGGACCCCCCGACACAAGGCAGAAGGATCGGCGATGTGAATACCATAAGGATCATGGGCATGAAATCGATAAGTGCTACACCCTCAAAGACACACCTTGAGGAGTTGGTACAAGACGATCGATTGAGCCAACATCTCTTACGTAAAGGCAACCCACCAGGCACGGTTGCTCTACGCCCGAACTCACTGCCACTCGGTGTCATTCATATGATATACAGTCTTTTGCCACCAAACGACATATATATGATACAACTACAACCGTACCGGCCCAAGCCATGCATGCCAGCCAAGCGGCCACATACAATTGACAAAATTAGCTTCGATGACACAGATCTTGAAGAGATATCTTCCCCCACGACGATGCTCTTGCCATCGAACTGCATGTCAATAGATTCATCACCGAACGCATCCTAATTGATCAAGGAAGCACCTTGGAAATAATGTACTACAAGACATTCCTTAAGCTTGGCTTTACTACTTCGGACTTGTTGCCGGCAGAATACCCCTTGTTTGGCTTCAACGCTAATCCTGAATACCTTTTGGGAAAAATCACAATATTCATCCGTACAGGCACTAGGACGATTGACGTGGAATTCCTGGTCGTCAAGCTTCCATCGCCGTATAATATAATCATGGGAAGAACCTGGTTGCATGCTTTGCAGGCCATACCAAGCACTTACCATCAGTTACTCCGCTTCCCAACACAACACGACATTGAAAAAATCCGAGGCTCTCAAAAGTTGGCGAAAGAATGCCATCTTGTTACTTCGGCGAAGAAATCGAGCGAACTGGAAGTAAACTCCATCAACATTTCGAATCATGAAAGCCACGAGGATGTTGGCAAAACCCCCTCTGATAAAGCAACTGAATATCTTGATCAGATTGACATCAAAGAGGAATCAGACAAGTTCTTCTTGATCGGCACTGGGCTTGAATCAGTTGAGCGACAGAAGTTAATTTCCTTCTTACTCGACAATATCGATGTGTTCGCCTAGACACCGCATGAGATGCCTGGGGTAGACCCTGCGGTAGCCCAACATCGTTTAAATGTCGACCCCAAAGTCAAACCGGTCATTCAGAAGAGTCACTGATCGGCAGTCGAGCATATGGTAATCGTTGTTGCCGAAGTAGACTAGCTCCTAGAGGCTCGGGCAATCCAGGAAGTCACTTATCCTATGTGGTTGTCTAACATCGTGGTTGTCAAGAAAAAAAACGGATCTTGGCGCATGTGTGTGGACTTTACGGACCTCAATAAAGCCTATCCGAAAGATTGTTTCCCTCTCTCTAAGATCGATCAACTTGTGGGCGCAACTGCGCACCACCAACACATGAGCTTCTTGGATGCATACATGGATTACCACCAAATTTCCATACATCCGAAGGACCAGGAAAAGACTGCATTCCTCACCCTACGAGGAACCTATTGCTACAAGGTCATGCCATTTGAACTGAAGAATGCAGGGGCAACATACTAGAGATTGGTCACCACCATGTTTAAAGAACAACTCGGCCGTACTATGGAAGTATATATCGACGAATTGATTGTGAAATCCAAAGAAAAGCATACTCAGTTAGCTGATTTAGTCATAACTTTCAACATTCTTCAGAAGTACAAGATGAAACTTAATGTCGCCAAGTGTGCATTTGGTATCGGATCCAAAAAATTCCTCGGTTATATTGTAAACCATCATGAAATAGAAGTCAATCTAAAGCAGATTTCGACTATTATCGAACTCAGCTCCCTTTAGTTAGTCAAAGACATTCAGAAATTAATGGGGATGGTGTAGACACCCCATTTTTGACCGACCTTAAGATTCAGACGTCACCGATTGAGCGCTTGGTGATGTTGCATATCGAGCTCGTTCAGAGGTTTTAGAGTCTCGGCTACGAGCCTTGCCTCCGGACTTCCGGACTCTTTCATGCTTTGCCTCGGTTTGCAAACCAGGCTCTGTTTTCTCTGTTTTCTCTTCCCGAAGGGAGGGAGAGGTCTCGTAGATCATCTCTCAGTGGCCGTAGGCTACGCTTCGTGGTCGTAGGCTATTTTGTCCGTTTAGAGTCCGGTTTCCGGTTTTTCGGAGCTGTTGGCCGTGTGCCTCGGTTCGGGATCGCTTAACCACCTATGTTTGCTCCATTTTTTTTGGCATGCATCTTATTTACTCCCTTTTGAAGGACACTGCGGTCCAAAAAACCAACTTCGTGGTCGAACACCACTTCCGGTGTCTAACAGTCAGTTTTCAGGGCCTCGGGCTGCGCGTTTCGGCCCCTGAACCTCCATTTTGCATCAGTTTGAGTTCATTTTTGGCAGGGACCTCTGTTTCATTGTTAGGAAGGTCGTAGAAGGGTGGGAGGCCAGTAATTGTTCTGACAACCAGTTTTATTCCTCCATCGCCCTCCGTCGCCCGTTTTTCTTACTTGAAAGCCAATGTTGACCACCCTAAGGCCACTTTTTCCAGCCCTAAACCACATATTTGTGTTGTACACACTTGGGAGGCCACCAATATCACATGGCCGGCCAGTAATTGTGTTTGACCCTTTTGAACCCCTCCAAAAAGTGGGCTTTTCTCTCTCTTGGTTTACTTTCTCTAGTTTTTGACCACATGGTTGTGTTGTGCACACATGGGAGGCCACCAATCTGGGGTGGCCGGCCACTAATACTTCTTGAACCTTTTGACCCTTGGCCGGCCGGCCATGGGGAGGGCCGACCGGCCACCTGCAACTTAAATACCAGGCCCGCCTTGCTCCCCTCCTCTGGTACATTACAAATCTGTATTTTGTTTCCCCCCAGATTGTGTATCCGGGGGGCTGCACTTTTGGGAGGAAATTTGAAATCCATTCCCCCCCTTTTTTCTCCCCTCTTTTGCCTATATATCCAGGCCCTCCAGCTCCCTTTTGAAGGGTTAGAAAGTTTGGTTTAAGCCTCCTACATTGTATCTCTCTCTCTCTACACTCCAACCCTCAAAACCTCTCAAATCTTACATCCATTCTACTCCATCTCCAAGCCAACCAATCCACACTCCATTCCAGCAGCTTCAAGGCCATTTCCAGAGGTCAAGGGCTCCCAAACTCAAGCCAAGAGTTGTTGAAGCATTGGTCTTCAAGGGTAAGTCTTCTATCCCTCTCTTTGGCCCTATTTTTGCTCAATATATTAGCTCCTCTTGCTTGCATATTTAGGCTCCAAACCTAACTTAAAATAGCATTATTTTGAGCTCCTTCTCATGTTTGTTTAAGGGCCTCTCCCTGTTTGAGGCTTCTTTTTTACACTTGCTTCTTTACCTCTCTTGTATGCCTCTTTCTTGCATAGTATTTTAGGCCTATTTGTAAACTGTTTTGAGCTTGGTTATAAACTGTAAAGTGGCTTATTTTGAGCCCTTGTTCAACATTGTTGAAGGGCTATTCACTTTTTTAGGCTTCCTTTTGTCACTTGCCTCTTTATCCCTCTTTTGGCCTTATTTTTGCATGGTTTGTTAGCCCCTTGTGCTTGTATTTTTGGGCTCTGGTCTGAACTGTAAATAGCCTTATTTTGATCCCCTATTCATATTTTATCAAGGGACTTTTGCTTTTTGAAGCTCCATTTTTGCTCTTTGTGTTTAAACCTCTTTTTAGGCCTTATTTTGCATAGTATTTTAAGCTTGCATGTGCACTGTTTTGGGTTTGGTCACTAACTGTAAAACACCATGTTTTGGGCCCCTCTTCAACTTTGTTGAAGGGCCCTCCTCTGTTTGAGGCCAGAAACCATCACTTGCTTCTTTGTCTCCCTTTTGGCCCATTTCTTGCACAATAGTTTAGTCATACTTGTGTTTGTTTTCGTGGTTTGTTGTACACTGTAAAGTGCTTTATTTTGAGCCCCTCTTCAACTTTGTTGAAGGGCTCTTGGCCATTTAGGGCCAGAAGCTGCTACTTGCTTCATTATCTCTCTTTTGGGGCCATCTTTGCATGTTAACTTAGCCCTATTTGTGTTCACTTTTTGGCCTTGCTTAAAACTGTAAATATTCTTGTTTTGGGACTTTCTTGCATCTGTCTTCATGCTTCATGATCAAATAATGCATGTTTTGTATAGCTATAGGCCAATGTGTATGCCTAGTTTTGTGTTTCGGGTCTCATTCCATGTATCGGGTGCCTTGTTTCCATGTTCCGGGGCCGTTTTGCATCATATTTTGCTACTGAAATTTGCATGCTAGTATGCCATATTCCATGCTTTGCCATGTCTTGTTAGAGTGGCATTTGTGCCTTAGGATCGGTCCTCGGTTTGCGTGCATATGTGCACGCATTTCGAGTGTCTCATTTTCATCTCATGGCCTCCTGATGTGAGTGTGGCTGTGGTCCACTCATGTTGGTGTAAGTCCATTGCGCATTGTGTATGCCATTTCATTTTATAGCATTGTGTATGCTATGTTGTATGTTAGCGCATTGTGTATGCCATGTTACCTCGTGCATCGTGTATGTCATTTCATAGCATTGTGCATGCTAGGTTGTATATTAGTTGCATTCATGCATGTCATGCATATTGCATTGTGTTTGGGATAAGCGTTAGCCCGAGCACGGGAAACGAGGGACGTTTCGTACTTTGAGTGACGGAACGTGTCTCAATTCCCAGTCACCGACACTCCGGATTATCCATGATGGAGTCTCGGTCTTGTTGTGTTTATGTGTGCATTCATTTCATATTGAGTCGTGCAAATTGACTCCCCGGCCATCATGCATCGAGATGCGTGATTGGTGGCACGAGGATCGAGGACTACACTCCCTGAAGAGTAGTCATGCATACATATGTGAAAATACTTTGGCATGCCCCTTTGTTGCTCTCTGTTGCAGCAAATCAGAAATCAGCAGCCTTCCGAAGCTTGGCACGCATCCCGAGAATAATTGCAAATAGAGGCTAATTGGGGCATCGCAGTGGATTTCCGCACAAGGCAACTCAAGCATGCATCATCCATCATCCGGAGCAGAGTTGAGGCAGTCCCTGGCTTGCATGCCAATTTATTGCTTTCCTAATTTAATTTGTTAATTAATTAGAGTTTTGTACATATTTGGACTGTATTATTCATTTAGGACTGCATATTATTTATTCGGACCCTCTGCGCGAGGGCACAACTGTAATAAGTGTGCGTGTGTGTGATGTATGTCTTCCAACCCCACGTCTTTCTCCTTTTTATTTACCAGCTTATGATGGTTAAATTAGGGCATGTTTCAATTAGCATACAATATGATATCATGTTTGCATTCATTCATCTGTTTTGCATGCATCGGGCTCGGCGCATCATACTAACTGCATTGAATTTTCAATTCCAAGTTGAATACATGTTAGCTGTAGCATTTCATATGCCATGTCTAGAATAGCCGAGCCTGCTATAGTTGCACTTTTGCATGTGTTGCATTAGGCATTTTTGTATAATTAGGATTATGCATGGATTTCTAATTAGTTTCTGTTTTGGCTTGGAGTACTCGGTAAGTTTTATGCTTTAGCATCCTTGCATGCGTGTGAGTGATTGCCATGATAGCAAGCTTACCATGAGGTTATGTGCTTATGTGATATAAACTGCCTGAATACCTGTGGGTGAAGGTTAAGTTATTTAAATTGGAACAATTCATCAAATGTGTGTTTTAAGCCCACCAGATAGTGGCAAAATCATGTTTTCTAAGCTCACCCGAGGGTGGCAAATCCACATCTTAGCCTACTTGCGGGTAGCACCATCAAACCATTTTCAAAATAAAGAAACATGAAATGTTTTGTTCCAATTCAGACGATCCAGTCTATACTTGTATGCTGTGCGCATCACATAGTAAATCTAGGCTAATAACTGGAATAAGAACGCATAATGTTTTCAAAAATAGATATCATGGTTAGTAGAGGCCGATCTTTGATCGGGCGAGCGGGGGTGCTCACGAAGTGACCTTCCCTAATCGTACCCAATTTCCCGAGCCGAGGCAACTTTGGTGATGACGGACACGTGGCCTTAGGCAAACGAGTCAGGGTTTCCTAAATTTCTCCAAAATAAAATATTTAGGTGGCGACTCTGTATTTGGCAAAGCAGTCCATATTTGGCACTTCTTTCAAAATCTGTTTTCTCAAAACGATTTGCCGGATTTGAACTCTTTGGTTCAGATTTAGAACCGTGACAATTTTAGAGTCCTGAACTGTAGTGAGCCCAATATCGAACGGAACGGGGGACTCGTTCCTCCCGGGGCGTTCGGGGGACGTCTACAGATGGCCGCTGCTCTCAATAGATTCATCAGCCGTTCCTCAGATCGCTATAGACCATTCTTTCATACGCTTCGGCAGGGAAAATCATTTCAGTGGACCCCCAAATGCCAGACCGCATTAGACAGATTGAAAACAT
Source organism: Camellia sinensis (assembly GCF_055761805.1). Classification (NCBI taxonomy): domain Eukaryota; kingdom Viridiplantae; phylum Streptophyta; class Magnoliopsida; order Ericales; family Theaceae; genus Camellia; species Camellia sinensis. The sequence goes on from NC_138972.1 coordinate 82,845,056, forward strand.
ATCTCCGTTCCGTCCCACTCTTAGCAACCCCATCTCCAGGGGACCCACTTATATTGTATTTGGTAGTCTCTGATCGGGCAATCATCGCCGTATTGCTAGAGGAAGAGCTTAGCGAGCAAGGCCCATCTACTATGTGAGCAAATCCATGGTCGATGCTGAAACATGGTACCTGCCACTGGAAAAGCTCATCCTAGCTCTTGTGGTGGCCACTAGGAAACTAATGTATTATTTCCAAGCTTGCACTATAGGGGTACTAATAGACTACCCTCTCCGAGTAGTACTCCACAGTGCAGAATCATCAGGACGAGTCTCAAAATGGGCATTAGAACTCGGCCAATAAGATCTCTAGTTCTTGCCCAGAACGGCCATCAAGGGGCAGGTTTTGACCGACTTCATTGCCAAATTCACAGGTAGCCACGTCGATTTCAAACCTAACCAACCAGCCCCTCATCCTCAACTAGAATGGAGAATGTATGTCGGGGATATTTGGCAGATGTATTGCGATGGGTCATCCAACTAGTGTGAAAGTAGGGCAGGGATAGTGATCATGACCTTTGAGGGCGCGATAATTGTGCAAGCAGTCAAATTGGGCTTCGATGTGTCAAACAACAAGACCGAATACAAAGCATTGCTAATCGGCCTCCGTAATGCGCTCCACCTAGGCGCCAAGCGATTACAGGTTTTTTACGATTCAAAATTGGTTATTAATCAGTTGAAAGGGGAATATGCTGCAAAAAATGACCAAATGGCAGCCTATATGAGAATGGCAAATTCCTTGGTCACAAAGTTTGACCACCATGAGTTGAATCAGATAACCTGTGACCAGAATACTTATGCGGATGCCCTCGCTTGTTTGGCTTCTGCCATTAATTAAGAAGTCAAGCGTACCATCGAAATGGGGTTCATTCTAGAGCCGACTATCAGCTCCCCTGAATCTGTTCGCGTTAACATCATTGAGTTAGGGCCGAGCTAGATGGATGCCATCACCGCATTTTTTTCCTTTAAACAGCTGCCCACAGATAAAAAAGAACCATAAACTGGGAAACAAAGCCCTACAGTACTATTTGGATCCCCACGGAAAGCTTTACAAAAAGTCTCTTTCGGGGCTTGTAGCTCGACTTTTCGTGCCCCTTTTCGAAAGACAAATAAGCCTTACAATATCAGACTCCTGCGGTTCTAAATTTGATCTCACAAGTGCAATGTGAATTAGATAAACACCAAAGAGTCCAAATCCGACAAATCTTTTGGAAAATCGATTTTGAATCAAATTGCCAAAAATGGACTACTTTGCTAGATACAGAGTCGCCACCTAAATATTTTCGAAAAATTTAGGAAACCCATGACTCGTGCCAAAGTCCACGTGTCTGTCATCACCAAGATTGTCTCGGCTTGAGAACTTAGGTACGAGAGGCGAAGGTTATGAATTGAGCACCCTTGATCGCTTGATCAACGATCGACCTCTACTAAGCATGATGCGAATCTTGTTTACATTATATGCTTTTGTTCTGATTATTAGGCTAGCATTACTATGTGATGTGAATACACACAAGTATAGACTAATTTGTAAAAATTGAAACACTTTGATTCATGTTTGTTTTTGAAAATTGTTTCGAATATATACCACTTGAAAAAGTGACCGCATATGAACATTACTCAAATTATTCCAATTCAAGCAACTAGCCTTCATCCACAGGCATTCAAACAATTTATCATTTAAGCAATTAGCCTCACGGCAAGCATGCGAGACATGGAAACAATCACACGCATGAGATATGCTAAAGCAAATAAAAGCATACCTAGTACTCCAAGGCAAGCCGAAAGAAACAAAAAAGTTAGAAAACATACATGCTCCTAACTAATGCAACACATGCGAGATGCAATTAATAGGCCCGACTACTAATTATGACATGTGAATTAAGTATGCTATTTAACACGTATTCAACGAAGTATGTAAACTACAATGCTTTGTTAGAATGATGAACTGAGCCTTGGTGCATACAAAACAAGTGAATGCAAATCATGGAGTATGCTAAAAAAAACATGATGTTCTGAACTACCCATCATAAGCAAGTAAATAAAAGGGAGAAAGACGTAAGGTTGGAAGACATACACATTATTACAAGTTTGCGCCCTCACGCATGAGGGTCTCAATAAACTAACTAGCTAAGTTAATTACTATGAATTAACTAACTATTACAAATCCAAATGAATAATTTAGCTACGCTACTTAACTAATTATTACAACAACAAATTATTTAACTATTCTAGCTAATTAGCTAATTAACTAATTACAAGACAAAATTAAATAAATAGTCTAGTTAACTAATTATTTACAACACTTTACAAATTTTAAAAAAACGACTAAGTCAAGTAATTAAACTAAACGGCCTCGGGAAGCGAGGAGTGCTCATGCATGTACGCGGATTTCCACCCGAAAAAGCCACTGTTTTGCTACCAGAAAGCCTCTGTTGCATAGTTAGAACACTTGCACTGTTGTTCACCACAAAACCAACCTTGTTATGTTTTAAAAGGGCACTGCTCAATTTTTCAAAAGTGGCCGCAAGCCAGAAGTGGTGGCCTGATGGCTACAAATGATTGTCTGCCGTCCAAAAATGATGGCCTGTCGGCCACAAAATCCTATTTCTTCCTGCTGCAACAGAGAGCAAACAAAGCACAACCAAGGTATTCTCAAGGGTTGTTTGCACAATTTACCCCTCCTTATCATCAAACATCTCAAAGGAGTAGTAAATTTGATTCACAAACCATCAATCGATGTAATTTCATTGCATGATGGCCTATGAACCAAAGTGTGCAAGTTCAATAAATGCAACAATAAAAGACTCTCACACCTCATCTCTATCATGGATTAATCAAGGGAAGTGGTCGACAATGACTCTTGAACTATTTACATCACTAACAAGTATGAAACGATTTAAGATTCAAGGGTTCAATTAACATCTGATTGAACCTTAACCAAGTTATTATCTTGCAACATTTTTATTCCTCATTTTATTACTCCATTTATATTACCAACCATTTCTTAATAAATTAAGTCCAAAGGTGAGCTTTAAGTCCTCTAATGGAAAGAAACATCAAACCAAGTATTGTTTTAGGCATGAGAGAAGTGTCATGCCGTTGGTAATGAACCCCCAAAGGGATTAAACCATTAAGCACAAGACCTTAATCTCATGCTTTAAACAAGCAACTAGTTTGAACCAACTTTCAAAGCAAAGCAAAAGCCAAGAAAGGAGGGAGGTTACAAAAGTGATTAGGGGTGAAAATAAGTATGGAAAGCCATAAACAAATGCTATTAACTCAAATAGGTTGGTGGCTACCAAGCCTATAGGACAATTATACTATAAGCATGCAATACAAGGCTGAAATTCAATGAACCACTAAAAATAGTCCTCAAATAGTGCTAAATCAGTCTTAATACATGCTGAAATTAGGACAAAAATAGCTAGAATAATAGCTAAAACATGGAGCTATGTAAGCTAGTAAACAAAATATAAGGAGGGGAGGCTACCCCCTCCATTTTTGGACTTCAAAATAACATCTTAGCCACTGAAAAAGCTCTAAAAATCAGTGTTTAAAAGCTCAAAAAAGATAGTGTAAAGGTGGGAAAAACAAGGGTAAATGCTAGAGAAGCAAGGTAGAAAGAATGGTGAACCGCCCCTCGACCCTTTAAGGCCTTAAACCACAAGTTTCAGCCCAAAATTACAGAGTTTATACAGTTCAAAAATAGTAGAAAAATAAAAGGAAAAATAGCAAACAAAGCAAGGAAACAAGCCAAGCCTTATATCTCTTGAAGAGGAGAACACTTCTAAGCAACAATTCAACATATACACACCCTCAAGAGTTTAAAGTAGTCTTAGATGTACCTTAGCTCAAACGTACCTTAGCTCAAACGTTTGGTTTAGACTGTATAGGCAAAGGCTTAAGAAATTTGCAAGAGAAAGAGAGAAAATATTTTGCTCCAAAATTTTTCAACCTTAAAGATGGAAAAAGAGGTCTCCTATATATAGAAAAAACATCAAACTCCCTCAGAAATATCGCTACATACACGTGTAAGCAAATGCATGCATCTGTGACAACAGTTAGCAAAAATATCTACCAAAACACACTTGTGGCCGGCAGGCCACTAATTCTAGCCGGCAAGCCACATAAGTGGTCGGCAACCAAGATTAGTGGCCGACAGCCAATTGTGGTGGTCGGCAGGTCCCAAGGTTTTTCAGGCTTGAAGAATTATGGTTGTGGTAAGAGGTGTATAGGGTTTGAAGGCTCAAAGCCGTGACATTCTGCTAAGGACTCGGAGCACTTGACAAGCATACATAACTTCATCATTGGATGTACAAGTGGTGACGTCTAAGTTATAAGGGCAGTCAAAAATGGGGTGTCTACAGTTGCCCATCTTTGATAGAACTCGAAGTCATGAATGACATAAGTGAATGTCAAAGTTCGAAGACGACCCATTTTGATAAGGCTGTAAGACTTGGACAAATAATCAAGACAAAATAAATTGGTTGCATTCGCAAGTTGCTTACGTATCCCTTTGCAAATAATCAAACTAGCTTAGTTCTGGGACAAGATGCAAATGATATGCACAAAGATACTTTAAAGCTGGACTCATATGCTTCGCGAAGCCAGCTATTTTGAAAGCTCATGATCATACAAGATGATGCAATAAGCAATAATAGATGCAATAAGCAATAACAAGATAATAACATATGAATGAGCAACTTTAAGCCTAAAACCAACACAGGTTCCGTGCAAAAAGAACACACTCTAACCACGCCAAAACGCGGGACGAGGAAAGAAAACACCGCTCAAGATCGCGTTTCACGCATTCTGAGAAAATGAGAGATGAAAACTGCTCGGGATCATGTTTCACATGTCCTAAGAAAAAAACCGCCCAGGGTCACGTTTCACGCATCTTGAGATAAAAAGCTGCTCAGGGTAGCGTTTCATGTGTCTCGAGATAGAAGAAAAATTACTCGGGCTCGTGTTTCATGCGTCCTGAGATAAAATACGCCAGGGGCCATGTTTTACGTGTTTTGAGAAACTGAGAAAAGAAAATCACTTGGAGTGGCGTTTCATGCGTTCCGAGATAAAACCGCCCAAGGCTACGCTTCACGCGTCCTGAGATAGAAGAAAAATTGTTTGGGGTCATGTTTCAGGTGTCTCAAGATAAAACTCACCTTTGGCCGCACTTCACGCGTCTTGAGATAGAAGAAAAATCGCTCAGGCACGTGTTTGACGTGTCCTGAGATAAAACCTGTCTAGGGTTGCGCTTCACGTGTCCTGAGATAGAAGAAAAACCGCTTGAGCTCGCGTTTCATGCATCACGAGATAAAACACGGCTAGGGTCGCGCTTCATGCACCCTGAGATAGAAGAAAAATCACTCGGGCTCGTGTTTCACGCATCTTGAGATAAAATATGCCTAGGGCCGCGCTTCACATATCTTGAGATAGAAGAAAAATCGTTCGAGCTCGCATTTCACGTGTCTCAAGATAAAACATACCCAGGGCCACATTTCACGCGTCCTGAGATAAAACACACCCAGGGCCACATTTCACGATCTTGAGATAGAAGAAAAACTGCTTGAGTTCATGTTTCATGCGTTTCGAGATAAAAACATCCAAGGCCGTGCTTCATGCGTACTAAGATAGAAGAAAAATTGCTCGGGCTCATGTTTCACACGTCCTGAGATAAAACACGCCCAAGGGCGCGCTTCACACGTCCTAAGATAGAAAAAAAACTGCTCAGGCTTGTGTATCGCGCATTCTGAGATAAAACACGCCCATGGCTACACTTCACGCGTCTTGAGATACAAACAAAAGATGCAAAGAGGAATGCGCATGTGCGATAGATGCACAAAGTGAGCAAGTGCGGTAGATGCACAAAGTGAACAGGTGAGATAGATGCACAAAGTGAACAAGGGCGATAAATGCACAAAGTGAACAAGTGCAATAGATGCACAAAGTGAACAATATTACAAATCAATACAGTGACAACGCCTATTCCATGCAAGATAAACAACCGACGTATGATGTTAATTGAACGCATGTTCTATGCAAGAAACAAAATAAAATTTTATGCAAATTGAAAGCAAACTCTATGCATAAATCATGAACAATGCAAGGCACGCGTGCAGTATAAGTGTATATTCTATGCAATAAAAGAGAACAAAGATGTAATTTGACAAAACGAATAAAAACGATATTCAGTGACAACCTTTGATTTACCTCTCGGCGACTTTGCAACATGTTCAAAAAGGATACACCTCATTCATATTGGCAAGTAAGGCACATTTGCGCGCCAAAACGCAGTTTTGAGATCCGTTAGAATTAATCTAGACCCAACAGTGAACCTCCCATACACTTCTCAGGGAACAGAGGCATAAAATAGCACCAGGACACAATTGAGGACCACCGGCCACCTGGGAAGACCGACGGCCACCTACCAGCCACTAGTTGGGCTTGCCGGCCACAAATATGGCTTGTCAACCACCAATAGTGGCCTGCTGGCCACCCGTGCTTTCTTCGGGGCAGATTTGCCTTTTTGGCCTTGGGTCTTTAAGTATACAACTCCACACTTCATTTGCATACACCCACACCTCCGAAAATACTCTCCCTCTCTCTCTAGTTGTATTCCCTCTCTAGATTTGTGCTTTATATGCGTTTTCTAACGCCCCACGCAAACTTTTTTCGTGAAACCCTCTTGATTCTCTACACTTTGAACCGATTAGATTTTGATTTTGTCTCTATTCTTGCATTTTCACCACTTTAGGCTTGTTCTCCTCGAATTTGTCTCGAATTTTACAAACTTTCCGGGGTTTTGACTTTTTCTTTCATTTTCTCTTTTCTAGGGTTGACTTTTTCCATGTTTACCCTATTTTCTCCGTTTTTCTTCATTTTTCACCCACTTTCTAGATGGCAGATGAGATTCCTCATGACGGGGCTCCTCTTGAGGTTCCATCTCCATTATCACCCTATGCCGAGGTTGAGGAGCCGGTGGTTGTTGAGGCCGATGAGGCGGCAGAGGATATTGTAGCTAATCTTGAGGCGGAGTTCACTCCAAAGCTTGAGTTGGAGCCATTACCACTGAGGGTGTGGCCCTTTGATCCGATGACGTATCATCCTCGTACACATATACTATCGCCTAGAGGCATCAGGCGTTTCAGTGACTTTGCTCGTGGCATGCCATAGGACCTCATATTAAGAGAGCTGGATTCCCACCTTTCTTTTAGCACTACCGAGGTATGAACTCTATCTTTATGCATTCCTGCCTTCCTTTTAACTGTATTTCTTGCATTACCTTTTATTCGAATGCTCTTTTATTCTTGTTTTTCATTTGATTCACCTTTTCTCTGCCATAGGGGACTCTCGCTCTTATAGGGGATACGGAGCGACGATAGCGAGAGACTGGTATGATGAGCTCCCCGCTGGGGTCCGCGACATTATTGATGAGGCTGGCTTCAGTCTATTCTACTCCGGGCTCTCTCGGTATATAGCAAGCTGAACTCTTCTTGGGGCGTTGGTGGAGAGGTAGTGGGACACCACCAACTCTTTCTACCTCTATTTTGTCGGGGAGATGACGATGACTCCCTACGCCTTCGCCATGGTCACAGGCTTAGGAGTAAGGGGTAATCTGATCCCCTTTGACATGGATATGGGCAAGTGGAAGGCCTCTTGGATCCATCTGCTGGGAGCACGCCCACCTCTATACAAACCAGCGATGGTGAAGTATAGCTGGTTCACCTAGTAGTTTCGCGAGAGCGAGCCCGAGACACCAGAGGAGGTGGAGCAGTATTCCCGGGGCTTCTTGATGTTTCTCCTCGGTACCACCTTGTTTTCGAACAAGTGGAACACCGTAGGCTTATATCTATTGAGCGCCCCGGTGACACTATCCTGGGCGGAGCTGGCCTCGCCACTTTCTACGCTACATGGGCTCCATTTCTCGGAAGAGGGGAGAGCGAGTTAGAGGCTATTGGAGAGCCTGAGAGGTATGCATCATACCTTTCTGATTTTGTACTTTCTATTTAATATCTGTTCACAACTTGTGCTTTCTGTTTTGCACTTTCTGTTTCATATCTGCTCATATATTGTGCTTTCTACCTTGCACTTTCTCTACTTTAATATCTTGTTATGCATTGTGCTTTCTACTTTGCACTTTTTGCTTTAATATCTGTTCATGCATTGTGTTTTTTGCTTTGCACTTTCTATACCTGTTCATGCATTGACACCACTGCCTTTTCCTTGCAGTTGTGGGTTTATGCCTACTTCTCAGCCCTGGCTCTAGAGCCTATGGAGGAGATTTCCCCTGTGGTACCGTATTCACGATGGTATGACGCCCGGTGTCAGCGTATGAGCCACGACGACACGGCCTTCACCTTCTTCGTTTGATACTTCAACATGATGGCGACTGACGAGATAACCCGAAACTCAAAGTCATTTTTACTTTACTACTACTTTGATTTATACTTCGATAACTAACGGTAACTAACAATCTGTACATTCTCTATTTGCAGATCACATGGTAGCCCTGGGCGACAATGTCGGTTGGTGTGAGGGACCAGTATGCCGAGGCCTGGGCCACATCTCACTTTTGGATTTTGCTGGAGGACCTAGTCTGCCGGGCTTGGTTTCTGAGCGAGCGATTTGTATGCCAGACCGTGGGCTCGCCCGATCCGGTCATTCCCATACCACCTTCAGCGTCCATAAGGACAGTAAATGGCCTACCAGTTGATGTGATTATCTAGTTCATGGTGGGCCTAGACGCTGACTTCTTCAGAGCAAAGGGCGACTACGCAACATTCATCCAGACTCATCTTATGCCCCCTCTGACGGGCATTTGCGCAAAGCGAGGGAGTAGGAGCTCCTGTGGTGGGTGAGACGACTCGAGTGACTAGGGCCTATACTAGAGGGGCCCTTCCTGTTGGGCAGATGAACGGTTGGCCGGAGATTCCCATTGTGCTCACATGTTGGCAGCCGACTGGGACAGCCTACCAGATTCCGATCGAGCCGGCAGAGGCAGGGCACGAGTATGTCAAAGCTCGAGGTGCGCCTCAGGTACGGACCACACTTTACAATTTGCATCCCACATTTCCATCTCAGACCACACTTTACAATTTGTATCCCACATTTCCATCTCAGATATGTTTATTCTAGTTATTGATCAGTTAAATGCACTTGCAGGCACCTATGGAGTATACAGAAAGCCTCCTCGAGCTAGTTGCCTCTCTAATCGACATGGTGCAGATGAGAGAAACGCTACTTGGTTCCCACGGTATTAAGGTAATTTCCTCAATTTCAGCATGCATTTCACCACTAAAACTGTTGTGCACCACATTATCATACTATCATTGATACCATTGCACTTTTGCTGTAGTCTTCCCTACACTACACTGACACACTACATTGGCATACTATACTCACTCACTGTACTCATACTATATCTGGTTTCTGCATGACACTCATTCTGTATACTATGCCTGTATCTAATACACACACTGTAGCTGACATGTTGACTACTGTTTTTCCAAATTTCATCTATACTGAGGGCACTAGTGGCAGCACCAGCACCAGCACAGGCAGCGCCTCCTCCAGCAGTAGGGAGGAGAGAGAGAGAGAGAAGCCCCAGCTCGTGGCCAAGATGTGCGTCGTGGTCGAGGCAAGGATAGGGGTATCCGAGGCCGGAGCAGTCCCTCAGAGCCTGTTTTGAGCGATGATGATGTTGAGACTAGTGACTCCAACAAGGTAGTGAGTTGACATTTTGAGTCATCTGAGAGTGGAGATGATGATGTCGGCTCGGGGTTTGGGAGCGGAGATAACACTGAGGCGAGCTCTGAGGTAGGGAGCGGAGATGATACCAGCTCTGGTTCAGAGTCTGATTCTGACAGCGGTGCTGATGGAGACAGTGCCTTTAAGTCCCCTCCGAGGAAGAGGACGGAGAGGGTCTTTCAAACTTGAGATGGCCAGCGCCGATTTTTGCACTTTTTGCTTAGTTTCTATTTATTTGGTAACATAGCACATGTATAGTTTCAGATAGGTTTTACTTTTGCTTTCGAAACTTGTATTCCTCTTTTGTAAAAACTATGATCGGAATAAAACCTTATAGTTTTTATGAAAAGTGTTATTATTTTTGCATCATGAACACCATATTTGCATGAAAATGAAAATGGAATTGAATTTAAAAATGAAAACTTGCATTGGCATGATGTCCTTAATCCGGTAATGAGACAACCAATGACCAAAAATACAAAATACAACTCGATAAGCAAAGAAAAAATAACTCAAACACAAATATACACACTTGCTAAGACCAAAAGACTCAAAACAAGACCTCAAAACACAAAGATCAAGACAAAAACTAGGTTGCCAACACTGCCCAGCACACAAGTGGACGGCAGGCCAGAAGAGGGAGTTGTCGGCCACAAAAGCGGGGTGCTGGCCATAAGTAGTGGCCTGCCGGCCACAAATGTGAGGATCACCAAATTGCTGACAGCTGGCCTCTACTCACAGCCTTATCTTCTACAAAAAGGTCTTCCTTCATGATTTCTTCTCCAGAACCTCATTTTAGCTGTTGTTTCTTCCATAAATGGAGATATTCTTTACCGAGAAGCTCACGGATTGGATAGCTACTTTAGAAGGCATGGAAAAAGGTAAATTTTTGGGGTTTCGGCATAAATGCACTTTTTCCATTGAGCCATACTCCACTTTGCTTTTCGTTCCTCCATGTCGCGGCCCAATGCTGGGACCCAATTATGCATGTATTTCGCTTCGGAACATAAGAAATATGCCCGATTATTGAGGAATTTCGAGCATTGATGGAAACCCGACGCAATGAGGAAATCATACGTCAGCCCCGTTTTGGCCACGCCCAAGCTTTGGGATGAATGTGTGGGCTCACTGTGTACGAAGCTCGATCTTTGGCCCATGACAGAGAGCTAGACATACCCAGCTTGATTCATCGATTTTCTGACATCGGTGATAGAGGCGACCTCTTCTGGCAAAGTTTTTGGCAATATGCCCTCTGTTTATGTATGCTTGCGCATTTTCTCTTTGCCCATAGTTCTGGCAGAACCAACATTCGGTTGATCGAAGTGGCCTAGTGCCTGAAAGAAGGTGAAAGCTACATTGGTTTGGCTCTGGCTGAGACTATGATGGGCTTGGATGCTTTTCATCGGCGAGGAACCACCAGGTTTGCGGGGAGTCCTCTGCTTTTTCAGGTATTGTTTCCCACTGTAGACGTGCCCCGAGGGCTTTATGCTGTGCTACAGTTCAGACTCGAATGTCACAGTTCTTAATCTAATCTCATAATGTGCAATGTGAGATTGATAAATCACCAAAGAGTCCAAATTTGGCAAATCGTTTTGGAAAACTAATTTTTGTAAATAAGTGCCAAACATGGACTGCTTTGCCAGATACAGAATCGCCACCTAAATATTTTATTTTCAGGGAATTTAGGAAACCCTGACTCGTTGCTGAAGGCTACGTGTCCGTCATCACCAAAGTTGCCTCGGCTCGGGAACTTGGGTACGAGAGGGGAAGGTCATGCAATGAGCACCCCCGCTCACCCGATCAAAGATTGGCCTTTACTAACATGATATCTTGTTTTTAAAAAACACATGCGTTCTTATTCTGGTTATTAGCCTAGAATTACTATGTGATGCGCACAACACACAAGTATAGACTAGATCGCTTAAGTTGGAACAAATCATCTCATGTTTGTTTGTTTGAAAATGGTTTGAAGATGCTTGTAGACACCCCATTTTTGACCGTCCTCAAGACTTGGACGTCACCGCTTGAACACCCGGTGATCATCCTTGTTTGTGTTTGTCTTGAGTTTCCCGAGGTCTCGGCTACGCGCCTTGCCTCAGGACCTCTCGACTCAACTGTTTTGTGTTTGGTTTTGCATCAAACACTTGTGTTTTTGCTTTGGAGAGCAGGGAATGGCTTATTGGCCATCCCTACACATCACCGGCCATGGCTTGAAGCCACCGGCTGTGTTTTGTTGCCACCGGCCAAATGATTGGCCGGCCGGCCCTATAGATGGTCGACTGGCCATCTTTTTTGGCCAAATTGCCTTTTTGGCCGGCCGACTACTGTGCATCTGCTTTTGCAGATATTTTCATGCCAGCTGTGATAGCTGGCATACACTTTGCTCCCCTCCATACACGTGTATGGAGGGATCTCCCTCTTGTTAGCTTGCCTTGAAAGCTTTATAAGGTTGAATCCTCTATAAGAGGAGGCCTCTTCTCCCTCCTTTAGGTTAGACAACTTTTTTTTAGAGCTTTGAGTTCTAGGGTTAGGGTTTGCATATATCCTATCTCTATATATCTCTCTCTCTTTGTGTTTTTGTGTGTGTTTTGTCTTACTTTTGTGCACAAACACCCACCATCACACTTTCTCTTGGAACTGAGGCCCAAGAGGGCTGTTCTTGGTGTTCTTGAGTGGTTTTGAGCTCAAGGAAGCTGCCGGTCCACCATTTGTGAAGAGGGTCTTCAAGGGTAACATTCTTGCTCTTTTTACCCCATTTTTGCATAGCTTTTTTGACTGCCTTGCAACTGTTTTTAGACTTGGTGCATAACATATAAAAGTCTTATTTTTGCTTGCTCTAAATAGTTGTTTAAGAGTACTTTGAGATTTGAGGCTATTTGACCCCTCTTAAGCCTTGTTAGGCTCTATTTTTGTGCCATTTTGGTGAGCTCCGTGACCATTGTGTTTGGGTCTCCTCACCACTGAAATCTTAAGGGATTTCAGTGGTGATGATGATGCCTTGAGGTCCTAAGAAGGAGAGGTCCACCGCCTCTCCTTGTTGTCCTTGAAAAGGGCCATTGTTGCCTCATGTGTGAGCATCTAATTTAAGTGCATGTTAGCCATGTCTTGAGTGCTATTTGGTAGTATTTTGCCATGTATTACCTCTGTTTTTAGTTGGTTTAGACACACCATGCATGCTTAGCATACTTGTCTTGTAATAGTGTTGACCCTTGTTTTAGCATGATTTTGGCCAATCTTTGTGAAGCTTTTATGTATGTTTTAGTGTGCTTTAGCTCTGTTTTCAGTTACTTTGGTTATGCTTAACATATTTTGTATAGTCTCTTTGCATTCTAGCTTGTAGGCCTTGAATGTGTGATGTCATGATCATGCTTTACTTGCTTTAATTAGTTGGTTTGGCACCTCTATTTTATGCAATTTCAGAGTTTGGTCTTTTTTAAGTGTGCTTAAAAGTTGCCTTTTGATGCTTAGAAATTGGATCATGAATGCATGCATGCTTGTATGTGCATTCAGCCCCATTTCCATAGTTTATGGCCACTGTTTTAGGCTTGTTTGAGGGCTGCCTAAATTAGTTTAAGTCCATTCTTCATGTGTTATAACATGCTTGCCTTGTGCATTGTTGCATACTTGGCCTATTATATGTTATTGGTTGCTTGAAATCATGATGCATTTGGCATGTATCTCATTGGTTAAGTTGCTTTGCATTGTTCCTATGCTTGGTTCACCTTACATGTTGTTGCATGTTTGCCACTAGCGTAGTTGTCACATACTTTGCATGCTCATTTTGCATACTTAGCCTCTATACCTAGGATGCATTGCATTGGCATGCATGTTTCACCTCTTGAGTTGAGTATGATAGAGGTGGAGCCCCTTTGTTTGATTATGTGCATTGCATCCCATATCAAAATGCATACTTGGTTTCTTGGGCCATCACGCATTGAAATGCGCGATTGGTGGTCCGAAAACTGAGGGCCATGCCCCTTTGAGTCATAAACATGATAAGATATGTGGTTGGTGCATACATTGCTTGAAATGCATTGCCATGCTATGTTTTGCCCTCTGCTGCTGTCAAAAACAGATTCTGTAGGAAGCTTTGGCCGGCCGGCCATCTATACTGCCGACCGACCAAATATGGATGGCCGAGAGCCCAAAAAATGGTCGATGACCATTCTCCATGGCCGGTGACCAATTCCCTCAGCCGGTGGTGTTCCATAGCATTCAGGGAAGCAACCATGAGATTTGTGCAGTCTTCAGAGAAGGATAACAGTCAAAGTAAAGGCAACTTGTGCATGGCAGTGGCTTTCCGAGCGGAGTCAAGCGCGCATTGCATTGGGCCCTCTTCCCAAGGCTATTTACTGTTTTATTAGATTAATCAATTTGTTAATTAATTAATTGGTCTGTAATATTTAATTAGCTTGTAGGTTAATTAATTTGTATTATTCTTTCGGTCCCTCCGAGCGAGGGCAAATTTGTAATAAGTGTAGGTGCGTGTGTGCATGTCTTCCAACCCCCACTTCTTTCTCCCTTTTACTTACCTGCTTTTGATGGTTAGTATTAGGACATGTTTTACTTTAGCATACCTTATGCTATGCATGTGTGCATCATTCATTAGTCTTGCATGCACCAGGCTCGGCGCATCATGCTAACTGCATAAAGTATTTCAAATCTAATTTGAATACATGCTATCTGTGCATTCTCATATGTCATCCTTAGATTAGCCGAGCCTATTCTAGATTGCATTCTGTATACGTTGCATTAGCCACTTAACATGGACTTGGATCATGCATTGATTACTAACATGTTCTTGTCTTGGCTCGGAGTACATTGTCAGTATTTTTATGCTTTAGCATCTTGCATGAGTGTGAATGTCAACATGACAGCATGCTTACCATGTGGCTAGATGCTTATGTGATATAAACTACTTGAATGCCTGTGGGTGAAGGTTGGATTGTTTGAGTTGGAATAACTCGTTGAAATCCGTGCTTTAGCCTACTTGCGAGTAGCAAATTTCAAACTGTTTTTCAAACAAACGGATATGCAATGCTTCGTTCCAAATTAGGCGATCTAGTCTATATTTTTGTGTTGTGCGCATCACATAGTAATTCTAGCTAATTAATTGGAATAAGAACACATAACGTTTTCATAATCGGATATCATGGTTAGTAGAGGCCGATCTTCGGATCGGGCGAGAGGGGGTGCTCATAGCTGACCTTCCCCAATCGTGGCCTTTGGCATCGAGTTAGGGTTTCCTAGATTTCCCGAAATAAAATATTTAGGTGGCGACTCTGTATCTGGCAAAGCAGTCCATGTTTGGCACTTCTTTTCTAAAAATCTATTTTTCTCAAAACGATTTGCCGGATTTGGACTCTTTGGTTCAGATTAAGAACCGTGACAATTTGAGAGTCCTGAACTGTAGTAGACCCACAAATGAACAGAACGAGACTCATCCTCTCGGGGCGTTCGGGGAACGTCTACAATGCTACTCGCAAGTAGGCTAAGACGTGAAATTTGCCACCCTTGAGTGGGCTTAGAAAACATGATTTTGCCATATTCAAGTGGGCTTAAAACTCGTATTTCAATGAATTGTTCCAATTCAAGTAATCTAACCTTCACCCATAGGTATTCAGGCAGCTTATATCACTTAAGCAGTTAGCCTCATGGCAAGCATGCTATCATGGCAATCACTCACACACATGCAAGATGCTAAAGCATAAAAGCTTACCTAGTACTCCGAGCCAAAACAATAGCTAGTTAGTAATCAATGCATGATCCTAGCAATGTTAAGATGCCTAATACAACACATGCAAAATGTAACTAGAAATAGGCTCGGCTATCTAAGAATGATATGTGAAATATGACAACTCGATACACGTATTCAAGTTGAGAGTGAAATACTATGCGGTTAGTATGATGCGCCGAGCCCGGTGCATGCAATACAGATGAATGATGCAAACATGCGAGCATAAGGATGCTAATTGAAACATGACCTAAAACTAACCATTGAAAGCAGGTAAGTAAAAGGGAGAAAGATGTGGGGTTGGAAGACATTCACACACTCACGCACGCTTATTACAAAATGCGCCCTCTTAACGGAGGGTTCGAATAAATAATACAAATCAACTAATTAATTAACTACCTTAGCTAATTAATTATTACATAACTCTTAACTAAGCTATGAAACTAAAGAGCCCGCCATAGGTCCGCCTCGGAATGATTAAATGATGCATGCTCGATCGCCTCGCTCGGAAACACGTTGCCATGTCACATGTTGCCTCTGTTTGCATTGTTCTGCACCTCTGAAAACTGCACAAGTCCCAAGGATGCTTCCGAACCATTCCCTGAGCACTGTGAGATGTCATCGCCCAAAATATAGGGACATCGGCCATGTGGAATTGGTCATCGACCATTTGTGAGGATCTCGGCCAACAATGTTTAGTCGATCGGCACTGAAGATGGCCGGCCGGCCATATCTTCCTGTAGAATGCTGTTTTGCTGCAGCAGAGGACAAATAGAGCATGACAATGCATTTTCAAGGCAATGTGTGCACAAACACCCTCCCTATCATGTCATGAACTCAAGGGAGTATACTGTCTAGGAATAGCAGATGGCAAACATAGTGAGTTAAACGCACCAATGCAAATGCAATGCAAAAAAACATGTAGATAAAATTTCATATTATGAAGTTCAAGTCAAGTTCTCTAAATTCCCCAACAGAGTCGCCAAAAACTGTAGCTCGACTTTTCATACACCCTTTCGAAAAACGAATAAGCTCTACAGTATTGGACTCCAGTGGTTCTGAATATGATCTCACAAGTACAATGTGAAATAGATAAACACCAAAGAGTCCAAATCCAGCAAATCTTTTGGAAAATCGATTTTGAATCAAATTGCAAAAAATGGACTGCTTTGCCAGATATAGAGTCGTCACCTAAATATTTTCAGAAAATTTAGAAAAGCCATGACTCGTGCCAAAGGCCACGTGTCCGTCATCACCAAGATTGTCTCGGCTCGGGAACTTAGGTATGAGAGGCGAAGGTCATGAATTGAGCACCCCAGATCGCCCAATCAAAGTTCGGTCTCTACTAAACATGATGTGAATCTTATTTACATTATATGCTCTTGTTCCGATTATTAGGCTAGCATTACTATGTGATGTACACACACAAGTATAGACTAATTTGTAAAAATTGGAACACTTTGATTTATGTTTGTTTTTGAAAATTGTTTCGAATATGTACCACTTGAAAAAGTGATCGCATGTGAACATTATTCAAATTATTTCAATTCAAGAAACTTACCTTCATTCATAAGCATTCAAACAGTTTATCATTTAAGCAATTAGCCTCATGGCAAGCATGCGAGACATGGCAACAATCGCATGCATGCGATATGCTAAAGCAAATAAAAGCTTATCTAATACTCCAAGCCAAGTCAAAAGAAACAAATGAGTTAGAAAACATGCATGCTCCTAACTAATGCAACACATGCGAGATGCAATTAATAGGCCCGGCTACTAATTATGATATGTGAATTAAGCATGTTGTTTAACACGTATTCAACGAAGTATGTCAACTACAATGCTTTGTTAGAATGATGAACCGAGTCTCGGTGCATGCAAAACAAGTGAATGTAAATCATGGAGTATGCTAAAAGAAACATGATGTTCTAAACTATCCATCATAAGCAAGTAAATAAAAGGGAGAAAGGCGTGGGGTTGGAAGACATACACATTATTACAAGTTTGCGGCCTCACGCAGGAGGGTCTGAATAAACTAACTAGCTAAGCTAATTACTACGAATTAACTAACTATTACAAACCTAAATGAATAATTTAGCTAAGCTACATAACTAATTATTACAACAACAAATTAATTAACTATTCTAGTTAATTAACTAATTACAAGACAAAATTAAATAACTAGTCTAGTTAACTAATTATTTACAACATTTTAAAAAATTTAAAAAAACGACTAAGCCAAGTAATTAAACTAAACGACCTCGGGAAGTAAGAAGTGCTCATGCATGCGCGCGGATTTTCACCCGAAAAAGCCACTGTTTTGTTGCCAGAAAACCTCTGTTGCACAGTTTGAACACTTGTATTGTTTTTCACCTCAAAACCAACCTTGTTCTGTTTCAAAAGGGCACTACTCAATTTTTCAAAAGTGGCTGACAAGCCAGAAATGGTGGCCTGATGGCCACAAATGATTGTCTGCCGTCCAGAAATGGTGGCCTGCCGGCCACAAAATCTTGGTTCTTCCTGCTGTACTAGAGAGTAAACAGAGCACAACCAAGGTATTCTCAAAGGTTGTTTGCACAACTTACCCCTCCTTATCATCAAACATCTCAAAGGAGTAGTAAATTTGATTCACAAACCATCAATCGATACAATTTCATTGCATGATGGCCTATGAACCAAAGTGTGCAAGTTCAATAAATGCAACAATAAACGACTCTCAAACCTCCTCCCTATCATGGATTGATCAAGAGAAGTGGTTGGCAATGATTCTTGAACTGTTTACATCACTAATAAGTATGAAACGATTCAAGATTCAAGGGTTCAATTGATGTCCGATTGAACCCTAACCGAGTTATTATCTTGCAACATTTTTATTCCTCATTTTATTACTCCATTTTTATTACCAACCATTTCTTAGTAAATTAAGTCCAAAGGTGAGCTTTAAGTCCTCTAATGGAAAGAAACATCAAACCAAGAGTTGTTTTAGGCATGAGAGAAGTGTTATGTCGTTGGTAATGAACCCCTAAAGGAATTAAACCATTAAGCACAAGACCTCAATCTCATGCTTTAAACAAGCAATTAGTTTGAACCAACTTTCAAAGCAAAGCATAGGCCAAGAAAGGAGGGAGGTTACAAAAGTGATTAGGGGTGAAAACAAATATGGAAAGCCATAAACAAATCCTATCAACTCAAATAGGTTGGTGGCTAAGGCCTAGACCACCAAGCCTATGAGGACAATTACACTACAAGCATGCAAAACAAGGCTCAAATGTAATGAACCACTAAAAACAGTGCTAAATCAGTCCTAATACATGCTGGAATTAAGACAAAAATAGCTATAACAATAAGCTAAAACATGGAGTTATGTAAGCTAGTAAACAAAGCATAAAGAGAGAAGGCTACCCCCTCCATTTTTGGACTTCAAAACAACATCTTAGCCACTAAAAAAGCTCTAAAAATCAGTGTTTAAAAGCTCAGAAAAAGATAGTGTAAAGGTGGGAAACACAAGGGTAATGGCTAGAGAAGCAAGGTAGAAAGAAAGGTGAACCACCCCTTGACCTTTTAAGGCCTTAAACCACAAGTTTCAGTCCAAAATTACAAAGTTTATACAGTAGAAAAATAGTTGGAAAAGTAGCAAACAAAGCAAGGAAGCAAGCCAAGCCTTATACCTCTTGAAGATGAGAACACTTTTAAGCAACAATTCAACACATACACACCCTCAAGAGCTCAAAGTAGTCTCAAATGTACCTCAGCTCAAAGACTACAAGGTTTTGTTTAGAGTGTATAGGCAAAGGCTCAAGAAATTTGCAAGAGAGAGAGAGAATTGTAGAGAGAGAGAAAATATTTTGCTCCAAAATTTTTCAACCGTAAAGATGGAAGGAGAGGTCTTCTATATACTGACAAGCATCAAACTCTCTCAACAAGTGCATGCATCTGTGACAACAGCTAGCAAAAATATATGCCAAAACACACTTGTGGCCGGCAGGCCACACAAGTAGCTGGTAGGTCCCAAGGTTTTTTAGGTTTGAAGAATTATGGTTATGGCAAGAGGTGTATAAGGTTTGAAGGCTCAAAGTTGTGGCATTTTGTTGAGGACTCCGAGCACTTGACAAGCATACGCAACTTCATCATTGGGTGTGCAAGTGGTGATGTCCAAGTCGCAAGGGCGGTGAACAATGGGGTGTCTACAGGGTCTTATTTGGAGTGTCTTCATCCAGATATGGTAGAGGATTTCCTGGTCGAGATACACGAAGACAGTTGTGATGCCCATTCTGGAGGGCGTTCACTGGCCCACAGGGTCATCACCTAAGGGTATTATTGTCCAACCATTCGTACTGACGCTGAGAACTATGTAAAGAAATGTGAGCAATGTCAGAAGTTCTCTCCCTTAATTCATTTACTCACCGAAGAATTGAATTCCGTTACCAGCCCTTGGCCTTTTACTCAGTGGGGCCTGGACATCGTTGCACCCATTACAACAATTTGCACCTTAGGCCACCACTTTTGGCTACTAAAACATTTTTAGTCACCAAAAGTTAGACCTTTACCGACAAATTTTCCTGTTGGTTGGCAATGATTTAATTTTTAGTTACTAAATTTTTTTAGTAGCCATATGTTAGTTATTGGTGACTAAAAAAATATTTAGTCGCTAAAACTATGTCAATAGGCGACTAAAAAAGTTTTAGTTGGCATTTGTTTACATTTTAGGCTACTAATTTTGGTTTTAGTCGGCGTACATAGCCTTTTGTTGACCAAATTTTTTTTTAGTCGCCAAAAATAGGCTTATTTATTACAACCATCAGTGACTAAAAAGTTTTAGTCGTAGATGGGTAGTTATTTCCGACAAAAAAATTTTTAGTAGCCAATATTGAACAAACATCTATAAACTTTTAGTCGTTATCGATTACATTTGCCGACAAATTTTTATTTAGTCGCTAAAGGTAGGGAATTTGTTTTTAGAGGGAAATATTGGCGCCCTTTCCTCTTTCTTTCACACAGATCTTTTGTCTGTTCTGTCTCACAAACACACAAACCAGTACACCAAACTAGACGCACGCTCACTAATGGTCACCATCTCACCGTCGCTAGCCACCATCGCACGTCGCCATCACCCCAAATCACCACCTCAACTGCCGCAAATCACAGGTTCTTGTCCCTCTCTCTCTCTGTCGCTCTCGGTTCTCTCCCTCTCTGTCGATTTGGGTCTCTCTCTCTATCTCTCTCTCTCTCTTGAGCCATCTCTATGTTTCTCTCTCTCTCTCTCTCTCACTTCCCCTATTTCCCTATCTCTCACACTTCATCTAGGGTTTATATGATTTTTTTAGTTTAATTTTGTGTTGATTTCGTAAATGGGTTTGGTTGAATTTCGTAAATGGGGTTGGTTGAATTGGTTGAATTTAGGGGTGTTCTTTGGATGTGGGAAGGTGAACTTGTCAATTGCTTCGACGACCACCTCATCGCTCTTCAATCCACTTGGTAAAAACCCACTCTTATGATTTATTTATTTATTTTTGTTCCTCTTGGTGAAATCAGGGGATTTCTGTCAATTTTTTTTAATTAAACTTGTAGCCTTTGAATAGGTTGTTGAATAGTGAAAATGGGTTTTGACGAATGAATGATATTCTTCATTTTTCTCATGATTTACCGTCACTTATTTGGTTAGAATTAGAATATGTTTGCAATTCACTACAAAAAAATACACTTTTGGCGACTAACGCTTTTGTCGCCAAAAGCACAGATTTTAGTCGCCGAAACTATTTGCCGACCAAAAACTTTGGTCGCTGGATTTGTCGCAGATGCATTGTCGGCAAACGTAGTGGCGACTAAAAGAAATTTTAGTCGCTAAAAATCGACCAGAATTAGTGACTAATCTGTTAGTAGCCAAAACGGGCAGTAATTAGCGACAAAAAAAGGATTTAGTCGCTAAAAATCCAACATAATGCCGACTAATTTTTAGTAGGCAAAAGATAAGCTATTACCGACTAACGCTGTTTTAGTCGCCGATGAGTCCTATTAGCGACTAAGATATTAGTCGCCGAAAGTGTCATTTTTAGCTACTAAAGATTTTGTCGGGGAAAGCTTCTTCTAGTTTAGCTACTACAGGCTTTAGTAGCCAAAACTGTTTTCAATTTTTCGCTACAAAACAATTAGTCACCAAAACTATTTTCTATTCATTTTAGCTACTAAATATTTAGTCGGCAAAAGATATTTTTATTTTTTTCGGCTACCAATTTTTTTGTCACCAAAAATGTCATTTTTTATTTTTTTTCATTTTAATAATTTTTTTTCAAAACCTATATATATCCACCACAACCTATAATACAAACAAATCAATATATATATTTATCACCTATTCCGTAATGCATGTTTCACTTACAACCATCAAACCAAAAATAATACCTTACAATGTTAACTTATATATATAAACCAACTAACATATTCCAATTACAAATAATAACGTCATACATTCCAACTGTGTTACCAAAACAATGTCCTCTATACACAAAACATTGTTACTATACTATGCATTGTAATGACCATTTGACATGGTACAAATTACCATGGTAATATGTACCACGACAAAAGGTAATCTATACATACCACCAGAGCAATTAACACAAGTTCCAAAAATACTATGTACCCTGCCAAAAAATATATGTATGATTCATCTAATTTCCACACAAAAAGCCAGGGACGACAAAAAACTTTCCAACTTTGCAATGTGAATTATCTTCCGGACAAAAAAAATAGAAGATCCACATGTCAATGCCAAAAGCCACCTACACAACAAAAATGTCACCCATTAGTTCCATTGTAAACAAAAATTTTCACAAAATTTTCACCCATTAGTTCCATTAGTTCCATATATGCACAAAATTTAAACACATAATTAGGCAAATTCTCTGAATAAATTAATATACATGTGAGGATCGTCACACAGTTGTTATCAATTAGACTAAACTAACACAAAAGCATAAATTCATGATCAAAATCGAATACATTAAATTTATAAGGATCAAAATAATATAAGGGCCAAAACATATAGACCATCAATGTAATTTATCACTGTATATATTAACCATGTGTTGCATATAGCAGCTGAGAAGGCTGCAAACTGATGATACTCCCCAGAATTCGGAATTTTGGAGAAGTTTCACATCCATATGGTTCATTTGGATACTATTTGACGATTTTTGCAGGTAATATATAGTTGTATCAGGTACTCATAACTCTGCCCGTAGAACAGGCTATCTTGACATGACAAATGTTAACTTCTACCGAACAATACGAAGAATTTTGTTATTCAGACTATAGCCAACTATTTCCCAGCATGGACTTGGACGGAGTCAGTTCACATAAAAAACAAAAGTAAATTCCACATTTAGAAAAAAAGGTCATCATTTTTGTTTAAATTTTTTTTTTTTTTTATTTTGTTGGAATTCCATGTTGTCTTATGGAAATCAGATTATGCCATCAAGTGGTTACCTTATGAAATCAGATTATGCCATCAAGTGATTACAACCCGATGGAAATCAAATTATACCAAAGGGAACTAACTTCATATTTCATTGAAATCAAGTGGTTACCTTATGAACTTCAGATTACCGTCCATCTGCTGCAAAGTCTACTCACATTATGCCTTATAACCTATTCGAAGCACATAACAACAAAAATTTGCATAGCAACTTTAGAAACCAATTTTATGCCAATATGATCCATATTTTTCTACAACTTGCATTAGCTTATCAATAAAATTATGTTTACCGAATTGTAGGATGACCATCTGAACCCTGCAAGAGGGTTGTCAGTCGTGACACCACGTCGTTCAAATGATTGAGTTGTACTTGTTGTGCCTCCCGTGCTTTTTTTTCCTCTTCAATTTGTTTCGTCAGCTCCTCTCTTTCCCTCATAATTTCCTCCCTATCTCTTTGTCGCTCCTCTTTCTCCTTTAGCAACTCCTCGTGATCTCTTTGCCGCTCCTCTTTCTCCTTCAGCAACTCCTCGTGATCTCTTTCACGCTCCTCACGAAGAGCCTCCAATTCCGTTCTCATTGACTCCATATGTTTGTCACGTGCTCGTGCCACATTCGAAGCTGTTGAAGAGGGTTGTGGGCCTATCCCACATCCACGCAAGTAATTTTTTTTTGCCCCGAGCACTTGCCTTGATAGTTCTTCGTGGGTCAATGGCAACCCCGCATCGGTGGCTACGACTTGTAGATTGACCATATCATCCTATCATGGCAAAAAAATAAGAAAGTCAAGATAGTTGAAGGAATTGAAAACAACTTTAGTAATTGATACACAACAAAATTGGTTTCAACATTCAATACTCACATGTAGCTCACCACATTTGGGGTCAATCCAGTCTCCCGTCTTCTTGGACTTGTGTGATTTCTTATAAAATTCAGGGAAATCTATTTGTCCATCCTCATTTGCCTATTATGTTTCAAAAATTTCCATTGATGAAGTACTACATAGTAATATTCAAAATGAAGAAGAATCAATCATCCATTATATTACTAAACAAATAACTACTTCTCACCATAAGCGACATTGCTATAGGAAATGATCGCGATCCACTTGTATGATTGTACGGGAGCATAGCCCTATTTGCTTTACCAGCTTTAGAGCGTTTCTAACAAGAAAAAAAAAATTACAAACATAAACCAATTTTGTTAGAATTTTTATTCATATTGACATCAATGAATTTCAAGAATGGGGTTTCTAATTAATTTGTTACCAAGTGAGATTCGTCTTTCCAAGCAACATCAATAAGATATCTCCAGTCATCCAAGCTCACTCCACTAGGCGGATGACTATACGGGTCATCAACACCCTTTTCCTCAAGTTCGAGGAACTCTTGCTTTAGATTGTACCTCCAATCCTTGTATAGCAAATATGCCTTTCTATCAAGAATTTGTTGAGCTTGTTCATCATTATCAAAATCATCCCCGATAACAAACTTGTCCTACAAACATAATAAGACAATTACTACATCAATTAATTTAAGCAATTACAAATAACTTAATAACGACATTATGGGAAGATAAATCTCGTACTAGCACCGCTTGGATGACCGCATCTTTGGTACTTTCATTGATTTTCGTCCATGACTTCACGCTCTGAAGAGGGCACAACCGTCTAATTTGCAATCCCAACTCATTCGTCGCTGGGGTTGCATTCCCTCCTGTGATTGCGTTCAACACCCGATTGACATACACATGTAATTTCTCTCCTTTTTTCCTTGCTATTCTTTTTTGCACTCCTTTGCCCAATGTACGTCCTCGTACACGAGTTGCTCTTTTTCGCCCTGCTACAAAAGGGGAAGCACGCCACAAATTACAAACAGATTTAAGGTAAGATGTTCGAGTATTGCTTGTTGCTTCAATTTAAAAAAAAAAAATACATAAACACATATAAGCATCTTAATTACAGCGAAGACAATAACTGACTATGAAACTAATATCGTTAATTACAAGTGTACAACCCTTGGTTTCTTTTAAGTTTAGAACTCAACTAAATCAATGAACTTTATGTTTAAAAACATATGTTTAAACAGTGTGCCTTACTACTGTTTGCGTTAGTTATGTATTTTTGTCATCAGCTGAGTCAACAAGAATAGGTTTCTCCAAAGCAAGGGCTGTGTACTTCTCTGACAGCTTCTGCAGTAGTTGTTCCAAACACTCGGTACTACTGCCAGCAGAAACCACGTCCTCTGTAACAGAATCCTTCACCAAATCATGCACCAAATCCTCCAATATTCTTCTTATCTCACCTTCAAGATGCTCCTGATTTCTGACTTTCACAACCAATTTCTCTTGCAAAGCCTTCTGCAACTTATCATTCTGAAGTTCAAATTGGACTGCCTTCTCCGACACCTCATCATAATCACGAGTTAGAATCTCCAAACTATCAGAGAGAAAAGATATAAGACGCTGCAAGCGTGATTCAAGCTTTTCTGAGTCAATGCCAGTTCCATTCAGCTTAACGGCACCTTCAACATCTTCAACCAGCTTTAGAATGGTATCTGAATCAAGGCCTGTTTTCTTCAGTTTCTCCATTTCTTTTGCCATATCAATCAACTCCAAGTTCAGTTTATCGTTCATAGATTTGAATTGCAACCTCTCACCCAGAAGCACTGCCAGTTGCTCCATGAGGGTATCATAGTTATCAAGATGTAGAGGATCTATAAGGTTCTCATTTTGGTTAATGATCTGGCTTTGTTCTACATGCTGACATGAATCATTTACAAGCCTCTGAAGGTTACCATGGACCCCATGTAATACACCAATAGCCAATTCATTCTTTCTATGCAAATCATTGAACTTTTCAATCATGTCCTTGTATGAACTGCACATTGCTGTGTGATCTTTGCCAGAAGCTTCTAATTTTTCCTGCAGATTGTCAATCACTTTGGTTGCAGCATCAACAGAAGCAGTAGAAAACAAGCTCCTGATCAATGCATCAAGCTTCTCGACTGTCTGAACAACCTGACCAACAGTAGAATTCCATTCTTGCTCAAGTATTGATGCCCTCTCAGCTACTTCTTTATGCAGAACTTCCACTTGATTAGAGATAGAGGAAGCCATCTCATCTGAACTTGAGTGCATTTCATCCAACTGTCTGTCCAATACACTAATACGTGGCTGATAGTCACCAAGCTTTTTAACAAGCTCACTGTTCTCTGCTCCAAGAATAGTACTGTGTTGCCTTACTGCTTCATACAGACCCAGAAGCTCACCCTTCTTTGCTTCAATATCACACACATGTTGCTTTATAAACTCATATAAAATAATGACTTCCATATTTGCTGCTTCAGAACTGATATTGTGTTCCTTCAGAGCTTCATAAGCAACCTTGAGCTCCCCAAGTGCATCATCAGCAAGATATGGATATGGCTGCTGCTGCCGCTCTAAGGATTGCCCTATTTTTTAGACAATTATTAAATAACAGCCCATTCTGGTTTGAATGTGCACCCTTCCTCCTTCTTCCTTTCCTCTGTTCAGTGCCTTTCATCTTTAGCTCGTCCTTTCTCATTGTTCTAGCAGTAGCACTCTGCAATGGGCCATCCCTCTGTTGTTTATCCTTGAAGGCTGAGTTCTCCACTGTAGACAAAGCCTTGGACTGGGCTATACAGTCACTCAAATTTGAATTAACCACCCTCTTTAACCACTGAACCAGGCATACAATCATTACCTCCATCTACATCATCTGACAACCCTTCCACTGTGTGATTTCCATTGATTGACCCTTCAACACTTTTTGCCACATCATCCTCGTCATCCTCCTCTGCAGATTTACCACCTTCCACTACCTTCATCTCCATTTTCATCTGTCTCCGTATGTGTAGCATCATCCTGACCCCTGTTTTTGGAAAAGTGATCGACCTCATGTGGCAAATTAGATTCCATGACTTCATTTTTCTGGTAGCTATAATTGCGATTACACTAACAGTTATTGACTACTAGGTCTTCATACACTCCCACTTATTGAACCAACTAAGGCATTCACATTGACTAACAAGATTAACAGACAGATTAACCTACAAATTAACAAAGGCATTCCTTACCAATCAGGTTAACAAGGCATTCACATTTTCTTTGTTTTTCTTCCTGTTTATGGGGTTCTCATTGCCTTAAAGACCTGACTTAGGCAGCCCAGGAAAAAGGAAAAAAGAATTTGTAACGAAGTAAGTGAAATGCTCTTACCCACGCCACCTGGCTGCGTCTCCTCCACCACTGTTTGTGTATCATCTGGTGGCTGTGTCTCATCAGATAACGTCAACGGGGTGCCAATAACTGCTGGTGGACATGCTTCAGAGCCTGATAATACGTTGCCACTTGTTGCTGTCTTCCGCCGCCCCGTCTTCATACCAGGAACCATGGTACCTACATAAGTAACCAGTTGGAGCCTTGTATTAAGTAACCAGCAGACTAACCATGAATAGAAACATCCCAACTCAGATTAACCAGCAGATTAAGCAACCAGCAGATTGACAAGATTAACAACCAGCGACAGCAGCCAGAGACAGACCAAAAAAACTTATCAAGATTAACCAGCAGATTCACTATGATTCACTATGAATTTGCTTCAGTAAATCTGCCAGCAGATGAGTAAACAGCAGCAAACATACATAAATCTGACTTCACTATGAATTTGCTTTTCAATTTTCTGCCAAAGTTCATACAAATTGTATAGGAAGTTAATTACAAGGGTATTAAGTCCATAGAATATGAATGTAGTTGGGAAATTGGGGTCCAAACAAGAAGAAGAAGAAGATGAAGAAGAACAAGAACAAAAAAAACAAAACAAGACATAATTAGTCTACTCACATTTAAAACTAATTTACTGAATAAACAAAGAATGAAGAAGTCATTTGAATAATTTGAGGGTGGTTATGATGATTTTATAAAATACCCATTTCAAATACCCATTTCAATACTAATTATTCAAATGGGTATCTCGAATACCCATTCGAAAAATGAAGAAGTCTTTGGGGTGGTTATGATGACTTTATAAAATACCCATTTGAAAACTAGATTCCACAAGCCCAACAACATCAACAGCAACATCAATCTCCAAACTGTACATTCAAGTCCTTTTACACCTTATCTTGGAATTAGACATCAAACCCTATATTCCTATGGACCCAGTATGATTTTATTCACCTATCTTATACAAATAAATAAAACACATTTTTCATTGCTTAAAATAACAAAAAAATTTGTCTTTCCATTACACTGTTTTGGGTTGTTTTAAACAAATCAATTACTAAGTTTTTTTGTTATAGTGTTTTCAAAAAACAGTTTTCCAGATTAAATGTGCAGATAATGATATAAACTAGTCCTCCAAATGATCATTACTTGTCTAAAACTTATACTACAATCTTCATAGTTTTGGGATCTATACCAACTTATCTCTCTCTCTCTATATATATATATATAGGCCTATGTACAGCAGCTACAGTCAAGTAGGATAAAGCTCTCTCAGTTGGAGCAGGATCTTCAGCGAGCTCGAAGCCAGGTTCTTCATTTTTTCTTGGCAAATTCTAACAAGATCGCTTAAAGCCCCCCATCACATCAACAAAACAAGACAGACAAACAAACAAAGTTCATCAACAATGTACTTAGAGAACACATAAAGTAATTTTACCACAAAGTGAGTTAAAACTCTAGGTCCGTATCTGTATCAAAATCAATTTCTATCTCATCTTCTTCGTCATCACCCGCGATTGTTAGTTCATCATCGTCATCACAAATGAAAGCATCATCCATAACACCCTCGGGTTGTACACGCTTTTTGGTATGCGAAACTTCCATTGAAATTATTTCAGGTTCAATGTCATTCCGAAGCAAAACAGCATCATCATCAATAGGGTCAGTCGGTACAACAGTAGTGGTCTCATCTTCTTGCAAGACGTCATCAAATTCTGGCACATCTACTTCTGGCACATCCCAAAGTCGTCGATGTTGAAACTTTTCTACGACTCGCCAATTCGGCCCTAAATTCGTATCAGGAACATAGAAAACTTGTTGAACTTGGCTTGGGAACACAAACGAGTCATCTTTATACCATCGACTTCTTACATCAACGGTTGTCACATGTGGTTCGACACGCAAAGTTCGACTACTACCGGTGTTATACCATTCACATTGGAACAAAACAACCCGATGTCCAAACAAATATGTCAGCTCCCACACTTTACAAAGGTAGCCGTAGAACTTTATCAATTGGCCTTCGTGGTCGCCTTCCACTACCAACCCACTATTTTGGCATTTACGACGGTTATCACGGTCGATAGTATGGAATCGGACGCCATTAGCAATGCATCCCGAATATGTGTTCACTAAGGCATTAGGTCCATTGGCTAATGACCACATCTCATCGGTTGCTTCGGGTGACTTTTGATTTCGCAGTTGGTTCATCTACAGAAGAAAGTATGTCAAGTTAATTCAAACTTAGAATAATGTAACATTATTTGCAAACTATACAATAACGAGCTTCAGCTTACGCGATCTTTGAACCATTTAGGAAATTCTTTGCATTGTCGCGTTGCAATGTTGCAATCACTTCCATATGTTTGTTGCAACACGAGCTTGTGTTCCCTACTTAATACAATGTAATTCATAAGTAATTGGAATAATGAAGACTTCGAAAAAAAAAAAAAAAACCGTGTACAAGATGTATGTTGCATGTATGATGAGGAATCGTACTCTAGATATTCGTCAACTTCCAAACTATTGTGTAGGACAAACCAATGAGCGAATTCGCGGTCAGTTACGGACACATCAATTTCCCTTGTGAGTTGACCAAAAGGACGAACATTTTGAGTGAAAATTGCCAACCCCGGCCCATTGTCACCTCCATCGTAGTTCCTTTCTTCCCGGTTAAAGACCGTTTCAACTCCATCCAAATACATTGAACAAAACGTCGCACACTCTTTCGATATGTAGCCCTCGGCAACGGAACCTTCTGGCCGAGCTTTATTGCCAACAAATCCTTTAAGAAGTCCGAGCATCCTACATGTAAACATCAGGCTGATCGTTAGTATGGTTACATTGAACTATATTTACATTAAAAAAGCACCCCCATCGTAGTTATACCTCTCAATAGGATACATCCATCGATATTGCACAGGCCCTCCAAGCATAGCCTCATAAGGCAAATGAATTGCCAAGTGGACCATGACATCAAAAAAAGCAGGAGGAAAAATCTTCTCAAGCTTACAAAGTATAAGTACTATTTGTTCTTGCAATTGCTCCAAATCAGTGACCCGCAATGTCTTTGAGCACAACTGTTTGAAAAAAGTTCCTAACTCAAACAATGTGGTCCCAATCTCGGTAGGAAGGTATCCTCGCATCCCAATGGGAAGAAGACGTTGTAGAAGGACATGACAGTCATGACTCTTAAGGCCAACTAACTTACCACCATTCGCAGTGACACAGTTGGATACATTTGCAGCATAGCCATCAGGATACTTAATCGATTTCAAGAAATCATAAAACCCTTGTCTCTCTGCCAGGGACAATGTGTAGAATGCCGGAGGCTTCTCGAAAGAGCCATTCGCATGCCTTATCAAGTGTAACTCCTTTCGTATTCGCATGTCCTCCAGATCCAAACGTGCTTTGTCTGTGTCCTTGTTCTTGCCATCTATGTTCAATAGTGTACCAAGCAGACTGTCACATATATTCTTCTCTATGTGCATGACATCAAGGTTATGTCGAAGCTTAAGTGTTTTCCAATAGGGAAGGTCAAACAAAATGCTTCTTTTCGTCCAGTTTGGAGTTGGCTTTTCAGTCCTTTGTCTTTTTTGGTTGGTTGGATGCTTTCCATACGGCTTGTACGTCCCCAAATTAATTTGCTCGAGTATTTGTTCTCCCGATAACTCCACGGGTTTGGACCGATTCTCAATTTCACCGTTGAATAGCCTACTTCTTCGCCAAATATGGTTCTCAGGTAAGTACCGCCGAGCACCCATATACCCTATCTTACTTCGCAAACTCTGAGATGAAGCATCCATGTTGCAATTAGGGCAGGCCAAGTAACCTTTTGTACTCATCCTGCGGCCCTAAATTCTTTGTAGCGAACTCAATAAATGACTGAACACCCTCTAAATACTCTTTACTTTTTAGCCGATCTTGTATCATCATCCAACTCTTATCCATTATTGGAACAGTACACATCAACCAAAGATGAACCTGGGAATGGACGGGAACTTGGAAAAATACTCTGTAATGGAAGAGAGCTTAAGTAAGTTTAAGGGTTCGATTAGCATTGCTTGTTGATGTTTACCGAAATAGTAATGACATATCGGGATGTTATGCCTATTTCTCAGCTGCATAGAGTTGGCTAATTTCAGTAGTAACTCGGCATGTATGCATACGCTAATGTGACATACATGAACAATTCTATGTCAAGTCATCTTACAGGGAGATATATAATTTATATGTAACAAACATTATACTGAATTCTATATATTTGTTCCAATCAGTAGCAAAATCATTTTAAAATTCAAGAAAAATATTAGACATTTACTACATGGTGTAAAACATAGATGGACACTTTACAATAATAATTTTACTCCATAATTTGACTGTATGATGAAAGAAATGAAGAATTTTTTTTCTCAAAGTAAAACCGAAAGTGGGGAAAAAGTATATCATAAATCATCAGTAAAGCTGGTAAAGCAGACAAAGTAGAGAACTGAAAAAGCATACACATATAAATGAGCTTTCAATAGACAGACATTAAAAGTAGATACATTTCAAAAACACCATACAATTCAAAGAACAACCTGTTTCTTAACCTAAATACATTTTTTTTTTTTTTTTAAAAAGTTTATATCATTGTAAGTTGAAATGTCAATGTTTTGGCATCGAAATGACAATTGGTGTTTTGAAATTTATGCTTATCCGTCAGCATAATTAACTATAGAAAAATCAAACATAAAATAAATATAGATAAATTTAAAATTGCAACTTTTCTTTAATTTATTGTTTTTATTTTTTATCACATGACATTGCAAATCAACACTATAAATCCAAGCAGGCACATTTATCAATTGGAAGGTATTATTGAGTGAGTCAGTCTAGTAACATCAATTGTTCTAGCACTGTTTTCAATAGTTAAGAAATAAATGATCTAATTTTGAACTAGTGTCATGGACCCAGTGATAATAAATGATCAAATTACACACAACAAATTTGTGTTTTTTGAAATTCATGTACATAGTGAGAATACAGATAATTAAGTGATTCAAACAAATGAAAATTGAAAATTTACTCAAAAAAAGCGGGAGATGAAACATTGGATTTAACTACAGAAATTACATGTAACAGAGAGTACGTATTTGTAGCATTGGAAATCAAACAGATAAGTTACTCCAAGTCTACAATCCCGAAAATGGAGAGAAGAATGTTTACTTGATCAACGAAGTCTGAGCCTGTTGCATACTCTGTTAGCATCCCAACAGCAAAACCAAACATTGCCCATCTGCTCAAAAAATAAATGAATAAATAAAAATACAGAAAGATGAAAAATCCCAGGTTAAGAAATTGACTTGCCTCGCAGAATATTGAATTGATTTGTGTATGGAAGCAAAAATTATATTTAGAAACAATTTGAGCGACTAATCTATACTCCAAATTAGATGAGTTTGTTCAAACCAATGTAGGACAAGAAAATCAGCAATAAAACTTCAATAGTTGTCAAACATGCTCTGTGTATAGCCATCCACAAGTAGCATTGGAATTCAAGAGTGATGGATTGTAATCAGTGTATACCCATACCGAAAAAACCTAATAAAGAGGATTGAAAATAGATAAGCCTCTTGAGTCCAAGATGTAAAAGAACCAACCTGGAAGGGGATACAAAAAAGCTACCCTCGCAGGTGATTTGATGAAACAAAGAAAACAAAAACAAAAAAAAAAAACAAAAAAATAAAAATAAAAATAAACCAGAAGCGGGGATGATACACAAAAACAAAAATACCACTGAAGTTTATTTTTTTTATTTTCTGAAACACAAAAACAAACCCAAAAACTACAATACTTTGAGAAACAGATGATTTGCAGAAAGGGATACAGAGAAGCGGGGATGATACAGAAGGGGGGGAGAAAAGAAGTAGCAAACTTAATACCTGTAATCAGAAGCGGGGATGATACAGAAGCGGGGATACAAAAAAGCTACCCTCACAACCTCTTTCTCCAACCTCACGAAATCAGAAAAAGCCCTAAATACCTGTAATCAGA
Organism: Camellia sinensis; assembly: GCF_055761805.1. Classification (NCBI taxonomy): domain Eukaryota; kingdom Viridiplantae; phylum Streptophyta; class Magnoliopsida; order Ericales; family Theaceae; genus Camellia; species Camellia sinensis. The sequence goes on from NC_138972.1 coordinate 82,878,322, forward strand.
AAAAGCCCTAACTTAATCAGAGCTTTGATTACGAAATCGATAGAGAGGGAGAGAGAACATTTCAAAAACATTTCGATAGAGAGGGAGAGAGAAATACCACGTGAGCCACGGGGATGGAGAGGGAGAGAGATACAAACAGACAGACACAGATCGATAGAGAGGGAGAGACAAATACCTGTAATCAGTGGTGGGCCGGACTACAATGTTCGTGGTCGCGAGCGCCGGTGATGAACGACGGTGGCCAGCGGCGCAGAGCTTTGGTATCGACTGCTCTGTGGTGTGTGTCAAACAGAAGACAAATAATCCTTTGTTAAATGTAGGCGCCAATATTAATGAGTTTCCCTCTAAAAAAACATTTCGAAATTCAGCGACTAAATATTTGTTTTGGTCGCCAAAAAGCATAAAAATTTCTCCCATTTTTTTGACGACAAAACGTTTTTGTCGCGAAATGTTATCATACGGCGACGAAATTGAACTTTGGTAGCGTAAAGTGGTTCAAATCAGCGACTAAAAACAAATTAGTCGCCAATAACACTGTATGGCGACTAAAAACTTTGGTAGCTAAAAATGCTAAATGAATGCCGACTAAAAATGGAAGTTTGGTCGCCGAACACCCTGTTTTTGGCGACTAAAATTGGTTTGGTCGCCAATTTTAGTCGCCAAATGTACGATTTGTTGTAGTGATTGCACCCATGTTGAGGCACTGTTAATTTCAAAAAATATTTATACTTGAATTGTTGTTTGATACTTGTGTTAACTCGGATTGTGCATTTGCAGTTGTCCATGCTATCGATTTGGGAAGAACATGGGACTGGCTGGTTTTGGTTCTTGTTTTGTTCAGGTTAAGTATTTTCATTGTTTAGAAATGTTACATTTACTTTGTTTTTAATAATTAGCCCCATCGTTCTGGTAATATATTTCTATGTGCATGAATTACAAGAAATACAATGAGAATAGAAAAAAAAAAAAAAAAATTTGAATCCTTAACTTCACTCTATGTGACGGACACATCTAACATTATTTTTCCCCTTCCTTTGGTCGTGGAACTTTAAAATGTACCTGACACGTAAAAAAGTTCCTGAATAATATGTTTTTCAAGTAGATATTTTTTTTTAAAGGCACATGATATTTCCTGTGGAAGTGTCATATGCTTGACCAGCTTGAAATCAGTTTGACTAACTCTCAACACTTGGTAGTATCTTTTCTTTCTCAGTGCCATGAGTCATTTTGATTCTACTTGTATTATGATGTTGTCAACGTTTGTCCATATATGCTGCGAAAAATAATTGAAGGGAAATTCCATTTTATCTATTGTAGTTTACCTTCGGAGCACAAAACCCCTTCTTGTTCAAAAATAACTGTGGTTTTGGATTAAAATACAACACTAAGTGTGTAAATTGAAAGTAAAAAATAACCTTCATATTCCTTTTCTATCTTCTCTTTATTTCATTTCTGTTTTAACACTGTCAACCACCACCACCACTAAATTAAATTGCCGCTGCCACAACCCACCCCTACCATATTCAACCACCATTGCTATAGTACCCATACAGATATATGTACATATAATATTCTACTTTTGTACACATCTATAGAACCTATATAGACACACATATACACAGCCTAGTGAGCACAATTTTATTGGTGGGAGCAACTTTGCATCAGCCGTGGAAGTTTCTATTGGCGATGCGTTGCCTAGAATGGTGCTGTTTGCAGCCCTATTTTTTCCATCATATCTATAGCACTCTTGGACTTGGGAGAGATTTAGGTACTTGGCGTTGACACCAAATAGGTAAATGTCTAAAAAAATTAAAACAATTAGACAATGACAAATTGATAAGGAAAATAATATACAAGCTCACTTTCTAAATTTAATGACATGTAAAAGATATGATTGGCTAATAATTAGAGAAAATATGAGAGTAAGAGTTGACTTAGATATTCTAATAGATTGTCACATTATTAGATTTGAAAAGTGAGTCTAATTTTTGGGCCCGAATAGCACTACTCAATTGATAAATAAAGAAGAATTCAAATTTACCTTGGTCAGGTAGTGTTATAATGTAGTCCACTACATGGAAATTTGAGCACCAGTTGTCTTTAGAGCGTAGACCCATGGAACTTTGATCACCTGACAGGGACAGGGTGTGGTAGAAAGGGTGGTTGGGAGGTTAGGGAGGACAGGGAAAGTGGATGAGTAGGAGGGAGGTGGAGGTGAGGATGTGTTACGGGTGGCAGGAAGGGTTGGGATAGTGGCGGAAAGGGCTGGCGTGTAGTGCCGGAGGTGATAAGAGGTTGGGGATGGCAGCCGGAGTTGCGGAGGGATGGGAAAAGGTGGCCATCCGGAGTTGGTGATAGCTGGGATGAGGGTAGGGTTAAGGTTAGAATTGAGATGTTAGGAATGGGGGGATAACATAGGAATTTTAAAAAAAATGCCTAATTAGTACACATTAATTTGTGTTTGGAAGGAGAAAGATTGGGTATATATTTAGCCTTTGGCATAGTGTACAAAGTGGTTATCCCGTGACTTGAATCCATAATCTCAAGGTTATTAAACCAAAATTTTACCATTGAACCAATGGTCACCCCTAAAATAGGAATTTTATGTTATGGTAAAATTGTAGTATAAAGAAAATGAAGTAGGTTGGGGTCCTAAAAAAAGGTGGGTGTTATTAGTAATATTCTAAATGAATAGATGCTAATTGATATAGCAGTTACATTTATATTGTTAGGAATTGGGGATAGTTAATCATTTTTCATTTTGTACTTATTCCTAAATTTCAATTATCCTATCTTTTTAAACCATTAAAACTTTGTTAAAGTGCAAATTTCATTTTAATTCAAGCAGGGAAATGTATATTTCATTCTTGTTACTATTGCACTTCTTAGCTATATAGCCTTTATTGTGACTAAGAGAAATTGCTTTATGTATTTGGCCGTTGTTTTCACCATCTCAGTTGGAACATATCTAGGATTTTACAGTACACAGATCAGGAAAAAGTTTAACCTTAAGTCTGGATATCACCAATTAAAAGTTAAGGCAGAAGATGCAGAGAAGATTGCATTCAGAACTAGATATGGGCACTATGAATTTTTAATAATGTCGTTTGGGGTGACTAATGCACCTGCTACCTTTATGGACCTTATGAATAGGGTGTTTAAATCATATCTGGATGAATTTGTTGTTGTGCTTATTGATGATATTTTGATTTACTCCAAAAGTAGGGAAAAACATGAGAACCATTTGCGAATTGCTTTACAGATTTTGAGAGAAAAGAAGCTGTATGCAAAATTGTCCAAATGTGTATTCTGGTTTGACAATGTGGCATTTTTGGGACATGTAATTAACAAGGATTGTATCTCTGTTGACCCTCAGAAAATTGAAGCCATTGTGAATTGGCCAAGACCAACTAATGTGTTAGAAGTAAGAAGTTTTCTAGGACTTGCAAGTTACTACAGAAGATTTGTGAAAGATTTCTCAAAACTTGCTTTGCCATTGACACAGTTGATGCAGAAAAATATGTTGTTTGACTGGAACGATCAACGAGAGTCAGCCTTCCAAGAATTGAAAACCAGACTGGTAACTGCACCAATCCTGACTTTGCCAAATGGAACGGATGGGTTTTAGATTTACAATGAAGTTTCCTATAAAGGCTTGGGGTGTGTTTTAATGCAAAATAGAAAGGTAATTGCTTATGCCTCTCGGTAACTCCGTCCTCATGAAAAGAATTATCCGGCCCATGACCTTGAACTCGCCGCTGTGGTTTTTGCTTTGAAGATTTGGCGACATTATCTGTATGGTGTGACTTGTAAAGTGTACACAGACCATAAAAACCTCAAATATTTCTTCACTCAAAAAGAATTGAACATGAGACAGAGGAGATGGCTTGAATTAATCAAGGATTATGATTTGCAGATTTTATACCATCCAGGGAAAGCTAATACAGTGGTGGTTGCCTTGAGCCGAAAATCTATTGGAAATTTGTCTTATTTGCTCACCAGTCAAAGAGAATTATTATGTGACTTGGAAAAGAATGAGATTGAAATTGAATTGCGTGAACAGGGCGGGATCTTGGCTGCTATCTCTGCTCAGCCTACAATCATTGAAGAGATTAAAGAGAAACAACTACAAGATGAATTCTTGAAAAAGATTGTGGACAACATAGACTCAAAACCGAAGCTCGGATTTGTGCTAGAGAATAATGTGCTGAAATTCCAGAATAGACTTTGTGTTCTTGATTGTTCAAATTTGAGAAAACGTGTTATGACTGACGCCCACACCTCTAAATTTTCTATGCATCCGGGGAATACAAAGATGTACCATGATTTGAAACAAAATTTCTAGTTAGACCATTGTTAGGACCAGAACTTGTGCAAGAAACAACTGAGAAAGTGAAACTGATTCAACAACGTCTGAAAACTGCACAGAGCCGTCAAAAGAGTTATACGGATGTCTGGAGAAGAGATAGAGAATACGAAGTCGGTGACCACGTATTTATAAAAGTAACTCTAATGAAGGGTCATATGCGATTTGGGGTGAAAGGAAAGCTAGTACCAAGATACATTGGCCCCGTATGAAGTTCTAGAGGAAATCAACTCAGTAACATTCCGAGTAGCCTTACCTCCGGTGATGGAAAATATGCACAATGTTTTTCACGTTTCAATGCTTCGGGATTACTTACGAGATCCACTCTATGTCATTGAACCAACACATGTGCTTTTGAAAAACGACTACACCTATGAGGAGAGGCCAATTCAAATTGTGAATTGAAGAATCGAAAGATTGAGAAACAAGGAAATTCCATTAGTAAAAGTGGATTGGCAAAACCACGGAGGGACTTATGCAACCTGGGAGACGGAAGAGGATATAATGAAGAGATACCCAAATTTGTTTCCATTAGACCCAATGTTCTTCCAGAATGAAGGTAATTCGAGTTTGGAGGACCAAACTTTTTAAGGGGGAAAAACTGTAACAATCCTGACACATGATTAACGTATAATCCATGATTAAGCATGCTTAGTAAGTAATTAGGATGAAATCCTAAGTTAACTACATGTGCATTGCATTATTTGAGTTTTTATCTGTCCATCGTAGAAATATCTGTTTGCATTTATGTTTCGTTTTGTGAATTGAAGGCCTTATCGGCATCCGATCACAAAATTGACTTGATATATGTGTTATTTAGGAATTTTAGAATTCTTTTGGTAAGTTTAATTAAAATTCGATTTGGAGCAATTAAATTAGATTAATTAATATCCAATTGAGTAACTTAATCAAAATTTAATTAAGCCACTAACTAAGCCTATATAAGACCCATATGAACTCATTAGCTCACTTTACACTCTCCTATCACCCTACCTTGAAGAGAAAACTTGGGAGATAGAGATAAAAGAAAATTGAGATCAAAAGCTAGGAAAATGGGGAATTGCTAGGAATTGTTGGACACTTACAAAGAATTTGGGAGTTGAAGCTTCTTCAATTATGCAATTAAGACTCTAGGTAAGAATTCAACCCTTAGATTGTATATTATGGATTCTTAAACCATGAATTCAAGAGAATTGAGAGGATTACACAAAAAAATTAAGCTAGAATTGGATAAATGAACTCAAACCATGCATGCATGCATATTTCATAGCATTTTGAAGTTATTTTCCCTAGAATTTCCTCATGCATGTTACTAATTCACCTTAGTTTTGGAAATTCATTAAGTTTCATGTCATTTTGTGTTATTAGATCATGTTTTGGAAGTTTTGAAGTTAAGACAATACATGCATGTTATGTCTTCTAAGAATTGGGTTTTGTTTTGCACAATTGGTAAGTCTTTGGGCTTTGATTTTGCGAAATGATTTGGAATTCCCAATGTTTTCCTAGTTCACATATGATTCCTCAAGTGTTTAGCCCAAAAGAATGAGTTTTGGAGTATTTGATTTGACTTTGGAAACTTGGAGGTGAATCTAGAAATCCCAGAATTCGACATCTCCGCCTGAGCGACAGATCTTGCGCTCGAGTGGCCACCTTTGTTTTTGCATCTCTGCCCAGGCGACCAGAAGTCCTCTCGAGTGTGAAGTGCAAGCTCCCAGAAGTTTCATGTTTTTGCAAACCGCTCGAGTGTCGAGAGGTGCACTTGAGCGAGGACTTGAGTCTTAAGATTGAGCGACCGAATAGCGTGAAAATCACATAACCCGTACTTTTGTAAAATTTTATAGACTGCACAAGCGGCAGAAGTTGTGCTTGAGCGGCAGAAGTTGCGTTCGAGCGACCACTCATATTTTGCTTGTCCGCTCGAGCGAAAAAAGTTACACTTGAGTGAGACCCCTGTTTTCAACAAATTTTGTTAAGTGTTTCCAAGTAGATTTTAGCATCCTCATTGCATCCTAGACATCCCTAGGCCAAGGTTAAGACATAATAATGAGGATAAAAAGTAAAAACACACTAAGATAAGAAATGATTAAGTTAATGATTCTGAATGTGTAATTCAGTATGTGTTCGTTCTGTAACTGTGTAGGTCACGCGCAACAAGACATCTGATTTGCCTACTCTATCTGTTTGCTTTGGACCCAACTGTGAGTAATGACTTAATAAAGCTATATTCAATTTTAATTATTTTCTATATGATGAAATAAGATCTATTTTATGAAATGCTATGTTCTGTACAATGAATGATTGTCCAAATTCTGATAAGTATTTGGGGCTCAAATAATTTATCTGTTCCCGGTCTGGAGGTTCCTTTATGGAACTGGCAAGTTATTCGTACCTAGACAGATGTTCCTTTATGAAACTAACAAGTTATCCGTATCTGGTCTGGAGGTTCCTCTATGGAACTGACAAGTTATTCGTACCCGGCCAGAAGTTCCTTTATGGAACTGACAAGTATGACCTTCAATGCTCCGTATGTGATCTGTTAGTGCTAATAGATGTGAGATTATGTATGCATTCTTGCAACGCCCCCAAAATAATACAACCAATACATTCTATGAGATTCGAGAATATAATACAAATGATATACTTTCATTCACCAGAGTTCGTATTACAAAAAGGATTTCATGTGTTATATTCATAAACGTTCATCCTGAATCTATAACATGAAATACAAGTTAATAATAATAAAATAAATGCCCGACGGGCGTACATCTTTCCAAGTTATCACTTGGTTACAACAAAAGAGAGTCATAAGCTCTATACATGTAAAGCCCTCCGCTTGAATAAACATTTAAATACAGAAATAATACAAAACAGAGCTTCAAGCTTTTAAGTCCTTCCAAGCTATGTCCTTAGAGGAAACATGTCACCATACCTAAAAATCGTTTCCCAAGTAGGGTGAGCTAAAACCTAGTAGAAACAGTCTAATACAATGTATGAAGTTTAACTAAGATATAAGTATTAGATAAATGTTCAATATTCATGATCCATTGACATTCTTTCCATAACCATTCAATACAGATATTTATATCTCAATCCATTCTCATTTATTCATTTCGAGTTAATACATTTCATTTCAAGTCGCATGACAAATATACATAATTTTCCAAATGATCCAATTGAGACTACAACTCAGTGGTTCTCTATCCACATAACCATCATACAAACACATCAACCTTGCCATTTTATAGAAATTTCGTCTGTGGGATCGGCACCCATATATTCACAAGATTTCGGGACCTTCACCCTGAACACTTTGGCCAACTTAATTCTCACTAGAGTCCATCCCTTATCTCCTCCCAAACAATGGAGTACATCCTCTTTCTTCTCCCAAAACATTATACATATACAATGTATTTAAATTCATCGTCATATAAAATGACTATCCATAACATATATTCAATGCCTTAATCATACCATTATATTCATTGACAAACTTAAATGATTAGTTTCAGTTCACCTAATCATCATGCAATTTCTACAACAATCATAGCTATCCTGCATCGATAGCCTAATACAAATATTTCTAAACAGATATACAATCTTTATAATAGATAATTTATCAAATCTTCCATGAATGAGTGATTAAACAAAACCAATTATACCATTCATTTACACTTTTTCCCAATTTCACATTTCTCATATTAATTTCATTATTTATACAAAATAATATTCAAAACCCATTTAGGGTAAATCTCCCCCCTTATTCAAATATTGATCCAAAGGCTAAAATTTACCATCTTAACACTAGATATCCTCACATTCAAAATCCTATACTCATCTATGGAACACAATATAGAAACCCCTCTTTCAATTTGAGAACAAACCCTAAGTTTACCAAAAAACTCCCAAGATGTCCACAATTTATACATAACCACAAATAACTAGGTTAAAACTCATACTAAAGTATAGAATGTCCCTACCTCAAAGAGAGAAGATGAGCTAAGCAAGAGAGAAGCCCCAAAAGTGTCGAAATCCTACTTTATCCAGTTCAAAGAGAAGATCTTGAGAAGCTCCACCTTTTTATCAAAGGGAGTAGGGTGGAGAGATCAAAGGATCTAGGCCAAAATGTAGAGAGAGAGAGAGAGAGAGTATTTTAGAGAGAGAGGCTCTCAACTTTAGGCTTTTGGCTGAAAAGATATGAAAAGGTGATGTAAAAAGTGTTTTTCGTGTTCTAATATATGTGTAGTCCGTTCGAGTGAAGGGTTTTAGGCTTGAGCGTCAGACACAAACTTTTGTTCCGCTCGAGTGCAAGAAGAGGCCCGCTCGAGCGTAGAATACACACCTCCAGAATTTTTGTAGACGACAGACCAACCACTCGAGCTTAAGAAACGACGCTCGAGCGTCCACCCGCTTGAGCGTAGGAAACTCCGCTCAAGTGTGAAAGACACTCCTCCAACACTTTTGTAGACGTGCAAAGTACTGAGGGTTTGCAATTCCCGCTTGAGTGCAAGAAAGCTCACTTAAGTGGAGGACCAAAATTTACATATCCCGCTCGAGCAGAAAACCAAAAATCTGGCAACACAAAAGTTGAAAACTAAGTAACCAACCTGTTCCAAACACACCCACAACAACCCAAAGACCAATTTCAAAGGTATACAAGGGAAGAAAGAGATAAACAACAATACGAAAGCATTATCCCAAAGTCTGGAACATCACAAGAGTCGGGTCAAAACTGGGATCGCTATAATTCTGATTTCTGTTATTGACTTGAACAAGAAATATGAGTATAAATCTATTCCTGATATGAACTCTGATTTGTGATTATGTTATGGACATTATCATTCATCAAAACCCTTTACTCCGTTATTATTCACTGGGCTTTTACTCACTATTTATATTATGTATGTAGGTGAGCATGCGCGTGGCCAAGCCTAAGCTGCTGCCTGGAGAGGTTAGAGTCAGCCAGCCACCGTGCCTCCCGGAGTGGTTCCCGTTTGAGATGTCAAGTTTTGTAACCTTGCTATAGATGTTTTTTCTTTGTTTTGCTTATCTACACATTGGGCTAAGTCCCCTTTTGGATTTATCTATGGAAATGGGTGGCGTATGATTAATGTATTTATGACGTCACATGCACTTATATACATATATATATATATATAAGTTTGTTTTGAACTTTTCTATCTCATATATGTCTACACAGCTCAATGGACCTTGTATTTTGTATAATTTCTTCTGTAGCCCAGTATGTTTTTTTTTATTCTGTTAAGAGGCCTTGGGTAATCCCAAAAGATTACTGGTCGGTTACGTCGCTAAACCTAAAGGGGCTGGTTTGGGTCGTGACATTTGCCTTTTTGGCTACTTCAATTGTGGTTACATAAATTTTTTTTTATCTTCAATGGAGGGACCCACAGGGAGCAATTTTTAACTGGGGTCTTAGGCATTGTCAAGAAATTGAATTAGGGTGTTGTGTGTCTTTGTACTATTTGAGATGATCGAGTGGTTTTCTTAAATTGTTAAAATGATTGTTGTCTATTTTCACCGCATACAGGATTCCAATAAATGGTCTCATCCTCATGATATTTATTTCTATAATCAATTTGTTGGTTGCATCATTGACTACATATTCTTGTCAATACAATTGACTCCATATTATTTGTCCATTTTGTGCCATGTCTGCAAACCACCTTTGCTCTATGAGACTATGACAACTTTGGCGATGGAAAAAACTTTAAAAAATAAAAATAATGAAAGGAAAGGAAAGGGAAGATAGTATAACACAATATTGGTTTAGCCCTTTTAGAAATTCAGGTTCTTGTATTAGATTTCACATTCCTGATGATTTACTTTTGTGTTTCCTTATTGTTGAACTTACTCTGTTTGCATACTGCAGTCTTCCTCATTTAGCTTTCTTGACATTTTTGTCTTGATTAAGGACTTTTTTCTATCATTTTGCCTCTTTCTCTTATTCTTCTTTAAATAATGAGTCAAACAACAAAAACTCTTGCCAAACTAAACCAGTTGATCTTGTGGACATTTGATAGAGGGTTTGATGTTCTTCAGTTTGGCTTGACAAATTCACAAAGTTTCATGAGTGCTTTGCTCTTTGATACATGCCACATGTTTATCATCGGAATTATACTAATGTTGGTCACTCGTTCTTACGAGTCCAATCCATTCTGTGCACATAGTTGTACTCACTTTCAAGAACTCAATATCTTTGGTGTGAAAAAGTACTGGAACAGAAATCCAGGATAACAAATTATGCTCCTAAATATTTAAAAAAATTTCTTGTTGATAAAAATTACGCTACTTGCATTGAAAGCAATTCAAAATTGCTTTGATTTCAATCTGTTAATAGATCGAGATTGACTTTTAACTTCTTGAATTCCTAACTTAGCTCACTGTCCTGTATTCTCAGATCCAATGTCCTCGTAGCAAAATTTCCATTTTTGGTTGTCTTAATCACACTTCAATCATGCTGACATGATTTGGTTAATTTTTTGGTTTTGCAGGGTAGTGATAGGTCACTGGATGATTCTGTCTACCATCTAGTATGCCCTTGCTGCACATTATGCTAGGTTTGTTTGAGAGTTAAGATTAATAGCACTTTAACATGGTAATAGAATAATTAAGTTTTTCAAATTGGTTAACTTGTAGTACTTGTCACATGGACTCTTCTACTTCTCTCAATGTGCCCCTATGTCCACCGTATACAACAAGGGTAAGGGTGTGGGATATGTGTCCGCCACCTATACCTAATTTAGACACTTGGATTCTCTAATGATGTTTAAAGAAGAAGATACTCACATTTGTTGCTAGTTAAAAAACATTTATGGCTTCATGAATTGGAAATGTAAATTCTATCTATTAGAACTTGTTTAATTTAAAGTAAATTTCTAATCATTTACAACATCCTATGTAATAAGATTATACGATATGGTGGAAAAGGATTTATGTAACCTGCCCCACTTGTAACAATAGACGGAATGTAATTCAAACCCATGGGCTGGGAGTTAGAACCGAAAATGCTTTAAACTTAGTTGAAAAATGGCGTTCCGGGTGCGAAAATTCAAAACAGCCCCCAAACCACCATGTGGCTCACATGGAAAGCTTCCCATGACAATTAGGTTCTATGACAATAGACAGAATGTAATTCGGAACCATAGGTTGGGAGTTAGAGCCGAATACGCCTTAAACTTAGTCGAAAAAGACGTTTCGGGGGCAAAAATTCAAAATAGCCCCCGAACCACCGTGTGGCTCTCACGGACAGCTTCCCTATGACAAATAGGACTTGTGACAACTATCGGAATGTAATTAGGACGCATAGGCTGGGACTTAGACCCGAAAACGCCTTAAACTTAGTTGAAAAAGGGCATTCCAGGGGCAAAAATTAAAAACAGCTCCTGAACCACCATGTGGCTCTCACGGAAAGCTTCCCCATGACAATTATGACCTGTGATAACAAACGGAATGTAATTCGGACCTGTAGATTGGGAGTTCAAGCCAAAAACGCCTTAAACTTAGTCGAAAAATGGCATTCCGGGGGCGAAAATTCAAAACAACTCCCAAACCACCGTGTGACTATCACGGACAGCTTTCCCTTGACTAATAGGACTTCTGACAGTTGACGAAATGTAATTAGGACGCGTACGCATGGAGTTAGAGCCGAAAATGCCTTAAACTTAGTCGAAAAAGGGCGTTCTGAGGGTGAAAATTCAAAGCAGCCTCCGAACCACCATGTGACTCTCACGGAAAGCTTTCCCATGACAATTACGACCTGTGATAACAAACAAAATGTAATTCGGACCCGTAGATTGGGAGTTTGAGCTGAAAACGCCTTAAACTTAGTCGGAAAAGGGTGTTTCGGGGGCGAAAATTCAAAAATGCCCCCGAACCACCATGTGGCTGTCATGGACAGCTTCTCCATAACAATTAGGACCAGTGACAATAGACGGAATATAATTCAGACCCGTAGGCTTGGAGTTAGACCTGAAAACGCCTTAAACTTAGTCGAAAAGGGCATTCCGGGGTCAAAAATTCAAAACAGTCCCAGAACTACTGTGTGGCTGTCACAGACAACTTCCCCTTGACAAATAGAACTTGTGACAACTGACAGAATGTAATTAGGACGTGTAGGCTTGAAGTTAGACCCGAAAATACTTTAAACTTAGTTTAAAAAAGGGCGTTCCGGAGTCAAAAATTCAGAACAGCCCCCGAATCACCATGTGGCTCTCACAGACAGCTTTCCCTTGACAAATAGGAGTTGTGATAACTGACAGCATGTAATTCAAACCTATAGGTTAGGAGTTAGATTCGAATACGCCTTAAACTTAGTCAAAAAAGGGCGTTGTGGGGGCAAAAATTCAAAACAGCCCTCGAACCACTGTGTGGCTCTCATAGATAGCTTTTCCATGACAAATAAGACTTGTGACAACAGACAGAATGTAATTTGGACCCATAGGTTGTGAGTTAGAGTCGAAAACGCTTTAAACTTAGTCGAAAAAGGGCGTTGTAGGGCCGAAAATTCAAAACAACCCCCGAATCACCATGTGGCTCTCACAGACAGCTTCCCCTTGATAAATAGGACTTGTGACAACTGATAGAATGTAATTAGGACGCGTAGGCTTAGAGTTAGACCCGAAAACGCCTTAAACTTAGTCGAAAAAGGGCGTTTCGGGGGGCCAAAATTCAAAACGGCCCCCGAACCACCGTTTGGCTCTCACGGATAGCTTCCCCTTGACATATCGGACTTGTTACAACTGATGGAATGCAATTCGGACCAATAGGTTGGGAGTTAGAGCCGAATACGTCTTAAACTTAGTCGAAAAAGGACGTTCCGAGGCTAAAAATTCAAAACAGCCTCGAAACCACCATGTGGCTATCACGGACAGCTTCCCTTGACAAGTAGGACTTGTGACAATTGACGGAACGTAATTAGAACGTGTGGGCTTGGAGTTAGAGCCGAAAATGCCTTAAACTTAATCGAAAGAGGGGGCGTTTCGGGGATAAAAATTCAAAACAACCCCCGAACCACCGTGTGGCTCTCACGAAAAGCTTCCCCATGAAAACTACGACCTGTGGCAACAAACAGAATGTAATTCAGACCCGTAGATTGGGAGTTAGAGCCGAAAACGCCTTAAACTTAGTAGAATAAGAGCGTTCCGAGGGCGAAAATTCAAAACTACCCCCGAATCACCATGTGGTTGTCACAGACAACTTCCCCATGAAAATTAGGACCTGTGACAACAGATGGAATGTAATTCGGACCTGTAGGCTTGGAGTTAGACCCAAAAAGGCCATAAACTTAGTCGAAAAATGGCGTTTCGGGATCGAAAACTCAAAACAGCCCCCGAACCACAGTATGGCTATCACGGATAGCTTCCCCGTGACAAATAGGACTTGTGAAAAAACCAAAAAAATTTCGGACCCGTAGGTTGGGAGTTAGAGCCGAAAATGCCATACACTTAGTCGAAAAAAGCGTAACACTTAGTTTAAAAAGTGACAACCTTATGAAAATAACATCCATATATTCTAATAATTGCCGTTGTATATTTATAGGATGAAGAAATTATATAATAGATTGTTTCTGCAGTTGGTTGGAATAAATATTGCATGACACACACACATACACACACACACATATATATATATATATATGTGTTTTTATTTCGAAGAAGACATTTCTAGATTGTTCTACCTTAAATGCATATCAGAACATGTTCCCTATGGCTAACTGTATTGATATTTTGTAACCAATTCTAATATTATTTTTTTTATTTTTTATTTTTTTATTTTTCTGTAAATAGCTTTGTTGCATGGACTTGTGGATAATCCATTTTGGTGTATGGAGAAGAAATTTTAGTTTTGTATAGAACTAATATAATACTTTTGTTGTCCCCGACTTTTGTGCAGTTCACTATTACTGATACAGATAACTTTTGGCAGCCAACAAATAATTACTGGCGTGGTACATAGATCACCTTCTGTTATCGTACATATATATGACCTTTTGTCATGGTCTATAAATGTACTTTTGTTGTGGTACATACATCACCTTTTGTTGTGGTACAGATTACGATGGTAATTTGTACCATGCCAAATGGTCATTTCACATGGTAGTAAATGTATTTTTTTTGTATATAGAGAGCTTTTATTTTTGTATGATTCTATATTTTGTATGAAATTATTATTTTAGTTTGGACAATAGTTGGTTTGTATGGACTTTGACACTTAAAGTTATTTATTTTTTGTATACAGATGTAGATTGTGGAATGATTGATAGTATATGTATCATTTTGTTTATATACGTATTACAGGTTGCATGAAATATAGACAGGTTGTGGAGAAATTATAATTTTGCGATAAAACATAATATCATGTTTTTAGCGACTAAACAATTACTAGTTAAAAAGAAATTGAAAAAATAGTTTGGGCGACTAAAAGTTTTGTAGCAAAAAGCAAACATTTGGGGACTAAAAGTTTTGCAACCAAAAGAAAATCAAACATTTGTCGACTAAAATATTTCGTAGCTAAAAATCAAAGCTGAAGAATAAAAACACTTTTGCCGACTAAAAATTTAGTAGCAAAAAGTGTGGGAGTTTAGGAAACCAAATGTTTAGTAGCCAAAACAATAACTATTTGCCGATTAAAATTTTAGTAGTAAAAAATGTGGGACTTTAGGCCACTAAATCTTTAGTAGCCAAAAAAATTTGACTTTAGGCGACTAAAATTTTAGTAGCCAAAACACAAGCATTCACTTTAGGCGACTAATATATTTGGTAGCTAAAAACTTTTTCCACGACTAAATGTTTAGTCGTTAACAATAACTGAGGCTTTTGGTGAAAAAAAAATTGGTCGCCGAAAATGTGCTATTTAATTTTATTTCCAACCTTTTGGCGACTAAAAATTTAGTCGGCAATTGAATACATTTGGCGACTGAAATAATTTTAGTCGCCAATTAGCTTTCCCAACAATTCTTCCATGACTAATGCTGCAACCAAATAATTTAGTCGCTAAAGCCCTTTGGCGACTAAAAAATTGACTTTTGGTGACTAAAAATTTAGTCGCAAAAAGTGAAAATTCGTGTACTGACCATTGCCAAGGGCTCCAGGAAGCAAGCAATTTTTGATTGTTGCAATAGATTATTTTACAAAATGGATTGAGGCAGAATCACTAGCACATATCCATGACGTCGATGTTAAACGTTTTGTATGGAAAAACATTATAACCCAATTTGGTATACCCAGATCACTTATATCCTATAATGGCACCCAATTCGATTGTGGCATCTATCGGGAGCTGTGCAACATGTATGGCATCTGACCTTACTTTTCCTCACCAGCTTACCCGAAAGTAATGGCCAGGCTGAGGCCTTTAATATCCTGGACAGAATCAATAAGTGGTTGGAGAAGGCCAAGGGCAAGTGGGTTGAAGAGCTGCCCAGTGTATTGTGTGCTCATCGTACCACTCCAAAGCGGTCTACTGAAGAAACCCCATTCATCTTGTGTTTTAGGACAGAAGCCATCATCCTTCTTGAAATCGACCTGCCCACTCTGAGATCAAAGGCGTTTGACACGAGATGGAACGACATGATGTTGGCTCTAGACCTGAATTTGATAGAGGAACGCCGAGATCGAGCTCTTGTGCACATGGCACGATATTAGCAGCAACTTGCCAGATCATATAACCAGCGCGTGCAGCTGCGCCATTACGCCTGCAGCTGCGCCATTACGCCCCTGGAGAATTGGTCCTTAAGAAAGTGCTTGTTGTTGCAAAAAACTCAACGAACGGAAAACGAGGCTTTAATTGGAACGGTCCCTATCAGATTGATTCGATTGCCGGTGCAGGTGCATATCGGTTTTCAGACATGACCGGTAGAAAATTGCCCCAACCCTGGAATTTGATGCATTTGCATAAGTTTTATCATTAAATCACTTGAAGATTATATTTGTTTGTTTTTGATTTGCTGATATGTAACCGTATGTTCATCTATATAATCAGTGATTCAATGTGCCTTTTTCGTTTTATTTTGAATAGTCGACCGGTCGAACAAGACTCCGAATTCGGAGTGCCCTTCGTGATCGGCACGATTGGTCGAACAAGCCTCCGAATTTGGAGCGCCCTTCGTGCTTAATCACGTTTGGCCTTTATAAAGACTCTGAATTTGAAGCGCCCTTCGTGTTCGACACGATTGGCCAAACAAGCCTCCGAATTTGGAGCGCCCTTAGTGCTTAATTACGTTTGGCCTTTACAAAGACTCTAAATTCGGAACGCCCTTTGTGATCGGCACGATTGGCCGAAAAAGCCTCCAAATTTTGAGCGCCCTTCGTGCTTAGTCATGTTTGGCCTTTACAAAGACTCTGAATTCAGAGCGCCCTTTGTGATTGGTACGATTGGTCGAAAAAGCCTCCGAATTCGGAGCGCCCTTCGTGCTTAATCACGTTTGGCCTTTAAAAAGATTCCAAATTTGAAGCACCCTTCGTGCTTAATCATGTTTGGCCTCTATAAAGACTTCGAATTCGGAGCGTCCTTCATGCTCGACACGATTGGCAGAACAAGCCTCCGAATTCGGAGCGCTCTTCGTACTTAATCACGATTGGCCTTTACAAAGACTCCGAATTCGGAGAGCCTTTTGTGATCGGCATGATTGGCCGAACAAGCCTCCGAATTCGGAGCACCCACTGCAAGGATAGACAAATTTCCTAAATTGGCAGATCTGTGCAACGGACTTGCATAGGTCAATACACAAACGGTTCTAAACATGCATCATTAAGATAAATGCAATAAAGATTCATACATCTTCATAAACATGCAGTTTGAACAAAGCTAGCAACAATGCTGATCAAACAAACAATAATTTTATTTCAAGAAACAATACATGGCTTTTTGTTATAAATTCATGGTCCCTACTAAAATAAAAATTACAATACATGGTGTTTTGATTATTTAGGCCTCCTTCGGGTCGGCACCTTCTTCTTCATCATTTGTCTTCTCGACGTCATAAGCCTCGAAGGGAACCTTGTAATTTTGGTATAATGGAGACGCCGAGTTCATACCAGTGGCTTATAAAGCCTTAATCCATTCGTGCTTAAAGCTACGGTTCTCGCATTGGAAAATATCATCTGTCAACTTTTCCCTGGTCTTCTTAATGCTGATTTTTTTTTTCCCATCAAAGAAGCCTTCTTCATAAGCCCGCGTTCTTATCGCCTCTTTTGCGAACATGCTTGCCGTATCTCCGATTGGTTATAGCGTGATCTATTAGGCATTGGTTCACTTTTTCTAAAACGACTGGGTTCGTTGTGCCTGCTGACTATGACTTGGTGGCCCTAGTTTTTCGCACTTCATTCTTGGCCTCTCCATACAGCGCTCCAAGTTCCGAATATGCCCATCTTTTTGTTCAATTTCTCTCTGCGTGGCGCGAAGGCGCATGCCAATCTCATATGAGCTATAAAGTCCACTAACCACCCCATGGACGTCTTCTCTGAAGATTTCGTAATCATCCCATCCGATCATTGATTGTTGCACTTTGGGTGGAAAATTTTGTCGAGTAAACTCCACTGCTAGGTTCGGATCACGGATAATTGAATCAGCCTCGGTCATTGGTTTGTTCCCAATAAAGCCTGAAAAACTTAGAGGGCAAGGTGGTCTGTTCAGTTCGTTTCTTGCTGAGGCCTGTGCACCCCCTGCTCTTGTGCTCCCTCGTTGTTGTACCCATCTCCTAGGCTATTTCTTGCCCCCTTTTGGAGACCTGCTTCGACGTCAGGGGGATCAATGTCTTCCTCGCTCCTCCGACGTCATATTTCCTATTCGTGAGGACTTGTCACCAGCTTCACGGTTTATTTCTTTATCCAGTTCTACTAAAGTTTTCCCTTTCTTTACTGTTGAAAAACAGTCTGCTAGACATATAAGCTTGCTCAAGTCGATACAATGCTCTCTTACTTTTTCTTTTTTTCTCTTGTACACTCTGTTCACTGATGCGCTCTCTAGCAAGTCTGGGCAATGTCTATTTAAAGAGGCCTAAGCCCTATAAAAACTTGGCTATCCCATTTTATTAATTACGGGTGCCATAATTATGAAGCGCTTGCGCCCGCCACTGCCTCTTTATCTATTCGGCGGTTAACTGGGGCAAGGATAAATTTATGAATCTATTCGGCCTACGTATATTTGGCCGAACTCAGGCACTGCCCTACCTGACCAAATTCGGTTGGTTTGTTTCTTTTACCTATTCGGCGGTTACGCTAAGCGATTAACTGAGGCAAGGGCAGATTTATGAATCTATTCGGCCTACACATATTTGGCTGAATTTAGACACTACCTCACCTGACTATATTCAGTTGCTTTGTTTCATTTACCTATTTGGCGGTTACGCTAAGTGATCAACTGGGGCAAGGGTAGATTTATGAATTTATTCGGCCTACACATATTTGGCTGAATTCAGACACTGCCCCACCTGACCACATTCAGTTGCTTTGTTTCTTTTACATATTCGACTGTTACGCTATCTGGTCAGATTTATGAATCTATTCTGCTTAAACATATTTGGCCAAATTAACATTGCCCCACTTGACCACATTGTGAATTCAACTTGACTATATTATAAGTTCTTTTCCATTTTTATTTTGGTATCTGGCATTAGTTATGCGGCACATTTTTGTTCAAAGACATTTTCATACACAAAACGGCTATTTTCATTGATAAACTGCCCAAGTACATTCGTCACTTTATACATGAACATAGCCCTAATACAAAGCTAAACAAAACAGAAAATAAAGCAAACAAAACAAAAACTATGTAATTCAAGTTCGTTTGACATTGGCCGATCAAAAGTCTACGTCTTAAGGATCCAACTCTAACAGTTCGACTTCCAACTGCTTGTAGGGAATGGGTTGATCAAGAGTCACCTTGGTGGCAACCAAAGCCTTAAGCCAGCCATGCTTGAAGCCTCGATTTTCAAACTTCAAGGCTTCGTCTGCATATAGTTCTTTGGCCGCAAGCTCTCCGGCATCAAAAGCCTTGGCCGCATTCGCCTCAGCGAGTTTCCTCGCCCTCTTCTCCTCCTCAAGTTTGGCCTTTAGCTTTGCGATCTCCTCTTTGGCCGACTTAAGGGAGTGGTCTATCATATTTCCCCTCTCTTCAGCGGCCCTATGAAGCAAGTTGGCGTGCTAAGCTTTGTTTTCCTCAGTAGAGGCTTTCGTTCGCTCTTCTTCAACCTTTGTGGCTTCGACCTCCACCCTCGTCGTCGCCGTTACTAAGTCAACTACAGCTACTATGGCTTTGCTTTTTTCCTCCTCAAGCTGGTTTTCAAGAATGCCAAGTCGTTCCACGATGTTGTAGTGATGGCGGTTGATCTCGGCAATCCTTCCCGTTACCTAACAAAGATAACAAAACAAAGGCATGATTAGTCAGCATGAGAAATGAAAGGATTTATATTCTAAAATGTACTTACCAATATTGCTGACTCTGCCACTAATGCATTTGAAATCACGTCCGGTTCGGCACAGAATGCAGCCTTGTCTGCGGGGAAGGAAATCGCTAACGCCATACTTAAGGCTAGAACCGGATCTTTGATGGCCGACCCGCTGGCAGGAACTGACGAACCCCTCATCCGTGGTTAAATGATGAAAGTGTCGGAGGAATCATACGACATAACTACTCTTGGACGTTTATCAACCGGCGCCTCCAATAACTCAGCAATGGCCTCGATAGGGCGTTTCTGCCATCTTTGATCAGCACTTGAGATTTCAGTTTGCTACTCCTGCTACTTTTCAGGAATTGAGTCGACCATTACCATCTCACAGACTGTTTCTTCTGATGCAACCTCTGGGGGAGGAGTTTCTTAGCTCACCCCAGCACCACCTGCCTTTCTCCTTGCCACCATTTTTCGGCATTTCTTCTCCTGGAAAATTGGGAAAGGGATTCTCCACCCATTTCCTCGACCTCATACTCAGCCCCAAGTAAATCGTCCAAATCGTTGCAAATATTGTCCTCTGGAGTAACTGAATTTACTAGGCCTGAAGTGGAAGGATGATGGATATGATCAGCGCTGATACGCTTAAAAGCTAATTTGAGCTCTTGGTTAATTTTTTGCTATCTTTCACGGCTCCCTGATAGTGCTTCTTTGCCGACTTGTTCGCCGACGTCGGGTTCGTCGGCGTCAGAACGTTCAACACTAATATCCCTTAAACTCTTGTAAGTGGGAATAGGAGTGCTGTGAGTTGTCGTTCACCTCTCGGCACAAGGATGTTGTCTGAAGCCGAAAAGGTGGCGTAGGTTGGGTCATACCTCAGCAGAATGTGCGTGGCCCGCCCTTGTCCTTGAAGATTCGCACATCCTTTATAATTAAAGATTGCCTTCACTTGGCTGAGAACGGCTTCGTCTGCTGACGTTAGCACTTTTTTAAATCGCTATATGCATGGCGCAAAAAGAATTATCAATATATAGAATTTAAGCAAGAATCCATCTAAAACGAAGACAACAATTGTAGTCGGCCACCTGGCTCACCTTTTTGCCTTGGCATTGGGTCCAGGCGATCTTATCCCTCGCCAAATTCTCAATTGCTTCGGACAACGACCATGACATCATCAACTATTTTACCAGAGCTGGAAAGCATAGTCACCAAGTGGTGATTTACGTCCTTGGCTCTCAGGAAATAACAGCCTTGTCGACCAGTTGACTTTGCCATAACGTAACAGTGCCAAATAGTTGGGATTCCTAGGTTAAGTCTCAGTCAGTGGTTCAATTCTACTATACCCATAATTATTTGGTAGAAGTTCACATTCGGTTGGGAAGGGATTAATCCCCAATAATGTAAAACGGTCCTAAGAAGAGGATGAAGGGGGAAACAAACCCCACCCTCAGCGATTGACAGAAAAGAGAAGCTAATGGTGTTCGTATTAGCCTTCTCCATATCAACTACATTGTCTGCAACAAATGATAATTGGATGTCGTCTGGGATTGAAAAATAATGACGGAATGCTGTGACTCGCTCCTCAGAGAGGAGATCTTTCAAATGCTTTGCCATTAATGACGGAAAAAAAACAAAATGTATGCTAAATAAGACACATGGACTGGCATGAACGCAAAGGAAAAGAAGAGGGAACTTACAGGTCAAAGAAGAAGATGAATAGTGGCAAGCGGAATCAAAATTGCAGAAGTCTTGAAGAAGAAAGGTTGATGTGAAGAATACCAAAAGAAGGAACGAAGAGCCTTTCGATTCAAAGCATACAGGGTGATAGTTTTCAAATCGCATTAAATGAGTGTCAGATATGAAGGGGCAGGAAGTTGTAATGATTTCACATCTCGTCGGTTCTGATGAATCAGTACTAAAAGGAGCGCGTCCGCCGTATTTCCAACTTTCGAGGGTTTTCTACTCTAAAACGGCCGAATAGTGTGCACTATTTCAACCAAACATGCCGATTGAAAGGATCAATTCGAATGCTGGGGGGGCAATTGTGAGGGGCCCAAAATTGAATGAGCCATAGACAAGTCGGCTCAAACTAGGCTTTGCCCTCAAGTTGAGCCAAGTACATTTGAAGAGGGTCGAATACAAGACGGCCTATGACAGACATTTGAAAGCCCCAACCGAGTATGACCTAGCTTAAGGGCCGAGTTGTCCAAGTAACTTATACGACGTATGGGGAGCCCAAGTGTGAGGAGAGAATGTCCTGAGTGGACCCCTAGAGAACAATATAAAAGAAGGAGCCTCATACGAAGTAACGGTATGTAAAAAAATAGTAAATAACTTATAAGTAAAGCAAATACTAAAGCGAAAGACTAACTTGCTTGTCGGAGTGTTAATTCCGGCACCTCCGACCGAAGTGTTTGTTTATCTTTCAGGTATCATTTCAAGGATCAAAAAGGTCTGTCTGGATAAGAGAGTATTTCCAAATTCCTTTCACCACACTTTTAACCTCTTTGCTAAAAAAAGATTTCAAGAACAATGTATTAAAATTAAAAATTATACGTAGTAATGCTTTGAGAAGTTAGTAAAAAGTTAATTTTTTGACTTTTTCGTGACTTTTTGACTTTTTTGTGTTTAAAAAATAGAAAGATGATATGACCTAAAAGCTAAAAAGCCTTTTTTTCTATGTTGCTAAAACTCCTCTATGGAATTTTACTAACTTAGATTATAGATATGATAATGTTAATTAATTGAAGTTAATAATTTATTTTATATATATATATATTATAAATATAATATATGTTAAAACGATCGATTTGGATTTAATTCAATACACAAAGTATTTGAATCGATACCAAATTAAAAAACAGCACAAACTGATTCATATTAAAAAAACAGACCAAATATAACCGTTTCAATCAAATTCAGGGCTCGTTTGGCAATGACTTTTTTAGTTGATTTTTTGCTTTTTTTAAACTTTTTTAATCTGAGACTTTTTTATTTGTTTAATTTTCTTATTTGGCTTTTTTGATTTTGGAATGACAAACTTTTTTTTGTTGACTTTTTAATTTTTTTAAATTTTTTTTGGGCCCATGTATAATTATTTAACCCAAAATGTTTACCAAACCGGGGCTTAATCGAGTTAGTCCCTTGCGTATAATTATGAAAACGAAAGCCCCACGAACCCGGACTGGAGGGATCCATCCAGGTCCGTAATACGAAAGCAATTTTGGCCTAGCTGAGAGCATAGTGCAACTCATTCTGGATCAACTGGTTGTACAGTGCCTCTGTTAAAGCCGGGATTGCACTCGCAGTAGAATCACCCAACAAACCCATTTCCTGCAAGGCGGATTCCAGTTGACGGAGAGAGAAGAGAGAGAGAGAGAGAGAGAGAGAGCTCAATCCATGGACCAAAGCAAATGAGAAGTTCCCTTTTCATCCATTTATATCTGGTAACATTCACATCTTTACCCAGATTCTTAATTGTGTTCTGTTGTTGGAGTTTCAATTATTGAATTCATTTGACACAACAGCAATTGTGTACATTGTTCCCGGTTTGAATGTGTTTTTTTTATGTTCTTGGGTATGGTGTGAAAAGGGTAATTGACAATACAGTGGAGGGGATTTGGGTATGTACCAAATGGGGGTGTCATCATGTGCTCCTGTTAGCATATGAACTTCATTTTTGGCCTACCCAACTGGGTTTCTCAAGGGATATTTTGGCAGAACCATGTGGACTTGTTCATGCACTCCATGTGTTTGTTAATTGTTTTGAAAGAGACCCATTTCTTGTTATGTGCCTTGAATAGGCTTTTGGATTGTTGGGAAGAGGATTTACTTGTCAAAGGGAAGCCTTTAATTGCATTTTTCTATGATCTGTCATGCTTTATCTTAGTTTTCTATTTCAATACAGTGGTGGTGTGCTACGGAGATGATGGCCTTGTTCAGATTAGGGAATACCTAACTACTTGTCTATACCTTACTACCTATCTGTGTGTCATAATTGATTCAAGTTAATTGGATATTTTTACTTTGGAATCAGTAGAACCCATCTATTATTTGGTATGTAATAGGAGTCGTAAGACCATGTGTTGTTGACTATTTACACTCCTTCTGGATTGTGGGATGAGACAATAAAAGAAATGATTGTGCTTATCATATTTATATGATTAAAAAAGCAATGTATGTGATATATAACAATATGGGTGAGATTTCTTTTTCTTCCTATTTTAATGCATAATCTCGGTATTATGAAAAATACACGATTAATCAGTTTGTTTCTCATCAAATCTCACCATTTTTTATGAGAAATGAAACCATGAAACAAGAGAGTTTTCTTTCTCTCCATTTCTCATTATTCCCACTTGACTTGTGAACCAAACTTGAGAAAAGAGTTATCTTTCTCTTTATTTCTTATCATTTCTCGTCAAATCATTCGATCCAATTGGACAGTCTCCAAACTTGCAAAATAAGTCAGTATTTTGGACCAAGTTTTATTCAGTCCACTCAGGTCTCTCATTTTCTTTCCATGTTATGCAATTTTAATTAGATTTATGTCCTCTTGCAAAACATCCAGTTTATTTTGGCCAACTTCTTCTAACATGATTGAATGTCAACTCTTAGCATTTTCTAGATTACTCTACAGTAATGTTACGTATTTAGCTTTGAAATCATATTCATTCATGTTTTGTGTTAATGTTCACTTTACAGGTGCCATAACGCATAAAAGTAATATGCCATTGATGATCAGTGCTTAATGGAGTCTCCTGTGAGTTTTATTATTTGCGTAGCCGTCTTTTTAGTTTCTTACGCCCCACACAGTTGTTAATAACTTTATGAGAACAGTATGGCATCTGAAGAACGTGGTTTTCATAGCTTTGCACTGCTGCATGTTTGCTACTTTTCAGCATCAAACCATAAATTTCAGAATCACACCTAAATCGGTTTTAGGGGCATAATGGAGCCTCAGATTGATCTGTATGAACTGATGGACTTTGTCTTATGAGTCTAAGTAAGAAATAAGCCTCAAAATAATAATAATAATAATAATAATAATAATAATAATAATAATAATAATAATAATAACATTCTAAAAGGGTTATAGTTTTTTTCCTGAATTTTACCTAGAAACTGCTTAGCATGTTTTCCATGTTTCTATTTCTTTACATTTCAGGACAACAAAACAAGGGTCCCATGCAGGATTGGAGATCGATCAACCAGTGATGTTGTTGTAAGATTACGAACTCAAGAAGGCCGAGATGATTGGGTATACTGTCATTCCCATGTCCTTACAAAGAACAGCAAGTATTTTGCTGACCGTTTATCTGAGAATTGGCCTACCTGCCAGATTCTTGATTCACGCAACTGTGTTGAAGTTTACTGTCAAGAAACTGACATGGACTACCATATTAGTGTCTTACGCCTATTATATGCTACTATGGATGGTCCAATGACTGACATGTGTCATGGTGTTAGAAATGCTCTTGGCACTCTTCGGGTGGCCAATGAGCTTGGATGCCCACAAATAATTGCTGCTTGTGTGGAATACTTGGAAGCTGTCCCTTGGGAAGAAGCCGAGGAGGAGGAGATTCTAAGAGTCATACCAGGCATGGGATCACAAGCAGAACTAATCCTTGCCCGTCTCCAACCAGTTAATGTAGCAGCTATTGTCAGGATTTTCGTCTCAGCCTTACGTTTTGCAACATCGTCCCCCTCTTCATCCATGTTTGATTTAAAGACCTCAGCTCAAGAGCAGCTCGAGTACATGCTTACTGAAGATGATGATGCCCCTTTACTAACAGCTGATGATGAGATAAAATCAGAAGTAAGAGAATGTGTGAGGAACCTGTTAGCCAGATTTAACAATCTATTAGAATCTTTGCAATGTGAGTCCGACCAAGTTTCTGCAGTATGGAAAATGGCGTCATTCCAATCCTATTTAACAGACTTGTCATGGGCTTGTCAGATATTGACCAAATTGGATATAATGAGAGAAATTGTTGTAAGTTGGATGGAGGCATCAGAAAGTGTAGTGAAGGTTGTTGAGCAAGCTAGTCCGGCAAAGACAAAATTGAAGGTTATTGAGCTCACAGCAAAGATTTTAGAGGCGATGGGGTATGGTACTGTAATTTTGTCCACTGCAAAACGCCTTAACATGGTGAAGGTCTGGCTTCCGTTTGTGAGGGTAATGAGGCCTTTGATTGATTCTGCCTCGGCTGATCATGGGGATGGTCTAGAACTTAAAGTGGATGGTGAGTTATGGCAATCCTTGGAGTCGGCATTCGTTTCAATCATTCTTGCATTGCCATCTGGGGACCAGGCAGAGATTTTGACCGAGTGGTTGGAAAATAAGCATATTCACTACCCGGACCTGACGGAGGCATTTGAGGTGTGGTGTTACAGGTCCAAGGTTGCCAAGAGAAGACTAGCATTATTGGGGGCAGCCAAGGTATGACCAAAATCCTATTACCCTTTTCTCCGCTGTTTTTTTGCCCGCTAATTGCACTGGAAAGTGACCAGAGCGCGGCTTAGAACTGCAAATAGTGCAGAAGATGTAGCATCTAAATCAGTGACTTGTACTTTATTCTCATTCTTCCAGAATGACAATGGTAGTACTGAGGCCCTTGTAAATCAATTGATGCTATGTCTTGCCCAATTGTATATTTTTTTATAGCTATCTTAGAGCGATCCAGACAAAGTTACATGGATGTATCATCTGCTGGAACATAACATGAAGATTCTAAATTTGTATAATTTAAATTTTGTCATCTGAACAGATGGATCTTTTTTGAGTTGAGCCATATGTTTTAGTGAACTTGTAGCTCTCTCTAATGTTTTAATTCTAGTTCAATCCTTGGGTTGAGAACACTACACACACACACACACACACACACACACTATATTATAAAAAGAGCAATTTAGTTGGTGTGAACCAAAAATGAAATTGGGTAATGCTTTTTTCTATTATTTTGTTTGGCGGCCTCAAGACCTGGGTGTGGTAGAGCACAGCTTACTAGGGAATAGTTACAGTTGGTGAAGATTATTATAGTGTTTAAAGTACCCTGGAATCATACAAATGCAGATATTATGTGAACTCTATGCTAAAATTTAGAAACCAATAGATTGAGGAGCACAGAACTATCACAATCGGCATCATTAAGGGTATGTCGTAGCCATTCAAACAACCAAATTTAGTCCATGATCATAAGATCTTCACCTCGGTGGTCCGACACGGTACTTATATCCTTTTGCTAATACAAAAGATATTTTGTTAACGAGTGCCCTAAGGACACTTGTTAAGATGCTTAAAATGATTATACATTCTTTATGAGAGTGCGTGCGATAAAGAATGTATAATCATTTTAAGCTTTGTTAGAGCATCTCCAATGGGATGGTAAGGTTCTTAATTCTGTATCCATGAATATTCAAGTTGAGGGCTGACTATTTACTGCTGTTGCTTTTATGTTCAATTTCTAGACTGCCGTCCTTCCTCCTGCTAATCTGGCCATTTCCAAACCTGTCTTTCCCACCCCATTCTTCATTCAATGGATGAGATCTCATTACCCTTAAAAACTTCCTTTCTCTTTTTGTAATGTAAATTTCTGTGCCATTGAAAGCATAGGAGCATAATAATCGCTTTACTGCTCTTCTCTGCTATATTGATGATGTTTTGATGCTTTAGAATCTCAGTTTCTGAATTGTATTGTTGTATACAAATTCACTTTCATTGTATTGTTTTGTATAAAAAAATTTCAAGAGATTGTACTCTACTAGGTTCTGAAAAGCATTAAAAATAGGTCCTTTTTGCAATTTCTTGTCGTGTGATGTTAGTGGAGTAATGGGTACATTTCCTTCTCTGGGCCACTGGATAGGACAAGGTTTTTATAGTTCAGTGTTTTATTGTCAAGGATTCCAAGCTTCCAGTGGATGATTTGTTTTTAAGAGGGACAAAGAAACTGTAGGGGTGATTTTCTAATTCATTGCTGTTTGGGTCATGTGTTTTAATATTGTGGGGTTTGTCCAGTCTTTTTAGTTGGGGTTGGTATTTTCATAAATGATTGCTTAAGATATTTGGATTGAGTGTAGCACCATTTTCTTCTTATTTGGTGCATTTGGAAGGAGAGTAACACTGGATTAATATTGATGAGTTCAAAGCTCATGTTTTGGCAATGAAGTTTTCTTCTTCTGATGATGATCTGACAACAAAAGGTATTGATTAAACAAGTGAACAAATACTGGAAGAGGGACAAGAAGTCCACTGAAATCAAGAGAAAAGAAGAAAAAAACCATGAATCCTTAGACTACAAATAGGCACTAAGCACTCTAATATCTAGAAATTAAAAATAATGGAATCTCTTTAAAAGGACTGGCCTTCGAAGATCAAAAAGAGGCGAAATAACAAATTTTCTCCCAAATACTCTCAACATCTTCACTCTTAACTTAAAAAAATCCTAACTTACCTTTCTATTCTTAAAACCTAAAGGACTGCACAAACAACACATCTCCAAAGAACTCGAGACTTGGCATTTGAACCGAACCAATGCATAACAAATTCTCACAAGAGGGTGGTATAACCCAGTCCTCCATCAAACTTCTCTCCACCATAAAGATAGGGGCAAAGGATACACACACAGCACAATTTCTGGAACAAATACCAACTCGGCCTTTTTCTTTTGAACCAGATCATTTATATTGGTCCCGTTTGGTAGAGTTGTAAGAAAGTGATTATAACTCATACCTTAACAGCTTATAGCTTATAACTGTGAATATAAGCTGATTTTTGACTTATAAATTAAACTTTTCCTCCCCCACTCAAAGAATAAGTTGATTTTTGACTTACAAAAAGTTATAAGCTGTATTGTTAAGCTGAACTAAATATATCAAAATAACTTAAATTAAGCTAAAAGATAAAATAAGCTAAAAATAAACTCTACCGAACAGGACCATTAACTTGCATGTGCCTAATTAAAATTGTGGGAACAGGTTGCATGGTTTGGACTCCTGGGACTTTGTGCACACAAAAAAAAAAAAAAAAAAAAGAAGAAAAAATGTTAATGAAATTCAAGTTTTATTTTATTTTTCTTTTATAATTAAAAATGCAAATGTTATCGCGAGTCTTCAATATTTCTCATTACATGAATAGCGATAGTTATTTTTTGTTTTTTGGTTTGGTTACATATTTATGGATTCATGGCATCGGCGCGTGAATGTTACGGTTGTGTTTTTTTTTTTTTTTTTTTTTTGTTTTGGTAGATTTGGTTCCGGATTAAAAAATTTTAAAATCTGTAGTTCACAGATCGGTTCCAGATTGAACTCTACGGTTCGGATTAGAACCAATTCAGACCGTGTACAAATAGTTTATATTTATATTATACACCCTCGTATATAGTATCTTCCCTTATTCTATATAAAACCTAAACTAAAACCTAAACTCGCATAGTATCTTCTTTTATTACTTTTGTTTGTTAGTTTTTAGTTTTAATTTGTAATGGTCTAAATACTTAATGTGAAACTAGTTTTCTTATAGTTGTTTAATTTTTAGAACAGTATGTCGCTATTGTGAAAAAATATGTCGTTATTGTGGAATTAATATGATGCTATATTTATGTTTTTATGAAATTAAAATGTTATATATTTTTTTATTATTTAATTATATAAATCTATGGTCCTAAACCGATTCAATTTGTGTTTAAATGGATTGGTTTCACAATTTAAACAGATTGGATTGGTTCTAATTTTTCAAGAATCGTAAATAATGGATTGATTTTGATTTTATCCCAATCCAGACTAATCCGAACCATGTTTACCCCTAGGCCATGTTTGTTTGGGTGGACATGAGCTTGGGATTGGACTAATAGTCCAATAAAATTATTAATCCGATGTTTGGTTAAACAATTAAAGTACGGACTAATTATTTTAAATTTGACTATTAGTTAAGATAGGATACATGATCCAACGGATTCGTAATCCTAGGACTATTAGTTATGGGAATGCTAATCCAGTCCGCCCAAACAAACATGGCCCTAGTGTATTAAGCTTGTGTACGAAGGATGTTTGTATGTGGATGTCTTATTATTTGGATTTTATTTTATTCATTTTAGACTTAGTTGTATGGTTGATTGTATTTTATTTGTATGGAATTTTAAAATTCTTTGAAATGTGAAGTTTTTATTTTTATTTTTTAGTGTTATGTAGGGTATGTTAGGCAGCTTACGTGCACCAGACTAAATCCTTACAATCCGAACAAGCCTTCCGAAATAGGGTTTACGCCTTTCGATCCATGGATCTAAGATATGCGTTTTACTGATTAAGAGATTCAAACCTGAGACCTAAGAAAGAACAAACCTCTAAATCTCAATCGTCACCTATTAAGCCGTTTGAAATGTAAAGTTGATGGTTAAATATCTTTTGGATTGGATAGTTGAATGGGTAGATGTATTATGTATCTACATAGGCTATAGGTTGCGGCATTTTTGTTTTTGGTTGAATGTTTGAGAATTGAACGAATAGATGCATTATATATATATATATATATAAACTTGGCTGAAAGTTAAATTTTTTAAAAATATAACACTCTTTTGGTGGCTAAAACCAACACTTTAGTAGCCAAAAATGAAATCAAATATTTTTTATTATATGGAACATACTCAAATTTTTTATTTTTTTTTATTTTTTAAAGTGAATGGTGGCCCGGTATGGGTATTGGTAGGGCAGGTTACTGAACCTTGAGTTTTTTGTTTTTCTTTTTCCACACAATCTCTGTTTGGTTGGTTTTGTATATGTTAACCAGCAAGGCTATCTTGCCAATTATGCATGCAGCGATTCTGTGTTTCTATGATCGATTTATGTGATTTTATTTAGTGTTTGTGTTTATTTATTTTTTATATATGGGTTATACTTGTCCTTGTAGACAGGAGAATAGAAAATGAATGTTGGTGACATTATTTGTATACAAATTCACTTTCATTGTATTGTTTTGTATAAAAAAATTTCGAGAGATTGTACTCTACTAGGTTCTGAAGCATGGGTATAAATGTGGTTTTCAAAGCATTAAAAATAGGTCCTTTTTGCAATTTCTTGTATTGTGATGTTAGTGTAGTAATGGGTACATGTCCTTCTCTGGGCCACTGGATAGGACAAGGTTTTTTATAGTTCAGTGTTTTATTGTCAAGGATTCCAAGCTTCCAGTGGAAGATTTGTTTTTAAGAGGTTTAAAGAAACTGTGGGGGTGATTTTCTAATTCATTGCTGTTTGGGTCATGTCATGTGTTCTAATATTCTTGTTCTTTCTTCCTGTAGTGTATGGGGTTTGTCCAGTCTTTTTGGTTGTAGTTGGGGTTGGTATTTTCATAAATGATTGCTTAAGATATTTTAGATTGAGTTTAGCACCATTTTCTTCTTATTTGGTGCATTTGGAAGGAGAGTAACACTGGATTAATATTGATGAGTTAAAAGAGGCGAAATAACAAAATTTCTCCCAAATACTCTCTAACACATCTTCAAACTTGAAAAAATCCCGACTTACCTTTCTATTCATAAAACCCGAAGGACTGCACAAACAACACATCTCCAAAGAACTCGAGCCTTGACATTTGAACCGAATCAATGCATAACGAATTCTCACAAGAGGGTGGTATATCCCAATCCTCCTCCATCAAATTAAATACTCTTCACCATAAAGATAGGGGCAAAGGATAAACACACACAACACAATTTCTGGAACAAAACACCAACTCGGCCTTTTTCTTTTGAACCAGATCACTTATATTAACTTGCATGTGCCAAATTAAGCTTGTGGGAACAGGTTGCATGGTTTGGACTCCTGGGACTTTGTGCACAAAAAAAGAAAAAGAAAAAGAAAAAGAAAAAGAAAAAAAAAGTTAATGAAATTCAAGTTTTATGTTATTTTTCTTTTATAATGAAAAATGTAAATGTTATTGCGAGTCTCCAATATTTCTCATTACATGAATAGTGATACTTGAATTTTGTATTCACCCAAAAAAAAGATAATTTTTGTTTTTTTGGTTGGTTACATATTGATGGATTCATGGCATCGGTACGTGAATGTGTTTTTTCTTTTTTTGGTAGTATAGGGTCTGTTTGGGAAGGGTTTTTTCGGACTTTTTTGGCTATTTTAGCCACAAAAGACAAAATAGGCTATTTTAGCTACAAAAAATAAAACATCATATTCAACCCATAATCATTACGTTCTTTTCTCACAAAAAAAGTCAAAAAAGTCAAAAAGCCAAAAAGCCCTTCCCAAATCAAGTTTTTTAGTCTAGGCCAAAAAAGTCAAAAAGCCAAAAAGCCAACCCATTTCCCAAACGGAGGCATATTAAGCTTGTGTATGAAGGATGTTGGTATGTGGTTGTCTTATTATTTGGATTTCATTTTATGGATTTTTACTAGCTGGTCTCAATAATTGAATCTATTACTCATTAGATTCTAAGTTTCTATCTCATACATCGAGAAGTTTTGTTATATTTTTTTATCTCGATTTTGCCCCTGCTACCAGTTGGTAAAAATTCTTATTTAAATCATTCTAAACACTTTCTAAATCTTTAATTATTTATAATATTATTACTCATTAATTTTTTCAATTTGTATTAACTTCTCTCTTGATCATTTTTCCAAAACTCTTATTATTTCTCATCTCTATCTCTCTCTTTCTCTCTAGAAAATATCACCATTGTAGCCATGGCCATCAACCCACCACCACCATCGACGTCCGTCACTAACCACTGCCACCTCCAACGGTCATCACCACCACTTTCGCTGGCCAGTACCACCACCATTGTTCACAAACCATTTCCACCGTCGTCGATCTATACTTCTCCATCTCTCAATCGTTTGACTCGCTTATCTAACATTATCGTTTTCTTTTCTCTTTGTCATTACCGTCGCTCTTCTTCTATCCTCCATCTTTCATCTGTCATCACCGTCGTTCTTCTTCAATCCTCGATCCACCATCTTCAACATCAAACTTCACCAATGACTTCAAATCTAGTTGTTTTCAATGCCGATCTACCATCTTCGGCGCCAATCTAATACTTTATATGGTCACTGATGAGATCGAGACTCTTTCTACAGTGTGTTGGTGAAGATTTACATTTATAAAACATGCTGAACTAATTTAATGAATTTATCACTTAATTCAATGATAAATTTATCACTGATTTGTTTAATATGTTGTAGACTGCTGCTGCTAGAATTTTGATATTAATACAATGATAAATTTATCACTGATTTTTGTTCATGTTATATTTATCACCTCTCTCTTCCTCATTCCTTCTCTTTCTTTTTATTTCTTTTAAACCAAATCTGCTGTATCAGTGATAAATGTATCATTGATATATTTCTTTGAATCTTGTGTTGATTTGTGACGATGATGACGAGATTTTTTTTTTTTTTTTTTTGTAATATTTTAACAAACAACTAGTGAGAAATTATCAATGTGTTTATCAGTGCTAAATTTATTGCTGAATATGTCTTTAAATCTTGTGTTAATTTGAGACGATGATGATGAGATTTTCTTTTTGTAATTTTTTAACAAACAGTCAGTGATAAATTTATCATTTTTGTCACTAGAGAGATGAATATGCAATATGATTAATCTATCAGTGATAAATTTATCATTAATTTGTTGAATATGTTGTATACTGTTGCTGATTTTTTTTTTATATTTATACAGTGATGAATTTACCACTGATTTTGTCATTGTAGATGTGAATATGTTGGGTGGGTCAATCTATCAGTGATAAATTTATTACTGGAAAGAGAACAAATAGCAGATGGTAAATGCATGGTTATGTTGATCTACGACTAAGGCCTTTCCTTTTCATTTTCATTTTCATTTTCATCTTCATCTTCTCTCTCCCTCTCTCTCTCTCTCTCTCATTCTCCTTTTCCTTCTCCTGTCGCCATCAGATCTGGGCGTCGGAGGTTGTCGGAGGTTATCACCGGCGGTTGGAAGTACTTATCGATGGTTAGAAGTGGGAGGTGGTAGGTCATGGCAGTGATTTGATGATTGAGTTGTTGAAGGAGGTGTCAGAAGGATATTTTGGGGATATTAAGAGTGAAAAGATGAGCAGGACTTACAGGTAAATAAATCTCGTCAATAGGACCGACCCGTAAGTCCCCCTTTATTTTATTTATTTTAGACTTAGGTCTTGTTTTTCATAACCTAAAAAAGTCAAAAAGTCACTATTCTATCACATCATCTTATTTAAGTCACATCACCTCTCTACCATATCACTTCAAACACAACTCATATTTCATAAAAAATAAAAAATATACTTATTTAGATCATCTCAAACCACCCTTTACTTACATGGTTGATTGTATTGTATGGATTTTTAAATTCTTTGAAATGTAAAGTTGATGGTTAAATATCTTTTGGATTGGATAGTTGAATGGATAGATGTATTATGTATCTACATAGGCTATAGGTTGCGGGATTTTTGTTTTTGGTTGAATGTTTGAGAAATGAAGGAATAAATGTATTACATATATATATATATATATATATAAATATAAACTGTGCTGAAAGTTAATTTTTTAAAAAATATAACACTCTTTTGGCGACTAAGACCGACACTTTAGTTGCCAAAAATGAAATCAAATATTTTTTATTATATGGAAAATACTATTTTTTAAATATATTTTTTTTAAGTGAATGGTAGCCTGGTATGGGGATTGGTAGGGCAGGTTACTGAACCTTGATCTTGTTGTTTTTCTTTTTCCACACAATCTCTGTTTGGTTGGTTTTGTATATGTTAACCAGCAAGGCTATCTTGCCAATTATGCATGCAGCGATTCTGTGTTTCTATGATCGATTTATGTGCTTTTATTTGTATTTATTTATTTTTTATGTATGGGTTATACTTGTCCTTGTAGATAGGGGAATAGAAAATGAATGTTGGTGACATTACTGACAAAAACTAAATAGACAGCAGTGAAAATTGTACTTAATGTGAGAGATATAGGTAATAAACAATGAGTTTCCTAGGAAATTAATGTTCATCTGAACAAACAGCCAACAAACCACCTGTCTAAATCTATAGGGCATGAACCTTGATCATTTCTGTATATATTAAGGCAATTCAAAACAGATAAAGTTAGGTGCACGAAAAAATATGTGATTTAGATTTGTTTTAAGTCTCATATCTTTACATCGATATTTATATGTACGCATGATATTGCCACATATTTATGCTATTTGCACATGAACCATTCACATAATGGTTTTCGAAACATGAGTTGATCCTATTTACTCTTGCATAAATTCATAAGACGATCACATAAGGATGGATTTCTATTTAAAATATATATATATATATATATAATAAAGTATGACGATTTTTGAATTTATCCTACACACATTTGTCCTACTGGGATATTTAAACGGCTCAGATTTGTTCAATTTATAAAATAACGATTGAGATATATTTTTTAAAAAATATTTTACATGTACATTTTCTATTTTCTCGATTCTCTCTCTTACTTTTTCCTTTTCTCACCCATCCTTTTATCATCTCATGATCCCACATTCATCTCTCTTTCCTTTATATTTTTTTTTCTCTCATTTTTATTTTTCTCTCTATTTGTTTTATTTTTTATTTTTTTATTTTCTCCTTTTTGTTCTCTTATTTTTATTCATATTATATGGAAAAGTTTACGATCCCAGAATTAAGTGCCAGATTTTACTCTGTGTTGTGGAGATTAAATTAATGAATTTTACAGTCCACAAATTAAATGAATTTGAACAATTAATTATTATTTTTAAATATATTGAATACATGATAGACTTCATAAATTTAAATCTCATATGAATTTCGAAATCTATATAGTAAAGCAAGACGATTTTTGAATTTGTCCTACACATATTTGTCCTACTAGGATATTTGAACGGCTCAGATCTATTCAATTTACAAAACAACGGCTGAGATATATTTTTCAAAAAATCTTCTACATGTACATTTTCTATTTTCCCGCTTCTCTCTCTCTCTTATTTTTTTCTTTTCTCACACATCCTTCTATAATCTCATGATCTTACCTTCCTCTCTCTTTTCTTTTTATTTTTTTATTTTCTCCTATTTTTAGAATTAAGTGCCAAATTTTACTCTATGTTGTGGAGATTAAATTAATGAATTTTACAGTTCACAAATTAAATGAATTTGAACAATTAATTATTATTTTTAAATATATTGAATACATAATAGACTTTATAAATTTAGATCTCATATGAATTTCAACATATTTTAATAAAGTATGACGGTTTTTGAATCTTCAACATATTTTTGTTCTACTATGACATTTGGATGACTCAGATCTGTTTAAACTTTAAAACAGTGGCTGAGATATATTTTTCAAAAAATCTTTTACATGTACATTTTCTATTTTCCCTCTTCTCTCTCTTACTTTTTCATTTTCTCACCCATCCTTCCATGATCCCACCTTCCTCCCTCTTTTCATTTTATTTTTTTATTTTCTCCGATTGTTATTTTTTTCCCTATTTGTTTATTTTTCAATTTTTTCCTTTTTGTTCAATATATTTTTCACATATTTTCATACAATGTATGCATGCCCATAATACACTAGGACATTATGAACATACATACAATTTTCATATAATTATATAAGCAAAAGCATTATTGTATGTATACTCGTAAAAATTGTATGTATGCCAGATACATTTATCTATCTTGTTATATATTGTATAAGCAAAAACGAGTTTTCGTGAGAAGTTTTATGAGGACTCTAAAATTTTATAATAAATTTGTGAATTAATCAAATTAAAAAATAAATTTAAATAGTATTAGGATTACAATTATATTTTAATCCTAACATTATTTATACCATATCTTCAAACACAGACATACGCTAATATATATATATATATATATTGTAAAAAAATTATGTATTCATAGCATTTTTGTTTAGCGTTAGCTCAATAACCATCCACTCGCATTGCTTCACACATATCAACTTAGCTTAGATGTTATGTATATACATAACACAATCCCAAAATAATGGTTATTGCTCTAATCTTCGTATGATAGAACACACATTATCATCTTAGAATCAATATTCATTTCTATACCCCCACCCAAATTAAAGTAAATCAAATCTTTCATGTTCATTACAACAATCCATCTATTCATTTGCAAAAATAACAAAAACAATATACAATCCTCAACCACATCCTCTAAAATCCTAAAACTATCTATAAGAACTCAAATGGTTCAATGCAAAAGTATAAAAACCCTATACCAAGTAAATCTTCTTCATCCTCTACACTACCCATGAAAATAGTGAAAAGAGACCTCGATTTCTCAGTCTTACCTCAACCTTTCTCCTTTCTCCGTCTCTCAATTCATTGGATTTTTCAATTAGGCCACAAAGTCTGGAAGCAACGGGGCTGCAAACCTCTTCCGGTTCTGCAAATTGATGTTCTCATACACGTCTGTTGAATGAGACGATGTGGGAGTGTTAATAGCCCCAAACTCATTCGTTTCACCAATTTCTACTCTTCTCCCCATTTGGATTGTTTGGTTAGTGAGAAAATTTTGATGGGTTCCTGGCATGGACAGGCTTTCACAGTGTGGGAGACCGAGAGTGAGAGATACACCATTGCCAG
Source organism: Camellia sinensis (assembly GCF_055761805.1). Classification (NCBI taxonomy): domain Eukaryota; kingdom Viridiplantae; phylum Streptophyta; class Magnoliopsida; order Ericales; family Theaceae; genus Camellia; species Camellia sinensis. Next base: position 82,915,722 of record NC_138972.1, read on the forward strand.
AATAAGTTCCCGGGAACTGTTCCCCACCAAACCGCCCTATTTCGCCAATTGGGTACGATCCAAATCCGCCAATGAAATTTGCGGGCCCTCCCATGAATGCGAAACCATCTCTCCCTTGCCTCTCATCATCAAATTTCATCGGAACCTGCTCATTGGATTGCAAAAATTCAGAGCTCCTCTGTTTCTTGGGACTTCTTAGCGTGACTCCTTCAATTTCTGGTGATCCAATGAGAGTGAAACCAGGTTGGTTTCGGATGTTTAGTCTGGTGTGAGAGGGTGAAGCTGTGGAAACTGAGATTGATGATGGAGGAGTGTTGTGGTTTGTGGGATTGTTTTGTTTGGAAATGAATGCTCTGTTTTGGTTCTCGGTTACAGGACTTGTGTTTTGTGCAGGATTGGATTTTGATGGTGAGTTTTCATTGTTTTCGCTTCTGCTTGTTTTGTTGTCTTCTGATCCATTGTGTTCTTGTTCCTTCACCTCCTCCATGTACATTTCTTCCACCATTGGCTTCCAAAGTCGAACACGAGCATTTATGAACCAATTTGAGACCTAATCATCACAAAACACATTTAAACATGAGAACCCATCGAGGGGCTGTTTGTTAATGTCGTTGCTTTCCTATGTTCTCTTTGCAAAAATAAATAAATAAACAATTTTTTTTTTTTTTTATCTTTTTTTGCAAAAAAAAAAAAAAATTAGAAAGCTTCAAAAAAAAAAAAAAATTGTTTGACAAAAATATTTTGAACATAAATGAAAATAAAAATAGAGAAACATGTCTGGTGAATTGTGAGAGGTGTTAACCAATAGTGGAAGGTAGATGAATGTGATGATTGGTGGACAGAGATAGCTAGAGGTGATTATAAGAGTTGGTGATCGGAGTGCTCTTGGAGGCCATGAAGTGACCGGAGGTCAAAGTCGTGACCAGTCGATTACCGAAGAGTCACTAGAAGGTTGTTGGAGCTGGCTAGATATTACCAGTAGCTGGCTAACCGGTGGCGAGGGTGGATGGGCCGAAGGTGGTGGGGGAAGAAAGGAGTGAGTGAAAATGTGTTTCTAAAATAAGTGAAAACATTTCCCTTTTTTTAATGGAATTAATTAATTAATTTTTAGAAAACCAAAAAATACACCAAACAAGTTTCATTTTCAATTTAAAAAAAAAAAAATGAACACAAAAAACAGAAAGCGAAAGCGTTAAAAACCCATTGAAATTGTAAGAAAACAAGGAAATGCCCAAGAAAACAAGGAATCTAAAGGGTACCTGGCTCCTAGTTAACCCGGTTTGTTTTGCAAGCATAACCTTGTCCGAGTCCTTAGGATACCTGAAAATTTTTCAGACAAAAACAGATTTAAAACTACTAAAAATTCCAAATTCCAACAAAGATTTCAATTTCAAAAGGGTTTTGGAAAATTCTATGTCTTCTTACGGATGAAGAAAGTGTTCAAAAAGCCAAGCGCGAAGAACAGAAACAGAACGCTCAGGCAATCCTCTCTGAGGTCTCCAAGCATTGGGCTGAATCATTCCCAACTGTTGCAGAGCTCTCTGTTGTCTCAGCTGATGATCAACAAATCTAAGCCTCGAACCCTCGTTCCTGCCTCCTCCAAAGCCATCTTCTTCGCCTAAGCAATTGCTTGATGATCGAATTTGGCCTGTGATCGCGTCTTTGAGGCATCGAAATTGTTTTGAGATTGTTTGCAGCGCAAGCGCTGTGTATGTTTTTGCTGAGCCATTGCCTGCTGCTTGTTCGAACCATGAAATCACAATCTGGATTTGATGGTGGTATTGTCTGTACCTTTGTTCCACCTTCAATACCCAAATTTGAGGGAAGAAAAAGAAAAGAAGGATTGGAATTAGATGTTGATAACAGAGCAAAAATGGAATAGATTTCAAAAAATTGAGCTCTGTTTAAACTTGAAGTGTTCAATTATATCACTAAAAATCTATATTTAAAGCAAATTATTTTGAAAAAAAATAGTAGATAAAATTGTAAGGTTTGAAATCAAGGGTTCAATGTGAAAAAAATAACATAAATGGAAAGACTTTACAATTTGAAATCAAGGGTTCAATGTGAAAAAATAACATAAATGGAATGACTTTTTTGTTTCAAGTTCATGAAAAAAAGGTACTAGTGTGCAAGATCCTCACTAATCGAGATCTGTGAAAAGTAAAATGTATGCAGTCTTGTACAGTTTCAGAAGAGGTCGTTATGTGAAATTTGAAATTGAGATCCTTCAACATCATGATGATAATAAATGCATCAAAAACCCATTGAAAAAACACTATAAAACTAAGTTTTGATCATGGGGACTTCAAAGTGAAAAAGTACATTAAAAAAACAAAATTTTACTCTAGTTTAATGGGAAAAAAAAAATGCGAGCCAGACCATGAGATTCTCGCTAAATCAAAATATATGAAAGGCAAGATGTACACAACTTCAGAGAGTTTCTCGAGACAATGTTTTGGTGAAAATTTGAACTTTGAGATTCTCTAATTTCATGAAAACTAAACATACCCATAAACAAATTTATAGTCATTTTTTTACCTCATCAAGCATGTTGACAAGTTTTGCTTTCTTCATCTGAATCTCCTGTCTCTCCGCAGTCGTCAGCTCGCCGTGCCGTTGGCCACTTGTCTCTCCTCCACAGCCACTTTCTCCGGCCACTGCTGTCGCCGATGATTCTCCGGCATTCTTGACTCCTTTTCCAACATTCACAACCTCATCAAGAAGCTCCTGAGCTGCTTTCAAGTACTTAGATCCCAACAACACACTCTGAACTCCATTAACACCGTTCGAAATCCCCGATGCTGACGACGGTGACCCGCCCGAGACCCGGATATCCTCTCCGGTAACCGGTGGAATTGTCGGTGCAGAAACGTGGGTGGTCTGTTGAGAAGACAGGCTGAGAGACAGACCTTGAGGAGCGCGTGGAATGTCACGCGCCGCTGTGGGGTCAATTGAACTATACATATTGAAGCCGTGGAGGGCCGAGATGTCTTGGGAGTAGGCGGAGCCGCCGGCAGAAGTCACGGCCTGAAGCGGGATGCCAACGAACTGTTGGGTTTGGTTGGGTGGCGCGTGGGGGAGATTTTGTGGGTTGAAAGAGTTTCCGGCGGCGGCGGTGGAGTTGAGGAAAACGAAGTTTCCCGGTGGCGGCTGGTGGTGGTGGTGTTGCTGTTGTTGTGGGTTGGTGTCGGAGTATCCGACGTAGCTTGGATTCATCAGAATCAGGGTTTGTAAACCATGATCTCCTTGGATTTCGGAATTCCCATGAAAGTATGTCGCCATCGATCTTTCTTTCAATATCAATATATAAATATTTATATATCAATTCACACAATCTTCTTCTGTCACTGAAAAGGGACTACGTTAGCATTCATCACATCCCAATCTCTCTCTCCCCCCCCCCTCCCCCTCTCTCTCTACAAATATGTAAAGATATATCAGTTCAAGTCAAGTACCTGTTGACGATATGAAAGTGGGTGTTGAATGAAATTAACCCATTTGGCTGCCCAGAAAGCTGCTAATTTTCTTGGGAATTTTGGAGCTACTGTAGTACTAGTCTTCTTCTTCTTCTCAGATAAATCCTGGAAAATCAAGGGGAAAATTACTTGATGAACCAAAAAATTAAGCCACAACTTGGTAATCCCATAGCTGTATACAACAACCCATCTCTCTATCTCTGCTTTTTGATCTTCAACCATGGTGTATACTAAAGAAGAAGACATGGGTTTTGAAGAAATGACCATTTATATATATATGGAGAGAGAGAGAGAGAGAGAGAGAGAGAGGAATTGGGTTATATTATATGGTTTTGTATGATTACTACCTTGAATGATGGAAATCTGAGTGTGCACGTGCTTCGCGATCATCATCTGCAAAGAAGAATTTTAGTTTAAGCTCATCAAAGAACTATAGAGAGAGAGAGAGGGAGAGAGAGAGAGTATGATCATGCAAGTTTAAGGCTAAAATATACTAGGAGAATGAAACATCAAAACACAAAAACCATACCACATGTCTATACATCTATATATATGTTGATTATTGCATATGATGATATGATATATATATACATCTATGAATAACTATGGATTTATAAGTGTCTTCCTCACTTGGGTGTGAAGGGCTTTGTCAGGCTAATATCATCCCTGCAATTCTCTCACTTGAAAAGGGAATAATGAGAGAGAGAGAGAGAGAGAGAGAGAGAGATGGAGCTCAAAAGTCTTACAAAAAGATATCCATCTTTATTCACTCATTTATTGTAAAGTTTAACAGAAAATATATAATTTTAGTGAGAAAAAAAATATTAGAGAAAAACTTTATAACATTTTACACTGAATTTATGTAATTTCTTTACTTTTTACTAAAATGATATTTTTCTTAAATATACCGAAACCTTTCTCCCGGCTTGCTTGGTACAATTTCAAACGAGCTAAGGGGTGATAATTAAAAAACAAAAATTAAAACCTCTGTTTATAAATAAAATTATTTCCTTGTAACATACAAGTACTTATTTTGACATAATTTTTCAAAATAAAAGGAACAATCCTAGAAGCACTTAAATTTTTACATACTATTTAATGAAGTTTGTAAAATTTTAAATTTCTCTAACATTATTAATATATATATATATATATAACTTCGTAAATTACACTAAATAACTTCACAAAACCAAACGCAAATTTTAATATTGGATGATATAATTGATTTTTGTATAGAAACTTGTCATTTATCACTCTTTCTACTGCTACATGATAAAATGGTTTTTATAGTACTATTTATGGGTGATTTTTGAGGTCTTTACTATATTAGAGTCTCTCTCAAAAATCACCCTTTCATAATTAGGCTTTTTTTCATAAAAAAAAAAAGAAAAAAAGAAAAAAGAAAAGAGGACATGAAGTAAAGAGACCTGTGAATTGATATCAAATGTACAAGTTCTTGATTTTCTTGGTGACCCCCCTTCCCTCGGCTCTTTGTATTTCCATCTCTCTGTTTTTTTTATTTTTATAGAGGGGAGGGGCTTTTGTGTGAAGGTAACTAAGAGAGAGAAGATCTAAACAAGGGAACTTCACTGATTTGACCTTCCTTTCCAAATCATTTGATGCAGCCTGACTCCTCTTCCCTTTGGTGATCCTCCTTACAATGAACTCTGTAGAGAGAGAGAGAGACACAGAGAGATGTAGATGGGTATGTATGTGTGTATATTTGATACACTTACATATTAAAAAATAAATAAATAAATATATATAAATAAAAAAAGCTGCCTCAAAGTGTGTCAGAAGATACAAACAGCAGAGAAACGAGGAAACGTCCATTTCCACTATATTGAAACTTTTATTAATAATATACCTGATATGGCTCCTCCCCACTAAACTAATTGGATTGGAGAGGGACCTTTTCATACAATTTTCCTTAATTATTTATATGAAAAATATTTGGTTCACTGAAGTAGGAGCAATTCTATCTGAATGATGTAGTCAGATGATTGTTTGGATGATAAATATTATTCTTATCAATCGTAATTATTACCATTTCGATTGGTGTGTCAATTGATATCCGTTTAGATGACTGACATTCTCTCAAATGATCTGTCGAACAATCAATATGTGCAAATTTGAGCGAACTTAAATTCGGTAGATGTAACATTATTGTATTTATAATTTATTTTAATTGGAGTATTTTTTAGGGGAAATTTTAATGTTGTGTGGCATGTCTTGTGATTTATTGGGATGTTGATTATGTTTTAATTATAATAGTCAAGTCTTGAGGTCTGGGGGTGTTTTCCCTCCAAAATTTCAAGTTCAAAACTTCTTAAGTGTAAACAATTTTTTAGGTTTGTTCATATGGGGTTTAGCCCCAGATTTAATTGGGCCCCGTTAGTGAATTGTGGGATTGATCTTTAGAATTAGTTGATTCAATGAACTGGATAATGAGTTATAAAAAATAAATGAATTATGACTTCTTGTAATTGTTAGGTCTTTGGTTACGCTTTAGGTATGACCTATTGTTATTATTATTTTAATTATGACAGAAGAAGTCTTTAGATATGATTCATTGTATCTTTTTAGTTATGAAATTATCTCAAAAACGGTGTGTATGATATGGGGTGTGTAGGGTGGAAAGACTCTTCTCTTATACTGTCTAATGAAGTTTCTATTTACAATTTGTTATATAAAAATAATTTTAGTAAGTTGAAAATAGTTGATTATCTGAAAATTAGATAATACTCTTAACTTTTATTTTTTAATTATTAGTTTTTAACTTATAATAAGGCCTCGTTTAGCAAGTAGTCGTTTTAGCTTAAAAGTAAAAAAATTACTAAAAAAATCAAAAAGCTTATAACCTATACCAAAAAGTCAAAGATTTCATTTTTTCTCTACTTTTTGCACATCTTTTCGTAAAAAGTCAAAAAGTCACCTCAAACATTCTAGTTTTTTTACCTCATATTTTAGCCAAAAAATTACTAAAATAGCATGTTCCCAAATGAGGCCTAAGTTGCACCAAATAAACTGAAAATCCGATTGAGAGCTTTAAGTTTATTTTCGATTTATTTTGATAGCAGAAATCATTTATCTTTTAGTTCAAGTTGATAGGATATTAATAGTTATACAATTATGAGTAATATTATACAAACAAAAAATTCATATATAATTTTTATACATAATAATGTGGTTCATTGTGAAACTTTCATTTCAAAACAAAATATCTTAGGCTTCGTTTGGCAAGTTAACATTTTAGTCAAAAAGTCAAAAAGTTACTAAAAAAGTCAAAAAGCCTATAACTTATACTAAAAAGTCAAAGATTCTTTTTTCTTTCTACTTTTTGCACATTTTTTCATAAAAAGCCAAAAAATCACCCCAATCATACTAGTTTTTTTACCTCATATTTTAGCTAAAAAATTACTAAAATAGCATGTTCCCACACGAGGCTAAAGATGAATTTATTTACAACAATGATATTGTCACATCATTCTTGTGAAATTTCTTGCATCAATTTTATATATGAATATAATTGTCCTATAGTTATATTACATTTGAGATTTAAAAAAAAAAATAGAAAATGAAAAAAAATAGTCTATTTTTGAAATTATAGTCATCATTTTTTTTAAAGATTAATGTTAATTAATCATATAATTACTATGCTTGATTTATCTAATTTTTTAAAAGAATGATCTACTCTCCTAAAACATGAACATTTAAAAATCGAATAAACAAACCCAAGAGTAGAGCACACAATCTCCCAACTCAATTACTAGATGGGAGGAGATATTGTTTTTAAATTTATTATATAAAATAAAGAATTAAAATGATGACTGACGATAATGGTGATGATGACGACTAACAGTAGTATTGGATGGTCCTAATTGATCATTTGTAAATATCTCCTGGGCTTTCTATTCTTTTATTTATTTTCTTTTCTTTTCTCTTTTTCTTTGTTGGTATTTTTGTGGTCGAATGAAAGAGTTTGAAGATAAAGCAATAAAAATGCTGAGGAAAGCAGGGCCAACCACCATAGCACCTACTTTAATGCTCAAAAAGGTTAATATATCATTGTCTGTAATGGTGGTATACAAATTTATTTATTTTTAAATGAAAAAAATTGAAAAAGTAATTTACAAATAAAATTTGTATACCTAAAACAAAATTAAAATGATATAATAATGACATTCTTACAATTATGAGTTATAATAATAAGTGTTTTGTTTTAAAATGAAATAATCATAAAAGACTGTTATCCTGTATAAAACAATTGTATTAAAAATTCCATTTATATAGTATTATCCAAAATATTTGTGAAAATAAAGAGAGTGGATTAATGATCCAAAACTTTAGAATACAACCAGTGAGTGATTGGTGTCGTGGTAAAAACTCAAATTTTATTACACAACTTAGTTTTGAGTTTCTATAGTGGCTTGGTAGGGTTAGACCTTAGCACCCAGAGTACGTGGTGGATCTTAATTTCATCCCCGACATATGTGCGGTGGGATCTCTTGTAGATTGTCGTGTGGTGCTAAGGAGCAATACTTCCTGACAGATATATAGAGTAGTTTATCTACATATCAAATATATATATATATATTTGTATAGAACCCACTAAAATATAGAACCCAATAAAGATGTATGTTATTTACCATTTATTATTTTCTAGAAGACATGGTGAAGCCTCTCCCTAAACTTTAAAACTCTTATCTTATTTTTCTCTCTAGATTTTCCTATAGGGAGAAGGAGACGGTAGTGGTTCCTCTACCTCTCCAATCTCCCTCTCCTCTCCCTTTCTTTTCCTTTGATCCTCCTTCAGATTTGGTCTTTAATCCAGATTTGATGTTTGTCTCATCAGTTTGACCATCACCACCTTGCATTCTCTACCTTCAAACTCAAAACTTTAAGATCTGGTTTCAAATATTCTTATAGTCTGAAGGCTGACGCTGGATAACACGTTTGTTTTACGCTAAGCGATCACCTCAATCTCAATATTCTATCTTGACTAGCGGATAGGCAGCCTTTAGATTCCAAGTTAAAGGTTGCAAAGTAATAGAGTGTTGGATGAGTTCGGTGGTAACTTGGATTTTTTTTTTTCTTTCTCTATTTAGTGTTTTAATTTTTAGTTTGTTGATGTAATAATTATCCCTTCCTGTGTGGAGGTCGTTTTCTTCCCTTATGAGAGGCATTTTCTCCTTCTTCATGGAGGCTTGGATCTTTTCTTCTATAGATGTTGTTTATCTCTTTTGGAGATCTTATGATACTGCTGTAATAGATTGATCCGATCTTTTATTAATTTTGTAAAAAAAAAGAAAAAAAGATGCATTTTAATTATAACATATCATCGTCACATTATTTTGATATAATGGAGATACAAAGTTTCATAAAAAAGAGCATATTTTTCCCCTCAAACAAGTGAGTCCAATTGAACGTGTTGGTGTTAAGACCCACAGTTTCTCTCTCTAGCTTTCTCTCCTAGGGTTTCCATTTGGGCTGCTGCTTTGGGGGGGGCTCTGGTCTCTCTCGGGCTGCCTCTCTCCTCTTCCCCCTCAATCTGCCATTTCTCTGCTGCCTCCCACTGTTCTGTGCCGCCACACCCATGATACAACGGATCTGCCGGCTATCGCCTCTTCTCGCTGCCGACACCACCACCACCACCACGCCGTGGCCTTCCTTCCACCAGATCTGATTCTTCCTTAGATCTCAGCTTGGTTTTCTTTTTTTAGCTTTTTTCTAATTTTATTTCTGTTTTCTGTGTGTTTGAGTTCCATGGGTGTGATCTGTTAGCTTACCCTCTCCGGAGTGAAGCTTTTGTGGTATCTCCGACTAGCCTTAGTGCTGATCTCTTATGATCGCTTCTGCTTTGCAGTACGGGTTAGGATCATATATGATCATGTCTTTGATACTATTTTTAGCTTTGCTTATGTATTTATTTGCTCATTTTTCCTTTGATTTGGGTAAGCTCTACGTGTAAGCATGGACTCTTTTGTAAGTGCTGTTTTGGCCCATCTTTAATGGATTTCTCTTCCGATCAAAAAAAAAAAAAAAAAAAAAGTGAGTCCAATTGTAATTATTTATTGGGAATGACTGGTCTCCAATCTAATTATTAGACTCGGTGGCACTTCTTTTGACCTATCATGAGTCTTATTTTGATCATTCAAGCCATCCACCTTTAGGATCACTTTATGTGGGCTACCCGCACACAAAATTAGGTCAATCCGATATACATAAATACATATGGTATATTTTTCAGAATCATTCTTGTTGTTTATTTTTTCAAAAAAAAAGAAGAAAAAAAGAAAAGGATTTTGAGTGATGACAGAGTGGAATGTTGGAATTGGATGCCAGCGGAGGACGTGGTGGTTTATTGGTTACTGGAGATTGAGACAAACACGTCTAGAAAAAAAACAAACAAACTCTAACGGACAGCAAAGGCTAGGTTGCCAACTAGCCACCCGCCGGTCAACAAAAAACACATATCAAAATCTTATAACTCTGATACCAAGTTAAGATAATTGTAGAGAGAGAGAGAGAGAGAGAATCATTGTATGTTGAATAATATTGTTGTATTGAACTTTTACAAAAGGTGATCTATATATAGGACTTATATGGAGTGCTAATAAAAAAATCATGAGAATTAGGAAACCTAACCAATATGGAAAATAGTATATTTTAGATATGCTTTAACAATATGAGTGATCTACATAAAGTGAACAAAGAGATGAACGACTCGGTCGTAACGGGATCACGATGGGTCGGACGTGCTCGAACAGTGCGGTTCAATCCAACAACTGGAATGAAGACAACCAATTGTATTATTTATTTTGTTTGTCATACAAGAGTATATGGTAAATTAACATATATTTTTGTATTATTACATAAATACAATCATTTTCCTAACATATATAATTTTTAATCTAATGCGAGGTAAAAAATTACAAGGAAAAACCCACCTATCAGTGTAAAAGGTCAGATTCTAATCTCCTAGTAAATTACATACGACTTGTTTGCTACAGTTTTAAATAAAAAAATCAGAAGCAAAAAGCATTCTTTCTTAATTTTCAAACAATCAGTTAACTTTTTTCAAATTAAAAAAAAGAAAAAGAAAAAAAAGCTATTTGTACCTTATAAATTATAAATAAAAATTACACTAAACAGTTAGTCACAAATTCTGAAAATAAAAAATATATAAACAATTCTAGTAAACTATACCAAACATGACCATAGACTCTTAGTTCATGGATCTCCCAAGTCTTGGTTGGTTTTCAAAACTTAATCAATATATGTTATCCATTTATTTTATTTATTTATTTATTACTTTTTTTCTTTTTCTTTATTTATTTATTTAAATTTTCCATGCTTATTCTAAAACTTCCTCTAGGGGCTCCCGACATCCATGTTTATTAATCACTCAAAGAATTTGGGAGGGATAATCAAAGTGAAAGCAATAGTTATCTGTACACCTCTAATCAAAGGCAATTATGATGTTTTGGTTCTCAAAAATGTTTTGTATTTATAGAAAATATTTAATTTTTTTTAATTTGAAATTTATTTTATAATTGAAATTTAATATGTCTCTATCACACTTAAAATAAATTTGATCTATATATTTAAATTGTAGACACTTCTTTAAACATTTTTTATGAATACTTTGCATTCTTGTTTTGGCTGTCACATTCCTAAAGGATCATCTGTCCAAAACAAGAAAGAAAAAGGCTAGTATGATCCATTCCTTCTCTTTTATTTTCTTTTTTAAGTGTTAAATTAAACAATGTTTCAACATCCCAATGTTATTTTCCCCAAATCTCTGTTTTTATTTTATTTTTATTTTTGTGTAGTTGACATAAAGTATAACAAGGCTGATTTTTTCAAGATTAATGTTATATAAACTAATAAATATGGTAAATTTTCTTAAATATCATTGAAATGATTCATATTTCAATTTCTCAAATTTAATTACTGAATAACACATCAATTAAGAGAAAAAAAAAAAAAACTTAGGGTAAATTATATTGACCTCCTCTAAAATTTAGAGAAAATATAGTCAATTTTACAAGTTTGACATAATTATATTGAACTCTTTTAAAGTTTTAATTATATAACATTTGTCTTCATTTTTATCAAAAATCATTAATCATATAAATCAAAAAAATAATATTGTCATGTCTTTAAATTGAAATATGTATTTCATATTATTTATTTTTGTGTGTATTTTTACACCATATATATAAGTATATCATTTTAACTTATTAAAAGAATTGTCAGTGTAATTATATTAAAATTGTGAGATTTACTATTTTTCTATAAATCTCAAAGTTCAGTATAACTTATCCAAAATTTTATTAGATTTATTAGTTTGTATAATCAAGAATGCTTAGTTTATCATATTTTCTTATCAAGTTTTGTTTATGATCTCATATATCAACATTACGCTAGAAAAATAGATTTCATCATTCATCTCTATTTTGAATGTGAATAATGCTATATGCACCAACTAATGTACCAATTGATGATGTGACATATTTTAAGATATTTTTGATATTTGTAATTTATATAATGAGTGGAGTCAATAATAATGTCATAACTAGTGTTGATACAATAGTTAGTATACTAATTGATGTATGTAGCACTACCGCTTTAATGTAGACACCTGTCAGCAATATTGACACCATAACAAGAAGCTATGGCAAAACCTTAGGGTGATATTAATGGTTTACTTTTCCAACTAATCATATTCATGCATCTCCACATATTATTATTGCCCTAATAATGTGGTTTGGTTAGGTGATATATACTATTTAATATGTAGGTGTGTAACTGCCTATTGTGATTATCAGCTGTTAATCTCTCAAATCAATATCAATGGTACTTAATTTTCTCAATAATCATTGACACATCCTAATTGCCTTTTCATCATAATTAATTTAATATAATCACACCTAAGTCTACATTATCTACAATACCATAAAAAAGTAAACTCATTTCGCTGCTAAACTTTTAGTATCACAATAAATATTAAAAGGGTATTCCTTCCACAGGTGTTACTGTCCATCTGAAAAGTACCAAATAGGTCAGACCTCTTAGTTTTGATGACACTAATTTTCAAGGGAAATAAAAATAAAAATTTAGATTTTCATGATTCATTTGAAAAAAAATAAAATAAAAAAGAATTTGTATAGAAAAGTAATTGTTAATATTTTAGCAAAAATTACTCATTCTTGAACAAATGTTATCCTGATAAAATATTATTTTTGCTGATAAAAAAAAAACAATAATAATGATTAGGCGTACAATATTTGAATTATTAACTTTTTTCTTTTTTGAGAATTTCTAATGAAAATATTGACGTAGAAATTTTGTTCCTAGTAATCAGATTCGCAAATTTTCTCTCCCCATGCATTTGTGTAAGAATTTGTTGAGGAAAATAAAAGGAATAAAAAAACTGAAAAAAATAAGTTTATTACCTTCCCTTTTCATTTCCCCCACAAATTCATTTATGCACATTTATGATCTAAACACAACATAACAGAATAACGGTGTAGAAGGATATCTCCGATGAATTTCAAATTTTAATTTTTCTCCCCAGTCGCTTTTGGGTAGAGCTAAAAAGGCCTCTTTTTTTTTTTTTTGGTGAATCTTATTGGTTTATTTAGGTCAAATCACTTCTTTACTTTTCGAAATGTCTTTTTATAATAAGCAAACAAAATTAACTTATAAGTCATATTCAAAACAACCTTCAATAACCTAAATTAATTATAAATATCATGACAAGCGAGCATATCAAACTAGACATTTAATTATAAAAGATAAGCACAACAAATCAAATAAATACAACAATCAGAAGAAAATTCCTAACAAATATAGAAGGGTAAATTACACTCAGCTCTCATGAAATTCGAAAAAATATTAGGAAAATGATTGAGAGCCCTAAAAAAGTTGCCCCTAATACCCCTAATTTCCAATTTTGGAAACTGTTTTTTTTTTTCTTTCTTTTTTCTTTTTTTTTTTTCTTTCTTTTTACCCGAAATGGAATTTCGAGCCATTCGGGGCTCTCCATTTCGGGCCCTCAATCACCGCCCAAAATATTAATAGTTCCACCCTTTTGATATAATTACATTATTCTCTCTTGTGGTTTTAGTTCACATAACAGTTTTGCCATTTTTCATCAGTAATTCGTTAGTTGTACAACTGACAAAATGATATTGCCATATCTTTTCTACTAAATTGTATATTTGTTTTTGTTTATTTTGGTGTCACTATTTACATTAGTTTCAGATACTTTAGTTTTACAAAACGAGAAGTCAACGTAATTATTTCAAAAGTGTGAATATATTTTTTGGCAAATTTTAAGAGATGTAAGTATAACTTATCCAATATATAGACTCGTGGCCAACGGATAACCCCCCATTAATTAAATTTCAATAGTCATGAAGCTGATTTAGTCCCCATGAAATATTCGTTATTAATTTCAAAGAATGATTACACATTTTTTGGTGGATTGGCTTTCCCTATCATTTTAAAATTTCACCATTTGATAATGGTTTATATTACTATCAAACGAATGATTAATCAATCCTAAATTATTATTTTTTTAAAGCATGAAGACACATGGGTCATTGGGTCATGTAAACTAAACTATTGACAATAATAGTAATAATAATAATACTAATAATAATAATAAATAAATAAATAAATAAATAAAAACTCTCAGGTAAACTCATGAAAAGAACTGGACAACAAAATACAAAGGATAAATCACACTATTAATTCCTTTAATTTTAATGAAATTTCACTTTTATGGAAATTGTTTCAATTTTATTAATTTAAATCACATACTTCTAATTATTTGTATACCTATTGTCTACAATTATTTTCAATCTATTACATAATGCATACCTTCAAATACACCCTCCGAAGGTCTTTGTAAGTATGAATTATCCTCTGTGATTTTAAAAGTTATAAATATTCCATGTTAGAATTTTTTATTTAACGGGGCTAACAAAAACAAAACAAAAAAATTAACTATTATCCTATATAATAAAAAATTACCAGAACTGTTAATTAAAAAATATTTTTAACATCATTAAAAATTATTAATTGATTTAATGGTTGATTAATGAAATTTGTAACCTGTTATGCAATTACAAATTTAAAACGGCCAGATGTAATTTTCAAAATGACAAGAGACAAGTAAAACTAAAGAGATATATTTGTAATTTATCTTAAAATTGATTATACTTCTTAAAATTTTACATGCATCTGAATGGCCAGGGATTTGTGAATTTCTATTCACTGCTATGCTTCCATTTTTTTTTGTTTTTGTCAGTTAATAAGAATAATTACAAGTACGAGAAATATTATCACTACAACAATTAACACTTTTAGCAACAAAAAAATTGGTCGCTAAAAGTCTATTTTTGGTCGGCAAAAATTATTCGCGACCAATTTTTTTGGTCGCTAGTTTGGTCGCCAATTGAGGGTCGGCAAAAATAATTCGCGACCAAAATTTTCATTGGTCGGCAAAAGTTGGATTTTGCCGACTAATTTTTTGGTCGCTAAATATTTAATTACCGCGACTAATTCATTTTGTCGCTAAAACACTTTGGTCGCAAAAAGTCGCCTTTTGCCGACCAAATTTCTTAGTCGCCAATTGACACATTTCGCGACCAAAAAGTTTGGTCGTTAATTGTGACAGTTCGCGACCAAAAATTTTGGTCGCCAACTGTGACATTGTGCGACCAAATTTAGTTTGGTCGCCAATTGTTACTTTTCGCGACCAAAACTGTTGGTCGGCAAAAGTGAATTTCCACGACCAACAAAAATTTTGGTCGGCAATAGATGTATTTTTTGCGACCAAAATTCTTGGTCGGCAATTGTCATTTTTCGCGAAAAAAAATAATTTATTTGTCGCGACTAATAAATTGGTCGCCAAAGCAGGAAAATAATACACCTGTAATATTTAGCGAATTCATAATCAAAATAGGACGAATTCATTATCAAAACAGGTCTTATTATAAAATTTTCTATATCCAAGTTTCAACACATAACTGGGCAGCAGCAACATTGATTCCAAAAACAACGAACAATTCACAAAACCCTATTCTAAACCCCAAAAAATAAAAAACAATTCATTCTAACAAAAATTTAACATAATTAGCATCAATTTCAAAAAAAAAGAACATCTGGTGTTAACAAGGTTGAGTATTGTTCAGTATTGTTGTTGTTTTTTATGTAGGGCATCCAGCTCCTTTTTGGCCTCTGCAAATCTCTCTTTGTCGTACACGTCAACAAGGTAAACTACAGAATCCACCTGCATGATGATCAAAAATTATATACTATTTGTGAACAAAATTCAATAAGCACTGTCATATAAATGAGCTGTGATTTGTCCTTTTCGTGCCTTGACAGAGAATATCAAGCAAGAAAAACTAGTCTCTAATATCAAAAGATGTAACTCATAAAAGAAATTATGAAGTCTATGTTAAGAAACCAGTGAAACCCAAGTAACATCATGTCTAAAATGCAAGTCATGCCCAGATATTCAGATTTTTGGGGTGATTTTTGGGCCTGAACTCATTTTGAAAATGATGTTAAATCCCTTGGATCTGCAATAAAGATAATATTTAAACTTGAAAATAGACAACAGCAAGCCAAAAAGTCACAAATTCTGTAAACTATAAAGAGATTCAACATACTGATATCAGATACACATAAATTATTGTAAAATAAACTGCGAAGCAATGAAACTTTAAGCGTGTGCCTTACATTTACTCTTTCTACCCTCCGCATTTCGTCTTCAAGCAAAGATAGTTGTGCAAAAGAAGTCCAATGGCTGCAGTCTAATGTACTAGGTTTCAGGAGCCAAAATATCGAGAGGTCTTGCCAAAAACCAAAGTCCAGGTAGGTTCATCTAGTGCAAAAAGGGTTTGATTCATTTTTTGCCAGACTAGATAAAGTTAATACTCGATGATTGAAGTAAAATGCCTGCAACTTTTTCACTTTCTTACAATACGCCTGAGCAAACAATAATTAGTGTATCACAGCCATAACCAATGATCAGGAACTTACCAACTATCTATTGCTTGTTGAACTAATTCAGGTTTCCCACACTGACTATATGCTCTGGCTCTTCCAAATCTTCCTCAATGCCAAATACATCTGGGGCTACATTGAACTACTTTACTTTTAGGAATAAATGTCAAGGGGTGTCAGTGTAATTTACCCATATATATATATATATATATAAGCAATGTGTAATTAGGTAAAGAACTACATGTACTTTTAGGAATAATTGTATAAAGTG